>NC_045127.1:49729237-50931665 GCF_007655135.1 Punica granatum
TAGGACGAACACTACAATGCACGGAGGAATAATCGTAGAACGAGGACGGTCAACTTCACTCTGAATGTCCAAACAGGGCAAAACCGACTCTCGAGGTGCCGAGTCACCCGAACATTCGTTCACGTGAAATATGGCGATATTGGGCTCATTCAAATTCTCTTCATACAAACATTCCAAATTCATCAATTAATCGGACCTTGGAGATCGGACGGGCAATCAATTGAGCCTCGAGCTTCTTCCGGTTTTTCTCCAAGCCAAGTGGGACCCATGGCCATCCATGGCTCACTTAAGCCGAGCCATCAGCCGCGGCTAAACCCCTCCCCACCGTCGGCTCAAACCCAATTCGGTGGCTCAACCCTAAGCCTCTTCCCTCCACCACATAATTTGAAATATCTTCTTACACACTCACATCTATCACCCATCCATCACCTCCCATCACTTCTCCCTTGCTTCCCCCACACTCTAAGTGACACAAACCCCACCCTAACCCCTCTTCAAATTTCGGCAGCCCACTAACCCCCCCTAAATCACACTAAACTTCACTTAAACGAGCCATTAAGCCTCCCTTTATAAACCCTAAGCCTCATCAACTTAATCACTTCTTCATTTTCACTCTCTCTCAAGCCAACTTCTCTCTAAAATCCTCTCAAACCCCAGCCCTCTTCCTCATTTTCGTCCGACCCATCCCAAGGCCGAAACCGGCCAAAACCGACGGAAAAGCACTTGGTATTCCGAGCACCGCCCGACCCGACTTAAGCCAAACACAACCAAACTTCATATCCTACATATTTCCCACCCTCTAAGTCCATTCCCGAGCTTAGATTTTCCATTTGAAGCCCCCAATATCACATTCCAGCCGTGAGAACCATCGGGTCCCGAGAGCTCCCCACCAGGCGCATCCAACTTCTACAACCTGCCATTTCTTCCCACGACTTCGGCGAGTCGTGCCATCACGTTCAAAGGGTTCCTCATAACCCCCACTCTCCTCCGTGAAGAGGTGGTCACGGTCCGAGAGCCCTTCAACCGTGCACAACCTCCGTTCCGCTTCCTCCTTCTTATCGGGTCCCGTTAACTTTTACCGAGTTTTCTCACACTATTTCGGGTTTGTCCAGGCCTTGGCACGCTCGGGACTGTCTACGAACATCTAGGTCCGTCCCTTAGGAGTCCAAGGAGCCCGATCTTGCATTGTGCCGTGGTCGGAGCTAGCGTGCCGACCCCATTTTCTCCAAGTTGCCTTACGGGTGTCTTCCGCCCGTGACGTCCAGTCGGGTCACCCGACCCTCTTGCTACTTCCTCGACTCTTTCCCTCGTACATCGAGACTAGGTAACGCTCCTCTACGATTTGTAGGGACTAAGTTTTCGATCTTTGTTTGTTATGATACAATGAAGTGATTATTATGCACGTTATATTCAAGTTAGGGCATTTCCTTTAATTTCATGCAATCCCATGCACGTACGTCCCCTATGTCTCGTTTAGATGTCGCATGAATGCATGTACCGTGATGGGAAATGGCTAGGATCGAGGTAAGAGAGGCGTCTAAGCCACGGTCGGACCATGGGAGCCCACGGCCTAGTCCCAAAGGAGGGACCCGTGAGCTTTCTAGGTTCTTCCGAGGCTAAATCGGCCTCCTCTTCCCCGAAACTAGTTGGTTCCCACGTCTTTTTCGTCGTTTATCACATGTAATGCATTGGCATGACAGGAAAAGGTTTTGATCGGAGTTTGAGAGCCCGCCTTGACTAGTGTGAGCCATGGGAACTCACGGCCACTCTTGAGGGGATGTGGCTGAGAGTTCCTTTGGACCACACGAGTCCAAGGAGGCCTCTTTTATTCTGAAATAGATCGGTTCCCGTGTTTTCACGTTTTACCATTGCATGAATCGACGCCGTTTTACCGATTCCTTTATATATATATATATATATATTATATGTGTTCGCATGTGTGTTCGGTTGTGTTTCGAGATCTTGGTGGCGTCAGTTTCCTTCCATTTTTACTGACATATGTGTTATTATTGGGTTCGATGTATTATGTATGCGATGTACGACTAGAATCAACGTAGGAGACTCTCCATAACCCGAGTCGGGTCAAGGAGAGCTCTCGGCCTAACCTTTGGAGAGGTGGCCGAGTGCCCTTTGACCCTTCCCGGGTTTAGGATGGTCTCCTTCGTCGCTTCGGAGTCGTCCCTTGGAATTGAGTGTATTCATATTTTGCGCTCTTATCGTTGATCATGTGCTAGCCGCCTCCTAGGAGAGTTAGTTTTGGAAGATTATCCGTCAAGTCCACAATTCCTCGATACAAGATCACTACCACCGAATAATTTCACAAATGGGAGAAACGGGACGTATCATTCGGTTAATTAAATCACTTGGACTAAATAATTTGATAAATTGATTGCTAATTCGTAAGCGCATCGATGGTTCACGGAACGGCGGAAATGCCCTTTTCTTTAAAAGCTCACAATTTCAAAGCACCGAGACGTGTAACACGAATAGAATCGGTGTCTAGTGAGTACTCGCGAACTATGACTCGAGTCCGGGCCCAATTTGAGGCTGCTCGAGTCGAGATGTGCTAGTCCTTTTTAGACCTCTTCGTGTCACGCGATCTTTAATTTATATGTGAACTACACACGTTTTACCGATCAAGGGCATAATCGTCATTCCGCGATGCACCGATATCCTAGGCGTTAGGGAGTTGGAAACACCTCGATCTATGGACGGGAAAGGGCAACCTGTTCGGGTGCGAGTTTCATTCGCACGGCCCATTCCGTTCACTTTCAGTGTTTCTATCTCCCTATCGTAAATTCGGTGGTGAACATTTTATTTCTGTTACAAAACACGAAGAACTGGACTAATCACGCATTTGACTTGATCAAACATTAGATAATAGATAGGTGGAATGTTAGGTTCCAATCTAGAGTCAAAAATACAAGTTCGGCTAATTCGGTGAAACCGCAGTGACACCTCACTGAATAGAGTTCTAAAACAAATTCACACATGTAATTGGCCTAGAACCATATCTCAGCCCACTTCTTTGTTTACCTAGGCTAGATACATTGTTTGCTAATCAACCCCTATTAATAACTGATTAAATCACGTACATTTGGCCTAATATACAACTTGTCTGTATTTATATATATTTGTCAGTTATTGTCTGTTTTTTCATCAGTTTTATCAGTTTTCTTATGTTTTCCATTTGCTTTTGCTAATTTGTTGCGGTTCAGGTTCGAGCCCTTAGGTTACGTGTTGCATGGGGCCCAACGCCCCAAATCACCGAACACGAGGTCCAACGCCTCTTAACTCACTGAGCGCGTGCAACCCGAGTGTGGAATGGGATCTAGCCTCGAGTCACCATCACACTCCAAATATAACCTATGTGGAAGGCAATTTGGATTGGATGTGTGAAACGCGTTTAGATATCACCCGGGAGCTCGATCGACCCAACGGTTACAGTGGGAACTAATCGGTTCTCCTGCAAACCGTCGGTTCGATTAGACCCGACCCTCGGCTCTTTGAGCCCGCGTTGCGTTAATTTATTTGTCGGTCATTCAAAACACACGGTGAGCCGAAGCGGAATATTGGCCCAATGCAAATCGATCGGAATCCATTTACTTTATTCAGTTGTATTCTGTAATTATTCAAGTGTATATTGTGAGGATCTTATTTGTACATCTATTCATTCATTTGTAAGGACCTCCGATCGGCAAGCGAGAGGTCCGAGTGTTGAACCGGTCAAGTTGTTCTATTAATGCCTAGAGACGAGTTAGCCCGAATACTCGCGGTTTCGGTTCACGTAGGAAGTCGACCGTCGTGGTTTGATGAACTGTAAACGTTAGGATAGTGAATCGGTTCCTCGACGCACGAGCCTACTCATCTTTTGGATTCTTGGCCCAACTAGATCAATTCATCGACTTTACGGTGTCAAAACGGGCGAGTCAAGTGCAACCCTAAATTATGTGGTAAATAAACAAAACGGCAAGCCTAGCAAACTAGAGTACCGAAAGGGCGTGCGAGATATAGGCCCGCACGTAATAGAACTTCCGAATTCGGAATTTTCGGTTCCGTATGACCATTGCCTTAGCATTTAGGCGTACCCCGTACCCTTAGACCCGGGCGTCAACGGTCCTTGACCTACGGGTCGTAAACAGTAAGTGGCGACTCCTTCTCACGCGTGTTCGTCACGCGTCCCCGGGAAGGTGGACACTCCCAAGCCGCGTTGCATGGGCTTCGCGCATGCGTGCCCCGACAAGATTAAATTCGGGTGCGCACAGGCCAACATAAAATCTAATTTGTTGGATCAAAGCTCGTAAATGGCCAGTACCAACCGGAGCCTCCTTTGGCCCAAGAACTACTGAAATACCCTGAGGAATCACTTACTAAGAAACAAATCTAACAGTTTCTTGGGACTGTGAATTATCTCAATGACTTCCTTCCCAAGATCGCCCGACTCATTTACCCGCTCGAGAAAATGCTAAAAAGGATCCCCTAACATGAGGGGCGTCCCAAATCAAGGCAATTCAGGAACTCAAGGCTCAGTTGCAGTCCATGCCATCTCCAGATTCTTTTTACATAAAAGAGGATACTCCAGACATATGCTAGCGATAAGTGGTGGGGTGCAATCCTGATAGAAGAGCTCAATGGCAAACGCTACATTTGCGAATACAAGAGTTGAATATTCAAATCATCTAAACAATATTATCATTCCACATTCAAGGAATCCAGACAGTTATGAATGGGATAAAGAAATTTGAGTTCCATCTGATCGGGCATAAGTTCATAGTCCAAATGGATATGTCTTCTTCTCCGAAGATGATCTAGTTCAAGCAAAAGTCAGTTCCTCATCCTCACTTTTTAGATGTGTTGAATGGTTCTCTAAGTTTGAGTTCGAGGTCAAGCACATCAAGGGAAAGCATAACACTCTCACTGACTTTTTGTCAAGAAAGGAACAAGTACTAATTAGGCAGACACTAGAGGTTACGCCTGTCACCTGCATGTTCACAATATTACGAGCCCAAACCAAGCCGCAGGCGCACATTGGAACCCAGGATCACCTGGAAGGCTTAGGGGACATTTCCCCTGAAGTCTTAGAATTAGTCAGGACGAAGACGTTCCTTGCTAAGGCCAATAATCTTATATGGAAATATTAGTACGGGATCTTTTGGTATCACTGATGTCTCACCCTCCAACCCTAAGGAATGCATCCTCAATATCTATCTATCCATCCCTTTAGGCACTCGTGCAACTTCCCATATCCCAAAGACATGAAATGGTTGTTTTGATATCTATGCCACTGCTATACTGTCGAGATTCAATTCCATTTGGAATTAATGCTCAATTTCCTCAACCGCAACCTCTCAGACAGGGAGATGCTTAGCTATCCTACTGAAGATAGGAACTCGGATACTCATTTTGTTCAGTTTCTAGAATGGTTTCGGTCCATCCATCAGTGGAAATAGCTCTTTGAGGAAGTAGCGCCCTCTCATCCTCCGCTGCACAGACACACCATTCTCATGTTTAAGCAACCATTGAGTATGGTTCTTAGACATGGAAGACAATCCTATGCATAGGGAGAACCTGCAAGGTTTCAACGAACTTATTCCTCTGAGGTAGGAAGGACTTTTTCCACAGATATCATAGATCTCGAAGATCAATACCGAGAATTCCAGATGATGATATGTGAAAAGAACGGAGTAATCCCTTAGGTCATCTGGCCACATGCAACCCTCTAAATCTCTTGGGACTATCTGGGAGATCATCTATTGACTAGGCCCATAATTCAACGGGCTCTTGACGATTACGACAGGGACAACAAGTCCCTCCATTGGACTCCAAGGATCCAAACTCCCCAAATCCGGAAGCCTTCATGTAGTTGGACTTGAATCTAGGGGTGGCAATTCGTGTCGTGTCGTGTTTAAACGGGTTCAAGTCATTGAAGTTATAACCCGTACACGACACGTTTATATCCGTGTCAACCCGTTTAGTCACATTTAAATCTGTTTATCGAAACGTGTCATAATAGATACACGTATACACGACACGATTATAACCGTTATCCGAACACGTTAACATGACTTGTTTATCCGATCAATCTTGTTACCCGAACACATTAATACAACTTGTTTATTCGATTAACTCGTTTATCCAAACACGTTAACACGACATGTTTACACGTTAACACGGAGATTGAGATGGAGGGGAGGGGGATGTGGACGGAGAAGAGGCGGGAAATGCATCCGAGGGAGGCAGCGATGGCGAGGATGAGATCGAGCCATGAGGCGCATTGGCAAGAGTGGGAGCCGACGAAGCGGTGGGCTTCAAAGGGGAGATGGTGGGAGTGGAGTCGGCGGCGAGCTTGGGAGCAGGGGAGGGCGAGATCTGAGGCGGATCTGTGGACAATGTGAGGTGCACAGATAGGAGAGCAATGAGAGCGAAGAAGCAGAATTTCGCCATTGATGGATGAGAATAAGGAAATCAAATCGCATATGAGATATGAGGGAGGGTAGTAGAGAAGTAGAAGTAGAAGTGGAAGTGCGGTTGTGCTGTGTTGGATTAGGTGAAAGAAAGGAAAGGAAATTAGGTTAGGGACTTAGGAACTTAGGGTTACATAAGGATATTTTAGTAAATCTAAATACATAAATGGATTAACGGGTTACACGATTATAGTAACACGATTAAACATGTCTAAATAAATAGGTTTAATCGTGTATAATCGGGTTACACAAGTTCAACCCGGTAAGACACGCTTATTAACCGTATTTAAATGGGTTTAACCCATTTAGACCGATTATTAAAAACGTCCAACCCAAACCCGTTTAACTCAGTGTCGTGTTATCGTATTGTGTGAAATATTGTCAGCCCTACTTGAATTCACCAACTGACACGACAACTCAACGACCAGTTCCAGCTCTACAAACCAGGACCTAGTTCTCACAATAATGATCTGCGGAACCCTGCCAATTGGCCTCAACCAACAATGTCTGAAGATGAGACAGGAGAATACTAAATGCGGCAGAACATTGGCCTTGGAAAAAGCCATGGTAGTACTCGCCTGAAGATGACCATGACCCCAACATGTCACCATCTCATGAGCCGCTTCGGAAATAATGAAAATTCCCCCTTCTTTTACCACTAATTGATTGAGCTTTGTATTGTTATCTCCACTGACTGTTTGAGCTTTGTATTATTAGAATTATTAATGTCGGTCACTATATCATGCCAATAAGGTTAGTCATGAAAAGTCAGCCTCAGTCATAATGACAGGCCATAGGTGTCAGCCGTGCTTGTCGATCGCATTAAAATATCATGTTGTCGTCTTGTTTGAGCTCCGCTTATATAACGGCAGCTCCGCTCTGTAATTGATCAACGAAGGGAAATAATAGGAAATTTCCAATACACTATCTCTCATTATAATCTTCTAAATTCTCTCGTTCTGGGCTAAGGGCTTGGGATTCTAAGTAGTTCTTTAATACCATAAGCTAACCTAAGTATGCCTTGTACTTATATCTTATGAGGATCCTGCACATCAGAAAACATGTTACTCAGATGCGATCCGAGGTAATTCTAGGGAATTAGTAGTATTAACGGTCTAGGGCCTGAGAAGACATTACAGAGTTCGTGCTTTAGCATTTGTTGAGGGATGGGGTTGAAGCTCGCTAAAGAGCATGGTATCGGCTTCTTTGAGCCCCAGGTTGTAAATTCTATTGCATTTCTCTAGTCTCACCTAGAATTGAACCAAAAAGTTCATTCGTAGAACATGTCCCAAAATATAATTACGTCTTTTCTCCCCGATAGTGCACATTGAACACAAATAAATAGAGGCTCTAGTTCCAAAATGTCATTATAGATTAATCATAACAATTCTAGAATATTGAGTGAGAGAGTTAGGGTGTTTTAGGATATTGCTAATCGTAGAACACATAGAAGCTTCATTGTATCATCGAAGAGACTCGTTAAAAACTCAATAGCAACTTCGTGTGGGGGCGAATAACTCTTTTCGAAAAGCGTTAACTCGTGCGTCGAAGCAATTCTTCAACGTTGAAAATCGTGTTTGTCATCTTCTTCAACTCCGAATTTGGGATCAACACCGTCTTCTTTGTTTAGCTCATATTTCAACTCTTAACTAACGTTAAAATTTTCTAAGTTAGAAAATACTACGTCCGTACATAACACGTTTGCGAAGAGAAATGTTAAACTGAGAACCGACAGATAAACGTGGACTACGGCATCATCTATATATCAAGCATAAACTTTTCAAAAACTCATAATATATGACAACATTGATATGTGTTAGGGCTCAACGCTGAAGATGCCATATATTGGAGTGTGCAATCAAAGATGGATATGCTCAAAGAGGGAGTTCCGACAAGAAGAACCCTCACATTTGGATTCCTATTGCATAAGATAGGGCAATGGGGAGCATTTCCTTAATTAAACAAGTTAATAATACTCGATGGTTCACGAAATTCGGCACCCACCTTAATCAGTTTCTTTGTGACAAACGATTATCAGGAATTAATAAATGATTAAACAAGCAAAATATTAAAGGAGACAGAATCTAACTTAGCCTTAAATTATTCAACCCTTAGGGACAGAATCCCACAGTTAAGCGTTGCATAATGACGATGAGAAGGTACTAAAAATGATTAACAAATCAAAGATCTTGTAGAATTGTTTGATTAGATTTAAGGAAAATTGTATTCTGAAAAGCTGGGAAGTGACTATTAGAATTTTCTTCTTTTGCTTCCTTTTATTTTTCCTGTGTGCATCATAGTATCCATAATCTCAATAAGCTAATTCAATTCAAGTCTGATCAATCCACTAAAAAATAAAATTGCTCTAATTATAAATTTTATTCATTCACAAAACCCGAACATGAGATTTTGTTTAAGAGTAACAATCATTGAATCTGATTGAATATATATATAATCAACCTATATTGGTTCTCCTTTTTCTTCTTTATACTCCTTCTAGTCTTTTCATCTTGGTTCTCTGAAATGTGAAATCACATTAAGTTATGAATTAAAAATAAGGTCGATTATTCCCACTAGAGCTTGTCTTGCATAAGAAATCTCGCATATGAATTTTAACTGGTTGAACTATTGGGAAAATTCTACTCCCCCTCTCAAGGATGAGTCGCGATCTCTCGTGACATCCAGAACAATTTTTTGTGTTGTGGTTGAAAGAATCCTAAAAAGGAAATACGTAATGAGATCAGATAGTTGCGCTCTTGGATAGAATAATCGAACTCTGAGATTTGAGATTTTGCTTTTTTTTTGGGGGGGGGGGGGGTCTGTACATTAATCATGTGGATGAATATGGGAGAACATTCTTTTTTCACTAAAATACAAAAGACGCTTTTTAAATTGAGAATTGTCCTTTTTTTAATGAATTAGTCTGTGAATTTCCCTGATTGAACATGATGCGATGCCTAGGGAGATAAAATGGTCACTTTTTTTCCCTCATGAATCTTGAGGGTTGATTCAAAAAATAAACGGCTACATAACATACGTGCATGAGAAAAAAACTCAAGAAATTGAAAAATTACAAGATTAGAATAATCGAATTACTAGACATATACTACAAAGGAAAAATTTTAATGTGAACAGATACAGTATAGTAGCATTTGGCAATTCTGATCAGAACCATCTGCTGTCATACATGGATTCTGATGTAATGAGTGAAGGGTTGTCAAGCTATAGTTCTGTATAGAACTCAACCTTCTGATGTCGACGTTCTAAGAAAAGAATTTCATTTTCTTTTCTTTTTTTGGCAGGGGGATTTGATTCCTTCACATGAATCAAATCTCCTCAAGTAGGATTCGAACCTACAACTAGTCGATTAACAGTCGATCGCTCTATCACTGAGCTACTAAGGAACAACGGGAGATTAGATCTCATCGAGTTCAATTCCCGTTCTCAACTCATAACCAATATGAGCTCGAAGTTTCCTTCATAACTCCCGGAAACAGATCATTTCAATTTGTTTGAAAGGGAAAAAGGAGAGGTAATATCTATCCTTAAATTATCAAATGCCAATCGTGATGGCCCTTCTTTTTCCTTTTACAATTTTTTAATTTTTATTTTCTACATTTTTTAAATACTTTTTTTTATAACACGGGGCATACGTGTTTCCTCCGACTACTCCTTATAATTCTCCCGTCCACTTGTTATACTCACAGAACATATAAGTCCGATCATGCAAGCTAGCAATTAGCTCTAATATGGTCTTTTTTTTTCCTTTTACAATTTTTTCTTTATTTTCTTCTGGATTTTTATACTTTTTTTATTACGAGGGGGTGTCCAGACTAACCCAAATATTTCCCATGACCCTCTTGACCACCATACAAAACCACGAGTTGAATAAATACGATCAATTTTTTTTCCTTTTACAATTTTTTCTTTATTAGGAAGTATTACATACATATGCTGCTTTTCTTATATTTCTGGTTGTTTCTTTAACATTCCCTCTCCTTTTTATATGTACAGAGAGCAACATACCTATTACGTGAGGAAACATAAAAATAAATTGCAATGATATATAATATATCATTAAAACAATTAAAAATTAAATTATAAGTTTATAGGAAGGAAAGTAATTTAATAAGAGGTAGCTACTTGCATAACTTCTTTTTTTTTTCATTTTCTTTTCTTGTAGAAATACATAATGTAGACTAGTGTGGACTATTGAAAGAGGGGGAGTTTAATGGGTTGTTTGAGAGAGGACGTGGCCAAAGTGAAAGATTGTTATTATGGGGTGAATTATTTATTAATTAATTTGGTCATATATGTGGTTTCTTGAGAATTTACTTAGTAATTCATTTAATAACTTTATTATAATAATAAATATTCTAAAATAATTTTGGAACCATATTTTTTTTAATTCGATTATTGAAGTGAAGTTCTAAATATTATATCACGAGTACTCTATCCCGTGCGTTGCACGGATTGATTTTCATATGTCGCTTATCATATTATTTTAAGTAATCACATTTAGAAAGATCAATTTTCTTATTTAGAATAATAACTTTTTTCATTAGTAAATACAATTTGAAACAATAATTAGTTGAAGTAATTTTTTTGTGTAAAAATCAAAGTAAATTTTAATTACAATTAGAGTAAATTTTACTATTCAGTAATAATTTTGGAACTAATTATCTCATATATTGCACAAGCTTATTTTAATTAATATATCTATTTCCTACTGTATTTAAACTTTTGTCATGTTTAAACATAATAAGTTATATATATTATTAATTTTGATATTCTTATATGATAATCAATTTTGTATATAAAAAGCAATTATAATTAAAATAAAATATCCAATATAGTTTTATCCATAGCAAATTTTCATTACTATTAGTGATTCATTTTTGCTTGCTTTTGATAGAAGAAGATATTGTATTTTTTGTTACTATCTCAATGTTTTCAAATTATATTTTTTTTATAATTTTAAAATATAGTTTTTCTTTTTATATTTTTTCAAATGCATTTATTGAGGCACATTTATTACGCTTCAACTTAATTTTACTATATATATATATATATATAGACTTATTACATTCAAATTTTGTTATATCTATCTATTAGTCATTCACTTCGTGCATTGGACGAATTTTGTAAAGAAAATTTTCTTATGAAAAGTTAATATTAAAACAATATTTGATTTATAGTTTATATTAATATACAAAAAAACTATTTATATACTATATAAACTTTAATATGATAAATTTAAAACTTATGCTAAATAATGCAACTCAAGAGCTCCTAAGCAAGTAATTCATGTAAAATATGTCATAGACATATAATCCCAATTATCAATTTAATATGTAAGAAAATTAGAATCCTAAAAATTCAAAATTTCTAGATTAGTTAATGAAATAATGATAATCATAAAATCTATAAAATTTTAAAGTTAAGCATTCACTATTGTGTTATAATCCCTTATATTTCATATATTAAGTTTTTAGAATATGAATAGTTTAATATAAAATGAGTAATTATTTCGTTGAGAGATTTACTTAATTTAACTTTTATAAGGCTAATAATGATTTATAAAGAAAATTTTAAATAATGATTAATTTCTTAAAAATTATGTATTTTTATTTACAAATAAAATAACAATAAGTGATAGGCATATTTCTTTGATATTTTTTGACTTATTTTCTTTAATTAAAAAATTAATAATTATTGTTCTTTAATTTCTATGCAACATATTAAATTATAAATACATTTACTATTCTACCCTAATTTATAACTGTGTAATGAAAATTTATAAATTAATATTTATTATTATTATTATTATTATTATTATTATTATTATTATTAAATTTATATGCAACATATTAAATTATAAAGACATTACTATTCTACCCTATTTATTAGGGTTTATTCAAGTTTATATATTATATAGATTATGATATATCAAAATTGATTCTTTTGTGGACTATCTTTTTTTTTTGGGTAAATTATGCGGACTATCTTAAATTGTCACATTATACCATAAGTCTTTTATCGTATTTTTTTCGATGTGAACCATGGTATCTAGAATGCCAAATGGACCCCGACTTATTCAGTCGAGGCGGGTCGGCCTACTAAGGGGTAAAACTCTCTCAGCGTGAATTTTTTTATATTTACAAGGACTTGAATTCAAGACCGTGCTTAAGTAGAGCAAGTGCCGAACCGCTTGAAGCAACCTACGCTGGTTATCGTATTTTATTAGTTCACAATTATGATATGAAATCTTGCGCTTATATTTTTCGACAATATACTCATCTTTTTCCAATCTCCAACCTATTCTATTTTCAAACTTTTCACTTTCATATTTATCATATAATTGTAAAAAAAAAAAATCTTTGTCTTTGTAAAGTTTTACTCGTTGATAATTTTTTTTATGAGTTCTACGTTTTTACTTGGTCACTCATAAACTTTTATATCATAATCATATCTTATCTTCCTATATATTTTCTCATCATGACTTTTTAGTTCCTATTCATGTTGTAATTGTGGTATAATTTACAAATTTTCTACAAAAATTTTATGAATAACAAGTCCTAACATATCATAACGGTTTTCTTCTTACTAAAGATATCATATAAATTATTTCTTATATTTCAATGTCCTAACTAGTATCGCTTAAGCAAAGCGACATATTGAAATAAAAAAAGGGCTTTCTAACTATTAAAAGCAAACTTAGGAAAGTATAAGGAAATAATAGATTTCGAATCCTCTAACATATATTAATCGATAAATATTTTATAAGAAGTCTAAAGTTCACTAACAGCTAGAAAATCATGATTTTAATTCTATTACTATATACTAAGATTATGTGTTATATTGAACATTGCATAAATTATATTTACAATATTATTGATCAGTAAATTTCGGTCTTGTGACATCGTACCACTTTGCTCTAGTAAAAATAATTCCTCATGCTTAGTGACTTCACATCTCAAATTTATTTCTTTGATCAGTTGGATCCGCGGTCTCAGAAGATTCGCGATTAGACTTTGAAAAGTAATTAATTAATTAATTTGTATAAAAATATTAAATTCTCCGAAAAAAGTGTGTCTAAAATTTTCGTAATACTCACCCGAGAAAAATTGGGCTAATACTGATAAAACAATTTGCCATTAATGGGCCGGAAATGGATGCCCTTCCCAAGACCGACATTTGGGCCAGCGTGCTAACGGTGTGGGCTAAGGAAGAGAATCCTTTCCCGAACAAATACTTTTTCATCATTGTACGGTGGTGGCAACTCATTATACATGCAAATTCCTTTTTTGTTTATTGTAAATTGTTTATGGTTTCGGTTCTCGCAAATGAGGTTTCAAATTTAAGTCTTATAAATGAAAAAAATCCTATGTCGAGTGAGTTTTACCCCTCAATTGGCGGACTTGAATCAAACTGAATCATAGGTGCTCATTAAATTTCCGGATACCGGAGTAATTCTCCCTTTTTTTACAGCTAAATTCTAGATTTGCATATGTTTAAACATTTAAAGGTGTTGCATAATCTAATGTCAATGCCTCAAACAGGCCGGACCACTTGAAAAACCAATTGCGTCTTTTTCAGCATCTTTTAGTACCTTTACCAATGCATGCACGGGATTTTGACATATATATTTAGTTCGATTCAAATTTGTACTGGAATATATTTAAAGAGCAAATATATTATTAAAAAAGTAAATTCTATTTGACAAATTCATAGTCCAGTAATTTTAATGAAGTATCAAAAGTACCATATATAAAATCATAAAATTAACGTATGCAAATTATAACTATGAAAAACTTATTGTAATTCTTTTACGAAGTAATTTTTTTTATGACAGTATAGTATTTCTGATTGAAAATCAAACATATTATATAACTAAATCGGTCATCATATAAATTAATTTATTTTAACTTTTAAACGAATAATTTAATAAATAGATTGATATACCATAATAATATATTTGAAATGAAGATTTCCCAATCAATATTAAATCATAATCGTATTTGTAAACATGTTATTTCGACAAGATTACAATTGATATTTAAATAACCTTTTATATGTGAATTTGTTATTGGAAATTTATTTTTTAAATTTTCCATGATGAACTATAAAGGCCAAATTAAATAAATTATAATATTATAAAAACAATTATTACGGGTACATAGGAATGTGGTGAAGAGTGGGTGGATTTTTTACACTGTAGCCTCCACCATTTAAAAATTATAATTAATCTTTTTTATTTCCTAATTTTATTACAAATTAATATTAGAGAATTCAAATTTGTTCCGGTTAAACGCAAGACTACTGCTATTACAGGTCCACAGGAATGTGGTGGCGGGTGGGTGAATTTTTTCCACCGTAGCCACCGCCATTTAAAAAAATATTAATTAATATATTTTATATTTCTTAATTTTATTACAAATTAATATTAGAGAATTCAGATTTTCCTATTAAATGCAAGAGTATAGTAGTAGCTTATGATTTGCCCATTACTTCGTGATGCTTTTAACGAATCTCTAGCCATAGAGTCTAATATATTGTCATCATATTTTTTTAAACAAACCCGCCCGTAGCCACCATCATTTTTAAAAAAAGAATCTTAATATTTTTTTTATTTCTTCGTAAGTACAAATTAATATTAGAAATGTCAGAATATTTTTCGATAAACACATGAATACAGTAGTAGCCTATGATTTGGTTGTTATTATGTAATGCTTTTAATAAATTTCTAACCCTACGCTTCAAGTAAAGTTCATCACTTCAAATCAATGGGGTCACTTAAAGTTTGTTATATTGTGATCATGTTCTTCTAATTGAACCACCCCACCGCCATTTTTTGGAAAAAAAATATTAATATGTTTTTAATTTTCGTCATTTCATTATAAATTAAAATTAGACATTTCTGAATATCTTTTGGTGAAACATAAGAGTACAAATTAGCCTATGATTTTGCCATTATTATATGATGCTTTTAACGAATTTCTAACCCTAGACTTCCAGCAAAGATTGTTACTTCAAATTAACGGGCCACTTAAAACTTATTATATTGTGATCATGTTTTTCTAATTATAAGTATTATTGAAAATTAAAACTTAAGTTAACAAGGAAAAATGTTAGTTTAATATCGTATGACATATTAATTCGTATAATTTTTTAAGAATTTTGGATTATTTATTAACAATCAATAGTTCATGATTTATACAAATAAGTAGTTTTATCATCAGTTTCAACTATACTTAATATTGGTTATCACATAAACTAATATGATAAATAAAAAATTTGATGAAAAGTTTTTTTGTCCCGCGGCATCGCTCAAATGGCCCCCTAGTATATGCTTAAATGGCTGAAATTTTAATAAGAATCAAAAATAAAAAAAAGCATCCATTGAAAATAGTTTAGAGCTTAAACTTATATTAAGAAAAAAATTATATTTCAAAAAAATGCAAGATTTTTTATTTGAATTATCCTAAAGAAAAAAACTAATTTTTTTTGTATAAAATAAAATAAATTATACGTTCACCCCTTGGAGGGTAGTGGAGAGGAAAGAAAGGGAGGGGAACAAAAGTTGGATCGAAAAAGATAACACTACAAAATCTCTCTCCTCTCGCTTTCCCTCCATTTCCCTCCACCTAAACAAGGGTAAATGCACAATAAATATTCCAATTCTCTCTTACATGATGTAATATATATTTTTGGCAATGTCGCTGTTGTTTGGGGTAGATATTGTATTATGTAATGATGAGTATACTTGAAAGGCAGTGATATATATATATATATATATTGATAAAATGGTGGGCAACAATGATAATAATATTGCTGATTTCCGTTACATAATGTTCGAACTTTCGTTTACAACCGCGAACATATCAGACGAACTGAATAATCAGCGCAAGCACTAGCTTATTCAGCGTCGCACCACCAAACGACTAAAATACTTTATAGAAGCCGATGTCCCCCAAGCCAAATGTTATTTTGAGACGGAGACTTTGAGGTTTTCAATCACGAGAGAGTAAATTTGGAACCATTAGACCATCCCCTTTGGTGATATTGGTACTGGCATTTGCTATATGCCGAAATTGCTACACTGAATATGATAGCATTCCTCAAATATATTACGGGCGCAGTTATGTCTTATTGGATTCATCTTTTTTTGTGGTTACCATCAATATACGGGGTAGGAATTAGATGAGCATGCTTAGCATAGAAATTTTAATTAATTTCTAATTGATATCATTCAGACAAATCTATATATAATATATAATTCAAAGTATTTTCATAAGAGCCTCCCAACTCTTGTTTAGATGTACGAGAAAGTACCACAGCTTCTCACATGAACTTTTACAAACGCTCTTAGCTCGGTGAAGAGTTTTTTCACAAACCATCACTTGACCATTCATCTCGCCCTTTCACATTCTTTTTCACCTTCACCATCATTCGTCACCATCCACTTTCATCATCATCCTCAACCGTGGTCAGCGCCTGTCTCCTCTCCTCCCTCAAGAATGAATGATAATGAAAAAAACTCAATTAATTAATTATTTATTGATAAAACATATTAGTTAAAAAAAGTTCAGTTAAAAGTTTTCTCCCCCTTGCTTTCAACTTGTGCTTACATTGGGATTTTATAAAGAATATTTTTCTAATTGCAAAAGGCCTTTTATCTTTTTTCTTTGGGTGAATAAAGGCTCTTTTCTTTTTATCTTTCCAAACATTGTAAAATTTTAAAAGCATTTTCATATAAAATGATTACCTTCAAATATTTTGTTATAAATGACGCAAAACTACTTAATTTATACGTTCTCAATGCACAACCATTGTAACGCATTTATTTCAATATGCTATTTCAATCATATAGTACATTAGCAGATTAGCCCGTGCATGCATCCATGTTTCTTACATTGTTATGGTTACTGTATTACATGTAATTATGTCAATTGAAAAGTTAATTATTAAAAAAAAAAAAGAACAAGAGAAATGTCAATTGAAAAGCCCAAGCCTTGTGTCTCAAATGGGCTGACTTGAGAAAGGGAAAATACAGCAAAAGCACAAGCAGATTAAGTGGGCCTGTCCATTTAAATCACTGTGTTGCCAATTGTTCGCCAAATCTCCCTCTCTCTTATGTTCTAACAATCCGTTTGATTTCAGAATTAAAATTTTAAATTTATAATTGTGATTTTGATTATGAAAAATGTCAAATAAAAATTAGTCGATGTGGACCCCACCTGTTTAAATTGTGTAGATAATTGATTATAATGAGATTGTATGTTTTATAATCTGTGCAGCCTACTTGTTTGATTAGATAAGAGTGTGTTTTGTTGTGTAGTATGTTGAGTTAAAGTTAAAATTAAAATTTTAAAATTTAATTTTGAAATTAAACAAGCTAGATTTTTCAGAATGATTGACAACTATATTCACGGATTGACGATATCGCAGAGGATAATTAGGTTTTGATATAAAGTTCCGTCGGGTATATGCAGAGCTTGCGTTTCCCTTCTTCTTTCTGCTCTTTCCTATGGTGACTATCTGCACGGGATCCTCCCTCCCTTCTTTTAGATCTTACGTCGTTTCTTTCTCTATATGTGGCTATCTGAGCTGCTGGTGAACACTGAAAATAGCGTCCCTCTTTTATGAAGATGAAGAAGCCGACATGCGTATCTGCTATCGTTTGTGTGTATCTGTAGCTCTTCTGTCCTTTTTTTTCTTCCTTTAATTGACTATCATACTTTTTACTTGAAGAAAAAACAAAAGTTCTGACATGCTGCTACATTTGAGGAATGAATTTTCTTCGTGCATGTCCGCAGTTGCGACCTTTTGTCATGAAGTGACTCCTCTTTTCGATATAAATAAATATATATTGATAAATAGTCGTAGGGAGACTCTTCAGTTAGATTAGAAAACTATGCTGATGCTTCCTATAATGGGTTTTTTTTTTTAATATGCATTTCCTTTTTACTACTCAAGAATGGGTTAATCTTGTGGATTGTGTTTTCTTATAGCAGTGTGGAGAAGTGTGGCGTATTTACCTTATGGTTGTTGAGTTTAGTTGGCTTTATCAGAAAAAGTTCAAAAAAAAAAATAAAAGGCCACTTCTGTAAAAATTTGCTCTGAAAACCAGTTTTCCTGTTCTGCAATTTAATATCTTCATCAAGTGCCCAATATTCTTGAATATTGAAGTTGCTGTTTGCCTTTGCACCGTCAAAGATGCTCCTACAATTTTTATTGTACATTCTTTCTGTGGTCTTTAAAGTGCTATCAGTTCAGACCTTGATATTTGCTGCAGATTTTTTATTAATGTACTTATATTGTGTACCGAAATCATGATGATACTGATTGTTTATTTGTATAGATGCCTTAGTAAATGCAATTGCTGTGATGGTGGAAATCCAACCCTCTTTTACTCGTCTTTAGAATTTACTCTCTTTAAACGCCTGTTTTCGTTGTCTGTATTATTGACCTCTTGAGAGGTCACTATTAGATGCTTGAATTCTGTGTCTATTAAATTTTCATTAGGCTTATACGGGCTCGGGCCCATATCCACTTAAAAGCTCAGTGGTGGTACCCAAGCCATATATTAATATAAATCCCATTTTACTCCTCAACACCCGCCGCCCTCACGTGCAATGTGTGGTCTATTTCTGCCTCAACAATTGACCTCGAGCTGGGCTCATCTTCCGTGCTCGGGCGAGAGAGGACACTAACACGAGGCGCACTCTTGGCTGCACTCGGACATACTGGGCCTAGCGTGGTGTGAGTCCATGCGCATACGCGCGTAGGCATGCGGAAGCATATCTCGCTCTGATACCATATTAAATTTCCATTGGGCTTATACGGGCTCGGGCCCATATCCACTTAAAAGCTCAAGCTGATAAGTGGTGGTACCCAAGCCATATATTAACCCATGGATTTTCCTTTTCTTTTCCGATGTGGGATTTATCTTATTTTACTCCTCAACAGTGTCGGGAATCTTCATTTTCTCTAAAACATTGGAAGTTTAGTAATAGTACTATTTAGTGCTCGCAATTTCTATTTGTCACCTCCTCTTTCTTTTTTTGCAGTTAATAATACATAGTGAAGTATAGTACTGCTTAAATTATTCTTCAAAGTACCACTCTGTGATTTACAATAAAACACTTGTAATAAAAAAATTGATGGCAGAAACTTCATATTTCTCATAACTGTGCTACTGTAAAGGGCAGCAGCAAAATCAATAGCTAAATTAAGTCACATGTAACATACTGATTTACATGCCTCTGTTGATGCAACTTCAACTTCCCTAGAAAATCTGTGAAAGCCAACAACAATCAGTTAATTTTAACTGCCAAAACATTTTTTTTAAGACAGTCTTATGAATGAAATAGTTCTCAACCTTAACCGTTGCTGCTGTCTTCCTCTGTATCAGCTTCCATAGGGACCTGAAGAAAGAATCCAACGAAGAACAATTAAACAGTAAGTTACATGTTATAGTTAATTAGCTGAAAAAGTTCGGAGATGCAACTCCAACCTTAGTTGGAACCACCGCAAAAGGGAACAACAATCATGGATAATAAGTAGCCAAAGATTTCTTTTAAAGCAGTGTTATGAATGAAATAACACAAAGACGAGCTTAAGTCTCTCTCAACCTTAACCCCTGCTCCAGTTTTTTTTTTTTTTTCCTTCTTTCGTTTCAGCTTCTATGGGAATCTTGCTATGATAATTCAAAGGAAAAGGACATACGTAAGTTGTTTCCAAACTCTATATAATTTCTCTCTTTTTTGTGCATATCTTGTATCGATGAAATCTTTAGAAAAGCAAAAAACTCCAACTAAATGGCAAGAGTATTCATGGCATCCTTCTTTTCCAACAGAAGGATTGAATCAGTTAAGAACTTACCGATGGCCTTTCTTTAAGTTGAGCCTCTTAATTAGTTCAGCTTGAATTTGCCTGGTGCAGGCAATATTCAAGCAAAATGTTCTAGTAATTTGCTTGAACTCCTGCAAAAGAAGACAACATTTATCACTAACTATTAGTAATAATTTCCTTTCAGGTGGGGTTTTGCAATTAAATTCCAAAGTGAAGTTTTGGAATGAGAATAAAAGTGATGAATTACTGCATTTTTATTCGTTTTTTATTTATCTTTTCTGTATTTTTATATGAACTAGTAGAAATGCACGTGTGTTGCACGTGAATACTGTCATTTAATGCTTTCAAATAAATTTGCACTTGTGTTGCACATGAATACTGTCATTTAATGCTTTCGAATAAATTTTACTGATATAAATAAAATTATAAGCATATACCCTTACCTACTATATGCATTGAAAAATGTATGATAAAATAACTACTATGCACTGTAAAAGTTGTTCATGTACTGTGAAAAACACATGTAATTGTCGCATGTTAGGAAATATACACAGAAACATATATTTATTATGTGTACTTGATTGTAAGCTTAATGAAATAGGTTTTAATCAATAAAGAAATTAGTTATCAAACTGACATAAAAGACTATATAATAATTTATAGACCCTAAGAACTACCGTGACCAAATCACTCTAAATAGATCCAAATAAGTTTGCATCATAGACCTCATAAATTAAATAACTTTATTATCTAAAGAAATTATAAAATAAGCTTCTTTGACAGTAAATGAGTTTTCTTCACAATAAACTAACTTTGTTATCTAACTTTATAATAACAAACTCAACTTGTTTGAATAACCACTAATAGAGGGATTGGGTGGGATGGGGTGAGATTGGGAAGGAAGAGGTGGGGAGGGATGGGGAGGGACTTAAATCCCTTATTTGGTTTGTATAAGTAATTGATGGGGAAGGATAAGTTATCTCTCCAAATCCCTCCTCTTGTTTGGATAATGTTTGGATAAGCTAAATATTAAGAAAGATTGGGAGCAATCATTTAATATAACTATATATTAAAATGTAATATAAAAATAAATACGATAAAACAAAATAAAGAAGAGAAGGAAGATAAATGAAGATTAAAAAAATTTCCAAAAGGATGGTGAAGAGTATTGAACTTGGGAATGTGGAGGAGAAGAGAAGTGTACTCACCACTCCAGCAACTCAAGGTCATGCATTATTGTTTGCACAATAATATTTGAGATAGACAGTGTATTACAGTAGTGCACGCTCTTGCATGTCAATTCAAATGTTGCATATTCGATTCTCATTATGAAACTACTTATATCTCTCTGCTAGATATTGAGATTTCTTTTTCATGAGTACACCCATGGACATCTCTTGTAACCACCAAAAAAAAAATCCTCATTCAGATAAGGTAATGCGTAATCTGATTCACCCGTTGACCTAAATAACTTGATCTTTACGACCGTCTAATTATTCCAAGCAAAGAATATATTAAAATTTCTCTTTTTAATTTGCACTTTTTTCCTTATTTCTCCATATTTTAAAACCCGTTTGACAAGGAGTTCGACCTTAATGACCTGACTTTTACAGCCAGAGCTGTTATAAAAAAAAATTATTTTCTTTTATCAAATAATCATGCTTTCAAGATGCTAGATACACAAATTCGAATATATGCCTTTTTTTAGTTTCAGTTTTATAAATTATTCTCGTATAAAAGTAGGTTTTGAAATTAAAATCTTTAATAATTTGGATGTCGACTCAGATTTTTTATCATCTCTATACTATCCATCACATAATTTATATTTTCAAATTCAAGTGCGTAACGTAATTGATGACACTATTAATGATTCTAAAGTAAATTAACTATTTAGTCCCTCAAAGATTGACTTTACAACAATTTGATCCCTTAATGATTTTTTACATCAATTGAGTTCGTGTTGTATCAATTAGGTCCATGAGAGATCAATTAGGTCCCTCACAGCTGGTTTGAATAACCACTAATAGAGGGTTTGGTGGGATGGGGTGACATTGGCAGGGAAGAGGTGGGGAGGGATGGGGAGAAATATAAAATCCTTTATTTGGTTTGCATAAATAAGTGATGGGGAAGGATAAATTATCCCTTTAAACCCCTCCTCTTATTTGGATAAGCTCGAACTTCGGCTTTGTGTTTGCTTGTTATATCAGCTTCTTTTGAGATTCTACTATATATACTGATGAGGCAATGGACGTTCAGCTTCTCCTGGTTTTTTTGTGACAATCATTCTTTGTTTTTGTTTTCTTTCTTATTTTTGGTGTCCTATCCTGTTCTGTTCTTTGTAGTCCCAGCGACGGTGATAAATGAGGAAATATCTCCTCCATGAGTCACTGAATTTATCCGTGGCAAATATGCGTTGAGATGAGATGAGTGGCAAACAACTGCATATGCAATATAACTATATTATTATTATATTGTTGCTTTAATTATTTATTGTATTTATGTATGTATAAATTGTGTAATATTATAATGAGTATATATATTTTGCGTGGAGGTAGTGTGAGAGTAGAATATGTGACCCCTACTCTCCACCACGTGCTTTAAAAATGGACAACTATATAGGTTTTTAAGATATACCGAATCAAATATCTCTACAACTAAGTTAAAACAATTGACTAAAAATAAATACAAAAAAATACCCGCGAAATGCTGGGCTGTAGAGCTAGTTTTGTTATAATTAGAGCATTTTCCTTCCTCATCAGGTTTAACTATCACCTTAATGGTTATGAGTTTCGACGACTTTAAGTTCTGGCAGTTGGCGATAATGCCGGCTTTGATCAGACCTTGTTGATCATTTGCATCATAATCCCATCAGAGGCACATCCGGATGCCATGGTTAACATACGGCTGATTGGCCTCTTTACGTAAGTATATTGCTATGCTTCAGCAGGGACGAACCTGGGACTTTTATCCGAGGGATGAGTCCTTAGGGGCAAAAGAAAACGTAACTATGCTGATTTAAAAAGCGAATATGACGCAGTGTACACGTGAAAAACCTATCACAGATCTGTTAATTCCGCAAAATACCGGAACTACGACATTCCATTCCCTATTGATTCTTCAAATTCCTATGAAACCGGCATCCAACTCGAATCGAATCTGAGAAGGGGCGAAAGAGCACGGTAGCTCCGAAACTTTATTAGATGAAAAAACTATATTTAGTCCTAAGGCTTACAACACTTAAATAAGGTAAATGAAATTACAACTAAAGAAATAAACTTCCTAAAATTTGTAAAAATGCCCAAATAATATAAAATTGCTCGTTTGAGGCCCTAAATGAAGGAATTCGGCCTAGATCACATATAGTCACAACCAAAAGGCAGTGAGTTGTGCTCCGGAGGCCGTTTCTCTCAAGACAGGGTCGTCAAAGCCTGTTTTTCTCGAAATACCGATTTGCCACGTTTTCTACTGCATCAGTCTCCCTTGGATAGAGAGAATTCGCCATCGAATCATCATCGTCCAAGCTATCACCTCTACAGGACCAATCTTTCTGGCAGCGAGCTTATGGTAGTCACCAGTAAAAAACGATCATTGGTAAGGAAATCCCAGATAAAATCGTCAACTTCAAACTCCACGTGCCTTCTCCTTCGGTCAGCAGCGGCCTTGTATTTTCCAGCAGCCTTCTCCAAATTATTCTACCATTGCCTCATGAATCTCTTGTAGCCCGTGAATGAAGTCTGGTCTTATCTGGCATGGTTAACAAATCAAGGGGACCCCTGGGAGTAATGGAGTACACCACCTGGAAGGGAGTGAAACCGGTGCTGCAATTAACAGCGTGATTATGCGCAAACTCAGTCTGGCACAACTTGATGTCCTAACTCTTCACATGCTCTCCCACCAAACTTCGCAACAGATTACCCAGGGACTGGTTCACGACCTCAATTTGCCTATTGGTTTAGGGATGATAAGCACTGCTGAATTACAACTGTGTATTCACCATTTTCCATAAGTTGTGCCAAAAGTGGCTGAGGAACCGGGTAGCTTAATCAGAAACAATGGACTTCGGTAAACCATGAAGATGATACACCTCGCGAAAGTACGGTTGGGCTACTCGAACAACATATGTCGTCCTTTATCCGAGGGATGAGTCCTTAGGGGCAAAAGAAAACGTAACTATGCTGATTTAAAAAGCGAATATGACGCAGTCGACACGTGAAAAACCTATCACAGATCTGTTAATTCCGCTGAATACCGGAACTACGACCTTCAATTCCCTATTGATTCTTCGAATTCCTATGAAACCGGCATCCAACTCGAATTGAATACGAGAAGGGACGAAAGAGCACGGTAGCTCCAAAACTTTATTAGATGAAAAAAATTATCTTTAGTCCCAAGGCTTACAACACTTAAATAAGGTAAATGAAATTACAACTAAAGAAATAAACTTCCTAAAATTTGTAAAAATGCCCAAATAACATAAAATTGCTCGTTTGAGGCCCTAAATGAAGGAATTCGGCCTAGATCACATATAGTCACAACCAAAAGGCAGTGAGTTGTGCTTCGGAGGCCGTTTCTCTCAAGACAGGGTCGTCAAAGCCTGTTTTTCTCGAAATACCGATTTGCCACGTTTTCTGTTGCATCAGTCTCCCTTGGATAGAGAGAATTCGCCATCGAATCATCATCGTCCAAGCTATCACCTCTACAGGACCAATCTTTCTGGCAGCGAGCTTGTGGTAGTCACCAGTAAAAAACGATCATTGGTAAGGAA
This sequence comes from Punica granatum, assembly GCF_007655135.1. Lineage (NCBI taxonomy): Eukaryota > Viridiplantae > Streptophyta > Magnoliopsida > Myrtales > Lythraceae > Punica > Punica granatum. The sequence goes on from NC_045127.1 coordinate 49,754,324, forward strand.
ATCCCAGATAAAATCGCCAACTTCAAACTCCACGTGCCTTCTCCTTCGGTCAGCAGCGGCCTTGTATTTTCCAACAACCTTCTCCAAATTATTCTACATTGCCTCATGAATCTCTTGTAGCCCGTGAATGAAGTCTGGTCTTATCTGGCATGGTTAACAGATCAAGGGGACCCTTGGGAGTAACGGAGTACACCACCTGGAAGGGATTGAAACCGGTGTTGCAATTAATAGCGTGATTGTGCGCAAACTCAGTCTGGCACAACTTGATGTCCTAACTCTTCACATGCTCTCCCACCAAACTTCGCAACAGATTATCCAGGGACTGGTTCACGACCTCAGTTTGCCCATCGGTTTGGGGATGATAAGCACTGCTGAATTGCAGCTGTGTATTCACCATTTTCCATAAGTTGTGCCAAAAGTGGCTGAGGAACCGGGTATCCCGATCAAAAACAATGGACTTCGGTAAACCATGAAGACAATACACCTCGCGAAAGTATGGTTGGGCCACTCGAACAACATATGTCGTCTTTTTGCAAGGAATAAAATACACCATCTTAGAGAATCAATCAACAACAACATAGATGGAGTCATTACCTCGTTGAGTTCGCAGTAAACCCAGCACAAAATCCATGTTGACATCCTCCCAAGGCCGAGATGGAATTGGTAATGGCATTTACAACCCATCATTGGTAGCCATCCCTTCGGACACGTTGCAAACCCGACACATTTGCACGTACTTCTCCACCTATTTACGTATGGTTGGCCAAAAATACGAGCCTTGCACTAACTGTAATGTCCGATCTTGCCCAACATGGTTTTCTCCATGCAATTCCTTAATAATTGCAAACGGATGCTGCAATTTGGGATACACAATTGATTGTTCTTGAACAGAAACCCATCATGCAACAAAAATTCTGATTTCTCTCCAGCACGAACTTTCCCCAAGACATTAGAGAAATAAGGATCAGTTCAAGCAAATCACGAAGGCAGTCAAAACTAGGTACCTCAATATGTATATTGACCAAAAAATTGCTCCTGCAGCTCAATGCTTCAGCCACTCGATTTGTCACTCCCGCCTTGCGCTTCACCATGAAGGTAAAACGCTGTAAGTAAGCAAGCCATGTGGCATGCCGTGGAGACACCTTATCCTGGCGGTGTAGGTATTTCAACGCCTCGTGGTCAGTATAAAGCACGAACTCCCGTGGGACAAGTACTGCCGTCAATGCTTAACTGCTTGCACTATCGCATAGAACTCCATATCATAGGTGTTGTAATTCAACTTGGCTCCGGACAGCTTCTCACTAAAATATGCGACAGGCCTGTGATTTTGGCTTAAGACTACTCCAATGCCCACTTTATAAGCATCACCGTGTAATTCAAAGGGTTGGGCAAAATCAAGCAAGACTAGTATTGGGGCAGTCGTAAGATGCATTTTGATAAGCTGGAATGTCTTCTCCGCTTCCTCCGTCCACGCGAACTTTATACCCTTCATACAATCTGTTATAGGCGCCATAATTGTGTTGAAGTGAGAGATGAAACGCCTATAGAAAGAAGCAAGTCCATGCAAGCTACGAACTTCAGTAATTGTCTTCGGTTGCGACCATTGCTTCACCACTTCGACCTTGGATTCATCTACTTGCAATCCTTCGTCGGAGACCACATATCCAATGAACAAGACCTTTGATACCATGAATACACACTTCTTAAGGGTAGCATAGAATTTCTCCCAGCGAAGCATACACAAAACTGCCCGCAAGTGTTGGAGATGTTATACATTGTTATCACTATAAATCAGAATATCATCGAAATAAACAATAACACACTTGCTAATGAATGGTCGCAAGGCCTAGTTCATCACACGCATGAAAGTGCTTGGTGCGTTAGACAACCCAAAAGGCATCACCAACCACTCATACAATCATTCGGGTATCTTGAATGCTGTCTTTCACTCATCGCCGGGCCTTATGCGAATCTGATGGTATCCACTCTTCAAATCCAGTTTGGTAAACACCATTGCACCGCTAATTTGATCAAGCAAATCATCCAATCGTCGAATTGAAAATCTGTACCGCACCGTAATTTTATTAATAGCTCGACTATCTATACACATGCGCCACGAACCATCTTTCTTGGGTGTAAGCAAGGCTGGAACTGTGTAAGGACTCAAGCTCTCACAGACATGTCCTTTGGCCAGCAACTCTTTAACCTGCCCCCTCAATTCCTCATGTTTGCCAAGACTCATCCTGTAATGGGGTCTATTTGACAGTGTCGCTCCTGGCTCCAGGTCAATTTGGTGTTGAATATCACACAAAGGTGGTAAGCCATCGGGAAGCTCATTAGGGAAGACATCAATAAACTCGGCCACTACTGGTGCGGCTGCGATTGAGATTGTCACCTCAGCGGCCACCTCTTTTCCAATTAGCACATAAACTAGTTGTGACTCGTCCAACTCTTCTTCGAACCTGGCCAATGACAAGAGCTTCATTTCTCCACCCATAAATGTCAGCTTCTCAGTCTCTTTGCTAGGCACTAGCACAATCTTTACATTCTCATACACAAAACTGTATGAGTTAATTCGCCCGTCATGAATTACATGGCTGTCATACTGCTACGGCCTCCCCAACAATAAATGACATGCATCCATCGCAACCACATCACATCACGCAACATCTTTATATTTCACGCGAATAGAGAAAGAAACCAATGCTTGTTGTGATACAATTACCTCGCCTCCCTTTTTCAGCCATGCTAGTTTATAAGGCTTAGGATGCTTCTCCGTTTTGAGGCCCAATTTTTGCACTGCCTCTACAGACATAATATTCTCACAACTATCAGCATCAATAACAAAATGACAAACCTTACCAAGGATAGTGTATGTGGATTGGAAAATATTATGCCATAGCCAATTGTCGTCAGCAACCTTAGGCGTTAAACATGAACACCTAACAACTAGTGTCGTTCCTGTGTCTCCAGTCACTACTTATTCGTCGACGACCTCCTCACAATCAAATATAGGACTTTCGGATTCCTCCACATCCTTTTTATCGCTCTCTTCTGTATCAACGAAGAATGTCTTTTTGCGAGCGCTTTTCTTGCACTTGGATTGCCTATGACCTACCTCGCCACATCCAAAGCATTTCATCCCCACTACCCGTTAGCCTATTTAATTGGCTTGTGCTGACAGTATTTCTGTTGGCTCCCCCTTTAAGGCGGTTCGCTCCGCTACTACTACCACCACCCCCAAAACGATTCGCACTACTATTGCTCCATACATTGGAGGAATTCCTGAAAATGCTGTTGCGTCGAGACTGCTTCTCAATTTGTAAAGCCATTTGATGTGCTGTCGAGACACTGATTGGATCAAACATATTAACGGTGTCTTTAATCTACATCCACAATCCTCCAATATACCTCACAATCAAATATAGGACTTTCGGATTCCTCCACATCCTTTTTATCGCTCTCTTCTGTATCAACGAAGAATGTCTTTTTGCGAGCGCTTTTCTTGCACTTGGATTGCCTATGACCTACCTCGCCACATCCAAAGCATTTCATCCCCACTACCCGTTAGCCTATTTAATTGGCTTGTGCTGACAGTATTTCTGTTGGCTCCCCCTTTAAGGCGGTTCGCTCCGCTACTACTACCACCACCCCCAAAACGATTCGCACTACTATTGCTCCATACATTGGAGGAATTCCTGAAAATGATGTTGCGTCGAGACTGCTTCTCAATTTGTAAAGCCATTTGATGTGCTGTCGAGACACTGATTGGATCAAACATATTAACGGTGTCTTTAATCTACATCCACAATCCTCCAATATACCTCGCCACCAATTGGTCTTCAGTCTCATGTACCTCATTTCGGGCTATGAGTTGGAAAAACTTCGTGGTATATTAATCCACCCGTTCGAGTTCCTTGATGTAAATTTTGCAATCGCCGGTACATCAATCTTTGAGAATTGTATGGCAGAAAACAGACTCACAAGTGTTTCTTCATCTTCTCCCACGTCTTAATTTTTGGCTTGCCCAATCTGTTTCTGGTTAATTTGACTTGTTGCCACCATGCCGTGGCTCTGTCTCGCAATCTGGTTGCCACCAACGGTATATGTTTATCTTCGGGCAGTCCTTTAAATTCCAAGATCCTCTCGACAGTGGCCAGCCAATCAAGAAACTGCTCGGATTTAAGTTTGCCATGAAATTTTGGAATTTCAGTTCGCATCCAAGACTCCCAACACCTCCTGTCATCCTCGATAGGACCCATTTGTTGCCGACGCGGCATATCCGGAAAATAATTCTCTCCCTTCGAGTCCTCGACAAATTCATCTTGATCAGGGTTATGGTTTCCTCAATTCTGGTTCCCCATAATTGCAACCATTCTCTGCGTTAGCTGCTCCACCATACGATCCATCATCTGATCCACAATTTGCTCCAGCCTTTGTTATAGGTGTCACAGGTTGTCACGGTCATAAACATCGTCCACATGCTCCCTTCTCCTAGGTGGCATGGTTGTTCAAGATCAAATCGTAAGCTCTGATACCAATGACGCAGCGTACACGTGAAAAACCTGTCACAGATCCGTTGATTCAGCAGAATATCGGAACTACGACTTTCAATTCTCTATTGATTCTTCGAATTCCTTGGAAATCGGCATCCAACTCGAATGGAATCTGAGAAGGGGCGAAAGAGCACGGTAGATCCGAAACTTTATTAGATGAAAAAAACTATCTTTAGCCCTAGGGCTTACAACACTTAAATAAGGTAAACGAAATTACAACTAAAGAAATAAACTTCCTAAAATTTGCAAAAACGCCCACATAACATAAAATTGCCCGTTTGAGGCCATAAATGAAGGAATTCGGCCTAAATCACGTCAACTCACAGCCAAAGGCAGTGAGTTGTGCTCCGGAGACCGTTTCCCTCGAGACAGGGTCGTCATAGCCTGTTTTTCTCGAGATATCGATTTGCCACTTCTTCTATCAGAATATAAGTAATATACGCGAGTGCGCGCGTACACATACACACATATATAAATTCAAATTACTCTCACGAGATTGCTCGATTGATTCAACGAGAGACTTCCACGTAGACTCATGAGATTGCTCGATTGGTTTAACGAAAGACTTCCGTGTAGGGTTTTTGAGCAATCCTATAGCTCGTGATTGGACGTCCCTTTGAGTTTCTTAGATTAATAAACTTTGGATAGTTTTAAATTTCTTTAAAATATTTTCTAATTTTATCTTTTAAGTAATGCATACATTGTTTATTGCAAAACATTTTTCGACAGTAAAATTTTTAGTTTTATCCACTCATTATACATGCATAGATTATTGTAAAGGTCCTACTCCTTAAATTTAATTTAAAATATAGAGATGCTTAAGATGTATTCCGAAGTTACTGAATGACTGTGTGGGCATGATTGACTAGTTTCACTAAATTAAAATGGAAGGAAAACTTGTAATGCTTCATATAATATCGAAATTTTAGGAGTTGGCCATCCCTAGCTTCAGCCTCTTCTTCTTCCCAGGCCATACTTCTCCTAGTTCTAACTGCATTCCGGCGAGCTACAAAATCGGCTTCTGCATCTATATATATATGTTCAAGCAACAACCTTTAGCAGTAGACCCAAATCTACCTCACCAAGAGTTTCATCACTATTCCGTTGGATGAAATCTTGATTCAGTATCGTTCACTTGCTGATAGGTTGATGAGTAACCTGACCATAGATCATTGTTTAAATCTCAGCTTTCAGTTCTAACATTTTCATTCCGCCATATCAAACACCAAAAAAGCAGAAACATTCTTATTCTTATAAATCATCATAAACACTTACTGTGGCAAATACAGCAAGAATCATCTCGTCATTTCAATGGGATCGGATGCCTCTGAATAATTACCCTTAGTGATCTTGCAGTGCGAAAGTTAAACAATCACGGACACAGTCCATAAATCTTCAAACTGGAATACGTCGCTACGAAGATGGATTCATCGAGAGAGTTCTTGGAATCTGCTACAGCCAATGCTTCTTCTAGCTCTTGTTGAGTTAGTAGCCTCGTTGAAGGAACGAACTTTATAGCTGAGGAATCTCGAGTTGCTTCTGTGTCTACAGATTCCACTGAGAAATGAATTCCAAGAGCACGTACCGTTCTGTCAATGGATGTTGATCTTGATAAGTAGTTCTTCAGACAGCATATATATTCTGAGTGTTCTCTAGCCTAACTTTATCAGCAAAATAAAAATGCCATGAACTATGCATCAACAAGTTCTGATAGGTTGTTATAAAAATGGTGCTAATTGCGAACATGCCAGTTGATATTCAGGAGCTCGCTTAGGAAGTTTCTAGTAAGACATGTTCCAGACCTCGTAGTCCCACAACAAAGAGGGGTGGTTGATCCACCGGCCTTTCGTGATGGACTGAGCATTCCCCCCGAACTTGCGGTCACCAAACATGTAATATAAGGCTAGAGTGAGTGGATTTTTGAGCCATTCTGGATGTGCATTCTATCTATACACTATCAAGTGAAGATGCAAGGGTAATTATCAAATGGGATACCATTCTCACGAAGATGAAAATTGCCAATTCCTCAAAACACCTAGTCATATGTTAGTTGCTCCAGGACGTACATTATTGGTCGAGGATAAGGCTGCAACCTAGGAACAGCATCCTGGTTGCATATAAAAGTGACAAAGATGGTCCCACGATCAACAACTGTCCCTCCTCCAGTGAATCTGGAGTTCGGATAATCTCATCACGTAATACCCGTTTAATGTCAAGGAGTTCAGCATTTTTCTACTACATAATTTGTACTCAGTGTCATAACTCATAAATGATGAAAATCTCGTAGGTTGAATGTGTGGACCGAAATCAATGAGAAATTTTCTTGTGAAGACATTCTTTCTGTTCTATTTCCATCTTATGCTGATGATTAACAACTGTGAGTGTAAGCAGGTTACTAGTACAAATCAACTGTTTCTCATGGGGATTGGCTTCTCGATCGAGGATCCATTAAACCAGCTGTTTCATCAACTCCATGGTTGCTCATTAAGAACCCAGAATTCGGGGTTCCTCGTTATACATAACCTATTGCTTAAACAAGACAAAACAGTACAGTAGTTGAGCTCATAAGCAACCAAGACAACTAACCTTAACTACATTCATAATCTAATAATCCACAGAATCAGTGGAGTAATAAACCCAGAAACACCAGTGACAATGGTAGGGTCACTCATCCCCTCATTTACGTTGCACCAATTATCCTTCGAGGTTCAGAAAAGTTCCTCCTCGAGGAGCAGTTGCTGCAGGATAGGCAGCGTTTTGAACCTGGCAAAATTCATCAATGCGGAGCCCGACTTTTTACGCTTCAGGCAAAGTAGTCATTGCGAGTCGATTATAGCCTCCAACTCCTGATCATTCCATTCATTTACTAGCAGGTCACTTCTCAATAACTCATGCAAGTTCCTCAGAAGGAGCTAGATTCTCCATTTTTATGATCCAAGTCATGTTATTCAGTTCGCTAAATTTTGCTTCTGCAGATGAAGTGTAAACTTTCAGCACCAAATAACAGCCGAGACTGAATAGAAGAACTTGCAGAGCTGCCTTCACAGTTAGTTTAACTTTACTTCAGACTAAGGCTCTAGTGTGCTTAATGCAGGCCTAAAATGCATCTAATGCCCCTCATAGAAACTAATGCGGGCCTAAAATGCCATTGGGTTGCTTTCATGGTTCGATTTAATTTTACGGGCGATTCTGATTCGATTTCAGCATGACTACAGGAATCCAACAAGTTTGGATCAATTCTCAACGATTGACCACGTAAACATCAAGATAAGCTCATTCGATTCGACTCATGGACTCTCAATTAAACCCATTTTAAGGTCTGCTTTAAAGATTAATCACATCTCAACACAACAACACCGAATCACGATGATCATCAAAATCATTGGTGTTAACCCTTTAAGGCCGTCACCACCCGTCAATTGAAACTAATTCGATGCTCCATGGACTCAAAGATTTGGTGATTTATTTCGGATAACTTCTATAATTGTCCTTTAAAGTATGGTGGAGTCTTTCTATTTCCTTGTTCGGGCGTCCAGGCTTTCATATCTCACGCTCCATGAGAAATTATGGGATCCACGACCCCTCAAATCGAAACTAACTCGATGGGAGAGGACGGCGTATTAGGGGTTCAACAATTTAAACTCCCAAGAATGACGAAGATGCCTTTGAATTTCACTGTACAGACTGCCGTTACTTTGTTTTCCTCTATTTGATTTCCGAACTTTAAAAAAATCATAGCTCTCAATCTGTGAAGGTTTATGTGTTCCATAAGCAGTCAAAATGACGCTTGCAATGCGTAGTATGGGGCTAGAAAATATCACACGATTCCGGACTGAATAAAATAACGATTTTGCCCTTGATATGATGGTAGTTTTGACCCCTTCCATCTTAAATGAGGTATTTGAATTTAACCAACGTAGATTGTTTCAAGCGGTTCGACATTTGTTTTCCTTAAGTAAAGTATCGGGTTAGAATATTGTGAATAGAGAAAATTCACAATGAGAGAGCTTTACCCTTTAATAGGCTGACCCGGCTCGATTGGATTAGTTGAGCGCCCATTAAACTTTTTTTTTTATCAATGACCCATTGAACTTATGAATATTAGGGTGTCCACCCAAAAAGAGGTTTATTTGAATCTAAATTAGGTGTCTACGTAGTTAAGTCAAATAGTTCAAAACTTTTCAACTAGGTAGAAGGAGAGAGAAGGGGGAGTGAGCATTTTCGAGTTTGAAGCTAAGCCAACAATGTCTGATTGACGCTGAGAGAGAGGGGGGGGGGGGGAGAAGAACACCACAGTATCACGATTGTACGGACCCGAATGTAGACTCTCGTCGGGGCCGCATGCGTGCGACTTGATCACTTCTCCATAGCGAGATGCGCTGTGACCAGAAGCCGAGTCCATCCCGGCCATCCACTCTGTACGACAGGCGAGTCGTGCCAACCTTCGCGGGCAGGTCACTTGCGGCCTTCACCCTTCCTTCATGGCAAGGTGAGCTGTGGACCGAGGGCCGACCCACCTTCCAAGGCGAGACTAACCGACACTAACTTCTTGCTAATAAAGAGCATTACCGCGTGATCAGATGCACATCTTTTCGCAAGACCCTGCGCATTTACCAATGATCGAGCGTGCCTCACTACAGTATGAACTAGGAACGGGCTACCTGTTCAGGTGTAGGTTCATCTACATAGCCTTTTCTTATCTAACTGATGAGTTTCTATCATCCTAACATAGACTCGGGTAACTCGAACGGTTATCTCTGTCAGAAAACATGCAAAATGCTGATTAACCTTTTACTCGACCTAACCAAACACTAGATAATGGGTAGGAGGAATTCTAGATTTTATAGCCTGGATCGTTGTTGGGTGGCATTGCTTGGACCGATGAATCAAAATGGGGTGCTGACAATGGTGTGCACATAAATAATAAGAAAGCTTGTGCATACATGGGCAACCTGTATACCGTATCTATATATATCTTCAAATGACATGGTGGAAACTTCTAAAATGAAAACTTACAGCGAAACAGGCCTAGCCCGACTTTTCCTTCCTGATGCAAAGCAAAACGTCGAGAGAAATTGTCGAAATTCGTTAATCCCGATATTTTCAAAACATCGAGATTTCACCAGTTTTAGCCAACGTTTTGAAAAGCGTCAACTTTTGTTAATCCTACGCCGACGCTTATGGAGTTTTAGCTGACACAAAAAAAAATTGTCGCCTTTTGTTTATTCTATTCCGACACTTTTAGAATTTTTTCTGACTCTTCAAAAAACGTCTCCATAGGGTGGTCAAGGTCGACGCATTTTCATCAATACCGTTGCTTTTCAAATGTCGTCCTTTGTTTATTCTAAGCGGGAAAATTCCCGCTAATTCGAAAATTTCAAAATTTTTGTGAATAGATTGTCATTTGGCCACCGAATGTTGTCAAAGTGCAGAAGTGTGAGGAGTAACACATTGTCACCTTATGACAATCTGTTGTCACTGATTTTTGTGGTTTATAATAAAAAGGATAACGTGTTGTCTCCTTATGAAAATATGTTGTTATGGAACGCATGACATTATCGAGGATGATATTGATGAAGTAAATCAATATATAATTGTTGAGCAAACTCACGGTAGTTCTTTACCAGAAGACCTATTTACTTAATCTTGCTAAGAAACTAATGCTGCGTTTGGTTTCAAAGTAGGATTTTAAAATCAGATTTTGATTTTGAAAAAGAGTGGTATAAATGGGACCCACCCTTTGACTTTCTATGAGTTATTTTGTTTTGTTGTAGAAAAAAAGTGGTATAAATGGGGCTCACTCTTTGACTTTGCATGAGTTATTTTGTTTTGTTGTGGGTAGAATTAAATTAAAGTTGTGATTTTAAAATATTATTTGCAAACCAAACAAGCCATAAAATGTTGTTCAATATTTTAGAAAATCATTCCAAAACAATGAATTTTCTAATATTGGTAATTACTTTCCCCACTTTTCATATCGAAATTTGGCACATGTATGCTCTAATTGAGATAATTCAAGACATGACTTAACATCATCGATGCACTTTCATGTTTCTATGAACGAAGAAAATTATTTCACATGAATTTGGAAAGTATGAAGCTACTTGAAACCCAATCGACAATGATAGAATTGAAGTGGTAAGAGATTTATTTCTCCCGAGCTTGACTTATCACATCTGCAGTTACCTCATGTATCGGTTGCTTGTTATGTACGTGCCCTTCAATGTACTTTCAATATGCACTATTAATGATTCAATTCGTGGGTCTTCGTCATGATAGCTTATAATGCACATTCATCCACCTTCTAGTTTGTTTATGGCCCAAATCTAAATGCAATGGTTAATTATACAACTCTTATAGAAAAGCCCAACAACACAATTTTCTCAAAGTTAATATAAACCAAGGTAATAGCCAACATTTCGATTATACAAGACAACTTTTGAATTCGTTATGGCCTAGATTTCCTCGAAATAGAGAAAAAAATCCCCAACAAGCATGACCGTATATTATAAGAGATCGATTGAACAATTGAAAGAGTGTATACACCTCCTTGAAACACATAATAACTACGTTTTAGGAAAGTGACTGAAACCTATCGAACTATAATTACCTTCTACAAAATCATGTGACCGAGGAGAATAATCAAGAGTTGGACTAACCAACTACAAGACCTTCCAACTAGCCGTCCTACTTGTTAGAGGGACCAATTTACTTCCGATAGCACAAATCCAACTACCAATATTAGTTAATATTATGTTATTAGAATTAAACCTCAACAAGTACCTCAAGAAAAATAAGTTGACGTTAAATTTATAAGGTTTAGTGTGTCATAATGGTGTTAAGCAATACGTTGTCACCTTATGACAATCTGATGCTACTGATATTCTTACATCACAATAGAAGGGGCAATATGTTGTCTCCTTATAGGACAACACGTTGTCACTTGAAATCGACATGGGTCGACCTTTAAGCGTCGGCCAAAAGCTGTTTGGGCTGATGCTTCAAAAAGCGTCGACCCTTTTTTTTTTAAGATTAATTGGTTGAGTGGGAACTCTCTCGGCCAACAAAATTCGAGGACATCTACCAAAATTAAAATTAGAAAGAGCAAAAATTTGAAGACATCTTTCTTCAATATATATATATATATATATATATATATCTCTATCTCTCCTTTTCCCTTCAAAATATCTTTTTATCTTCCTCTTTCCCTCTCTTTCTTTTTCTTTTTGTCTCTCTACCCTAAAACCAACAAGCACCGATGGAGCAAACAATCCGAGAGGTTGAAGCTGCGACCTGCAAAACCTTTAAGCAACTCAAACAACCCCTCCCTCCTCATTACCTACAACATCGATCGAAGTTGTGACCGCGTGTTCAAGATTGCCGATGACTATTGCTAGTGAGCTGTTGAGATCGACGAGAGGAACAGGCTATCGAGTATCTTCATGGCTGGCAGAGTAGGGAAAACAAGTCGAGAGGTCATGTAGGTAAACAAGTCGCGATGAGCAAAGCTCGTGTGTGGGCTGAGGAAAGTTGCACAACTACTATTCTCCAGTTGATGCCAAGAGGAGGCGATGAGAAAGAGATGGCCATGAGAGAGGGAGAAGAGGGTAGAGGTCTGGTCAGAACTGATTAAGTATCCATTTGTTTTGTGCTCGAATTCTCCTTCAAAATTGAAAATTTTCAATACCCATTTGTTTGTCCATCTTCAATCAACTTGCTGGGCATCTTTGATTAATTTGAGAGGTTGGGAGAGAAGCAAGGTATGCTTTTAGTTTCTACTACTGTTTGTTATCTGTATGGAGCTCATATTTCATTGAGTGATTATTAGCTCTTTTCGTTTCTCAATTTTTGATATCATGTACTCAAGTCCTGATACTTATTCAAGTGATTATTAGCTTAGTTTCATCGTGTTGCCTCTTATGATTATAAGTTTATATGGAGTCGTGGTGTGATTTTTTTGAAGGATTTGGGAATCTTCGTGGTTTTTAGGGCATGACAACTTGTTGTCAAAAAATTAACCCGTTGTCAGTGGTAAACGTACTCAGTTTACCATTGATAACATGTCGTTTTTAACAAAAAACAGCTTGGGCCGATGTTTTGCGTGTTGGCCTAGGCCTGATTTTGGTGAAGCATTTTGCATTGCCTTAGGCAAGATTTTTGCCAACGCTTTTTGCATCGGTCTAGGCGTGGGGTTGGCCGACATTTTCATAGCGTTGGCCTAGACATGAGTTTTGGCCGACATTTTGGGAACGTCGGTCTAGACATGGATTTTGGCCAACGTTTTGGAAACATCGGCATAGGGTCGTTTTTGCTGACGTTCTTCTAAACGCGTCGGGTTGCTTCTGCCAATGGGGATCAATGGCGACATTTTTCAAAACTTTGAGGAAAATGTCGCCGGGATTTTTGCCAACATTTTTTGCGTCGACAAAAGCAAAAAAAAAGCGGCCGGAACACTTTTTTCTGTAGTATATATATTGTCATAGAAAGTATTTCTTTTAAATAAATAAGCACATAATTCCTACCGAAGATCAAGAAGAAATCTACAAGAAATTCGCACCAACACTCGTCGGAAAAACCAAAAAACGGAACTCTTCTTGGAGAGCCAATAAAAACATTAAAAAAATGTATATAAAATGCGAAGCTTCTTAAGCACCTCAAGCTCTCAAAGCAAACAAATATATAAAATAAATAAATAAATAAAATATTTTTTTATTCAATTCATTTTATTCTTATTTTATTATTGTAAGGGAAGTATATAAATCTAATACGGTAGAAAGGAAAAGCAAAATAACGGGATAAGAAAAGTCTCTTTAGTAAGAATAGAAGCTTAAGCCTACTAATTTCAAGTCAATAAATTGCGATACTGCAACTCTCTTCATAATTTAAATCACTGATTCGATTTCAAAAAGAAAGTATATTTGTTTCGATTCTACATATTGCATATAAAAAGTGAAAGCTTATATTCTATACATGAGTATAAGAACGGTTTTTTTCTACCAAAAAAAATAAATAAAAACGTACCGAATTAAATAACATATATCATGCCAATTCACGCCTTATATATTTTAAGGAAGTATTTTGATACACTAAGATATAAATTCAAAAGTCGGAATCAGTATGAACGCATACAAACTTTTTTTTGGGTATGACATATTTGCAGGAAATTTTTATTTTATATAAATTTAAGCCAGTTAAGTACAAATTATATGAGGTCTTTCTCAAAGAAATAATTCATTTACTAATAGGAAAAAAGAAAAACTTTAATAAAAATGGAATTGGAAAAACAATTAAAAATTGTATATGCTATATATATACACACTAACTCTCTCGCACGCTGTCGCACGTTTTTGTGCAAATTCAAGTTTGCTCGTCTTAAAAATTGACCCGATTTTTAAAATCCTTTTAAAATTTTCTGATTTTTAAGAGATTTCCAAGTAAAAGAATATTAGAGTAGTGATTTTTTAGTTTTTATTTTTTGAAAATACGAGAGAACTATTTGTGTATATGATACAATTTAACTTTTTTAAAAAAGTTCCGGCAATAATAAAATGAAGTTTTTCTCTAAATAATAGCATAAGATAATAAGGTAATAAAAACTACCATAGTTGAGGAAAAATTATAGGGCAAGTGAGTGAGGCAAACATCGCTTATGTTTATAATCTATCTCATCAAGAAACTAGTAAAACATCCTTTTGTTATTATTTTTATCTTTTTGAAATCAGCCACAAGAAACTAGTAAAGGAAAACATCCTTTTATTATTATTTTTATCTTTTTGAAATCGATTATGTTTTTTCAAGTCTTACCATTATTAATTAAGTATGTGCTATTTCTCAATGTAACAAAATAATTGATATGAACTATGAACATGACATTGTATATGGTTACAATTTAAATTTCTCACGGGGACTTACCAGAACAACAATAGGGAAAAAAAAAACTAAGCTTTACAATTAGATAATATATATCCAAATTTAATGAAGTTTTCTTCTCATAAAACGATTTTGCCAAAAGTGACCAAAAAGAAAAGAGAAAAAAAGCCTTCTTACAATATGAAAAGAAAAACCTCAAGTATTTTGTAGGGTTAGATTTCTTCAAGTGTATAAGACCAATTTCAATTTACATACATTCCACTTTTTTATACTGTTATTTCTATTATTCTATATAATTTTACCATTATTTACAAGCTCTTTAAAAAAAATTACAAGCAAGTGATATAAATTACAGACTATATTTATAGAGAAATTATTGAGTGATCCTATCTCATCACGTGACGTGAAAAAGTACTAATGAAATTACATGAAATAGAGGGATTTGATGTTAATCACTCGGATAATTGGCATAATTATTTTTTATTAAATAATTTTTATTAATTCTTTCTTACCACGTCAGTGTGAGATATAATCATTTAAGATTTTCTCATTTAGGAGGAGGCACGAGCAATTCAGGGGTGGTCCTGATGCCTAATAAAACAATTAAAGCAATTAAATGGGAAAAGTCTCATTTCAGTTTTCAATCTTTACCCTTTTTAGTGATTTATGTATGATAACTTACTCTAGATACTTTATGGGCTAATAATTGATGTTAGGGCCTTGGAATGGTCGAATTTTATAAAGTTTTTAGCTTTGTTATTCGCATTAGTTTTATTTCCAAGATTGTCTAATTTTTGTTATCTCGTTTGTAAGTGATTATTGAATATTCCTATGAATTTATGCAATTGAATCAGAGTGCTCAAGGGATCATGGTCGATGCATGGAAGTCATCAAGAGAGCACGAGAGCACCTTAGATGGGCTGAGGCAGCAGCCGACTCACTGAGAGCTGCGGCAATGAAGATCGATCCTATTAGCGTAGCCCTAAGTGAGTAAATTGGATCTCAAACACATTTAGGATAGCGAACCTTAATTGAATTAGCGAAATGTTAAGGGAGAATGCGGTCCTCGATTACCACCACTATGTAATTTGTTTTCTGTTTTGTTATTATTTTACCCTTTTCAGTACCTACTTTTCGATTGCTAGATTTCAACTGAATTACGATAATTTCACTCGATGGTAGAATTTTAAAAATAGTATGCTCGATTCACTTCTACTTGTTGTAACTCGTATACTTAACTCCAACGAATTTGACCTAGTGGTACGGAGGAGCTTATCCATCCGATTCCGGGTCCGAAATCCCTTGGACCCACCAGAGCGTTTTTGGCGTGATTACCCGTTCCGTGCACCGCCAGGGGCTTACGGAGTTTCGAGGATTAGTCGGGCGAAGTTCGGATACTCTAGATTAGCCAAACAAAAACAAAAAAACTCGTATACTTGTGGAGTTGAAAGTCACCAACAATGTTCAAAATTCTTTTTTGAATGAATCTTATGTTCAACATTTTTCTTTTGTTTCACTTTTCGTCTAAAATTGTGACATTTATAAAAATTTCATAGAAAGTTAAAAAAAAACTAAAATTTAAATACTTTTTTTTTTCAAAAGAGCAAGTTGATCTGAAAAATGGAAGGGAGAGAAGGAGAGGGCGGTGGAAGTCCCATTAGTAGTCGCAACCATCTTATCGAGGTCGGCAATGATTACAAAAGTCGTAAACAATCTTGAAGGGAGAGAAAGTGACCGCCGGCGAGGCCTCATCCTACCTTAATTAAGAGATCTCAATCGGATTGAGATACTCCAATTAAGGGGGATGAAGACCCTGCAACAACCACTTCTTCCCCGATGAGATCATTAGTCATCTCGCTGAGTGGCCATCGGCCAGGCTCCACTGCCCCCTTCCTCTCTCCATTATCTCAATTTTTTATGGTCCTTTTTTATTATTTCTTTTGATTGTAATTTTTTTTATAAGAGTAAAATACATTTTTGTTCAAAGCTTGGTCAATTCGGTTAGAACATCTTTGTGGAAGAAGATTTGGAAGCAAATAAATTAAGGCATATGAAAATTTAATGAGACTCTTCCTCCAAAAATAAAAAAGACTTGCCAAAATTTACCCAAAAAAAGAAAAAGAAAAAGAAAACTTCTCTTTCTATTCTCTGCAACTAGACCATATGCGTACTATGCACGGGTTTTCATCAAACCTCGTTAAGGTGGTCATCGTGTTCCTTTATATCATTTTCTTTGTATCCATAACTAAAACGGGCGTGGTCTTAATAATAAAATATTGATAAGTGTTGTAATAAATTAAAAAAAATTGTGATAAAAACTTACCAAAATTTTTTTTTTAAATATATATATATATATATATATGACGAAAAAGAAGAAAGAAAACGAAAACTTCGCTTTCTTCTACTTGCAATTAAAAAAAACTGACGTGGCGGATAGGACAGAAATGTATTGAGACACCAACGACAAAGCTCTGTCCCTCTATCTATCTATCTCTCTCTCTCTCTCTACGGACACCAATAAGTCAGCAGCATTTTGTATTTCCCGTTCCATCCTCTTCCTAGGGCTCGATTTCTTCCTGCGCAAACCCGCCCGATTTCAGGCTGATTCGTCTGGACCCCGTCGCGTTCCCGGCGGCGTTCAGGCGGGGCATGAGGGAGGTGAACGTCGATCTTTTCGATCCGAGGACCGTCATGGACTCGGACTCGTCCCCCGGCGGCACCTCCGTGGCCGGGTCGGAGTCCGACTTCGGCTTCGCCTTCAACGACAGCAACTTCTCCGACCGCGTCCTGCGGATCGAGATCCTCCCCGACCTCCCCGATTTCAAGTCCGACGGCGAGGGCTGCTCCAGCATCGCCGACTGGGCCCGCAACCGCAAGCGCCGCAGGGAGGAGATTAAGAAGGATAACGGTTGGTCTCCTTATCCCTTCCATATTTTGGCCCTTTGGGTGGTTTTCCTTTCGCCAATTGTTAGATTTAGTCCAAAACCCTTTCGAATTGAGCTCTTCATAACAGTGGCCGTTTCGTTTCCTTGTTGTTTAGTAGCCTTAGAGGGCAATGTTCAATGCGAGGAGCAGATTATAAACTGCAATATGCCCGATAGTGACGATGGCGTTGTGTACGAGAACCAGGACGAGGAACCCATGGCAATGATTGAGGAGACACCCACAGGTGCTAGAATGGTTTCGGATAGAATTGGTACTTATAATCTCGTCTTAAATACAACTGCTCTCGTGATTATACTTTTCGGGGACCCTGTTATCGTAATTGCAATAATAATAAGTGGCAAACAGAATTCTGTGGTTTTAGTATGCTTGGCGAGCATGTTCCTGAATTTCGTCAGTGTACCTTGTTTGCATGTGCATGGATGATTTTGCGGGCTGGATATTAGTTTTGAGATTGTAAATGTTGCAATTGTCCACTGCATATTTTCTGCATTTGCGTAAATGACGTCATGGACTAGTCGTTAATTTGATCGTTGTGGTCCTTTGGGATTCATTGTGGACTTTTACAGGTGAAGAAGCTCCTAATAGCAGTGACCCTTTGTTGGCTATGGACTGCTCAACGGTTCTTAGAGTCAAAACTTTACATATCAGTTCACCAATTTTAGCAGCAAAGAGTCCTTTCTTTTACAAGGTGAATGTCAACACTGTGATTCTTTTCATGAAATTAAGTCGAGATTTTCTATTTGTCATCCTTGGGGGCACCTTAATTGACTTTTATCATAATTTTGCAGTTGTTCTCTAATGGAATGAGGGAGTCTGAACAGCGGCAGGTGACTTTGAGAATCCATGCATCCGGTCGGTTTTAGAGCAATTCATTAACCTTTCCATCTTTAATTCACTCATGCCTGATATTCCTTGCACACAAGCAATCGTGACTGGTCTAACTTGTACCTTCTTGACAAATTATGGAACAGAGGAAGCGGCTCTTATGGACCTCCTTAATTTCATGTATAGCAATACCTTATCTACGACACAACCTACAGCCGTGTTGGATGTATTAATGGCCGCTGACAAATTCGAGGTGGCATCATGCATGAGATATTGCAGCAAGTTATTACGGAACTTGCCAATGACCGCTGAGTCTGCCCTGCTTTACTTGGATCTTCCTTCAACTGTTTTGATGGCTGATGCAGTTCAGCCTCTGACAGATGCAGCAAAGCAGTTTCTTGCTGCACGCTACAAGGATGTAGCTAAGTAAGCTTCTGCCCTTCTCATAGCTTCTGTTTGTAATTTCTTCTCTCTTTCCAGTTGCTTTTATTTGTCATTCATTCCATTTAAATAGAAATAAGAGCTCTTTCATAAGAAAAATGCCCCCTAGAATGTGACAAGTTGCACTAAATAGCAGATCTAATGACGGCTGGTCATATCTGAGACAAGTTATTGAGTGCATGCACTATGGCACAACAGCTTCCGCACTTAGGCTATGGTTTTCTAATTTGGAAACTGTCAATTTCTCACAGGTTCCAGGAAGAGGTGCTGAACTTACCCTTAGCTGGTATCGAGGCGGTGTTATCCAGTGATGATCTTCAGGTGGCTTCGGAGGATGCAGTCTATGACTTTGTCCTCAAGTGGGCCCGGATGCATTACTCGAAGCTGGAGGAGCGAAGGGCAGTCCTTGGCTCTCGACTCGGGCGACTGATCCGCTTCCCATTCATGACGTGCCGAAAGCTGAAGAAGGTTCTAACCTGCAATGATTTCGACCCTGAAATCGCCTCCAAGGTCGTTCTTGAAGCTCTATTCTTCAAGGCTGAGGCCCCATACAGGCAGCGGTCTCTGGCAGCGGAGGAGGCCAACTCTCACTATCGCCGCTTTGTGGAGCGGGCCTACAAGTACCGGCCTGTCAAAGTGGTGGAATTTGAGCTTCCCAGGCAACAGTGTGTGGTCTACCTTGACCTGAAGAAGGAGGAATGCGCTAACCTATTTCCTGCCGGTCGGGTCTATTCCCAGGCATTCCATCTGGGTGGGCAGGGATTCTTCCTCTCAGCACACTGCAACATGGACCAGCAGAGCTCGTTCCATTGCTTCGGGCTGTTCCTGGGGATGCAGGAGAAAGGCTCTGTCTCTTTTGCCGTGGACTACGAGTTTGCAGCCCGTTCAAAGCCCAGTGAAGAGTATGCGAGCAAGTACAAGGGGAATTACACCTTCACTGGGGGTAAGGCTGTTGGATACCGCAATCTCTTTGGCATTCCATGGACTGCTTTCATGGCAGATGACAGCGCATATTTCCTCAACGGGACCCTCCATCTCAGAGCGGAGCTCACTATCAGACAGTGAGTCATAAATTTCCAATAAGTCTGCTCTTAGAGCTCTGCCTGAATCTACCTCTCTTTGATTTACAGCGATATGTCTCAGTCTCGTAAGCTGGAGATAGCCATCTTTTGTCGAGAATTGCAGGAATTAGGTGTAAATGGATAGGTTGATTTCAGTAGTGTTTTGCCGTTTCCTGCTGCTGTAAAATCATATAATGCTCAATGAGAAGGAGTTATGTGAAGTGTTCTGCTTTGAAATGTATTGATACTCTTGATGCACGTGCCTGAGAACATGTTCTCTACTCTCTTCCTTAAATTGGTCGTCCTTTACATTGCAGGTCCTTGAAGTGATGTGTTGGAAAGTCCGAACGGTTTCTTCCATGACTCTTTCCAGCAGTCCAGCAGTACATGGACTTTACTTTTGCAGCACTACATTCGGTCGCATCTCTGTTTGTCGCCTGTCTAATGGATGACAGAATGTAAAATTGCCCCCTAAAAGCATAGCAATCAACCCGAGTAATTATTCTCAGCACTCGATTAACATCGGTCCTACATTCATGTGCTTTGTATCCCCGGCCGTGAACTTTCTCAGACACTTTTGAGGTCTGATTGGTTTTTCAATACCCCGGTCCCCAACCCAAGTCTAAAATCACCTCCAAGCATGGATGTCAAAGGGACTTTATGGTGTCCATGGACTCCATTCTTCTGCCGGGGGGCCCCAACCATTGGCATGACCCCTTTCTGTCCATCATTAGAAGCATGCTCAGCTTCATCATTTAACAGGAAAAGAACCTTGGGAAGTGCTTATGATCCTTCTCTATGTTTTTTGAATTATACGATTCTATCGATCATTGTATTCGTCGTTCGAAACTTCCTTCCCAAATGCGATGGCGAGACACCTGCTTCTCTTCTACTCAGTTACAGCCATACTTCTCCCATCATCGGCCCTCTGCTTCGACTCCATCACCGGCAATTCCTTGGACTCTTCCGTCCAGGAATCGGCTTTCAAGACAATAACCCGGCACCGGCCCCACACGGGTTTCTTATACCGTGCGATTCTTCCTCCCAACTTTGCGGGCATGGAGGTCTCAGTTGTTCGGCTCAGAACCAAGACCCTATGGAGGAAAGGCACCAACTTTAGCTCCTTCAGTATCCCGCCGAGGACTGTTCCCGTCCCTCACGTCAAGCGGCTCATCATCGTCTATCAGGATATGGGCAACTGGTCTTCCCAGTTGTATGCTGTCCCTGGCTACTCCTTTCTCACCCCAGTGGTCGGGTTCACGGTATACGATGCAACAAACGTCAGCAGCGAGAAAATCACGAGGATCAACCTCGAACCTGTCGGTGGGCCAATTTCAATCCGACTCCAATATTCCACGCATCCAGGCAACAGGTTCTCGGGACAGAGATGTGCCTCATTTCATATCAACGGGACCATCTCCTTCAGTAAGGTGAGATTCCCGAACACGTGCTATGCCGAGGGTCAGGGACGGTTCTCAATCATGATTCCCATTGAGAGGAACCGGGGATGCGCAGCTTCCTGGATAATCGGGTTAGGGATTGGGTTAGTGGGAATGGTGCTGGTTTGTTATGTAGGGGTGATGCTGTATCGACTCTCGACAAGGAAGAAAGTTCGGGTGATGGAGAGAGAAGCTGATGAAGGGGAGCTTTTCGGGACTGTATGGGTCGGTGGCAGCAAAATGCCTTCCGCGACCGTAACAAGGACTCAGCCTGTTCTTGAGAATGGAGGTTTTTCCTAGACTGTTGTTTTGCTGCCTGAAACTGAAGGAACATGTTTTGTCTTTCTGTTTGTAACCAACCAAGTTAGGGATAGCAGATTGCTCCTAATTTATGGAGTTTCACTTTAGAAACTCCAATTCATTCAGCTTGGTTGGGAAAGCGATTACCATTGGTCTGCAGCTATAGAAGAGAAGCTTGATACATCAGTCGGTTCAAGCGGGTCACGGTTTCCCAACCAATATTAGCCAAAGAAGCTGACTCGACCTATATCACATTGCTGAGACAAGGTTTTTCACATAAAATGAGAGTGCTTCAAGACCAAGAGACAGCCAAAAGCCAACCACTTATCATACTATTGCTTACTTCCCAAGTGACAATCAACAGAGACCAGGCAGAAATATTGTCTGAACATTCTTATTCAAATCCGCAGGCAGGGTGAGATTGCAGTGTATTGGAAAAAAGACTGCTCAACTGCCTCCCGGGGCATGTCATTTGCTTTATTCTGAACCCGTCCTCTAGAATCTTTTAATTCTTAACAGACAAATTTTTTTTTTTTTCCCAATACTCCAAAACGGCAGCAACGATTAACAGATCAAATGATATCAAAGAAGCTATGTTGCACTACACAGTCGTTAGACAGATTCAAAAGATTGTCATTCGTATGTGTCCAGGGTTCAACCTCAACTAGAAGTTCTAGCATTGGAGTAACTCCGAAAGCTCCTATCATGATACACTTGTATGCGTGAAACTACCTATGACGCAAACCAGTGGAATGGCGATGCCATGAGAAAGTTGCTGATAGAAAATGTCAAGTATAGGGAGACAATGCACATGAAAATATCGGGTGAAGGCACGCATTTCTTATTAACAGAATAAACTTGCAAGGGACAAACAATAATTTGCTATGCTATGCCTACCCACAGAAATGTGACAATACAACCCAACAAGAGCATCTGTAAGCCAATACAGACTCTAATCCAAATCAGAGCACTGCCAATTTAAAACAGGGGAGGAACGGAACTTCACCTCCCCTAATTGGGAAACCAATAGTTTGCTCAGTTGAGAGCACCAACGCCAGTCTTGCTATTCCTCGCAAGCTTTGTCCACTCGGTGTGGAACGACCCCGGGCGGTCAATCCTCTCGTAGGTGTGCGCCCCGAACAGGTCCCTCTGGGCCTGAACGAGATTGGCAGGCAGCCTAGCCCGCCTGTAAGTATCGAAGTAAGCGAGACTAGCGCACATCCCCGGAGTGCTAATACCTGCAGAAATAGCCAATCCCACGACCCTTCTCCACGCTGCCTGCCTCTGGACCATCTCCCTAGCAAACTCGGGATCCACCACCAAGCTTGCCAAGTTCGGGTTCCTCTGGTAGGCCCGCTTGATCCGATCCAAGAACACGGCCCTTATGATACATCCACCCTTCCAAATTCGGGCCAACTCTCCGAAGTTCAAGTTCCAACCTTTTTCTACACTCTTTGCCCTCAGCAAGTTCATCCCCTGAGCATAGCTGCAGATCTTCGATGCATAAAGGGCCTGCCTCACATCATCGATCAACCTCTTCTTGTCGACTCCGCTCATCTTGACAGTCCCCACCTCATCCTTCATCCCCGCCTCCTTTAGGATTGCGCTTGCACTCTCCCTCTCTTCCTTCAAGCCACTGAGGTACCGGCAGTCCAGGGAGGCGGCGATCGTGGGGGCGGCTACAGACAGCTCAGCTGCCTGCTGGACCGTCCACTTCCCAGTGCCCTTCATGCCCGTCTTGTCCAAAATCTTATCCACCAACTCCCCCTCTCCATGCTCGTCCTTGACCTTGAAAATGTCAGCGGTGATCTCGATCAAGAAGCTCTCGAGCTCCCCACGGTTCCACTCATCAAAAATCTCAGCGAGCTCCTCGTTGGAGAGCCCGCCCACGTGCTTCAGCACATCATAGGCCTCCGAGATGAGCTGCATGTCTCCGTACTCAATCCCATTATGGACCATCTTGACGAAATTCCCGGAGCCACCCTCGCCGATATAGGTAACGCAGGGGCCGTCGTCGACCTGAGCAGCGACCTTGTGGAGGACATCCTTGATGTTCTCGTAGGCCTGGAAGGAGCCGCCAGGCATGAGCGAGGGGCCGTGGCGGGCGCCCTCCTCGCCGCCTGAGACGCCCATGCCGAGGTAGAGAATGCCGCGGTCGGAGGCCTCGCGCATGCGGCGCTCGGTGTTCTCGTACCACTCGTTGCCGCCGTCGATGATGCAGTCACCGGGGGCCATGTACTCGGAAAGGGTGGCGATGGTCTGGTCGACGGGGGCGCCGGCCTTGACGAGGATGATGACGGATCTGGGGGGCTTGATGGAGAGGACGAAGTCGCGGGGGGAGTAGTGGCCGGAGAGGGGGAGGTGGCCCTCGGAGTGGGCGCGATCGAGGGTCTCGTCGACCTTGGAGGCGGTGCGGTTGTAGACGGAGATGGGGAAGCCCTTCTCGGCGATGTTGAGGGCCAGGTTCTGGCCCATCACGGCCAGCCCCGCCAGGCCGATCCTCGATAGAGCCACAGACGATGCGTCCATTTCTACTAATCAGACAATTAGGGTTAGGGTTTGGTGGGGAAATAGAGGAAGATTGATATGATTTGGGATTTTGATTTTGATTGAAATTGAGAAGAACGTGAGGAAAGGAAGGGGAAGAGAGATGTGTGTTTTTTAAGAAGGAAGTGACGGACTCATCGAGGGAGTGAAGGGACAGTTTGGACTTTGGACTTTAACGGTCAGCGAGAGGGTGTCGTATTGCCCTTCGGGAGCGATGCCTCCGATGCCGTTTTAGGTTGTTTTGAACACCTCAAACGCCATCGTTGCCCGCTTCTTCCACCTACTCACTTTACAAATATAACTAAGAAATTAAATCCAAGATTAATTAAAAAAAAATTTTAGTGCAGTGATATAAGACATCGATATTCAATTCTCACTATTAGTGCTTTATTTTTTATTTTTTTGTGTAAATCCTAATATTCAGAAATCTAATTGGGTCACGGTCAATTCAATCGAGTCGAATCAACTTAGTAAGAGATAAAGTTCTCCCACGGGGATTGCATTTACAAGGAGTTGAATTATTTCTGATACTTGTATTAGGCCTATTGGTGTACCTTATAAGCCAAAAAATTTAAAGATTAATTAATTAATTAATTAATTAGTGGAATTATTTATTTGTGTATATTCTGGAGAAAGCATTGGTTTTCCCTCATTAATGAACAAAGGACACCTACTGCTCTGCTGCTGCACTATTTTTTTTTTATTATAAATTTTTATTATATAATGTAACAATTTATATCATATGATTCCTGACTATAATTAAATAGGTGAACAAATGTCTGACTTCATTAATTTTATTAAGGATTAATAAAAAAAATATAAACTTTTCACATTTTAATAATTTTAACACGAACTTTTTTCATTAACTTAAAAATATACAAACTTTCGATTATTTATTTTTAATTTATTTTGCTTGAAGAGATTTTCATTTTTAAACTGCAATATATAATAATAAGACAAAAAAAAAGTGGCCCCAGACCCATGATTTTCTTGGAGAATTGACTGTTTGAATTCGAAATTGTCACAATCTTGCCAAAGCTTAGCGCAAGAGCAGCCTGTTTGGTTGGGTGGAATCCAGATTCTGATCTGGCCCAATTCCTTCAGAATAGGAGATCTCGTGTTTGGTTTCTAATTTGGATCAGAATTCGAAATCCAAATCCGGCCCAATTCTGTACAGACCCAGATTTGGAATTCCCTCCATAAATGTCAGATTCCGAATTCTGACCCAACAAGAATAGGTCCAAAACTCGAAACACCCAATGTGCCCTTCACAATTCATTAAATTTACGATTTCTACCACTCTTCGCACACACACAACCACCGTCTGCCGCCGCCGCGTCCTCTCGTCGCCGCCGCGCTGTTGCACCTCTGCCTCCTCTTTCGACGCTCGAACGACCTCTCCAAACCGGTCCCGACATGGGGAGGCCAGATATGGCTTCTTCGTGGCATTATCTCATCGGCATGAGTGAGGTTTGACCAGCGGGAGGGTCTATCGAATCATTAAATCGGCGAGCATCACCAAGACGAGGCTCGTCAAGGGTCCTTTCGGCTCGCCGTGGGAGGGTCTCTCTCTCTCTCTCTCTCATCCTCACACTCAGCTGTCGACTCAAGCAAGTGCTTAAGCTGACCAACAAATCCATTCGACCCACATCAGGATTTGATCTTGGCTTCTTCCCAAGAATGGCGCTGGTCCCATCCGACCCGATTAGCAACGGAATCGGAGGAGGCCCGTTTTCTGCAGAGGTCAACATGGTCGCCTCCACCCTCTTCTACGACCCCCCGGCCACCCTCGATAAGGCGGAGAGGCTGCTTTCCGAGGCGGCTTCCTACGGCTCCCAGCTTGTCGTGTTCCCGAAAGCGTTCATCTAGAAGAAGATGAACAGTATTTTTTAAAAAAACTTTACATTATTTTAATTTACAAAAAAATACACATCAAACCAAATAAAAAAATATCATTTATCAGTTTTGTTATTCATTCCAACCAAATAAACCATTTATTTGAAATATAGACTTCCATATTGAATAACTCTACCAAATGCAATGCCCGTGACGGAACATGAACTACAAATAAATGGGCCCACAGTACTCCAAGTAAGATTGATTTGATAGACCAAGCTTAAACTCGTTTACATAAAATAATCCTCCTTCGACGACCCGATTACATTCATCACCTGTTCTGGCGTAGCGGTGAACGTTCCGAGTTCATTAAATCAACATATCCAGAGTGCAAAAGAAGACCATGTAAAGGTCGAAGGTTTTCTTATGGATTTTTAGTACATCAAATAATCAACTGGTAATAGTTAAGATTTACATTAATGCTCGTTATTGTTGCTGCCTGAGTAACATGTTGGACTCTTTACACAGAACTAGATAAAAGGCCCGCGCATATGGGGTATTAGGATTAAGAAAATGATTGTTGAACGGTATTAGAAATGATAAATAGTCAAAAAAGAATATATTTTTTGGGATCTCTACGGCCAAAATAGAAAAGAGGAAGAAAAGTATAGGAAGTAATAAATCACTAACCTTACGAATTATTACTCTCAAATGAAACTTACACGACAACTATGTCAAGAAGTGAATCAATATCTGTTCAAATAATGTAGATCACGTGTATGTATTCGCAATATCAAGTAATATAGAGAATGTATCTTAACTTTTATTTGGAATATAGACTTCCATATTGAATAACTTTTATTGGAGTTCTTTGCGTGGTGTATGGTCAACATTCCAAGAACAACCAAACTACTAGGAGATTGTAAAATACGTAGAAATTTTAAGGTGTTATAATAACGTTTCATACGGAGCTAAAACCCAACAACCTTACTATTTCTGTCAGGGTCCTTTGCTTGGAGTTCTAGTCCAAAACATTCTCAAGCAGACATCTACATTGATAGTGATTAAAAAAGATACAAAGTCAGAACTTTAATTCGACATATTTTCAGTATCTACAAACATTTGGACAAAATTTTCCAATACTTGCTATGGCAGACCCAAGCTCTCTCAAAGGAGGAGGCAGACAACTTGTTCCGTTCGAACAAGAGATTGAAGACAGATGAAATTCCGATCAAGGAATCAGGTCAGGCTATGTTGGTGGACGACACCTATAAGAGCGAGCCAAGGAAGCTGTCATACAAGGTGACTGTGAGCAGAGTCGGGGACATCCCGATGAAGAGTCCTTTCCGAGGGGAAGAGGAATTGAATAAGGCATGGGAGGCTTATTTTTCCGTTGACAACGAGGTTTCTGAAGCAGAGGATGAGGAGGTCTGTCCGACCATCAGTTTCTCTAACGAACAAGTCAAGAGGTTCTGTGCTCCTTGGTGGGGTTCGCTGATAGTGAAGGTGCTAGGCAGACGTGTGGGGTATATGTACCTCAAGAAGCCGTTGGATTTTCTATGGCGGCCAAAAAGGGACATGAAGCTAATTATTCTTGGCTGTGATTTCTTAATGGTTAAGTTTGAGCGGGAAGATGATCGTCAAGTCGCTATTTCAGATGGACCGAGGACTCTGCTAGGCCATTATTTTACGATTCTGGAATGGGTGCCAAACTTCAATCCAGAGGAAGCTAAGATCGCCAAGACTGCTGTATGGTTTCGTATACCATCCTTTCCCATGGAATTCTATAACGAAGAGTGTCTACGTGACATTGGCAATCGTTTGGGAAGACTGTTAAGATTGATATCAACACGGAGGAATATTTGAAGGGGAACTTTGCACGGTTATGTGTAGAGATCAATTTGAACAGGAGACTCCTCGCCAAGTTCAGACTCTTTGGCAAGTGATATCGGGTTGAGTACGAAGGTATATTCATTTGGTTGCTTCGGATGCGGAAGGTATGGCCATAAGCAGGATCAGTATCCTGTAACAAATAAAGAAACATCATCTGATACAAGGTTGGAGGAAGTTCCATGGGGGGAGCTCGGTGCTCGTGCTGTTAGTAATCCTGCTGTAGATGGCTGAGATTCGACGGTGGAAGGCAGGGCAGCTCCGGTGAAAGGTGGAGCCAAACAGGACCTAAAAGATCCGTTTGGACCATGGATGATTGTTCAAAAACCAAGCAGGAAATCAAGGAGCGCATTTGGTGGAACGACTGCAAATAGGGGAAAAGCAGTAGACACTGGTTCACGCTTTGCAATTTTAGAATCTGAGGAAGATTTTCGTGTTGACCAGCTTGGGAAAGGGGTTGGGCATGTTATGGAAAGTAATATGGCAGCACCAGCTGCTCTTGTGTCTGGCCTCTTAATGGCTCGGTGGGGGCCAGGCTCGAGGCAAAGTAGTACATGATCCAAGTGGAAGCGAGTCTTTTGGCCTTGGGGCCTTGGCTTCCAACGGCGAGACTAATACCAGTGTTGCAGTGAGCAGAACGGGGCGTGCTGCAGACGAGCAGCAGTCTATTTTCATTAAGGGACTAGTACGAGATAAGTGGCCTGAGAGGATAGACAGCTGGAATTCTCAGCCTATATCCCGAGCCATGCGAGATGGGGGGAGCGTGAACTGCCCCCTCAGCATGAATATGTCTCCGACTCTCACTTGGCACCAGTGGTGGAAGCGAGACAGTCTCAACTCCGAGTGTCGGGCCCACCGCCAAAGCCATCAGACACGGAAGCCCATTCAGCGAATGGTGATTTTATGGAGGAGGTGGTGCTTGAATCTGTCAATGAGAGTGGGTCGACATGGGCCAGGGATTTCCTACTGACCTGCTTCTATTTTTTGAGGCTTCGGTGGAACAGATGCAAACAATAATGAGTGTCTTGGACTCGTTTCTGTTTGACCTCCGGACAAAAAGTGAGTGCTTCCAAAGCACTGGTTTTTTTCTCGAACTCAGTTCCTATGGTAATGCGGGATCAGATACTGGAGGTTTGCTCTTTCCCCGCAGCGTCATCTATGGGTCGTTACCTAGGTGTTCCTATCGTTCATGGGAAAGTTAACAAAGAGCACTTTTACCAGATGGGCCGGGTTCAATCTCGACTTGCTGGCTGGTCCATGTCTAAACTTTCGATGGCGGGGACAGCGACTCTTGCTCAATCAGTTATCCAAGCCATTCCAACGTATTCCATGCAGAGTATGAAGTTTCCTGTCTCAATATGCTCAGATATTGATCGAATATGTCGCAATTTTATCTGGGGGCATGATTAGGCAACCTCGAGAATGTGGAGAGCTGGGTCTTCGACGATTGGAGGAATATAACGATGCTTTGCTGGCCAAGCTTGGATGGGGTACTCTTACCCGTCCAGAGGAGCTATGGGTTCGGGTTCTTAGAGGTAAATACTCAAATCGTATCGAGGGATTACAGCAAAGGGAGTCGTAAATAGATTCGTCGTAGTGGAAAGCGATTGGAAGAGCGTGGAACTAGGTATCTCATGGTGCTGTTTGGCCTGTTGGACGTGATGACATGGTGTGGTTTTGGGAGGATAGGTAGTTAACTGGAGGAGCAGTTCGTTAAATCGTGCGGTAACTCCGGTTGATCCAGTTCTTCGTGATCGGACAGTAGAAGATTTTGTTCGGGAAGATGGTTCGTGGGACTGGGATGTGTTTATTATTTATCTAGACAATGAATCGCTTATGCGTGTGGCAGCACAGCGGCCACTAAGGCCTGAAGCTGCTCAAGATCGGCTGTACTAGGCTTTGGAAAATTCAGGTACATTCTCTGTTTCTTCGGCGTACATACTTCTCGTTGAGCATAACTGTGCTGTAAAACATCCTATATGGCGGAATGTATGCAAGTGGAGAGGGCCGCAGAGGGCCCGCCAGTTATTTGGCTAGCTGCGCATAATCGCCTCCTGACAAATGAATATCGTGTTAGAATTAATATCTCGAGCTCAGATCAGTGCCCCTCCTGCCCGGGTTTGACTGAAATTACACAGCATGTGCTAAGGGATTGTTTGCTAGCGCGAGAAGTTTAGACCAAGCTGGTCCATCCTCACAACTGGCCTTGCCTTTTCTCGTTGGATTTTGGCTCGTAGCTTCTGCAGAATCTGCAAGATACAGAGGTGAATGGCAGATTTGCAGCTTGGTCGACTATTTTCGGAGTTGGATGCTGGCTCTTGTGGACTTGGCGAAACAAGTACCTACTCGATGCTCACTTTACCCCTCCAATGCATGGAGCCACCATCATTGACCAAGTGGCTAAGTCCTTTTATGGAGCTTGCCAACGAACCGGGGGTCCAGATATTGTATGGAAGTTAATCAGCATACATGATTTATGTGCTCATCATCCAACTGCACTTGTTGATCCTATCCGTGAGTACATTGGTAAGGCTTGGAGCATTGACATTACAAACACTTATCGGGAAGGAAACTCGTGTGTGGATTGGTTAGCGAAGAATGCGCTTAAACTTCCTTCGGGAGTTCATCTATTCCACCATCCACTTACTGGTCTTGGAGCGCTATTATTTGGCGATATTGTTGGGGCTTTCATACCCCGCCTTTGTTGTTTTAGTTTTCTTTTTTTTTCTTTTTTTCTTTTTTTTCTGGACACTTGCCCTGCAATTCACCGAAAAAAATTTCCAATACTTGCATAATGAGAATTACTAACATAGCTCTAACGTTTGAGTTTTGTAGTTCTCCCTTAATCATAATGAACGCCTCCTGCTCAAAAGTTGGAATTTTGATGCGTTTCTGTTGCGTGTTCAGACGTCGGAAGACTCGGAACCACTTGCTTACATTGTATATTCATTAATGCCCACCAAATATGAAAGATTGAAAACGTCTTCCTCAACCTCATTGTAGGCAAAAGTGGGTAGACCGAGAAGGAAGAAAAGTTCTAATCTTGTGCTCGCCCACACCAATGCTTGACCCAACCTCCTGCCCCTCTTTCACAATACTCCATTACTTTCCTTTTACATGATCTTTAGTTTTCTCATAATAATCACATTTAATTGAGTACGAATGTAAGTATAAATATGAGATTAACAGTCTTCAGTCCTTTTGACGTCCATAGCGATGTGACAGTATTATATTGCACCAGTTATCTCATTCCTATTGGTAATGACACGAAAAGTCACGCAACGAGAATCCTCTCATGTCCTACGTGGCAACACTCCATGCTTTGATCCGGCTTTTATATATGTATAGATCCGGCCCCACCCGATGTAAGCCCAATGCATTCGGCCCAAGTCCAACTTTTATGGGGTTTTTACTTAAAATGGCCAATGATTTGTCCGTTTTGTCAAATCTATCCTATGCTTTTTTTTGGTCAAATCTATTACATGGTTTACTTTTTGCATCAAATCTATCCCGGCGTTATCTTTTCCGTCGACATCTAACGGCCGTGCTGACGTGGTACGTGGAGAGATAGTGGGTCACACTTGCCACGTAGGCGCCACGTCAGCACGGTCGTTAGATGTCGACGGAAAAGATAATACCGGGATAGATTTGATACAAAAAGTAAACTATGAGATAAATTTGACAAAAAAAAACATATGATAGATTTGACAAAACGGGCAAACCATGGGTCATTTTAGGTAAATACCCCAACTTTTATTACCACTTCAAACCCAACTTAAGTTCATCCTCACTTCAAGCTTGTCTGGTCGAGCCCCTGTTTGCCGAAAGTACATACCCTAGCATTTTCGTGATGCGACGCATCCGCATTTCTCAGGCTCGAGATATTCAAGCGGCTCAAGGAAGTATTTCTGCCTGACAGGACACCAAAAAATGGCCAGGTCGTGGACAAATCTTCTTGTTGAACCCCGCTGTCATGAGCATTGTTTAATAAAATGTCGTCGGACCATATTTCTTCTGTGAAGCTCCTCGATGACAATTCAAGTGGACCGAGTAGCACAACATCAGGCCCAATGACCGGATGCCCACGCCGCATTTAGCATGACTGCATGCATGCATGCACTGTTCTGGCCTTCACCATTCTTGGGCCTTTACAGATTAGTTGGTCAATTATTTGCAGTGATGTCGTATCATATGATCAGTCGCCATGATCAGTATAGGTTTTTTGGATTTATTATTGGGTCATATGTTTTTCGAATGTCATGCCCGCACACCCCTCATCAAAATGGGGTGGTGAAGAGAAAGCATAGGCATATCTTGAACGTGGTCCACACTTTTTTATTACAAAGTTTTCTACCTCATCGGTTTTGGGTTGATGCAGCTCTCACAGCAATCTATACTATTAATAGGCTACTAACCATACTTCTCAAGAACTCTTCTCCCTTTAAAAAATTATTTGAAAAACTTCCGGACTACTCTTTTCTTCGAACATTTGGGTGTGCATGTTTTCCTAATTTAACCCCTTACACTTCTAATAAACTTGAATCCAAATCATGAGCTTGCATTTTTATCGGATATGCTGCCAAACATAAAGGATATCAATGTTTTGATCCAGTTTCTAATCGGGTTTACACGTCACGTCACGTTCGATTTCATGAATTTGAATTTCCCTATTCTCAGGTACAGGCCCTGTAATTCGATCAATTCTCCCTCCAGCCTCTCTGAGTTCACGCGGCCTGGCCTCATACCTGTGCAACTTCCGGCCCAAATTAGTAGGGTTCCACTTAAGCCCAATCCAATTGTCTGTCCAGTTCAGTCCACCTCTCCACGTGGGCCCCCATCAATTCCTGTCCAGATATTTGTTGGTGTAGTTTAGTCCATCTCCCTCTACCTCGTTCAGCTCTGTCCCGAGCAGTTCGCCAGCTCTGTCCAGTCCAACTTCCACATCCTAACCCAGTCCAAAGCAACCCATCTTATCCAGTTTGTCTCTTTCTGTTCAACCCACCACGACACACACCGTCATCCTCTAATTCGCCTCACTTGAATCCTTCACAACATTCTCAATTAAGTCTTCTGAGCAGCGCCCCTCAATGCCACAAAATCGGCATCATAAGGTCACTAGGTCCAAATTTGGGATTATAAAATCAAACCCCAAATTTTCATTGCTCGCCACCACCTCTTTTTCATAGGTCATATAACCGACTTGCTACACGTAAGTTGCAAAGGACCCTAACTAGAAAAATTCCATGGCAGAAGAATTCAATACTCCAATTCAGAATGGAACACGGAACCTGGTGCCACAAAACCCTAGGGTTAATGTGGTTGGGAGCACATGAAAGTTCATGGTAAAATATTGGACAGATGGGTCTATCGACCGTTACAAGGCTCGGCTGGTAGCTCAAGGCTTTTGTTAGCAACCTGGTATTGACTACCATGACAAGTTCAGTCCAGTGGTAAAACACTCTATCATTCGTCTTATATTATCATTAGCTCATTCCTCTTTTTGGGATATTCGCCAGCTTGACGACCAAAATGCTTTTCTTCAAGGCAAGCTTATGGAGGAAGTATCCATGAAACAATCTCTTGGTGTTGTTCATCCACTTTTTCTTAATCGTATATGTCGTCATCATAAATCTCTTTATGGTCTGAAACAGGCTCTCAGGGCTTGTTTCCCACGATTCAGTACTTTTCTGCATTCTCTTCGGTTTGTCTCCACTCCAGTCGACTAATCTCTATTCATTTATCGTAATGGCCAGCACACCGTTCTGTTACTATTGTATGTTGATGACATCATATTAACTGGGAGTTCCTCCTCTCTTCTTGATCAGTTCATTAGCATTATTTTTGCTAAATTTGCCATAAAAGATCTTGGTCCTCTGCACTACTTTCTCGGAGTCCAAGTGAAACAATCACAAAATACGTTCTTTCTTTCTAAGTAAAAATACATTTTTGATATTCTAGCTGGTTTTGGTCTAGAGAAATTGGCCGCGGTTAAGACATCTTTACCATCACGTACTAATCTTTCGTTGAGTGATGAAAAATTATTAGATGACCCTACCGAGTATCGGAGTATGGTTGTTGTTCTTCAATACATTACCATTACTATGCCTGACATCTATTTTGCAGTTAACCTAGTCAGCCAATTCATGCATCCACCCTGGACAGTCCATCTCCAAGCAGTTAAGCCATGGGACCTCCTCTCATGGGTTGATTCTTTGGCGGTCTACTGACCTTCAAGTAATTACATACACTAATTCTGACTGGGCTACATGTCCCGACTCCAAGCATTCCACCATAGGCTGCTCTATCTTTGTTGGTCCCAACCTCATCTCCTGGTAGTCTAAGAAATAACCCACAATGTCCAACAGTTCTACGGAGGCTGAGTATCGGGCACTTGCGTATGTTGTGGCGGAAATATTATGGATCCAACAACTCATCATTGACATTGGCTGCTCTACACCAAGCCCGATTATAGTGTGTTCAAACAATATCAATGTCACGTATCTTGCTGCAAATCCGGTACAACATCAGAGGTCCAAGCATATAGTTGTCGATTATCACTTCGTGTGAGAGTGTCTTCAGCGTGGTGACTTATTGGTGCGATATGTCTCGACATCTAACCAGCGGGTTGATATACTGACCAATAATTTGTCGATATCCCTTTTTCAGTCACATTGTCGTAATTTTTCAGTGTTTGCGCGCCTAACAGCTTGAGGGGGTGTATTAGAATATATTTCGGCGTCCATTGTTGACATTCATTGTTTTCCATAGATAATATTCTTACCATGTGTACATACCATGTATCGGAACACCTCCATGTATCAATGCGTGAATATTTATACAAGATACTGACCCAAATTAGGTTAAGGCTTTCAATATTCATAGCTACCAAAACGGAAGGTTCGATACAAAGACAATCCCCATGTTGCTGTAGGTTCCATCTGTTTGTTCACCACATATAGGAGGATTGTGACTGGATTAATAGTCGTCTTGGCAAATCCAGTGACATCTCTCAAAAATTTGTGTACCATGACGGATCGAGAACTTCTTCGTCTCTCAATGTACATTACATAATATATCTTGGTTGAACGCATCTACCATTCGTGTCTATCACTGAATCAATCAACTGAAGCTTGAACTGATCGCTGGGCTTGTCTTATGTTCTTTTCCGGTCAATTTAGCGAAGAAATCAAAGCGAGTAGCTGAAATGCAATGTGTTCTTGTTGCTTTTTCTTTTTTTCTTCCCCCCCCCCCCCCCCCTAACAATTGAGGAAGACCGATAGTTCTGAAACCACGATACGGTTCTTCTGGCAACAATGATAAAGCTCTCCCGGACGAATTACGTTCATCTCGGTGTCTCGAGTTGTCAATGCAGGAGTAGTATGATTCAGCGGACCGCTTGAAATTTATTGAGACAATAATTATTCAAAGTCAAAAACTTCATGCTGCATGCCTCTTTAATCATAAAACCTTCTGCTAGCCGCACTGAGCGGGCACGTTTATTATTTCCTCTGCAATTCCCCTCTTTTATTTTTTTCTTCTCTTGCTTTTTATGTGTACTGCTGCATAACATGCCGTACCAGAATCCAAGACGTGCATATAACAATATTTATGTGTATATGTAAGAATACACTGTTTTTCCGAGATAGAAAATTCCTCTATGATATGACGAACACCGGGGAATTTGAAACATACTGGACGAACAGCTCCTGACGTATAGTTAGGAATCCACTTGCTTCGTCAGATTTAAATTAAAACTCCCTCCATTTAATTTGTGAGCTGCAATTTAATTTCCTCTCAAATTGTCTTTTGCTCCCGCCCCCCTTCTCCCGGCGGGGAAAACTGCTGTAAACTTTTTGACTAATGAAATTTTAGCTCTTTTTTTTTTTGCGAATATATATATATATATATACACATAATCATGTCAACTGTACAAAAATATCTATAGGACCTTAAATAAATGAAAACGTGTGGACAAGTCCATGACCACGATCTTCATGTTCCTAACTTTTTTTTGTGTGAGTCCTGATTAACTAATTCAATTAATTAATTATCTTTCTAGGAGAGTTAGAGACGTACAGGTAGAGAGTGTTGTGTTTGTATTCATGCAATATCTCCTTGAAATAAGGAGTCAAAGAGGGTTAGTGTCCAATCAATGGCCTTTTTTGGGCTAAAATAAATGAAACATTTTGACCTTAATGATATTGGTTTTGTTCCCCATGCAAAGCTAGTTAGTGGACATAGGAGCTGTACTTAGTGTACGTATACATGTATATAAATAATGTAATATATTATTAGTTACTTAATTATCAGAAAGACATAATTATAATATCTCAGTTTCAATTATGTGCCATATACTACGGGCAGTGTGTTCCCTATCCTTTTATGGCTGGCAAATTGCATTTGGCAGAACATACTGAATTTCTCTTTAATTAACTTATTCAAACAATAAAGATTCTCATAATTTTCAATGGGTAGAAGTACATCAGTATTATTACCAATTATTGAATGTGCAATCGGAAAAAGAAGACAAGCACTTGCGTTGGTTTTTCTCACAATATACATAGATATACGTGTGCCTTCCCGGCCGGGAATATATAACTTCCTGCAAACGTATATTTGAATTGGTTTCTATATATGATATGTGCCTATCCCATAATTATGTACTGCAGTTACTCACTCTCGACTAGAAATCGAGAGATTTTAAGTTCGATGCTCTTTGCGAAATTACCGGTGCCCTTTATTTAACTTTTCATTTCATTATATAATGCCTAAGAGGCTCCTTTTCAGTGACCAATACTTGTTAGTCAAATAATTATTGGCACAATTACTGGAAGTAAGCGTTGAAGCAGCTCTTGCCCATATAAACTTAGTTTCTAATTTCGGTGAGTTGAAGGAACACAGAATCACAAAAGAGTTGGTTGAGACTGTAAGAGTTTACGTATGAGTCCTTGAGATCTCAAGTTTAAATCTTATTAGAAGGTCAAGGGATGTGATTCCCCTAAAAGCACTACGTATGATGTAGCCGCCCTGTTTTTTGGACCAATCTAAAGAGGGATTAGGCTTGAGTTGAGCCCACAAGAACCCGATCGTCGCACATGATACCGAATTTGTCTCATATACCTAGCCTATATATTCAGTTGTCTCTCGATAGATTACAAGCTCAGGAACCCTGATGAAAATTGGATTTCTCTTGTTTTTTAGGTCTAATGACTGAGCAAATATTAAGGAAAAGATATCAATCCAACAAGGTGAAAAGAGAAAAGCAGTCGCCCGACAGTGGAATCGGGCACACGAGTTGGAAAGTAGAAGCAGTCCCCGAAAATCAGCCCAGCCCCCATCTATCTAATTAATTAACTAAACCTAATTTAATTTCTGATAGGCTGATTGAATTTAATTAGTAAGAACCCTAATTTAATATCACAACCCACGCACCATTAAATGTCCTGACACTTAACTAGTCTATACTGAAGACAAGATCAAACCACTCACACTCGGAAAAATATCATACTGCTAATTAAGTTAACAACTACTTAATTAATGTAATATATATACAATGAACCCTTTTTCGTATAGTTCATCGGGTCGCCACACCACATGAAGCACCTCACGAGAAAAAGTGCCCAAACTCAAAAGCACCTCACGAGAAAAAAAAAGTACATATTAATTTAATTTCGTATTTTCACCTTCTATCTTAACAAATACATATCTTAACATACGATTTATGTAAATTGAAAAGTCATGTCATGCCTGAAATTGACCGACATGCATGTATCGGATATGGTTGATGCAACTTTTTTGTAATGAGCGTGATTGGAATGACATGTGTACTGGGATCTTATTCGAGACCATATGGATCCACGATTAATGTGACTTTTATGTATTGGATGACTAGAATGTGTTGTACCTTGTTCGAGACTGCTGGGAGATATGATTAGGACCACACAAAATAATTGCGTAATCATTCCTTAGTCTCAAGCTAATCATGCATTAGTTTAAATAATAGTGTAATCATTTCTTAATTAGTTGCAAGCGTAAACCACATATCATTTGCTGATAATTGCAGAGCATATTGTGGGCCTGACCCCATCAACGACAACGTGATATTGTACCTTTGGGCTGCATGTTCTATGAAATATAATTTCCACTTTCGTCGAGAAAAATAATGCTTTATTAGATTTATTTAGTCGACATGGAATGTTTATTTATAAAAAAAATATCGGGCTTTGAGAAAGGAAATATGATGCAGTGTCACAAGTCGCCGTACGGAATCATGAGATCGAGTTCGATCGTAATCAGTGAGACTTCTGCGTCCATTTATTTAGTTTTGCTTATTAGACCATAGACGTCTTTTATTAAAAAAAAATTATCTGGCTTTGCGGAAAAGTTTAATGCAATGAGTTCTGTCTGTCAAACTATTACTGAAAATTATTATAATTAACTAATAATATTATTAGTTGCTACAACGAGCCCTAACCAAATGCAATATTAATTAAAAAATAATTAAATAAAGATGCAATAAAACTTAACCACAATGTAAGGTGCAATTGACAATTTGATTACTAATAAAAAGATTTTACATGTAGCAAAAAGATTCGACGCTCACTGAAAGTGCGATTAGTTCTAACTTCTAAGAGGAATTAATTTCACCGAAAAAAGAAACGGAATACAACATCTATTTTACGCTCTCTCATCTTGGGGCCAGGGTCAGGGGCTCCTCAGATTGGGGCCTTGGTCAGAGAGATTGAAATTCTACTGGGGAGGAATTGGTGCATCCAGAGCCATCATATGCATCTTGAGGGGATTACTTGTGCCGATTGGATGGCGAAACGAGCATTGAGCCTTCTCCTTGGCTCTCATTTTTACGACCAGCCTCCAGTGGGAATAGAACCACTCCTTATGGGTGATGTTATTGGGATCTCCATGCCCCCGCTATTGCATTCATTAGTTGTTCTTAAATTTGTATTACAGGCTTTGGCCTCCTAGGCTACAAAAATATATATGCCGATGAACAAGAGCTTAATTATAGCGATCCGGCTACCGTGAGTCAAGGCCAACGCCACACGCATTCGCCTGCATTAGATGTGAGTGAGTCCTGTGTTGCACTATACATTCAATGGTAAGGTGGACTTGTGTCACCAGGTGATGTTAGAAATTCCTAGATTTGTTCTGTTCTGGCTTCGACATTAAAGGCTTAATAGAATATCGAGGAGAAAGGGAGAATAGATGGAAATGAAATAATTGCAGAGATGTTAACAACAAAATAGGAAGTGGCGATAGGAAGAAGAAAAGAAAGTGGGTGAAGACTGAGAAACATACCAAACACCATCCGTTGTTCAAACAGGACCATCATGTTCAGCTTCAGTTGCAGCAGTACTTTTTTTTTTTTTGCATTTTCTCTTTTTTGCATGAGATTTCAATCAAACCTAAAATAGTATAGAGATAGCATTATGTCTCCATATATTTGATTTTGAATAGTTTCGATTTAATTACTTTATTAATCAGTTTTCTTGAGTTATAAGGGAAGTTCATAAGCCTAATACGATAAAATAAAAATCGGTTAAGAATATTATCACAACGAGTATCGAACTTGGACCTCTTGGTTAATAGAAAAAAGCATGCATCACTGCTCTACAGTCAAATTTTTTTCCCTTATAAGTCTACCAATTGGTCTTAACACAATTAAAAAATCGTTAATCTAATATCATTGTTGGTTGGTTCATGTGGTTAAATACATGTTTTCTTCAAGTAAGATCTCGGATTCAAGTCTTATGAATAAAGAAAAGTTCATGACTGGATGAGTTTTACTCCTTAATGACTGCTCCTACTCGAATTAGGTGTAACTGGTTTAGGATATAAGATAGTGCATGTTGAAAAGCAAAAAAAAAAAAAAGGAGAAAAAAGTGTTAATCTAATACAGCGTTTTAATGGTACC
This sequence comes from Punica granatum, assembly GCF_007655135.1. NCBI lineage: Eukaryota > Viridiplantae > Streptophyta > Magnoliopsida > Myrtales > Lythraceae > Punica > Punica granatum. The sequence goes on from NC_045127.1 coordinate 49,793,967, forward strand.
ATTCGGCTTGAAGCTACATTTGCTAAAACTAGTGCAATTACATTACATGTACATGAGGCACTAGTGCCGTAATCGGATGTTGTGCTAAACATGTTCATTGTGGCGCGATTTATAGGCTTCTTTTTCATTGCATCATTACAATGACGAAAGAAGAAGACGTGAAAAGTAATCTTACAACCTAGGTTTATATATTTAGGTGTGCTTCTGTCCTTGGCTCAATGAGTGATCAAACAAATTAAGTTGTTGATCCCATGAAGGCCGCACGATCCGTATCCATCTTCTTCTTGATATAGTTGAGATGCCCGACGTCAATACTCAACGGGTAGATGTCCGTTCTTAGTTCTCGGGCAAAGGCTTGGATGCATTTTGATTCTCTAAAGCACCATCAAATTTATATACATCTATACATGATGCATATGCAAATATATATATATATATATTTTAATTGAAAGCATAAATATATAAACCTGGAAACTGCATGAAGCACGCATCAGAAGAGAGTCCAATGATATAAAATTTTCTGTGAGTTCAAAAATTTTGCTAGTCCTTTGGACTCTGCAAGGCTTTTCCTTTTTCTTATTTTCTTTTCAAAATCATTGGTCAAATCATAAATTAACTGTCAGTAAGATTTAAAAAAAAACGAAAAAAATATGTGCAGTGCAACCCTAAACAAAAAATAAAAAAATTTATTGCAAATAATTTAATTTAATCAGTTCACCCGAAAGAACTAACAAGGGATTAAAAAAAACCAGTCTGGATACCGAGGGCGACGTCACTAGCAAATACGATGGATTCAGTTCTCACTCGGAATTGAAGAAATTATACTCAAAGTGGCTATATTATATCCGATATGAGTTGATTTAAGTGATTCGGTACTTGTTTCTCTTAAATATAATTTTAAATTTGAGTCTTGTGAGTAAAAAAATTCACATTATGAGATATTTAATTCTTTAAGTATGACGACTCAGCTATAACGGAATTGATCAAGACTCATTTAGCTTATGGATACTAGAATAAACACACACAAAAAAAAAGTTTTAGATTTGAATTTTCTGAAATGAAGAAATTTGCAATTGAAAAATTTTTACCCATAAGCTGACTTGATACAAGTTTGAATAAATTGAAATTTATATCCGATTTTAAATATCAGGTTTCTGGTCGATACTGCCCGGCGCAGTTGATGGGATTAATTATAAAAGTTTCTTATCGTCGAGGAGGGCCCACAGGGCTGGGTCACGCCGTCCGCTGCCTCCGTGTCCAAGACAGTACCTCCGTACCATTGCCTATTAATTTCATTTTTGTTTGGGTAGTATTATTAATTTCAATTGTTTTCCTGTATATAATCCTTCTTTTTTTAAAAGTTATATAATCCTTCTTTCAATAAAAATAGGGTAAATTATACCAATGGTCCAAAAATTTTTACAAATGTTTCAATATGGTATAAAAATTTTTTTTGCTACTTGATGGTACAAAATATTTCAAAGTTGTTTCAATATAGTACAAACCGTCATCTCGCCATTGACGCCGTCAAACCAACGCTGATGGTGCACAATCGATTTTTGTGGGACGTTACATGATGGTGTAAAATATTTTGAAATTATAACTTAATAGTACAAAATGTTTTACGCAAGTTACATGATAGTGCAAAATTTACAGTCTTATAAAGGACGGCTTGACGGCGTCAATGACGAGATGACGGTTTGTACTATACTGAAACAACTTTGAAACATTTTGCACTATCAAGTAGCAAAAAAAACTTTTTATACCATATTGAAACATTTGTAAAACTTTTTGGACCACTAATGCAATTTACTCATGAAAATAATATGATCAAACCGAAAAGATAAAAATAATATGGATATACACTTTAGCTGACGTCAAAATGATTCCAAAAAATAAACAACAATACAATTACAAAAAATTGAGTAATGTTGACAACTTTAACTGTAATTAAATATTATCTGAACTGAAGAATTATAGCTTATGTTTGGTTTTAAAGTAAAATAGCAATTCTACTCTACTTAACTTTTTGAAATAAGAAAAGACTAAAATACAGTCATTCCAAGTATTGACAAATATATGAATGTGTAAGAATATATATATCTATTATAGATGTGAAAATAGATGAAAAATTTATTATTAAAAAATTAATTATAAAAATGGTCATGAAAAAGTATGCATAAAAAATTATTATTAAAAGAAAAAAAAAGACAATAGTAATGATATATTATTAAATTTGAAGAAGAATACAGTTGAATTGAGTAGAATAAAATCTTTATTTGAAAATGAATTGCAGCCATACGGATTGGCTTGGTGGTCTTGCACTCCATGATCCTATACTTGATCTTCTTCCTTGTTCAAAAGCACCAATTTCATACATTTTAGAAGATGCGATACCCAAAATATAGCATATAATAATTTTATAATTGATTAAAAGAGAATTCAGATTCAACTTTCTTCTACTAAAATGAAGAAATTGGTATCATAAACATGTACATTTTATCATCATCATCATCAGGTCCTAGACAAATGCCTTGAGCCACAAAACCTAGAGAATGAAGAGGCCTCATTATTCATCAATTGGTTTTGTCACTTACAGAGGACAGGAGCCATTTCTAGTTTATTAATAAGGTAACAAGTACATCCCATCAAAAGACAAGTCAACGACCAGAAAGGCCAGCGCGCATGCCCATGCTTTGGTTAGGGAATCATAATCATTTGATAATAATTAGTCGTTTTCTTAAGAGATCCCATACAACCTTATACCTTATATAAATTACAAACGGAAAATTTTTAATAATTTCCATGTATACCTCCTCTTATCTGGCATTTGATTTCTTTCTATCTAAAAAAAGAATTATGAGTTTCGTACATAAAGAAACAAAAAAATCTAACAAAATAGAATAAATAATCCAACAGTAAGAAACGAATTTAAAATTTCTAGATTACCATATGAGAAATTATGCTACCATAATACATTTATGTAATTCTTTAGGTGACTTACAGGACAAGTGCCCAGAAAAAAAAAAGAACGGAAAACTAAAAGAATGACAAAGATAGAGTATGGAGGCTCCAGCAATACACTTCTGTAATTTTTTAAATATCTGACTATCCTAAGGGAAGAAATATGTGGCTCATCAGGGAGGAATGTTGGGCAAGTTATCCCGTCCATTATATTAATAAAAGAAATCGAGTCATTTTCGTTTAACATTCGGAACAAGTAATTTGATTAAATAATTTACGAATGATCCAAAAAGGTTCTTTAAGAAGCACTTGGCATTGCCCATTGAACGGTCACCCCCTCCCATAAATGGTTCACGAGGGGTCCATAACGAAAAACGCGCGTGCTATACAATATTTAATAAGTGGCCATGCATGTGTACTTACTCATGCAAATCCAAGGTTCTCAATGTTCACTTTCTTTTTTAATTTTGGACCTACTTATGTTGTCATATATTTCCACTTAGATATGCTCAAAGTCGTGGCAGCACGTCGTGATTAGCAACAATTTGACAGTGTCTCTTTTCCTTAAATTATTATTGTTCTTCTTGTCTATAGCTTTTTCTTTTCCGAGCTTCCAATCATTATTTATTAGTTACATAGATTATTAATAGAATTAACGCTCAGCATCACGTGAGCTCCTAAGATGAATTGATATCTATTCTAATGCCACTAAGCCACTTGGAAACATACATATATGGTACATCAGTTGCTTCTCTTATATACATGTTGGTTGGGGATTTTATGGTGGAATGGATAAAAATAGTTGTACCATACAATTAAGTAAATTTCTATAAGTTTAAGCAAAAATCAAGTACATTTTACTACGAAGTTAAGTAAAACTCATCGAAATATGTTTAAGTTACTTCAAAATTTGTATAGTTTACTTTGAACTTTGTGTAATTTACTTCAAATTTTGTGTAACTTACTCTAAACTTTTCATTGAAATATGTTAAGTAATTTTTTATAAATTGAACTAATTTACATTTTTTTTGGATGAAAAGTTCATTTCATTCGTTCTAATTAATAGAGAGGATACATAGGCACCACAATACAAACAAAAGAAACCCCCACCAGAAACAAACATAGACGACACATAAAACATAATACTAAGAAGTCTGTAAATCCATACACCAACAACAGATCTACTAGCATACACACAGTTAAGACTGTGGGCTGCGAATTCCGAGACATATAAATCAGTGAAGGGGAAGCATTAATGCAGACTATAAGAGTGTGTTTGGAAAATGAAAGATGTTCAACTCTGTTTACTACTCAACAATTGAAGGGGAGAATTTTACCTTTCTGTGGGATCCAGCTGCAGCACATGGGCACAGTCAAATCCGATTGAAGCTTATTTCAACAAACACACCCATGCGAGACTACTAGTCAAACACACCCATGGGGACCCACCGCTCTTCAAATGTTGCGGCCAGTTTTGTCTTATAGCAAGTTGAACAGAGCAGAGTTGAACATTTTTCATTTTCCAAACACACCCTACCGCGCTTGCTGTTACTTGAGCCTCCATCCAGCTTGCTGCCGATGCCTTTTTTGGACATGTTGACAAGCAACTAGCCTAGACCGGATTTAGTCAAGCCACAAACAACGAAACCTCACCCCAACAAATCAATAACAGCCCGACCGTGCACCCCTTAGATCCATCCCTTAGCCCCAACTACCCACTGACCTGCACCTAGACCTGAGACTTGCACGAGGAGGACATCGGCTCCACCTCTTCGTGGACTAGCTCTAGCCTCTAGCTCCTCTCCAAACTAGACGATGACAAGGGAGATCAGCCAAGTCTGCTACTTATTGGCCTATTTGAGCTCATCCCACTAAGATCTGGGACATCAAATCAAGCTTTAGGCTAGATCCAAGAGGCTAACCGATGCAACAACTACCAACCTGCCGGGGAAGACGATTTCTGCTCGTGGCAGAATACGAGAGGGAGGAGCACAATCGTAGGGGAGAAAGAGGCCGGAGCAACACCACATGCGCTCGACAAAGAGCGGACGCACAGATGGCAAGGAAACTTTTAGAAAACGAAGTTTCTAGATAGGAAGAGAGAAAGACGGAGAGAGAGTAAAAGTAATATACCCTTTTTCGTTGCTAAAGAGGTTATTGGTTTAGTATAAGGAAATGAAAATGAAGGTTAAAAAAAGCATAGGTAATCCTACTTATGGAAAATCGAATATATGGGATCTCTAGATTCCACATGTTACGGCATAAGGGCGTATACCACTGCATTATACCATTTTATTTTTGGATAGGCCACTACAACCATTTCTTTGAACATATTTACTTTTTTTATGTGGTTACAAAAGATGTTCGTAGATCTACTGAAGGTATTTACTTTGATTATATGGTGAAATCACTGTTAAGTTATTGCACCATAAACATTCCCATACATCTCATATCAATATATTTAATTCAGCAAAAAACCTTATACCAATATGTTTAAACAAGTAATTTTCCGGTCCAAGAGGGTTTACGCATAATAATGCGAAACTAGTTATATTTTACGACTCTTAATTACTCTTAAGGTCCTAAATTTAGTTCTGGCCCGAGACTTCTTGTACTTGCCCCATCGTCCTTGTACCCTTCTAAGTTACATAATCAGCCGTCGTCGAAGAAAACAAAAATGAACTTTTGGTCATTTTTGAAATATAAATTATAATGGATTTAATTCTTATGAATTGAGCTTCTCTTATTATTCTTTCAATTCTTTTCACAATTCCTTTATTACGTCCACAAGTTGCTCTTGTAACTCAAAATTTTTTTTCGAGTGGAAGACGGTCTTTCTTCCATATAGTTGAGAGGACATTGAGGGGACGCCCAATATATGGACAAATGACTTGTTGAAGTCCTGTCTTTGGTTTTGGAGCACCGAAAGGACTCGACGGACGGTCCCAAAACTTTTCACGGGGGGTCACTAAACTGCCATAGCCAAAGGCAATTGCATGGCTTCGCAGCAACCAATCATTAGACAGCTAAAGCCAAATTAATCCAGCTGTAGCTCGGCTTATGTACGTCCGAGCATAACACTATATTCTATGCGTTGAAATGACTTCTCATTAAATTCCACAAAATTTATAAGTAAATTTAAAAGAAAATGCACTTATTTTCATTCAAAACCTAATTTAAATTATCAGATGGGGTGCATTTGGATTTAGAATTAAAGTAACTTTAATTTTGATTGTGGAAAATGATAAATGAATTGAGATTATAAATTTGACTTGAAAAATGTGTGTTTTTGTTGTGTAGTATGTTGAGTTAAAGTTAAAGTTAAAATTTTTAACTTGAGAAATGTGTATTTTTATTATGTAATGTGTTGAGTTAAAGTTAAAGTTAAAATTAAAGTGATTTTGATTGTGAAAACAAAAAGGCCCTAGGTGATTAAACCCAGTCCACTTGTATTCACATATCTTCTTTGTGCATTTTCAATGTGGCAGATCTACACAAGGAAGTTTTTAGTAGAAAATAATATGGAAACTTATATATTTTTGGAATTCGAATTGTATTTATGTACTTGCTGGTGATAAAAGTTGATTCAACCAATGTAAGTTGATCGTTTGTTTTCCTTAAGTAAGGTCTCTGGTTCGAGTCTTGTGAAGGGAGAAAAATCAACGTCGAAAGAGATTTACCCCTTAGTGGGTTGACCTGGCTTGGACTGAATTAGTCGCCCGTTGGGCTTCCGAGTACATTGAAAAAGAAAAGTCGATAAAAATTTTTGGTCGGAAAAGTCGGTTCTATCTCATGGTCATGTAAATGAATTCAAGCTACGGATCAGAGAATCAAACACAGATATGACGATCAACAAGCTGAGAAAAAGTTCCTCTATATATCAGACGCGTAGACATGCATTATCAAGAACAATTAATTAGTATAAGATCATATCTTTGAGACAGTGACTTGTCGATGGAACAGTGCAAGTTGCGGCATCTAAACCTGAATTTTAACATATTATTTTTTGTAGTTTTATATCTAGGCAGACGTATCCATATGTAGCACCATCGGGGCTGCCCTCCAATAAAAAGGTGAAAGGAACGAAATAAGGACTAGATATTTGTCCGATATTATTTTTATTATTATAGCTCCCTTAGCTTATGAGATATTTTATAAGTTATGGTTGAGTATTTTATTTTAGACTTGTATAAGAGATATTTTTGGGTCTGAATATATATCTATACTATATATAAAAGTATGATAAGTTTCTCTAATTTTTAATATTTAAAAAATACCCTTATACCATCATCACTTTTCCCGATACTTTTTCGGCTCGTGACTTTTGATTGCATATTTTCACTATATATATATATATATATATATATATATATATATATATATATATATATATATAAATTGTCTCTTTTTATTCATTAATCATTTTCGAAACTTTATTACTCCGCATTTCTCTCAACCGAATTAGCTATTCATCACATGTGTATTTGTTCTATTATTATTTCATAACAATTTATCGTTTCAAAATTTTGTTATATCATATGTTCATTTTCAACGTCTATTGTCCTAACAGATTCATAAATTTTTTGTCTCATCGCTATGAAGTACATTATCGTTTTTAAAATTTCATATTTTTCCAATTTTTGTCCATATCTTTCGTAAATTTCTACATTTCTTTTCATACCCTTTGTTCTCACACTTTTGGTGTGCTTTGTTAGTATGACTTTTTCTCACACACTTCCAACTCCCTATTCATCGCTCATTCTCAACATTCGTTGCCTTACATGTTCTATCATATATTGCATCGGCCGAGTTAAACTTTATTGATCTCTTCTAAAGTACGACCCTTCTCCATGTATTTCTCCATTTTTTCCTTTTTGCCCCTTGTAAATTAATAAAATTACTATTTTACCATTTAGTCAAATAATATGAATGCTATTAAATATCACATCTTTTCAATAGTATGTCATCTTTTTATTCGTTTAAAAGAAAAATTAATTTTTACACATTCTTTCTCACGACCTTTCGACTTCAAGGCACCCTTGCATAGTTATTCACTATAAAAATTACTGTGCATGTTCTTTCTCACAATTATTCACTCTGACGAATGCATCAAACATAAATAACTTCTCCATTTAACGCTTATAGTTCCTCTCTCCCCTTCCTATTTACTTTTGTCTAATATAAACTATCCAACTTTTTTCCTTTTTCAACCAGTGTGGGACATTCTTTGTCATCTCATATATCCAATTAACTCCAACAGTTTCCTTTAATAATTTTTATTTTTTATTTAATATTTGAATACTTATGGGGTTCACTTGGTGGATTTTCATGTGCCATGTCTACATTGTTAGTGTCACGTTGGAAAAATCCGTTAAAATTGACAGAAAAGTGATGGCATATTGGATGTGATAAGAAACTCATTATTTGTAATTTTTTTCAATTAAAAAATTCATTCTAGAAATAATAAAAACGCTAAATTTTTACGTGGGTCATCAACCCTCATTGAATATTATTAACTATTTTTTATTTTATATATTTATAAATTAAAGTGAGAATATATTTTTGGTCAGAAATGGTCACAAATCCATTCAAAGAAGATACGAGTAATTTACTTATAATTTATATATATATTTATTTAAAAAGTTTTTTTATATATTGTCATTCGAGTATTATATATTTTGACCTTATCAAGAAAGGTTTCACGCAACACACGTGTTAATTCACTAGTGAGTATATGTGTGCATACAAATATATTAAAAGAGGCCAAAAGTAGAAAGAAAACAAAAAAACGGATGTTCATGTAGTGAGAAAAAGTTGAATGGAGGGAGGGAGGGCACAGACGGGACGGTCTTCTCTCTGCGACACGGCGTACGAGGAATGTTTGGACCACCCTACATGTAGCTGTAGCCCATGCAATCCAGCTTTTTTTATTTATTTATTTTCCAACAGTAATAAAAACAAAATGTAATTTTGAATATGCAAAATTAAACAAAAAAGGCAAAGAAAATTAAATTTAAATAAAAAGGGGAAATCGGCAAAGGTGGGCTGGCCCGGGGAGGAGGAATGGATTTAACAGTGTTGTTACATAGCCCGAGGAAAAGAAAGGTGTATCTGCATAGCTAGGAATTGGGAAAGTCACAGCTTGAAGATCTGGTTTGGTGCAATATTTTGTGATGATCGAGAGAGAGTTGCAGTTTCCTAATTTAGGCAGGAAAAGTGGTACATATGTCATGCAAAGTGCTGAGGGACATAAATGTGCTTGTCAGCCTCTCCTTGGTTGTTTTGTAGAACATATGAGCCTAAATTTAGTAAAAACATTTACTGACCCCATGCCCCAAATCTGTTAATAGGATCCAATTCGATAAAGCCCTTGTCTTGTTAGGTCATTATAGGATGCGAAATTGCCATTTTCTTATAAGGACTTCAAGTCAGCCTAGTTAGGAAGGCGACTGTGACTTATGATGATTTCAAGACCTTAATACTCATTTTGGAAGGAAAGTTCCGAGTTGCAATTTCTTGGCCGTCAGAAACGATCTGAGAAAAAATATCTGAACATATAATTCAGTTTGGTGTTCTGAATCTGAAAGGTCCATTGAACCTAGTCTCTCTAGGAAGAAATTTCCACCTGCAAGTCTTTCACCATGATAAGGCGCCCTGCCCTGAATCTGTGGATGAACCGATACAATCTACACCCTGACATCAAATATATTTATCACCCATAATCAACAATTCCTTGTGATCGTATAACATTATCATATCGATGTTGATAAAAGCTGATTCAATTTGCAACCTAGAAAGGAATATATTATTTATCACTAAGAATTAACATATAGTAGTCATCAAATGACATTTTGATATTATTACTTGCATGTTAGCGGGTTTTTCATTGTTTTTGGGAAACTCTAGCTAGTGATGCTCTTAATATGACGATTATGGAGTAATTGCATGTATAAGAATCTACACCCATATAATTATATATTCTGATTAAAAGGCTAGTCTAGTCAGTGAACGTAAGCTAGTTTAGGCAGTTGAACGCATATTTCTTTAAAAAAAATCGTATTCCGATTTTATAAATGAAAATATTAAAAAATTCACGATCAATAGAGGTTTACTTCTTAATGTGTCGACCTGACCTGAATCATGATTAATTGGGATCATTAAACTTATAAATATTAGATGATCTACATCGGAAAGGGAAAAAAAAAAGAGACTAATCTAGTATTTGGAGTCCACAATGATTTTCTTTTTTGTTTTTTTTTTGGCCTGTCCACAAAGATAATTAGCAAAGCAGTAATGGTGATCAATGAATCAAAAATTTCCTTGTTGGTTTGCATGCCACCGCCACGAACGTTTACGGCCGGCAGTAAAACTTCAGAAATTAACCGCGGATTATTGGAGGAATTAGAAGATTGACACGTGGCACTCATTCTGTGATAGGAGATAAAAATGACTTTTTTTTTCAAAAAATTTCCGGTCAAACCAAAAAAAAAAAACTGAACCAATTCATTTTTATTTTTTAAATTTTGCGGCTCGAAAATCACGTGACCTGACTCACCGGTTCCAAGGAGAGTCCTCTTTGCCGAGTCAGCAGCTGCCAGCGCCGTCCCTTTACTACTGGGATGTCACTTTAAGTTCCCTGTCCCTACTTTGCCACGTGTCAACGCCCCCTCATGCCCATATTATGCGGCGCCTTGAGAAACATCAGGCACTGAATTCGCCGAAATTCCCATTTCGACCCCCAAACTTCATCGGAGATGCAGATATACCCCCGCGCTGACCAAACGAGTGAGTATGAATCAACTATGTAATGACGAATTGCCCGTTCTTACAGAAACTGTGGTCGAAATCGGTCATAAGTTATCTCTCAATTGTGCTGGATTGATTCTCGAGTAGGCGGATATCGATTATGCTCGATCAGTAATACAATTCTGTTCATTCAATAATAATAAAATAAAAAAGAATGTATAAATCCCATCTGTTTCGATGCGTGAAACTGAACGAACAAATTGAGCTCCAGCACTGTTCACGCACCAGACGATTGTGTCGCCCCGAGGATGCTGAAGGGAAGGGGTTTTTTGGAGCCGTGGTCCAGCAGATGTAATGGAAGGATGTGGAGTCACTTTTTGTTCTTTTATCCTTCCCCTCACTACGAATTCGATAGATGTATTGGAAACAAATTGCTTTCGACTTCAATCGATGCCTGGGGAAGTTCTTCTGGCAATTCACTGTACTGGTTCACAGGATGTCATGGCTCTTTTTCGAACATCTTGGGGAGCTCATCAAAGCTTGCTTTTCTCTGATAGCCATGTTGCATGAGGGAAGGCTCCATTAGTTTCGGAAAGCAGTTTGTTAATTTGCTGCAAAGTCCTGATAAATATAATCCTCAAAGGGATTAACTTAGAAGAACTTACTGAGTTGGATTTGCTCTGCGCCAAAGCCGAAAAACTCTCCCCTTCCTAACTTTCCATTTTTCTCTACATATTGAGAGGATTTATGCATAAAAAAAAATAGCCTACGCGCTCGATGATGATGAATCGTTCTTTTGTTCCAACGAAACCAATTCGCTGCACTTTAGCTTTGCGTTATTCTTTTAGATATAAAAGCAAAATATACCCTCGTGATTTACTTTTACATGATTGCTTCAAAAGCCGGTTTAGTTTCTATATATGAATGATTTCATACTTCGGATCTCCCATAAGGCAACCACAAAATTAAAGATTTCATCAAATTGAAATAACGTGCTTCATGTGAGAATACAGAAGAGTAATGCAAAAAAGTTAAAAAAAAAAATGGCGGTCGAAGTCGAACCGGGTTGGGCCGTTTGGCCAGCCTATAAAGCAGGGACCATGGCCACGCTCGTCTCCCCTCTCCACCTGCAACTGTTTCATCTTCTCCCCCTCACCTCTCTGTGCCCTCTCCCCCCACTCTTTCCCCGGAAACAGAAAGTAGCTCCGGCGAGCTCCGATCTGGTTGACCCGGCCACTGACTCAGTGAGTGGGTACAGCAACAGAGGTCTTCATCTTTCCTTTCCCCATTTCTTTTTCCGGCAAAAGCTACCGTTTCTCGGGCCTTTGCTTTACCCTTTTCCTTTCCCTTTATCGCCTTTCAGAAGGGAAAAGAAGGACAGACCTCATCCCACCTCTCTGCCTTTTCTTCTTCTTCTTTATCTTCTCCGGCCATCTCTGTTCTGGTTCTTCCTTCCTTCACCCTCTGCTGCCTTTTCGTACACTCCCTTCACGCTCGGCTCATTGCGGCTCTGTTTCTCCCAACACAGCACAACAAACCCACCCCCCCCCCGCTCCTCCTCTGCTTTTCCCCTTTTTCTTTCTCTGCTCGAAATCACCTCTCCCTTTCAAGAACTTTATCCCGACTCACTTTGGTGGTTGATTTCATCCCTCAGCTTGAAGTTTCTCCGCAACTTGACCACCGGACCTTCCTTTTTCTTTTCAACCCACCCCCACCATCTTTAATTATTCCCCCTCGTGTACTGTCCAGTAACAGAAGAATCTCGTTTCCTCCCTTTTCTTCCCCCCTTTTGGCCCTCTATTTCAACCCCACCTTGTTCTGGCCTTCAAGCGGTAATGGTGAGGGCTTAATCTGGTCGGAGAAGGAAATCCAAGTCGAAAGCATTAATTCCGCCATGGAAACGAGATCTTTACCTTCAGGAGTTAAGTTCTCCGAGCACCGTACCCACAGTAAAATGACTGTACTCGGGTCCTCCGAGGACACGAACACAAGTTACCGACCCGAAATCAGGCCCCGGGTAGTGCGGGTGTCCTTCACGGACCCCGACGCCACCGACTCCTCCAGCGACGAGGAGGCGGACACCACCCCACGCCGGAGGCTGAAGAAATACGTCCACGAGATCGCCATCGAGCCCTGCTCGAGCAAGCCTGCCATGGCTCGGCCGCCGAGGAAGAGGGCCAACGGTAAATCGAACATCTCGGCGAGCAGGCTGGAGATGAAGGCTGCCCCTGGGCGGAAGTTCCGCGGCGTGAGGCAGCGTCCTTGGGGGAAATGGGCAGCGGAGATCAGGGACCCGTTGAGACGCGTGCGGCTGTGGCTGGGCACTTACGAAACGGCGGAGGAGGCCGCCTTGGTGTACGACCATGCCGCCATCCAGCTACGGGGGCCCGATGCGCTCACCAACTTTACCAGTCCACCGCAGAAGGCCGCCGAAAAGGGCCCCGTCAGCTCTCCCACATCCGTCCTGCGGCCTCTCTCACCGGAGCCGACCGAGTCTCAGTCCCACAGTACGAACGACACTCCCAAGGAGGCCCGCGAAAGCTCCTGCTCTTCGGAGAACAATATCTCCAATTACTCCTGCTCGTCGGAGAACTTCTCGGACTACTCCTCCCTCGACAGCCTGGTGCCGCCGGCCGACATCTTCGATTTCCATTTTGAGGACTCCTTCCCTAGCCTGTTCGAGGACTCCGGCTTCGGGGAGAGCTTCCTCGGAGACAACCTCGGCGACCTGTTCATGAACCCGGCCGAGGATTTCGGGTTCGGTTTTGGGCTCGGATCATCGGGGTGGAACATGGACGATCATTTCCCGGACATCGGGGATATATTCGGGTCGGACCCGCTCCTAGCAGTATAATAATGCGTGTCAGTAAAGGCCGGTTTCTCTTCGGCCGGAAAATTTTGTAGCTACGGCGGCAATGTTACCGTCCCGTCTAATTATTTTTTGTCTTCACTTATTTATTTATTTATTTATTGCTGATAAATATTGTAAACCGTGAGAGTAATGAATCATCTCCGTCACGGTAACGGCGACGGACGAGTCCGTTTGAGCAAATTGTTCGTCTTAGTAACGCACGTGCTTGAGCACGTGAGAGTATAATATTTTGACTTTTTGAGACCCTTTTTGACTGATCTGTTAAATATAGTGGCAGCGCCAAAACCGAAAACATGCAACGGTAAGTGCAGGGGGCATTCTTGGGTTTTGAGTCATTTCTCGAGTTCGGGATCGGGATAGCCAGCAGGCAAACTCAAACCGATCGACGATGTCGATGGAAACAATCGAGTAAGCTTGACCCATGTGGTAGGATATCCAAGATGTTCTGGTTGACCTATCTCCGGGACAAAATCGAGATCACCCAGAAAGAGAAGGTTTCGATCCTCCATAACACGTATATAGAGAGCATCTGGTCGGGGTCCACCAGAGATTTCTATTTTGTCAGGTGAATGAGAATAGTAATGTGTCTAGTGAAGCAGGGGACAATTATGTTAATATTAGGAGGGGCCAAACTGACGCGAAGGGGCCCTTTTGAGGTGGATGCTCCAACGTCCAATTTTTTCCACATTGATGTATTCTCGAAAGCTTCCCTGGACCCTTAATGCACTTTTCTCCAGCTGGATGTGCCCCCGATTGGTCGCGATATGCGCACGTACATGTACTTCCAAATTTGATACACACAACATAGGATCTGAATCCGCAGTTGGGATCAAGACAACGTGAAAGTTCATACACATGTGACCTGGCCTGTGAGTTCACGTAGAGCCGCCATATCTGTGTTCGGGTTTTTTGAAGTAATGACTAACACCACTAACCATTCATATTCGTATTCGTATTCGTATTCGTATGATAAAGTTCAAGTTCTTAGACTAGTGTCCAAATCTTTAAAAAAAAATGAAAGGGGTCCCGTCAGCCTTACTCATTAAATCCTTTGTCAAATTCTATGCTAAGGTTACAAACAATAAAAAAAAATAAAAACTTTTAATATAATCTTTTTTTATAAGTGTTGATTCCATCGTTTCACCAAAATCAATATTTACGACTGGCATGTCCAACACTCATTCACAGGCCAAATAAAATGGATAGGAAACAAAATCCCTCATTGAGCACGCAGTCGCTCCGTTTGATTTCGCAGTTAAAATCACAAAAATTTTAACTTTAACTTTAACTCAACACACTATACAATAAAAATACACATTTTTCAAGTCAAAAATTTTAACTTTAACTTTAACTCAACACACTACATAATCATTTGTCTTTTTCCACAATCAAAATCAAAGTTACTTTAACTCTGAAACCAAACGCACCATAAAAAATCGTAGCCAAAACAGACTTAGGGATTTTATATTGAGTATTCGGTAAAACCTCAAACTGAGTCTAACACCTTTTTTACCACCTGCAAGACAGAAAGATATTCATTTTTAAAAACTGTGGAATTTCTCTCTAACCAGATAATGAAAATTATGGAGTTTCAGTGTGATTATTTTTTACCAAGCATGCAATTATAAATTAAATTTTCATATAAGTAAATTCGTTCTCATAACGTGTATTATAGAATCACAGACTGCATATATACTGTAAGCCCACTAGTAAGAATAAGACGATGAATCTGAAAATATCAGTGCGGGATAGGATATACGTGCTCGGTATATATCAGAAAAAATCTACGGCTCGTAATGCAATGAATTTGATTTGGATGATCCCAGACGAGTGGTCCATATATTAGCTGGAGGAATCATATGCGTCCAGATTTTGGGCACATTATTGCTTGGTCTGTGCTTCCTGCAGCACCAGAATGTTTCCTTTCTTCTGCTCTTTATACAGTGTATTTATTTACGTCCATAAGTATGTATATATACGTACATACATATATAGCTCACCTTGTATACGTTGAATCGATTTTGGCACATGCGTGACTCCATGCAAAAAAGAAAATCCACGCAGCGTAGCTTCTCCAGGTCCATGAGTTCATTCACTCTAGCAAGTTTTGAACGATTTTCCAAAGTTCCTAGGCAGAAATATCGAATTAATAGAAGTAACTTTTTACTAATTTAGGACTTTCAGAATTAGGTATTCTTCGAGAAAGTAATATAGACTACAGCACCAAGACTATCCCAACGAGTCATATGGATTGTTGAAACCTAGCTATAATAATTCGCTTTCGATGTTCTACAAAAAGTAAACTCGGGAGTAACTTGCCTGGACCTTGTGCATAATAAAGTCGAGAAGAGATATGCTCTCCGCAGCAGCATCCATAATTCATAGGCCGATCCTTTTGTAATCAGACCGACAGGATTTATGAACTTCTCCAAGGACATCCTGAAACTCCGATGGCCGGCCTTATTATTGGTCAGTCCACTCCTGTGACCGGCTACAACGCGCAGACCTATAGTAAATACTCGACAGACATTTTACATATGTTCGAAATAATTAAATGACCGTCAACTAGCTCGATCATCACTGACACGTCCCTGTCCGAGGTGATCTTTCCTTGCTGGTGGCATGATAACTTAACTTGTGTGTTGGGCATGTTTGGGGCTGCTGCTGCTTTAATTTCACCAGGCTTTATCGCACCGTGAAAGGTTGAAATTGAATAATAGGACGTAGGCCCCCCTTACCATTTGTAGTTTCTTTAGTATACGGCCTGGCTGGCTATAACTGCGATGCGATTTTGTCTTACTCCATCAGATGAGATCTACCCCAGAATTGATCTACCATGTACTCAGCGAGAAGGGAACACGTTCCCGATCTCTCAGAGAAAATATTTCTTGTCTAAACTTGGAGAAGGTATCGGGTGTTACGTATATACCACGTGACCATGCGTGTAATTGTTCTTACTTCTTCGTATAGTAAACTTAAAAGAGTTCTCTACGGTCCTTTTTTAGGCTAGTATTATATTCTTGTGGGTTCAGATAAGATCGAGATATATACATGGAAGTTGTTCGTATCATGACCCAGAGATACATACATGGTATGATAGGCACTCAACACACTTTTGAATTCATATATCGAACTACCAGATATAGTGAACTTGGTGCGACGAGCACATCTATGAAAATTTGTTTACATACATAGTCTTAGATGTATCACTGGTATTATAACAATGCACTGCGATCGTAGATGAAAAGTCACATCTGATTATTAGCCAATATAAATTTCATGGCAAAATATTGATCAGATAATTTTTTAGGGAAAAGTACCAAAACGGCCATTCCGTTTGAATATTTTCCTCTTTAAGGCCATAACATTTATGCGTTTGTGAATAAGGCCATTAGGCTATATAAATTTCTTAAAAAGGCATTCTCTTGTTCTTTTTTTAGAGTTTATTTGAATTTCAGAAATTTCTTCTTCTTAATAAGGAGAGTTTAATTCTTTAGTGGACTGATCCGTCCAGAACTAGACTAGTCGACATCCGTTGGGTTTCCTAATACAAGGATATGCACCGGAAAAAATAAGAAGAAAATGGCTTATTTAGAAAATTTACGTAACGTAATGGCCTAATTCAGAAAAAGATAAACGTTATAACAGGAAAAAAAGAACAAACCCAGTGGCCCATTTTAATTCTTTTCCGTAATTTCTACATAAAAGCAAAGAGCCAACAGCATATATCTATGTACAATAATCTCGTGTTGTGATGGGGTCCTACATTAATCCCTTGGCCTCAAGGATTGACCGACGGGGGATTAAGCGGGACAATTGCCCCCTAAAATCACGACGTTATAAGAAAATTAACATATGATTTCTCAAATTTTGATGAAATTCTTTATTATTTGTCCCATAAATCGGAAAGAATATCTTCGTATTCGCACTTTAAGGACCTCGCCTAAATACCTTCCTATTCTCACCTTTAACGACCTCGCCTCTGCTTAGTGTGGACCATGTGCGTCCATCCCTGCTCGGTCTCCACATGGTTGTGTGTGGCTATTATTTGCAAGCTATCACAATTCGCTATCTGTTTTTGATACCTTCCCAAGAAATGGACTAATTTTTTTTTTTCGGTGTGTATCATGGTATTTAGAAGCCCAATGGGTTTTGACTAATCCAGTCGGAAGATCGAGCATTAAAGGTTATTCGCCTTCCCAACAAGTGCGCTTCTCGGAGTTCGAACTTATGTTTTCCTCCTTACAGAGGTGAGCTGCTTACCACTCAACCAACACTTTTTTTTGGTCGAAATGGACTAGTTACCTCATTGAATCAACTGTTCTTTATCTACATCCCCACAATGGTCTGGAGTAACTAGAGACTATTATACAAAATCAGAGAAGATATCAAAATATCGGGAAATTATCCGGTAACTCGAAGCAGCAACGTACAGCTCTTTATTTCTACATATACTTGCTATTTCAAGTTTTTGTGATGTACGTCTTCGTATTATAATATGATCCAACAGTTACAAAAGGCCGGGATAATATGATCCAACAGTTACAGAAGGCCGAAATAGGTCTTAAAGGAAGCGGGGATGCTACCGGCCTTCCTTTGACTCTACTTGTCTATTTTGGGTCGCTCTTTGTCCGCGGTCCCCAGTCCGCACAACTAAGATTTGGTTTGTCCCCATTTAAACCAACTAGGACCCCGAAGAAATTATTGTCTGCACTCGTATTGCCACTCTGGATCGATATCCCTTGCTAAGCATTAAAGTAAAGTGGGATTCGTCAATCTTTTGAATGTATGCATTTATTCTGAATTATAATTTACTCGATCGGGTATCATTACTTATACTTGATTAAGCATGGATAATGACCGAAAACTTTGTACATACAGCACAAAACAACATGTAACAGAACATGTTCCTCGTTAATCTCATGCAGCATCAGTTGGAACGACACCGTATCTCCTGGTTCGGAAACTAGTGTGCAACTAGACTTAGCCGCACCTGCCCGTGGTCCCCCACCCTCCCCACTGCAAGATCCAGCTCACCAACTGTCGCTGTTGCGAATCCACGGCCCAGATTCGGTCCCACTCGTCTGATCATCTGCGATCAGGACCCTCCGTTGTGGATGTGTGCGAAATTTTCTCCTTGCACTGCAGCTGATGGGGAGGTTAGAATATTCACTTGTCGCCGTCCGCAGCGGCTCCTGGCCCACACCGCATCCTGGGCTCCGTGCTTATGGGCCCAATGGGCCTACTCTTGTCGGGACCGACTCTCGGCATTTTATAAATGACATCAAACAACACGATGGAAGATTTTCACCTCATGCCATAAGGGCTCCTATGCAGGGCAGATTTTAAAATTTATTTCTCCCCGGCTAAAAGTTTATTGTTCATGAGATGGGGGCCAACACAACTCAACGGATATGATGTTCCAGCAGATGTGGTATTAGTAGTTGAAAAATAACATTCTATCAACTCTTTTACAGATAGATTCATATTTGATTCACTACGCCTTTTATATTGTGTTTGGTTTTAAAGTTGAGTTAAGTTGAGTTTTGATTTTAATTGGTTTGTAATAATTGTGTTGTTAAATTATGAGAAAAAGTGTGAAAAAGTAATGAATAGTTGAGAGAATTTAGTATTAAAAATTGAATTAAATTGTTAAAAAAGGAAAAAGTAATAATTGTGTTGTTGAATTGAAAATAAGTGGAGTAAAGTTAAAAGTAGAGTTAAAATTGGTTTGCTTGAATTGAATTTGGTGTTAACGGATCTTAATAATGGGGCGAATAGTATAAATGGAAGATCCATGTCAGTTTTAAACCAAATAGTACTGTTGATACCAATACATAGGTTCGATTTTGTCCATGATTTCTCCGCCGACATGTTGCATAGTTTGTGAAGTGAGCCGACGAATTCTGTCATAATGGGTAAGAAATTCTAGCAAGGAGAAAAATAGGTCTTGTTGATGACCCAACCATTAAGCCCATGTAGCGCTGTTTTGGGCCTAATTGAGCCAATCTTTTGGGCCTATTATGGATCATATCATTCACGTGATTCTTTATATATATATATATATATTGTCGGTGGGAGATTTTTGTTTAATCTCGAAATGTTATAACTAACGAAGAAAGGAATTTTAAAGAGATGCACATCGAGATTAGCGTATAAAATTATTGTCAATTGATTTCATGACTGTGGTACATGTGACGCCCGCGCAACGCGACACGACCCATCCAAGTTACATCAACAATGAAACAAAGGAGGCCACAATTCCGGAGACTACGGCGGTAGCTCCAATCGTGGCTGCGGCGGCGGCGGAAGGGCTCGGGGCAGGAGCGTTGACAGGGGATGATGTGGCAAGGAGGTGGCGGGCAGGCTTAGATGGGTGGGGGTGGCCGGATGTGGAGCCCTTGCCGTCACAGACTATGATGTGGAGCCTCTGGCCGTAGTCGCAGTGCTTGCCGAAGGAGGAGATGTAGAAGTAGTCTCCGGGGCGGGTGATGTTAATGATGGTTGGGCCCAAGTAGTAGGTCTCAATGGGGCAGTTCTGGGTGCAATGGTCGTATTCCTCCTTTTTCACGACCAGGAGGTTGTTGGACCCCGGGCTATACGGGAAAACTGTGCAAGGAAACACGAAAAAATTGTCGAATGATCAGCATCGACCAGTTGCTACATACGTAATTGCCGAGCGGCATCTGACTTTTGTAATGAAAGAATAACACATCGATGGTCAATAGCAGCTGTATGTCTTACTGAGTTTGTCTCCAACGGTAACCTTCTTCCTCGAGGCCCATTTCTCGTAGAAATCGCTCGTCTCAGGGACCTGCCAGCCGTAGGAGCCCCCAACCACATGAGTGATTGCACGGGCGGAGCCCATCATCATTGCCAGGGTGCATCCCAACAACAAAAGACCAGCAAGGCTAGATGTTCTCGCCATTGTATTCGATCAACTGTCGTGAATTCCCCTTCCTTAACCCGGGAGATACTCTTTGTAGATGATCTTATGGGTGAGTGGATTATTAATACTAAATTGCTTCTTAATGATTTGGAGAAGAAGAGAGTCATCCTTTTCAACTATTAGCCTTTTCGGGCGGCTCATAACGGACTGTTTATTTATGGAATGAAATGGTTGGTGTCCAGAGACAATCCAATGCTTTTTGAGTCTTCCCCACCTATATATGGAATGGAATTTGCACTTGTTCTGAAATAGGTAAATTTTGTTACGTGGAGTTTTTTGTTTCATGTAACAACCGTGAAAAGAAAGATTATTTTACCAAAGTGGCTTGATTCGAGCGGTTCGGCGCTTGTTCTACTTAAGCAAAGTCTCGGATTCAAGTTCTTGTGAATGCAGAAAATTCACGCTGGGAGAACTTTACCCCTTAATGGGCCAATTCGACTCGACTGGATTAGTCGGGACGCAATTGGTCTTCCGAATACCAAGATTCATGCCGAACAAAAAAAAAAAAGATCATTTGCTCAAAAGCAGCTTTCAAACTAACCATCTTATTGCCCCCAGTTCACCCAAAAACTAACCATATTATGTAACCGGAAAAAAAAAATTACCCAAAAAGACTAAGCATATAAAGTTCACAAAAGAAAATCATATAAACAATATTGATTGGTTCAATCGATTCGGTACTTACTACTGATCTTAAATGAGATTTTATGATCGAATCTTGTGAATAAAGAAAATTCATATTAAGAGAGTTTTACTTCTTAATTGACTAATGAACCATGACTAATCTAGTTCGAATTAGCTCGGTGGACTAAGAAATAAAGGTTTCACAATCAATGACTTTATCGATTTACAAGACTGTAACCTAAGACCCTACTTAAGGCAAATAAGTATTGAACCGCTTGAACCATATTAATTTAGTATACATCTATATCTATATTTATTATATATATTTATTATATATAGTCATAATAGATAGGATAGTTTCACGGTGCAATTTCCCACCCTTTTGGTGCTATTTCCCACCCTTTTCCCGCGGGTGGGAAATTGCACCCACCTCGCCCTAATATAGCGGATAGGGACCTGTAATCGCTGTTGTATAAATATATCAATATTTTTATCTATTTTTCCATCTTGAGGTGAGAGGTTGTTCAATGTTTACATATGTTAAGATGCTGGAATCGATGGGATCATCATGTTTTTTTTTGGGTGAAAATGGATCTTCATTATTATTTATATGGTGGTACGGGAGACATATAAATCTAACAAAGCATATGGAAGGAGGAAGAGGAGAAAGCATACATGCTCCAAGATGGAATCGAAATCTGAACTTCGTGGTGATGAAATGAAATAAAATGCCATATATACTGTACCTCATTCCTAAATTATAACAGGGTTTAATGACATATCTTCAATGACCAGTAGCACATATGTGTTAAGCTTCAAGTTTGTTGGAGAGGAGCACACGCTCAAACGCCATCTTCTTGGGGTTTTTCGATTATTTAAAATATTTCAGTTTTTCAAAAAAGTATTTAATTATATATTGTTGATCGAGGTGCCTCGCATTCGACCTTGGAGACTTGGAGATTCGTGAGTCTTGGGAGGCTCAACGAATGACAAAGAAATCGATGAAGATGATGGGGAGGGATTAGAGGAGCTGAACAGTAGTTTAAGTAATCCTCTGCCCATGGCCATGCGGTAGTACCGTCATTGCTTGAAGAAAAATTTATGGTTTTGTGTTAGAGTCACGACATCACAGCACATGTTGCAGCATCGTCTGAGAGCTCAGCTAAAATCTGGGCGAGCTCAACTCGCGACCCTACTTGGTTTTCTTTATTTTTTTCCCACTCAAATTGACTAGGGTTCACCTTCTTTGACCCAGTTTAGGACCCCTTTATATCTCTTTGGCTTTCTCTTGTAAACAAAACGATAAAAAGACCACATTTATGCATCTTTGAGAGAGAGAAGAGGAAGAGAGGGTCAGGGTTCCTACAATTTGGAATTTTTGGGTTCTTTGAGTGATCAAAAGTGTGTACACTTGTAATCTCCTGATCTTCTTGCGGAATTCTCCGTGCTCTAGCGCCGTGGATGTTTCTTGCTTCGGGTTTTACCACGTAAATCTCGGTCTCTTGATTCTCCTCCATCTCTAATTTACTTTGTTGCTTTGAGTTATTGTTTGGCTTGCTCGTGCTTGAGATTCTCGATTATGGGTTGTTTCCGCATTATTGTCGCTACAATTGCTATCAGAGCTTAGGTTTAAAGTCAAGAGGTTTGATGGGTCGAATGATTTTAGGTTCTAGAGGATTAAGATGAGAGCTTTGCTCATTCAATACAGGCTTGATGGAGAGCTTGATGGAAAATTACCGGCTAGTGTGAAGGATGACGAGAATAGTATGTACATGGGAAAAGCCCTAAGTGGGATTCAATCGAGTTTGTCGAACAAGGTGCTTTGGGAGGTGTGTGACATGAAGTTGGCTCCGGAGTTGTGGAAGAAACTTGAATCATTGTATTTGAAGAAGTCATTGCCAAATAGACTATATTTGAAGTAGCGGTTGTATAGATTCCGGATGACTTCGGGCACCGTGGACTTGTTCAACCAAATTGTTGAAGTTGAGGTTGACAATGAAGACCAAGCTCTACTTTTGTTATGCTCGCTACTGGAGTGGTATGAGAATCTTGTTGATACGATGTTATGCAGTAGGATGAAGCTTGCTCTCGAAGATGTGAAGTCGTCGTTACTCTCTAAGAAGTTCATGAGGAAAGTGGTCGAGACTCAATCGGGCGATAGTGATGGTCTCTTTGTACAGGGTCGGGGGAATGAAAGGAATCCTCAAGGCCAAAGGAAGTCGAAGAGCAAGTCAAGAGGGAAAAAGTGATGTGTTGGAATTGCAAGGAGCAAGGGCACCTTGACCGAAGATGAATGGGAAAGGTAAGAGTGTTGGTCCTTAAGCCATCGTCGGAGCAGTCGAGAGGGATTCGAATGAATGGGAGCTTATTCTTACTGCAACTGAAGTCACTAAAGCCTATGAGGATGTGAGTTGTGATATGCTCGCTACCATATTAGATAGCTTGGAGACTAGATGGATCTTGGACTCGGGATGCTCCTACCATATGTATCCCAACCGAGAGCTCTTCACCTCGTATGAGAAGATTGGAGGTGGTAAGGTTCTCATGGGTAACAACGCCTGTAGGGTGATTGATATTGGTACGGTACGGGTGAAGATGTTTGATGGGATGACTAGAACATTGTCTAATGTCGGGTATGTCCCGAGTTGAAGAAGAATCCGATTAGTTTGGATACTCTTGATAGCCTCGGATATGAGTACAAGGGGAAATATGGAGTGTTGAAGGTGTCGAGAGGCGCCCTTGTGGTCATGAAGGGTGCAAAGCACAATGGCTTATATATATTGTGGGGAAGCACCATTACGGGAACTTCAACCGTGAGTTCAGCGGATCAAGATGCAATCACCATAAAGCTTTTGCACGTGAGGCTCGGGCATATAAGTGAGAGGGGTTTGACTAAGTTGAGCAAGAGAGGATTACTTTGCAGTCATAAGATAAGGAAGCTGGATCTCTGTGAGTATTGTATTCTCAGGAAACAACACAAGGTGAAAATTCAGCATCATAGTTCATCGAACCAAGGGCATTCTAGACTATGTTCACTTAGATCTGTGGGGTCCTTCTCAGGTACCGTCCAAGAGCGGGTGCATGTATGTGCTAATCTTTATTGATGACTATTCAAGGAAGGTTTGGGTATACTTTATTAAGCATGAGAGTGATTTATTCTTGAAATTTAAGTGTTGGAAGGATCTTGTTAAGAAGCAAACTAGGAAATCAGTCAAGCTGTTGAGAATTGATAATGACTTGGAGTTTTGTAGTGATGAATTTAATAGGTTTTGTAGTGAGCAAGGGATCGCGAAATACTGAACAGTTTCGAGAACGCCACAACAAAACGGTATGGCCGAGCGGGTGAACAGGACAATCATTGAGAGAGCCCGAAGTATGCTCTTATGTGCAGGTCTCGGGAAGGAGTTTTAGGCAGAAGCTTGGAATACAACTGCCTACCTGATTAATAGGTTTTTGTCGCCCGCCATAGAGTGCATAACCTCAAATGAAAAGTGGACAGGGTCGACTGCCAATTACGCTGACTTGAAGGTTTTTGAGTGTCTAGCTTATGCTCATGTCGGAGAGGGGAAGCTAGACCCGAGAGCCAAAAAGTGCATCTTCCTAGGCTATGCAAATGGGGTGAAAGGGTACAAGTTATGGTATCCAGATGGTTCGAAATTTGATTGCATAAGCATTTTTTTGCTTATGATTATGGTTAACATAAGGGATGATGTAACACCATGTAAATCCTTAAAATGTTGAAGATTAAATTCAACTTGTTGTGATTGAAATTTTCTTTATAATTTTCATACAAAATCTTGACAGTATTAGATTTTTCGAGACTTACATTGAGCTCTCTTCTTTTATAAAATTAAATTATCATTAGTCTTATATATGTAATAATATATTATTATTGATTGTATCTATAACTTTTTGTAACACATATTTTATATAAAATTAGAAAAGAAAAAGATCACGTTATATCCAGTGCAATGCATGGACTCCACGACTAGTATATAAAAAGCAAGAACATTGTAGGACCAATCAAATGGCCTCAGTAAACTCTATTGTTGAATGAAATAGTATCGGTTTTTCGAATTACTTTAATATTTATAATAATTTTTTAATACAAGTTTTTTAAAAAAATTAATAAGTATTTTATTATAAGATGTGAGTAAAATGAAAAATAGATACCGTTAGTTACAAAATATTTAATAAATCACACATTTTTAAAATTTTAAATTTATATAGTATATTGAATATTAAAGATTAACGTATTGAAATTTTATGAATTTTTTAATATTGATTACTAAATAGAGTTTTCTCAGTTTTTAATATTTCTAATTTTTGTAATAATTTTTAACAAAAATGGATTCTTTTAATTTTTAAAACATACTATATGATAAGCTCTGAATAAAACGCCAGTTATATACATCAAATATAATATATTTTTATTGATTATAAGTTATGACCTATAACAGTTTAAAACACGCATATGATATATAATAAATTGACAAATAAGAAAAACAATGCATCACATTCCAGGCCGTGTAATGCATGGGCTCCATGACTAGTATATTTGAAAGTATAAACATGATGTGTCCGGTCTGATGGCCTCAAGACGTCTGATTAATGAATGAAATTTTCTTGGATTTTGAGATTTTTATTTTAAAAAATTTAATGAATTACAAATTGTGAGATTGGTTATTCATTTTTCAATTAAATATACTATATTTGCTTTTCAAAAAAAGTAAATTAGATCATATTTTCTCATAGATAGTAAAATACCTAAGATCATATTTCCTTTTTAAAAAATAAATTAGATCATTTCTTGCTACTGATAAGCATCATATTTGCTTCTCAAAAAGCAAATTAGATCATCTATTTTATAAATATGAAAATATTTGCTTTTTCAAAAGCAAATTAAATAATTTTTTAAAGAAATTATATATGATACGTTATAATTAAGAAGTGTCACTCATATATTGCGATTGATTCAGCTCTTGAAAATAATAACCACTACAAGCTCTCAAAACATACTCTATTAGAAGTGAAGGTGAGTTCAATTGTTTTTCCCTCTTCTTTTCACTTCTGGCTCTAGATCTCAAATATAAAAATTGAAACCTACCATTTCAATTGTTTTCATCTTTTTTCACTAATTCGTGAGTTCTCTGTGGAAATTAATCTCTTTGTATTCCAGTTGCTATTGGGTGTCAATAGTTGATCACTGATGGTTATTACAGATAAGTTGCCTAAGTTATAATCTAACTATTAATTAGTAGTTTCCCTAATCTTATATTGCCTTCACGCATAGTTTCATGTTCTATCCCGTGCAATGCAATAACTCCATGACTAGTTAGTTTAAGTTTTTGGATTAGACGTCCAATTACTTGTAAGAGAGCTTAAATTCTTGTAAACCTAGTGAGGTATCTGTTTAAAATTTTTATTGGACATGGGCCCAATCACTCATAGGTTTGGTGTATAGCTCAACCACCTGTAGACCCAGTAAAATTTAAAGATGATATTAAAGTTGGGCTTGGGCCCCATGCTAGTGCGTTGCTTATGTTTTCTTCATGTCTGCATAGGTCCAGTCCAGCAGCCCATCTCACGCTCACGCTTGAGGGCAAATACTAAGGGTCACTCATTTGAAATATAAGAAGAAACTAGATGAAGGCCCGCGCGTTGCGCGGACAATTATTGAAAACTTTAAAGATAGACATCTTAAAATCAAAACGTATTCGTATTGTTAAATAATGTAAAATTTGATATATATATATATATATAATTATTGAGTTTTGTGTAAAATTAGATATTGATAAAAAATAATCAAAAACCGTAGAAATTAATTTAGTGTCGTTGTTATGACTACTCAAGTAGAACTTTATAAAAACAAATAAATTAATTAAAACATCGAATGCAAAGTTGATGCAAGAAAGATCTCAATTGAATTTTAAAATAAGAATAAAAAAGAAATATTGAAGGATTTTAATTACTAAAGCAACAAATCAAAACTTATTCTACAAGTAAATCAAAATTTGTATTAAAAAATTTATTCTACAAATCAAAATTCAGCCAATGAATAAGAATAAATAAATAAAACTACTGAACTTGAAATTCATGAAGAAAAGATTTCCATTAAATTATCAAATAAAAATAAAAACAAATAACCAAAGTATATAAATTAGAAAAATCTTATAGTTACTGAAGCGACACCTATAATAGAGATTTTGTCCAAACAATCAATACTGAAAAATAAATTTTGAGTTTGCATAAAAAATGCATTCAACAAATCAAAGTCCAACCAAGTAAAAAGAAAAATTTGGAGAAGCTTATTTAAACAATAAATATCGAGGCAATTAGTTTGAAATTTGCATTGAAAAATTCATTTTACAAATCAAAACTCAATCAACGAATAACAATAAATAAATAAAGCTACCAAACTTGAAGTTTACTGGGAAATAATTTTCATTAAATTATGAAATAAGAATAAAAAAATATTCAAGGGATAGAAAATCAGAAAAATGGCTTACCGTTACTAAAGCAACACTCATAATAGATTTGGAATAGAAATCTTGCCGAAACAATCAAATATCAAAACAATCTATTTCACATTTGCATATCAATTGCTCTGTTTGTTTTTTTTTTCCCCGTGGGGGTAAATTACAAGCCAAAGCCCTAATTCAGTTAAAATTTTTTGATTGGATATAAATTCAACGACCTGAAATGTCAGGAGAAATTTTAATAAATTTTATTCTAGGCCAACTGGAACTTTTAGCCATAGTAGGAGAAATGTTACGAGTGACCTAACCTTCTAAGGATACGCGCATCGGAGGAACGCTGTTTTCCTAGACCAAACCCCGCAC
The DNA here is from genome assembly GCF_007655135.1 of Punica granatum. Lineage (NCBI taxonomy): Eukaryota > Viridiplantae > Streptophyta > Magnoliopsida > Myrtales > Lythraceae > Punica > Punica granatum. Next base: position 49,821,964 of record NC_045127.1, read on the forward strand.
GTACTTGATATAATTCTTGATAATTTTCCATCTTTCTTTTGCAGGGTCCATATAATGTGCATGTTATGTCATATTCATTGTGATAATGGTAGCAGTCGTCTACTGCCTAAAGTCTTTCTTCATAAATCCCCTCTCTCCTTCTCACCCTTTCCTCCTTGCCAACGACCTTTTTCAGTTATCACAGGTAAGTAACCTTTCTCTCTCTCTCTCTCTCTCTCTCTCTGATTCCTGAGTTTTCTCCTCTTCACTTGTGACAGGGAAAATGAATTGAGCTTTTGTTAGATGCGTTATTGAGAAGTCAGAGATGTTAGGGGGTGGAGGCAGCAACCTTCTTTAGATAGAAACAGGGCAAAGATTTAGCTGGAAGAATCTTGTGACCCATGATATGCATCTCTTTGTCGGTCTGCAAATATAGATCACTTATCTAGGGACCTTGGTCGCGGTAAATAACAATTTGCATGTCTTGCGTGGTAGTCATTTTCTCTCATTATTTCCTTGCATGGCTCACGATGATGTGAATTTCTCCCTGATAAGCTCTTGTCCAGTTTAGTCTGTCAAAGCGTGTTGTAGCATACAGTGATTAGATTGTAGTCATATCGTCCCCGTTTCAGGAACTGAATCTTTGTCATATTTAAAATTGTGATTATAGTACATAAATGCAAAATTCTGTTCACCTTTAGCTTAACTACAATCTCTTGAGGTTCATAGGTTAACTGAGGGAGAATCATGACTAGGAAGAAAGACAAATTTTGGGAGTACGCAGAGCGTTTGGATGGCCGATTCCAGTGCAATTTCTGTAAACGAGACTTTGCTGGGGGTGTCCCTAGAGTTAAGTCCCATTTATCTGGAATCAGGGGGCGTGACATAGACATATGCAAAAAGGTCCCTAGAGATGTCCAGTTGGCTGCTGCTGCAACAATAAAAGGTGTCAATAAGAGACCCAAAACCGAAGCTTTCTCCAGTAATTCTGATGAAACCTCTTCAGAGATATATGAGAAAAATGAGGGCAGCATGCTGGATAATTTGCTGGCAAAGTTCTTTCTATTGAATAATATCAATTATGGCGTCGTTGAATCACCCTCCTTTGTTGATTTTGTGAATGCTCTGGCAACATTTGGTACTTCTTATAATTTGCCGAGTTATTCGACACTTAGAACTATACTAGTTCCTAATTTGCTCGGGGAAGTCAAAGAAAATATAAGGAGTGTGAAGGAATCGTGGGGGGAAACCGGTTGTACCCTCATCTCCGATGTTTGGTGCGATGAGAAAGAAAATAAATCCTTCGTCAATATCATGGCCAACTCGTGGAGAGGGGCGATGCTACTAAATACCTTTGAAGTCCCTGTGAACAAGTTAACTAGTGACTTCATGGAGGTGATTGTGTGTTTTTCAATCCAAACTATAGGGGCTAACAATGTTGTCCAATACATTGATTGTTCTCAAAGTCTGGGAGGTATTACTGGCACTTTGCTTGCTAATAACTACCCTCACATATACGTGACTCGATGCGTTGCTGCCGAGATCCAGTCACTCTTTGAGGAAGTTTACAATGAAGTCGAGTGGCTTCGGGTGGCATTTGATAATGCTAAATGTATTGCAACTCATATATACAAGCATGACAACCTTTTGTCACTAATGAGGAAGTACACCGACAATAGGGAGTTGACGTGTCCTCTGAAGGGAGAGTTTTCCTCAAACTACAATATGCTGTCGTCTATCATGGAGGTGAAAAGTCAGCTACTTCAACTGGTGCAATCAACTGAGTGGCTTTCATTTGGTTATGATACGCAAGATTTTGGAAGAGAAATAGCTGAGACAATTCGTAGTTCAGAGTTTTGGAATCAAGGGCAAGAGATAGCAATGGCTCTGGAATCGTTGTGCCTAGTTTTCAATTTGGTTGATAGGTATCGTTCCACTTTTGGGTACTTGTATGTTGCGATGGAGATGGCAACAGAAAAAATAAGAAGAATTTATGATGTCAATCCATCGAAGTACCAGAGGTTGTGGCAGATTTTCAACTCAAGGATGGCCAAGATTGTTCATCCAATACATGCAGCTGCGGCTTTTTTGAATCCTGCATATATGTCTAGTGAGATGTTTAAAGATAAGGCTAAGGTAATAGACGTCATGAACTTTGTCGTAAAGAACTTGGTAACGTACAAAGACAAAGAAGCTTTCGTGGAACAAATGATGCAGTATGACAGTAGAGAACAGGAAGTATTCTCAGACATAGCGAAGATAATGTTCAAAACATCTCATCCATGTAAGTTTCTCGAATATTTTGTATTTTTCACAGCAATGTTCTCTTCTAGTTGTTTTTTAATTTTGCCTTGCCGGTAGGTCAATGGTGGACTTACTGCGGTGATAAGTTTCCCATATTAAGGAAGTACGCTATCCGAATCCTAAGTCAACCTTGCAGCAGTTCTCCCTGTAAACAGAGTCTGAGTTCATTCAAGAGTGCCCAAATTAAGCAGCAACAGAAACTTGCACTTGAAGCACCATTTGATCATTTGTCTTTAAGGATGAATATGATCTTGGCCGACAAATTGAAGGCAAGGGATATATCCGATAAGCCAGTTGATCTTACAGAATTGGGCAAGCTGAATATAATAAGTCGGATTTTCTTTGATGATTTGTTAAATGAAGCAGGGATTCCTCATTTAGATATACAGCCAAGTGACAGGTACGCGTACCAAATTATTTACATTCAAATGTAAAAGTTAGTAATTACATAGGGGAGTGTTTTTAGCTAGGTAAAAACTGGAACAGCTTGCATAATAAACGACTTGATTCAGAGGGGGAAAAAAAATTCTCCCTTGTAATTGAAAAAAATATATATAGTTTAGTAACTTAATTGATTCATTACATTTTGTTTTTATTTGATTTGTCTATACTTTAGAGTCACTTCGCCTAAAATGGAAATTTACACTTTCTCTTATTTGTTTATCTATCCTGTAGTAGTTGCATAAGAATTTTCATGTATTCCGTCCAAAATAACCTTTCACGTTTCTTCTGTCAAACATTTTTGCTAGTGAGCAATATCCAAGTCAGAAATACTTACAGCTGCAATTTATAACAAGGATTTCGCCTTTCCAAGTTACTGGTCAGGAAGTTAAAGGCGAACATGGATTTCCAATCCATGTTTTCCTGGTAGACCCTGTGACCTATGATGTCGTGCAAGACGATAGATTATCAACACTAGAATTGATAGTTATGGCGCTTCAAGGAGACTTTAATGAGGAAGCTAGAAATGACTGGACCAGGGAGGACTTTGAAGAAAATGAGATAACTATGCATGTCCCACTAATGACTGGTGACCTGCAAGTGAACCTCAAGAATGGGATGGGAACATTAGGAAATTTTACATTTATTTACGACTCTAGCATTGCGAGAAGTGGAAAGTCCAGGCTCGGAGTCAAAATTGTTTGGCGGGATGCTGAAGGGGTTCATATACGGGAGGGCATATCCAATGCATTTGTTGTAGAGGGTGTTGAGGGTAAGTTGCCTTGATCTTATATTATCATGGTAGAACTTCCCAGAATTCTTAGTCGTAAGCAAAAATTACATCCAACAACCGTTCCTATCTGGTTTAGTTCAAAAATAAGATTTCATTAATTATCTTTAACTTAGGTATATATAGAGCCACAGAATTATCACCATTCTAAACTTAACACAGGGCCCTCAAGTTGCATAATTATTTATGAGTTTGATAATTAGAATAAGATCTGCCAACTTGCTCTGAGATAGATTTTGTTTATGCAATGACAGTCACAAGGAAGCATGATGCTGCTGTCAAGCAGACAAGACTTCCAGAAGATCCGCCGCCAGCAAGTGACGTCGACGCACTGGCAAGACTATGGAGTCCTCTGCAGAATAGTGCTGAGGGAGAGACAACGGAATTCTACGATCAGTTTTTTGAATCTATGTGGAATGTTGGCGTCGAGTACAAGCATAAGCAAAAGTACATTGTCAAATCAAGGCGGGCAGCAGTAAGATGGCTCAAGCTGAAAGCCGTTTTCCAGTGGGCCATTCTGAGGAGAATTGTCATGAGGAAAAGAGCTCAGAGAATGGTTGTATGGACCCAAGTGCGGAAGCGATTGGAAGAATGGAGTAAAGGTGTATTCATCTCTCCGATGGTTACAAAGCATCTGTAAATCACCAAAATATACATCTAATTGGATAATGAAATGATGTACAGGTGTGAATTGGAGTGCAGAAGAACACAAACTTTTTCTACTTGGTCTGCAGGATTTGGGCAAAGATGACTGGACAGGTATCTCTGAGAATTATGTCAAATCTAAGACACCTATTCAAGTGGCAAGGCATGCTAAAAAGTACTTCCAGGACACATCAAGATCTGGGATCAACGATGAGGTCTGTCCACCTGTATATAGTGCGATGTGCTTATGCATGTTCTTATGCTGGTTTATGCTCAATAGACCTACACTATGGCTTTAGGTATGTTTTTATGATTCTTTGTCGCTCGAATAATTTGTGCATCTTTCTCTCCTTCATCTTCCAAAAGCAAGAAGTTCTAGAAATGTCGGAGCATCCTCGGCAAGAAGAGTACGAACTGCATAAGCCTGCTGATTCAAGTATCTCGCAACCGGGTTACTCATTGACTCTCTTCCCATCATTATTGTCTGCACATGGAGAAGAGCCTGCCGATGATGAGATTGTAAGCCTACAACAGTACACAAAGCTCAGACAACTTCAACAGATTTATGGGCTGTTTAACTTTCCCTTTCCATCGCCAAGGATGTGTTTGTCTTTCTTTTTTTTCTTTTTTTTTCTAGCTGATCAGATGATAGCCCTAACACAAACTTGTATATTTTTATCCAGATAGCTGCCGACATGATGGTCCCTAAGCAATCTGAACCAATGAAATCAAACTCAAATAGAGAGTCTGCTCCTCCAAATCCAGATAGCTCTCATTCCATTAACCCATTGACGCTGTTCCCATCTCTATTGACTGAACATGGTGATGAAACTTCCGAGGAGGATTTTGTTATGGTTCCCGATACTGACATAAAGTTTCCAATGATCTCAGTCGATATTGATGAATTAAATGACCCATCAAACCTCATTTCAGGTGAGTCTATATGCCACACCCCCCTCTTGCTCATTGAAATTTAGTTTTAGTGTAATGGAGTACTTCTGATTCGATATGGGCTTGTGCAAGCTTTATATGACCTCTAGCATTTACATAATTGCCATTTCAACTGCTCTTTGAGGTATGATTGGATTGGAAAAAGCAAGAACACCTTGTCCATTTGCGAAGCTTGTATTAAGTGGTTCTTGCTACTTGTATTACAGAGAAGCAGATGCATCACCCGACCGCCACTGAGGCACATCTTCCCAAAAATTCACCTCCATCAAGTATGATGGATAGGGAAATACCTGATGACGTCACGAGACAAAGCAAGTACGGAAATGAACATCATAAAATAGTACAGGGAAATGAACACCAGCCCAGTAACAAACCGAGGCAGACAGCATTACTGTGGCACAAGCTGAGATCTCCTTTGAGTTGGCTCAGCATGTTTAAACCGATTGCAAGCAGGCGAGTGAAGCAAAAGGCTGTGTCTCAATCAGGAGCAGATGGAGAGGAAGGGGATTCAATCTTTGCTAATGTATCTGTGCTAACAGAAGACTCAGCCTCTTCCTTGGAAGCGAATTCTTCCTTCAAGAAAGACCTGTCAAGTCCTCTTGAGGCCATAACAAGCTCAGTTCAGACACCCCACAGTCCAAAATTCTCAACAATGTCTCCGAGCCAAAGTCTCTCCAGATTGACATCGATGCAACTAAGCTTTAATCAGGCCATTAAAGCCACTCAGAATTTCTCGCGCTCAATGAAAATTGGGAAAGGAAAACTCAGGTTGGTCTACAAAGGACAGCTCGAGGACGGGCAAGTGGTTGCCATAAAAAGAGTGAAGAGGGTGAGTGTCACTCCCATCAATATCCTAGATGGTTCTTGCCGCCATAAATCTTTTGAAAAATTTTGTTGATTAAAATGTGCATGAAACTTCCAGGACCATTTTCAAGGTTCAAATAGATGAATTCAGCAGAAATGTTGAGCTCCTCGTGAAAATTGACCATCAAAATCTGGTGAAGCTGCTTGGGTTTATCGATAAAGGAGTTGAGTGTCTCATTGTTACAGAATACGTGCCAAATGGTACTCTCAGGGCACATTTGGATGGTAAGACTTCTAGAGTTTTTCTCTTCTTTAACTTTTGTGAATCTTAATTTTATTGAAAAGAGACAAATTTTTCCATGTAGGTGGACACAGTAGAATTCTCGATTTTAATCAGAGGCTCGGAATTGCTATTGATGTTGCTCATGGATTGACCTATCTACACATGTACTCCGGTGAAGAACTGGCCTTACCCTTAAATGCGATTATGTAAATTGTTCAAAACTTTAGATGTTTAGTCTCTGTTAATCTGCTAACAGAAAAGCAAATCACCCATCAAGATGTGAAATCATCCAACGTTCTTCTGACGGACAGCATGAGGGCCAAGGTGGCTGATTTCGGACTCGCAGGGCCCGAGCACAGTCACGTAAATTCGGTTGTGAAAGGGACGGTTGGTTACTTAGATCCGGAATATATGAAGAGCCACCAACTCACTGCCAAGAGTGACGTGTACTCCTTCGGGGTTTTGCTGCTTGAGAATCTCACCGGCCGTCGCCCTGTGGAACTGGAGAGACGCATAGATGAGCGTGTCACACTTAGATGGGTATATATGTTATTTGCCGTGCATCACAATCAGTTTGGGTGAATAGACTAATTTAGACAAGCAAATTCTCGACCTTAGCCAAGAAACTAACCATTCGTCCATTTGTTTCTACCATATGTTGCAGGTCTTCAAGAAACTTGAGGAAGGAAAGGTACTTGACCTTGTGGACCCTAAAATGGAAGCAGCAGTTGATGGGCAGATACTCATGAGATTCTTCGAGCTGGCAATTCAGTGTGTAGCACCCGTGCAGGCTGATCGGCCAGACATGAAATTAGTGGGAGAGCAGCTGTGGGGGATAAGAGCAGATCACAAGAGATCAAGGAGAGGTTACCAAGTATAGAACCTGGATCGATGAATGTAGAATTCGATAGGCGTCCTTGGATTTCTGAGTAGATGAGAATTACCATCTTATGATTCCTTGTACATAACACAATGCGTGCTGTATATTTCAACTCATAGATTGAGAGAAATGCTTATCCGTAGATTGAGAGAAATGCTTATCTATAGATTGAGAGAATTGCTTATCCATAGAAACATTGCTTGACGAGATCGAAACAACAGGTTCTTTTTCTGTTTGATGTACCCTTTTTTTTTTCCAGTAAGTTCTGTTTGATGTACTTCATCAGCCGTTCTGTTTGTGACTGTAATATTACTAAATGAGAGACTGATGTTTTCTTGCTATGTTTTGTTCGCAACAAGACATTGCTCAATTTGGTATGTTTCTTTTCCAGAAAAGTAAGAAATTGGACTATCAGTAGCACAAGTGACAGGACGATTTTAAAGGGATTATTCTGCCGAAAAAGTTCTTAATTAAGGGATCAATGTGCAAGAACAAACTGAACCCTTTAACCTTGATGTTATTGCCAGAAGACAAAGCAGCCCAATTGATGGGTCTGAAATTGCAAAGTCCCTCAATGCAAGACGATGGCAAGGTAAGCCCTTTATTATAAGTGTTGGTCCAAAACGAGCTAATTTACAAAATATCTCCAAGGTTACAAGAGGTACAAGCCTACTGAATAAAAAATAAGTTAACCGTAAAATGGATCAAACAAATAATACTCGCAGAAAGGAAAAAATGGCGGGCTTGACAACCTGTATATCACAGGATCCCCGTAGGACTGCTATATGGGGCGGCCATATCCCACCATTTTCCCGGAGCACTGATCTTTCCCTCAACTGAAAAGGCTCAGTTTTATTAACGTACATTTCTCATTTGCTTCAGCAAGTATGCAAGCGTAAACAGTTCTGCAGATTCGAAGTTAAGTACTCAACTTTTAGTACCGTTTGTCTGCCTTTCCTCATGGAAATGCCTCAAATTATGACAAACGTACCTTAGAACAACTTCAATATGCGGGGGAACTGGAACCTCAATCGCTTCTTCCGGCTTCTTAATTATTAGGGAAGGGTGCAAGCTTAATATGTGCTCCGGCATGAAATCATGCCTTGTCAACGTAGGATCTTATATATGATTACTGCAATAAGGATTGGACAACGTAGAATACATTTTATATGTATTATAAAGCAAGAAAATCATAATTGAGAATATACTCTTGGCATAAAATGAAAGAGAATTATAAGTAATTATCGTACATTTGTAACCACGTGGTTGTTTCCATGCATGGAATGTAACACACTTAGATGGGTATATGTTATTTCTCGCACCATCACATTTATTTGGGAGAAAGACGGCATTCAGCTGAGAAAATTCTCGGACTTACCTAAGAGTTAAACCTGATAATTCATCCATTGGTTATACTATGTTCCAGGTGTTCCAGACGGTCATCGAAGGAAGCGGTAGATGAAGAAATACTCATGAGATTATTTGAGCTGGCGATTCGGTGTACGGCACCGGCACCATCTGATTGGCCTGACTTGAAATCATTGGGACAGCAGCTATGGAAGATAAGAAAAGGCCATCTCTGCAGGAGATTGAGGAGAGGATATGAAGTATATATGGATCCTGGAACCACGAATTCAGATTTCAATTATGGTTCCCGGAGTTTACCATCTTTCTATTCCTTGTACATGGTGTGGGGCTGTAATTTCTAACTCACTGTCATATGAAATGATTCATAGGTTGAGACAATGTTCGTCCTTTAGTCGATGACTAGTGCTGGCCTTTCTGTTTCACACCAGTGCTGCACTGCACCTACCAGTAAAAGTAACTTTTTACTTTATGGTTTTCGATTGAGGTCTCTCTGCACGAGAGACCGCTGCTTTCTCAGCAGCAAGACGCTGTTGGGATCAAATTTGCTATGAGAACAGTCCTGTATTAGCTTTTCCCGAAAGGGAACCGGACCTCGCTAATTTACTCATTTATCCTGGTTGCTTGGAGAAACAATGTCCCAGCCACTCTAAGGTCGAGTAGCGACCGCCTCTTCTCTAGTCTTCCGAAACCAAGACGGATGGTCCTTCAGTATCTTGATCAGCTGCTACATATTACATCTAGTCTTAAGTTTGAAGGAATGGTATCTAAATCCATCAACCAGGAAGCCTTCAATCTTGCGGGACCTGCCAGTCTGTTGAAATCACTACCCAGAGGATGTTCCTTAATGCTCCAAAGCATACTCAAGCACCAAATAGGGACGCTTCGATTTATCAGCTTCCTTACAAATCCATTTATTCGATTCCGATTGTTTCTCGAGATCACACTCTGCACTGTCTCTATCTCCTCCCTTCCCTCCTCCAGTCCAGTCCTTCCTGCGCGGTGCCTGGCATGCTTTCGCCTGATGCGGATGAGTCGTCAGTTTTCAGCGGTAAAATATTCTTTCCTTTTATACTATACTATCCCTATCTCTACCTTGAGTTCTCAGATAGTTCTCCGGATCATATCAATATTATATATTTCCTCGGTTCTCAGTTTCTGATAGAAACAAAACAGGGCAAAAGATTTAGAGGTTGGTCGCTGCATTCTGTTCTTGATCGTGACCTTACAATCTCTGCACTACTGTCCTTTTTTTGTTTCATATAATCTCTTGGCCCAGCCGGTGTGGTTTGGTAGCGGCAATTCCATTTGGTGGTTGTGTGACTGCATGCATGCAGTGATTTAGGTTGTACAGAATTGAATCCGATGATGACCATAATATATATTGTGTTCTCATCCTCTTTAGCTTTGACAGTACGATACTTGGCTTTCAGGATGGCGCAAGATATCATGACTAAGAGGGAGGACATATTTTCACAATATGCAGAGCTTGTGAATGGACGATTCAAGTGCAATTTCTGTCGACGAGATTTCTTCGTTGGTGTCTGTAGAGTGAAGTCCTACAGGAAACCCAAGACCGAAGCTGATGAAACCTCTTCAGAAGAGATATGCAGCGGGACGAATAATTGCAGCAGCATTATGCTGGATAACTTGCTCGCCAAGTTCATTCTGCTGAACAATGTTGACTGCAGGATTGTCAAATCACCATCCTTCCTCACTCTTGTGGATGTTGTGGCTGCATCTGGTGCCGCTTGTACCTTGCCAAGTTATTCGGCACTTAATAACGTGCTGATTCCTGAGTTGCTTGGGGAAGCCAAAGCACATATGCAGTGTGTGAAGGAATCGTGGGGAGAAACTGGTTATACCCTTATCTCCGACATCTGGTGTGATGAGAAAGAGAGGAGGTCCTTCGTCAATATCATGGTAGACTCGGGGGATCAGGAATTGCTACCTAACACATTTGAGATTCCGGAGAGCAAATTGACCAGCGATTCCTTGGAGGTAATTCCACGCTTTTCCATCCAAACTATAGGGGCCAACAACGTCGTCCAGTATATTATTGACGGTGCTCAAAGTGTAGAACCGACTTAGTCTTTGCTCGCTAACAACTATCCTCACATATCCATGACTTGATGCGTCAATGCTAAGATCCAATCTCTTTTTGAGGAAGTTAACCATGAAATCGAGTGGGTTCGGGTGGCATTTGATAAGGCCAGATGCCTCTTAACACGTATTTACGGGCATTTCAACTTTTTGTCGTTGATGAGGAAGTACACCAACAACAGGGAGCTTTTACGGCCTCAAATGAGGGATTCTCTCAAACTATGATATGCTCTTGTCAATCACTGAGGTCAGAAGTGAATTGCTTCAACTCGTGCAGTCCCTCGAGTGGCTTTCATCTGGTTACCATGGGCAAGGCCTAGGAAAAGAGGTAACTGAGATAATTCAGAGTTCAGAGTTTTGGGATCATGGGCAGAGATAGTCACCATTAGGAATCGTGCCGCCTAGTTCTCTATTTAGTAGACGTACAGATATGGTTCCCCTTCCGGTTACTTGTATGCGGCGATGGAAATGGCGACACAAAGTTTGAGAAGGATTTACGATGTCGATCCAACCAAGTGCCAGAGGCTGTGGGATATTTTCAATTCGAACAGGATTGTCCACCCGGTACATGCTGCTGCAGCTTTTTCTAAATCCTGCATATATATGCAGTGACATGTTCAGGCATAATAGTGATGTAGCCGATGTCATGGACTTTGTGTTGACACGCTTGGTAGATGACCAAGATCCAATACATTTCGTGCAACAGATGTTAAAGTGTCATAGTACAGAACCAATTATGCTCTCAGGTGCAGCGAAGAAAATGTTGGCGACATCTCACCCATGTAAGTATCTCGTACTCTTCTTCCCTCAGCAGCGGCAATCCAGGCTTTTTCAACTTCATCTCGCCTGTTGGCAAATGGATGGGTTTATCGTTATGCTTCTTCTCCCTTGCTTCTTGCATGCAGGTAAATGGTGGGCTTGTTGGTCATGATCGCTTCCTGTATTGAGGAAGTATGCCCTCCGAATCTTGAGACAACTTGCGAGAGGAGTATGAGTGCATTCAAGAGTGCCCGTATTAAGCAGCAGCAAAGATTGGCGGTACCATAATCATCCTTCCTTAAGGATTATTGAATTTCAATTAGGCTCATACGAATTTGGATCTATTTCCACTTAAAAGTTCAAGTTGATAAGTGGTGGTTCCTAAGCCCGTATGAGCCCATTGAAAATTCAATATGGTATCAGAGCCTAAGTTAGGCGTATGCAAGCTCACGTGCGTGTGCGCAGCCATATCACGCTAGGCCCAATATGTCCGAGTGCAGCTAATAGTGCGCCTTGTTTAAAGTCTCCCAAGGGATGTTCATGGGGAGGGTTTGGAACATCTAGTGTTTAAGCATCAAGCGCTCCACTTGAACATCACGAGTTCAAACCTCACTGAGGATGTAGAGCTTGCCACTATGTGGGTGTATTATGGGATAGCGGTGGCCGGCCCATAATACTTGATCTAGTGGGCCTTGGACTTAATTCACTAGTGTGTTGGTGAGGCTGCGCTGACCAAGTTGGACTAAAGTCTCAACAAGCTATGGCGAAAGGAACATTCCGTGGCGGTTAGGTTCCCTTAGTTGGGGTAGCCACAGCGGGCTAATAACCCGACCTAACAGTTTTATTCAGCGAAAAAAAAAAGATGTTGGAATCAATGGGATCATCATTTTTTTTTTTGGTGAAAATGGATCATCATTATTATTTATTTGGCGCTATGGGAGACATATAAATCTAACAAAGCATATGGTAGGAGGAAGATGAGAAAGCATACATGTTCCAAGATGGAATCAAAATCTGAACTTCACGGTGATGATCCATCTTGAGGTGAGAGGTTGTTCAATGTTTATATATGTTAAGATGCTGGAATCAATGGGATCATCATTTTTTTTGGGTTAAAATGGATCATCATTATTATTTATTTGGCGGTATGGGAGACATATAAATCTAACAAAGCATATGGTAGGAGGAAGATGAGAAAGCATACATGTTCCAAGATGGAATCAAAATCTGAACTTCGTGGTGATGAAACAAAATAAAATGACATATATGCTATACCTCATTCCTAATTTATAACGGGGTTTTAACGACATATTTTAATATTCTGCTTTCGGGAAATATATGTATGATGCAATCACCAATAATGATGGTATGGTGCACTAAAGTAAAAATTTAATCAACGGATTCTCAAAAGTTATATAACTTACTAATAATATAAGTACAAATATTTTAAAATCCTGTAATTTATTGGAAATGTAAGTAATTTATTAAAACATTAAATTATTCCAACTAATTTCTCAAAACAGATGTAACTTATTCGATATGCATGTAATTTATTTTAGGGGAAAGTACAAAAATTCTCTTTGTGGTTTGAGTTTGGAATAGATTGGACCATGTGATTTTTTTATGAACAACTAACACTCTGTGATTTACTTCGTGAGACATAATAGACCTCACTGTTGTTACTTTTGGTCCTCAAACTTTTCTTTTTGCCATTATTATCTTCAAACTTTTAACTTTTTTGTAATTTGGTCCTAAAATTCTGGAGGGAAAAAAAAGGGAAGAGGCTTAGGTTGCCAGTCACCGATCGGCGACCCCGACCCCATCATCGAGGTCGCCGACACCCACAGAGGATGCCGAAGACCTCGAGAGTAAGTCCGAGATTGCTGATTTGGTGGCCCCAGCCCTCGAATCGACTAGGATCTCAAACTCGAGAACTCAGTCGATTTAGGGGTGGGGACCGTGCAACCCCAACCCCACCTCCATGGTCGTCGACATCCTCTATGGGTACATGCGACCTCAATGGTGGGTTGGGGTCTTCGACCGGCGGCCCCAGGCCCTTCCCTTTTTTTTTTCCCTGAATTTTAAGACCAAATTGAAAAAAAGTTGAAAGTTTGAGGGTACTAATGGCAAAAAAAAAGTTTGAGGACCAAAAGTGATGAAAAAACTAACGGTGAGATCCATTACGTCTCATGAAATAAATCACAGGGTATTAGTTGTTTCTCAAAAAATCACAGAGTCCAATTTGTTCCAAATTCAAAGCACAATGAGGTTTTTGTATTTTTCCCTTTATTTTATCTTATCCCAAGCTCAAACCACAACTCATACTTGAGAGCTCAAGTATTCACCCGATCTCGGATTCAAAATTCATTGGAGCTACTGAAGCGCCTTTGGCTTGATTACCCGCTCCGTGCCTCACCGGGGTTCAGGAGCTCCTGGAATTAGTCGGGCGAAACCTGGACACCCCAGGTTAGCAAAAAAGAAAAAAATTACTACATATATAATTTACTTGCATATGCGTTGTGCAATTACTTTTAAAAGTAATTGCATTACCTCCCCTCTGTATTCGATTTTGAGTGTGGGATTGTAAACGTAATACAACGTTCAAAGTAAATTTCGCCGTATGTAAGGCTAAGCCATTCCGATAGGATTATAAGAACATACGTGTTTTTCTCTGCTTTCCACTTATCTACAATAGGGTACCCACAACGATAGAAGTTGATGATTGTCATAGGACGAAATTCCAACCAAAAAAGGAAAAAAGAAAAAAGATTATGTGCTAATTCATTGACATGCATAAATGAAAATTTTAACTAATTAATATTCAAAGCAGCCATCATAGACTCACCACATGCATTTGATATTGGAGGACCAATGCGTCTCCGTCTCCGGAAGCATATTTTATTGGATGGACTACCCCTCAATATCAAGGTTAACACCATCATCAACGTAATTGTTCGCAATTAACATAGAACGAGCCCCTCAATTATTTTTTCTGCTATCAGTAATTAAACCTTCAGTCCATCTCAGCAGAAATTTTATTATATTAGTAAGACTCTCAAATCGACTTCCTAATAGATCCGTCTTCTCATATTGACGTGGTTTTTTTTTTGTCGTGCACTACTGCTATATAGAAACACAACGGATTCTACAGGTTTGATCCAAGTCAACCCACTAAGGGTGTGTTTAGTCGATTGGATATAAGGGTAGATAGAATTTGTCAAATTCTTAGGAGGTAATACGATTAGAATAGGATATTTGGGAGAAATATTGAACAGGATTATCTATTAAAATTAAAATACTCATGTAATTCAGGATATTATTTAGAAGGAAAACGACTAAATTTTCAAAAGTTGCTATTGGCCCATTGCAATGTGAGATATCGGATGAGGGCTGCTGGGGCTAGACGCCACCTCCTTTTGTTCGACGATTGTCATGGGATTACTTTTTCTTGTTTTCATAAAAAAAATAAATTAAGATATTAAAAAAAGAAAAATAGGGGCAAATTTGACATATTTACTTCATATATCTATATATATCCCACTCGTACATCTTGTTAATTATATTGCAACACGTGTTTTGAGTATCAAAATCTCTTAGGATTTAAATCCGATTGTATTCCGATCAAATATTTCATCCCGCCCTAGCAACCAAGCATTTTCTGAGAGGTTTAACCTCTTCCAATCATAGAATTTTCTATTCATAAGACTCGAGTCCTTGACTTAATTTACTTAAATATGTGTTAAACCACCTTGAAACAATCCATGTTGGCATATTGATGTATTAATTCAAAAACATGCTTTCTGGTTCAATTGATGCCATGTGAGGTTTTTAGCTCATCGTTATAACCGTCACTTGATTAACAATCTAAACAGTTAAAAATTATCATACTTAAAAGGGGTAAATTACAAAAAAAAATCCAAATTTTATAAAAAGTCTTAGTTTTGTCCTAAATTTTGTTTTGTAACAAAAAAAACCATAAGTTTTCTAAAATATCTCAAAAATGACATTCGTTATAACTTCCGTCAATTTTTGCTACTGATGGTGGGTCCCTTTAACAGTCCATGTAGGTCACACGCAGGCAAAAATTGACGGAAGTTATAACGGATGTCACTTTTGAGATATTTTAAAAAACTTATAGTTTTTCTGTTACAAAACAAAATTTATGACAAAATTAAGATATTTTACAAAACTTGAGTTTTTTTTGATAATTTACCCTACTTAAAAGCATCCGCTTTGGCTTATATTCACAGGATGGTATTGGTAGGTCTTATATCAATTATTTTAATGAAAAAAATTCTAAGTGCAAAATGATTCTGGAAAATATTTTTAAGAATTGGTCGTTTTTATAGGTCGGACCATTGAAGGTGCAAGAAATCATGGTCGTTGACATTAAAATCGTGAGGGAAGACTCCTCCCACATTGTTGCTTGCAGTCGCTTTGTCCTCAAGCCGGTGTGTGGTGGGTCCCGTGGGACCCATGATGATCAACATCCACCGTCTTGCACGCAGTTGCCGTCGACTGCGTCTTTGTCACCGGCTACCCTCCGACGTGCCGCCCACTCTTCGTCGACGATCGCCGTCAACTTGGCGCGTTTCTTCGTTACGGATTGAACCGGCCACAAAAACATAACATACTTTTGTATATAATTGTCTTCGGCGTCCATGTATATATTATCCCATCAAGAAAACAACTTATTATTTTTATCTTAAAAAATACATGCAATACTCAATATATAATTGGATATTAACGTATAATATTAATAAATAAACTGATCAATTTTTTAGATGAAGCGGTGTCCAAGCTAACATATAAGTATTTTTTTTATAAGTAGCTAACAAATAAGTAGCTCGACTAGATCACTTCTTTGAACAAGTCAAAGACAAGTCGTCTATATTTGGCCCCAGGCGTTAGAGGATTAGCCCTGGAGTCCGACGGACTATTTCTAAGGGGATTCAAGTCTTGGTGATATGACTTTTTTGGGGTGACTGTCCATTGATTCGATTTCCGAACGACATAGGCAAATACCTTTGGTTTTAAGTGGTCTGACACTTTTTTCTTCTTAAGTAATCAGGTCTCGGTTTGAGTCTCATGAATAGAGAAAATCTACGATTATGAGAGTTTTGTTTCTTAATGGGTCGACGCAACTTGAATTTAGATTAGTCGAAACCCATTAGATTTTTGAATATGACATGGTGCTCAATGAAAAGAAAAAAAAAAACGGACAGCTTAATGTTGCAATCCAATTTACAATCAATAGAATCCACTTGAAATCACGGGATCCCTCACCCTGTGTACAATACTAAAACAAGACATGCGCTACGTCTGACATCAAACAAAATCTTAATTTGAAAATAATACCCAGGCATAGCATACGAGATATTGTAGATTATTTTTCGTACTATCCATTATATTTTTAAGATAGTGATTTCTTATCTAATGCTCTATATATATATATATCAACTTTGTCAAAAATTATAGCTTTTGAATGATTATAGTAAAACTATATTTAAGAAAAACAGTGGTATATTATCTTGTCGAGGAAAATAAGAAAGAATGTGAGGATACGTTAGGAGAGGGAGAGAGCATTGTATAGAAGAGTTAAAAATTGGTAGTTATAAAAAGCATTTAAAATTATATAATTACTCTAAAACTTCCAACCATTTACTAATTGTTGATTTAACTTTCTATTTCTTAATTGGTACTTTTGGAAAAGAAAAGTCAGGTAAATTTTTTTTTTCTCCAGTGAGTTATATAGATGTTATATAATGGTCTAGATTAGTCATCAATTTTCTTTAAGAGCATATACAATAACCCTTCCAATAACTTTGGCTGATTCTTGGTTGGTTCCAATGCCATCTTTTAAGTTCATATGGTGTGGGATGTCATGTCTTATCCTGTAGAAACTGGAAAGAAGTTCAGAGAATCTGAAATGATCATAGGATTCATAGCCAAGAAATGCACATTATAAAGTAATGTAAACTTAACTACTCAAAAACTTATTATATTACAAATTCCGAATACTTGCCGTTAATGAGTTCATCCTATCAAAATTTATTGATCATCTTATAAGAGAAATAATTCGAGAATTGAACCTCATCGGGTTGCTTTGGTAATAAGAATAATCTACCTAGCTGACCAAATCACAGTTACGAATATATATTATATGGTTCAATAATATGGAATTACTGTATACTTTATGTGACGGAAAGATTCAATAGATAAAGTATGAAGGCATCCATAGATAGAATGATTTCTTTGGGCTTGGAGCTCGGAATCTTTGTCATGCGAACCAATCAGTGCAATAATTGGCAAACCCTAATTTAAATTTTCTTTTCGGTGACAACCCTAATTTAATTTAATCATTAATAAAGGAGAATCGATTTATTCGCCAACTCGCCTTATGTATTTGTTTAAGTGAAATTTTGATTTGTAACCCTGAAGTTTACCGTTTGGTACAATCGCACCCCAAAGTTTAATCTCTGTCCTTATGCATCTCGGATTGCGTTTTTTTCCCAGTTGCTCAACCACGAACATAAATATTTTTTAAAGATAACAAGAAATGTCAGTGTGACCCAATTACTATTTTTTAAGGGGGAAAAACATAATTTTGAACGTACAATTTCATATTTTTCTTCTTTAGAATGTTTTTAGATCTTTAAGAATTCTCCATGTTTATAAAATACTCCGAGCAACATATTATTGGGATCAAAGGTAAAAAGGGTTCATAGGTTAGTGACGCGAGAGATTGCAGTGCGGAGCGGGCCAACAATCCAAACTCCGAGGCACAAAATGAGACGTTTTAAATGTTAGGGTCGGGTTGCAAAATAAGCCAGAGACTGAAGTTGAGGGTGCAAAATGTAATGTGCTTACCTTCATCCAACCCAAAAATCAGGGTGCTTTTTCTTTTCTTGATGTCGGAACATAAGAGAACATAAATTTTAGGCCACTTTCATATCCTTAATTAAGGGGTAATTATTGTTAGTGTTCGCGCATGATGTTCTTCGACAAAGATAGGCATTAAATCCACCTCAATAATCATGATATTCTTCACCAAATTTTCAAAAATATAAAACAACAAAATGTTAATTATTTTGTCTCTCAAATTAGTTGTTTAAAAAAAAAGAGAGAGAGAAATTGTTGTTATCGATTTGCCAATATACAAGTCAAGCGGGAACTTCTGTTGTCATACTTAAATGATTCTCCCTTCCCATTTTTTATGTTCGAGCAACTTTACGTAATTCCAGGTGTTTGCTTGAAGAGCAATGCGGCCTTTGCATCAGGCAAGTAAACCACGCCGAGAAGTTGATTATAGAATTTTTTACCGACCGATTCGAACAAGTAAATCTTAGATCTTTCATGTATTTGGTTTATGAGAGGTTATGGTAAACCTCCTAGTACTAGTCTCGACTTCTCATTTAAGAACTCATGAATTCATTACCACTAAATAACAAAATCATTAAACTTAAATCATGTGAGAGAAAACTAAAATACGATATATCAGCAGCATTATTTACTCAAATGCCAAATGAATCACTGAAATTTCAAACCCTTTGTGCTCAATACCTATGTGTAATCAAAGTACATGGCGTCCACGATTAGCAGTACTTGTGAGCTAATAGCAGATTCATGATTACTAAATATAGTATCCCACGAATCATCTGTAATTGAAGGTTGACAGCACAGTCAACTCCAAATTCAGTCAAAGATAATCAGTCAAGAAAATCACCAAAATTCTATTGCCCGTTAAAAGGAGGGCCGGGGCTATGTAAAATCCGCCTGTCAGTTGTCAATCAAAATTAATGAAAAACAATTAAATAATAAATTCAAAAATACAAAAAGAAAAAGAGAAAAAGAAGTATTATCAGTCAACAACATCTCCGTCATCACCGGTGTAACGCCGTCACAAGCCCCGAAGTGGCTTCACTGTTGTTGGCTCGCTAAAACGACGGCACTCGTGTCTCTGCCGTGCAAGTGACGGAGACGTGGGAAGGCAGTTAACGGAAAAGGGGCAGACAAAACACGCGGGAACAATGAGCATAAATAAACGTATACTCTCCAACGAAGGCGGACACTTTCAACGGCCCATTTTCTCTCTCTTCTCTCTCCCTCTCTCCCTCTCCCTCTCCCAATTCGATTCAGCTCCGCATTTCGATTCTACTGAGAAATCGGCGACAAGGGTTCGATCGCAGTCATCGAAATATTCAATTTTCCGTGTCAAAAATTCCTCCTTTTTCCCGAAAAACCAGTCGTCACGCGGAAATCAATTTTTCACTGAAAAAACGGAAGTCTCTGTTGTTCTTTTGTGTCGTCTTCAAGCTCTCAGCACCTCCATTTTTGGGAGCTTTCAGGTGGTTTTTTGATGCCCTCAAGGTGGGGTTTGTAATATTCAAGAGACCTCGTCGATTGTTGCTTCTGACATGTTTCTATTTCTGTTTGGTAGCAATTGTTCTGTCCCGTGTCTTCTGTTTGGTACCCAACAATGGGGATTGCTGATGGGTTTTCCTCTGATCGTCAGATTCCGTGGAGTCTGCCGGTTTCTAGGTTGGGGTTCGTTAAGGTTCTTGCCTCTTGGAGTCTCATAGGCAGCGGTCCGAGAAGTAGAATCTCCGCAGCAGGCACAAGTTCGGATTCATGTTCTTCAAAAAGTATTACGAATTGTTTGTCTTTTCATCTTCTGGGGTTGATTGTTTGCAACATTCATGAATTTGCAGGTGATTTGAATCTTCGGTATCATTGATATCGACGATATCGAGAACGTGAAAACATATTTTTGAAGGATTCTGTTTCGAAAGGTTTGAGGTTGTTCAGATTAATCGCCTCCTCCCGAGGCCGGAAATGGAGCAATTCCGGCAGGTCGGGGAGGTCCTAGGAAGCGTGAAGGCCCTGATGGTTCTCCAAGACGAGATCCCAATCAACAAGAGGCAGTGCTGCCTCCTCCTTGAGATCGTCTCCTTAGCCTTCACATTGATCTCAACTTCTATAAAGCACAACCTGAGGCTCGAGGAGAAGAACACGACCAAGTGGAAGGCCCTTGATCAGCCCCTGAGGGAGCTCCACAGGGTGTTCCGAGAGGCCGAGGTTTATATCAGGCACTGTATGGACTCGAGGGATTGGTGGGCCAAGGTTATTAGCCTCCACCAGAACAAGGACTGCGTCGAGTTTCATGTCCATAACTTGCTCTGTAATTTTCCAGCTGTTGTGGAGGCCATTGAAACTGCAGGTGAGATCTCGGGCCTTGATCCCGATGAGATGCAAAAAAGAGGGGTCTTGTTGAGGAAGAAGTATGATCGAGAGTTAAACGACCCCAAGGTTTTTGCTTTGAGATTCGGGGAGCAATATTTGGTGACCAAAGAGCTGTGCAAGCGATTTGAGAGCGCTTGGAGGGAGGATAGGTGGCTCCTCAGTGAGGCTATTAAGGAGAGGAGGAAGGAGGAATCAAAGAACGAGAATCGGCTTGGAGATTTTATGCTCAAGAAACTCAACGGATCTCCCTCGGGAACTAATGACGCTATGCTTTCTTCGAGCTCGGTGCTTATTGGATCGAGGGACTATCAGGTGAGGCGACGGCTGGGAGGCGGGTCCCAGTTCAAGGAGATCCAGTGGCTAGGGGAGAGCTTCCTGATGCGGCACTTGATCGCAGAGATCGAGCCTCTGAAACCTGAGATTCGAACTTTGCTTTCCCTTTCCCACCCTAATATACTCCAATACCTGTGTGGGTTCTGTGATGATGAGAGAAAGGAATGCTTCTTGGTCATGGAGCTGGTGAGCAAGGACCTCTGGACCCACATCAAGGAGAGTTCGAGCCCGAGGAGGCGGAGTCCACCATCGATCCCTCTGATAGTTGATATCATGCTCCAGATCGCAAGAGGAATGGAATATCTCCACTCAAATGGAATCTTCCACGGGGACCTCAACCCAAAGAATGTTCTCCTCAAGTCGAGGAGCTCTCTGGAAGGCTATTTCCATGTAAAGGTCTCGGGTTTTGGGCTATCCTCCGTGAAGGACAAGAATACTTGCAGCTCGCCGAGTCACGACACGACCAACTTGATAAATCCTTTCATTTGGTATGCTCCAGAAGTTCTGGCAGAAGAAGAAAAGCAAGGAAGCATAAGTTCATCATCAAGTAAGACCAAGTACTCCGAGAAAGCCGATGTGTACAGCTTCTCAATGATCTGTTTCGAGCTTTTGACGGGGAAAGTACCCTTCGAGGATGGGCACCTTCAGGGGGACACGATGGCCCGAAACATCATAGCAGGGGAGCGGCCTCTCTTCCCCTTTGCATCACCAAAATTCTTGGTCAACTTGACCAAGAAGTGTTGGGCAACCGACCCTGCCTCCCGCCCAAGCTTCTCGTCAATCTGTCGTATCTTGAGGTATATCAAAAAGTTTTTGGTGATGAACCCGGAGTGTGATCAGCAGCCTGAGCTCATGATCCCTTCTGCCGACTTCTGTGACATTGAGAACGGGTTTCAGAAGAAGTTCCTAGCAGCAGCAGATACTGGGAATCTCAGTGCAACGCTGGTTTCACAAATTCCATTCCAGATGTTCTCTTACAGGATTTCTGAGATAGAGAGGACTCAGAGAAGGAGTCCTATCGTGAGCGAGTCCACAAGTGATGCGGGCTCATTTTGCAGGGAGGAGAACCTCTCTGTGATTGAAGATCATCAATTACCGCTAGTGAGTGACACGAGGTCCATTTGTTCTGATTTTGTCGACAAGAGATCATTATCGTCTAAGAGAGCTTCAATCTTGGTACCGAAGAAGAATCTGAGTAAGTTCTCACACTTTCCTTTATTTGATTCTTCCATTGGTATGAAGAAAGCAACCATATACTCTTGCTTCCCACCTGTATCCTGTCATGCCCTTTGCTCTGATCTCATCAGATCACCTAAAGATTCCTTTTCAACTGTCTGTCATAGCCTCAAGTATACTTGGGAAAAGGATCGATCTGATTAACTGGTATCTTTCCATTCTGTAGGGGAAGATCGCCGTCCAAGAGAAGTTAGGTCAGTCTGCTCCGAGATCCCGGAGAGAAGAGCTGTTCCTACAAGGAAACTTGCTACAGTTAAGACCAGAAAAGTATTTGCTTCAGGTCAGTTTTTGTTGGTGATATATATGGATATATGCGCGCGCGTCTGTATAATGTTGCTGAACTAAGATTTCCTATATCAGCACCAGCAAAAGCGCCAGATAAGAGGACATCAAGATTGAATCCAACTCCAACTATAAGAAAGAGCAGCAGCAACTTGACAGTGATGTTAAGCCAAGAAGAGAAGAACCAAAAAAAGACACGGGACCATGTCTCCGACTCCGAGGTACAGTAGAAGCTTAAGCATTTGGAGGACTCCCACTTCAGCTTCTTTCTGGTCATTCATAGATCTTTCTGCTAATGAGAAAAGAACAAAAAGGCAAAACCGAAAACAAGAAGGAGAAAAGGGAAAGAAATCCCGGAAGTCGGGTCTCTTTGTTTTTTCTTTTTAGAAATCGTCGAAGAACAGGTCTTGATTCTCATTAGGTCATTGTAGAATGATTACATCGTTATGGGATAGCTTTGATGTTCGAGTTTTGTGAAGGGCTATAAATGTTTTGTATGTACCAGAAGTCATTAGTTTTATGTGTACGAGAGTTTTGGGTGTTTCGGCTCTATCCTTTCAACCTTAGTAACAGAACTGTAGAATTTGTAATGCATTTTCAGCACACAATGCTTCTGCAATTTCAATCCTTCATCGAAATAAAAGCAAACTCCCATAAAGTTCAATCTCTATTTCAGAGTTGCATTGCAACGTAAGCCTCAGAACACTTTTGATTTCATTTCTATAAGCCTCGAAACATTCTGGTCTCAAGGGAAACAAAGATATTTTCTGTACATAAATCAAGCTTCAGAAGATTTACAACAGCTAATTCTTCCTTATACCTCATGCTCAAAATCTAATTACATTCTGACCGCAAATTGTTGCTAGTAATTGAAAATACGGAAAAAGCCCCCAGTTATTGGTGATTCTGCATTGGAAACCAGCAATGATCTCGAATTCCTGAATCGGGTCTGCCGCCTAAACCTTCTATCATAGAATGGTAGGTATGCGTTAGAGACAGCCTCAGCCTCTCCATCATCTCACCCTTCTCTTGTGGATCCTGCATATGTCTACAGCAATTCCAAGGCCAGGTAAAAAATTTCTCGTGCCTGTCCACCTGGTTCTCAGACAAGAGTCAGTTCTCTCTCGAGTGAAGAAAGGCATAATAGCCTGTCGTATGCCAAGGCTTTGGCAAAAGGAAGGGCCTCCTTGCTCGAATTTGAGATTTCAAAGCCCAAACTGAACACTCATACCATCTGTAATACTTTTATACACCCGCTTGAATTGGCAGCAATGAGCATGTCTGATTTCCCTTTCCAGCATACACTCGAAACAAACTGCCCATTATCGTCATCTGTTTCTTTTCCTGAGATTGGATCGATAGAGCCAAACTTGTGGGAAGTGACTGGCATTGGAAGGGACCTGTAGTACGCAAAAACCTGAGGAGAAAACATTTAAAATGAATCACATGTCAGATATTTCCACAGGAAAGAATCGATGCATATTTCTATGGGATAATTTCTACAAATGAAATGATCCAGTATATTCATTGCGGTTTGGAGCAGTCTTTTCAAACTGGTCTGGTCTTTGATTGATTATGAATTAGACTTAAGGACAGAGCAACCAGTTGAAACTCATGGCTACATTCACAAACTCAGAAACAAAAGATTCGAAAGACAGATACCTATCAAGTTCCCTTCCTTCTCTCAAGTTTTCAATCTTCAAGCAAATTGTAATTGCAAATTATTTTTGGATGCTGCAAAATTTGGCATCTATATCTGGTGACTTCCAAATTAGATAATCATCTAGATGCATCTGAATATTTGTACAACCTGCTAAACCCAACCAACTCCACCCCCCCACCACCCCAACGGCCCAAATCACCACAAAAAGAAAAAAAAAAAAAAAAAGAAGAAGAAGAAGAAACCACCCCAACTCTCTATCGGTACAAATTGCCCAATTGCTTACTTAGGTGAACACAGACAGAGAATGAGTATGAGCACTTGCCTCATTCTTTTCTGAACCGCATGAGATGTAGCCATCAGCAACAGACAAACCTACAAAATTCTGAAAAGGCAACAAGCTTGTTGCGTCAAAAACTGTTAAATTATGGTAGCAAATTTGAAAATTTTCTTACTTCCAAGCATAAGAAAAATGATACCTACCTTCTCATTGGTGTGCCCAGTGAGAGTCAAGCTGCAAGCATTTGTAGAAAGACCACTAGGGCTCGTCTTGTTGAGATCCCATAGCTTCAAAGAGTTGTCAGTGGAAGCAGTTAAGATGGTTCCAGAGTCGAGGAATTTCACATAGCTAACAGCCTTCTGGTGTCCTGTCAATACACACCAGGGGCTTCTAACATTACGAAGGTCATAGCAATAGCTTTTGTAGTCCGCGGATCCAAAGGCCAGCAAATGAGGCGAGTGAGCAGAGAACTGGACGCAGCAAACGTTTGCTATATTCCGTATTGTACCCAAGCAGTTTCTCTGCAAATTTAAATATTACATAAGCTTTAGCCTCATCAAGCAATCATACGACTGCAGCAGGAAAGGAAATTCAACCAAGAAGACATGCCTCGCTAATGTTCCAAAGTTTAACTGAACAATCATCACTTCCACTGGCAAACTTTGTTGGACACACAGGGGAGAAGTCAATGGACCATGCCCGCTTTTCATGCTCGCTGTATTCGGAGAAGCATTGGCCAGTGCTTGCATCCCATAACTAGTAAGTATTACACAAACAAAAAAGGGGGAGTAAATACAAATATATAGAGAAACCAGCAATGAGAAACAATACAGAAAGCAAAAAACATATAACATAACCAGAATAGGATCGCCCTCAAGGCACAATAACATAAATCATTAAACTGATTCAAAGTTATGCTTTTCCACCAAAAAAAATTTACACACCTTAACTGCTCCATCGTAATCAGTTGAAGCAAGATAGTTGCGAATGTAGTTATTCCAGCAAACACAGCTCAGCTTCGATCTGTTCGACATCTCAATCGCCGGATAATGAATGTCAACAGACTCATTCAATAGTCCGTGGAACTCAAATACCTTTATCTTCTTGGACACTCCAGCAGCAGCAAAGTAGTCCTCATCCCGAGAAAAACTTAGGGAGCAAATCACGTTAGCGGAGTTGTTGAACTCCCCATTTCTCAGTACGCCACGTACTTCAAACTTACTGCATCGGGCATACTTGCAAAGACCATCAAAGAAGGCTCCCACTCGATCGGACGTATTTTGCGACTCCTCATCCCTCTGCTGGGGCTGGTGCCAGTTCTCACGATTTCTCAAAAGATCAATATCTGTGCGCTTTGAAGCATCTATCTCAGGAAGACGGATCCTAGACCTCATTGAGTAGTAAGCAGTTTCAAGCAGCTTAATATTGCCCGACCATCTAGAGTCCTTCATACCAGAAGCTGGAGAGAGCCAAGGGATAACATCCAAGTTTGCGAAGTTTTTAACTGAAGAGTCTGTTTGCACATAAGGCTGCACAGATGGCTTTGCTGCAGGATGCCTTCTCCCAATCTCTGCAATATCCGCTTCAAGGCAATTTATGTTCTCAACTAACTTCGAGGCTTCTTTTTGCTTGTTCTCTTTCAAACTGATAAGAAAATGCAACAGTAGCTCTGATTCCGCATCGTCTTGTTCAATGGATGACGTCAATTCTTCAGAGTTGACATCCTTCAGTCCACTAAGTACTTCAGATTCTAGGATCTTCCTGTATCGCCCCCAAAACACCACTGATGGTAAGGACAGGGATAGTATTGTTCTACGTACTTGCATTAATTTCAAAAAAGCAAGCTGGACACTGGGCTGCTGTTTGGTCCAGCTGGAAACAAGACGGTGAGATGAAAGAATGAAATAACATAATTGCAAAGTTATGGAAAGAGATTCAATTTTGGACAAAATTGAATCAATGGGCTGGTGGGGTCCTCATGGCCCCGGAGGGAATAAACTCCCTGCAATTAAAAGCAAAAGAAAGCATAACTTATCCCTGTAGCTGATGTAACTCTCCCTTAAGTATCAAGATTACCAAAAGGATCATTTACCCAACTCCTAACTATTTTTGGATGCCCACACAAAAATACTTTTCTTGAGAAAGATCACAGCAAATAAGGTAACACTTAGAAAGGAGGCATAAAAATCCTGTGCTCCTATTTGTCATCCAATGCTGAATTAACTAAAATGCAATGAACCAAAGAATTTAACCACACCTTGAAGATGGCCGGGAAGCAGGATCTGGGTGAAGTAACCATAAGCAAAATCCTGCTTCTTTTTGATTTTCCGATAGGAAACTCGGAGGAAGAATCCTATGGCGCAGATCCATCATCGCTGCATTTCGAGCACTTTCGCAATTGAAGCGGCCAAGTAGCTGAAAAGGAAACAATTAAAAAAGAATCCATAACTGTTTATCAAATCTTTGGAATGACTAGCAATACCAAGAGAGAAAAGAACTTAGAAGTGTGATCAGATGAAGCTGTAATGAAGGTAAAAAAAGGACAACTCAATACACAAACATTAGCATAACAGCTCTTTGAACAACTCCATAACAGATTTCTAATTCTGTCACTTCATAAAATGCTGAGAATCATACAGTGCAACTATAAATGAAAACAATTCAGCCAAAAAAAACAGAAGAAAGAAAGAAGAGGGAGATTTAGAGTAGCTTTATCTGGAAAAAATAAATAAAATTATTACTGGTTAAGGGACATAAGACATGGATTTCCCGTAAGCGTAGACTAAATTATCCATATCTACTATTGAGGAAAGCTATCAATAAGAAGACAACTTATGAAATACTTCTGGCATTGAATCTTCTGGAAACGTGATAACACCTCACTAATTAAGAATCATACTTCAAACAGTCATGATCATTTTTGCTAGTAATTATGCTCAATCATAATAGCTAGCAAAGCACTGATTTTTAATCACCATGCAGATGCGACTGGAAAAAGCAAATGCATTATAAGCCGCACCTCGAAAAAGAGAACACCTAGACAGTAGATATTTGAGGAAATACTGCTTCCACCATTGGTGAGTTCCTCAGGGCTCTGGTACCATTTGTCTTCCAACTGACTACTAGTAATAGTTGAGTGCTGCTCAAGGGAATTGGGTTTATAGCGATTGTTGCACCTTCGAGAGTCATATTCTTTATTGAGCTCACCATAATCATTGCATGACCGTCCAGAGACATTAGTGTCTTCAATACTTGCATTTCCGGCATCTGAATGAGGTCTTGAAGAGAACTGAGGCCACTGGTTATGGATCATATCCTCATTAAACTTCTGCTTCTTCATACTTAAATTAAGAGGGTGAAACAGGCCATATTCTGATGGTCTTTTTGTTACAACCAATGCACTTGAGTTGGATCCATTTCTAACTTTGACACTTTCCAACAATTCTCTCTGCTCTGATGGTCCGACATACTTGACCTGATTTGATGGCAGCAGTTTAAAAGAAGATGGACGTAATTCATGCAAAGCAACTCCATGGGAATGAGAATAGTCTACCAGATCCACAATCTGCCTAAATATATTCAGTCTCTCCACATTATTCACTTCTCTGTTCCCATTGTCAAGCCACACTCTCAAACTGACCCCATCATTATCAGGACGGCTAGCTCTGGTCCCAATGACTTCATGTACTGCAGGAATAAGAGTCTTGCCAGCTAAACTCGGAGGGGCATCAGAAGCAATTTTTGTGTTGGTGCCTATCTTTACATTATTCTGATTTCTGGACTCAACATGCTGATTATCAACGGCTTGGTCCCTGCATATGATTCCCTTGCCCTTTAACGTACTCTTTATGAAATATTCTGAGAATCCTGACTTCGATAGAATCTTTGTCCTGCAGGCCCCACGAACTAATGCATTGCCCATCGTCCCTTTGTTTTCAGAACTAGACAATGGCAGCACAGCTTCATTTTGTTCATCCCTGAATTGTTTTTGAGGTAAAATTTCAGAAACAGACGCACATGCATCTCCCCACGAACTGTTCCTCTCAAGGTTTTCCTCATGATTACAGGGACAGCCACGTGAACTCTCAAGTGCAGATCTACCAGCTGCATGATAAAGTTGCTGCCACTGGTTCAACCTAGTGTGCATCCTATCACTACTTTTTGAGGGACCAACCACAGCCCTATTCATATTATCATAGTTCCTCACTGTTAACTCTTCAACCATGCCACTAACATCCATGTTGCCAGGGCTAGCATAAGGGCGGTCTAACCCATCAATGGAGCTTATACTCAAGTTCGCATCCTTACCCTCTAAGATATCTCCAAGCACGTGATGAGATGAGCTCTCATGATATTCCACCTCCGTGGGTATAACCCCTTCCCGTGTTTCCAACTGAATGCCACCTTCACTCTTCCAAGAATACTCACTCTCTTTGTTTTGCAGATGCACACTTTCCGTCCCATCTAAATGGATCACCTCTTCGTCCACTCCCCCGTCCATGATTGTCCAACCAGAGACTTCATTCACCTTACCAACTGATCATCACATTGTTATCGGATCATTCTGTCGAAGCCAAGGAGGAAATGTTTCGAGTATCCTCTTACAGTTTCCTGCAAAATCACCGATACCGACATCATGAAAAATGCAAGACCTTACAGAAAGGACAACACTAATAGCTCTCCGATAGGACAGAGAAAAATTGAACAACTTAGAATGAATTGACTAAGATACCGATATCAACAGAGACTTGCATATATGCATCATCCCGAAAACTCTACAAACCAACTAGAAGTTCAGCTTCTAAAAACCAAAGAATCATCAATAAGCAGCAACCGAAAAAATGCCCCAATTGGGATTCGCAGAAAATGCAAGTAAAAAGGAGAAATTGGCAATTGAAAACCCGCCCAATTCACGAAATCATCGCCATTCCTGCATTCCCGCGTTGCCCACACCCCACAAACGGTAAATTCAGCCGAGCAAACACACTAAATGCAGGACCACCAGCTGCAAAAGCAAATTAATCGCACGACGTACCGCCTCCGGGTACCCAACAGCGAATTGCTCCACCACCAGAGCTCAACCGACAAAGCAACACCGACAAGGCGGGCAAGAACTGCCAATCTTGACCCTTTGATTGGGGAATTTGAAACCCTAGACCCCCTCGAAGAAGAAGAAGAAGAACGCTGAAACGGCAGTAGAAAGGGATAAGAGGGAACACTTGCCTGAACTGGAAAAAAGGAAAATATCTTCTTCACGCTCTCCATCGGATTTTCGAATTTTGCGAGAGAATTTCGGATTCAATCCTAACCTCCTTTTCTAATTAAATTTTCCAATTTCTTCTTTCTTTCTTTTTTTCTCCTTTTTAATTTATTTTTTGTCGTGTAAATTTGAAGGCCTTTGGCTTTGGGTTGTCCCATAAACCTTCCGACTGCGGAATAAAGGGGAGCCAGGTGTTTTTTTATGCCGTAAATTTATTTATTTTCCGAGCGAAAATAGAGCCAGCGATACACATATTTACAATATTGCCACTGGAAAATGGAAATTATTTGTTCATGATGCCATTAATTTTTGGAATCAGTTTTTGGAAAACTTGGCTTTTTGCTTCTGGGGATCTAAGCATTGATGTTGATTTGAGGTTTGGAATCACCCCGAAAACTTTAGCTCGATTCACGGGAGTTTCCCTTGGTTTTTATGTTGTATTTATGATAAAAATTTGATCGAAATCAGTATATTTTCGATGCAGCTAGATCGACAGTTTTATCTTGAGTAACTTATATGAAAGATTTCGGGAGCACGTGTTTCATGTTCGTTTTCCTTCTTGGAAACGCTACAATTGTGAGCAGATGTGTACTACGTGCTTTGCTTTATCGAGCGGATCTATAAGCAGCAAAAGATATGTTTACCAAATTTGAAGTGAAATTCCATTCTGGGCAATCCCTGGTGTAGTTTTTCATTTAGAAGAAATGATAAGGTCTGAAATTGAATGCTATTTTTTCAGATTCATTATATGTATATAAACTTATAAGAAAAGATTACATACTTATGAAATGATAATAAAATTTATCATGTAATGATTCTTAAGTTGGTATAATATATCTTGAAATGTGAGAAACTTTAATATTTTAAAATTTTAAAAGAATGCGTACAAAAGAAAATTTAATGGACGAATGATGTGTAACTACTTGGTTGCATGTAAAAGCTCGATATATCAATGTAGAAGTTGATTGTGCCCTTAACATCCGTTGCACCGGCCAATTTGGGCAGCAACTTGGAATTTTTAGGTGTCGTTTGGTTATAGGATAAAAATCCCACTCTACTGCACACTATTATTTCTTCAATTCATTACTTTTTTATCTTTTTTTTCTTTAATTTAATAATAATTTTTTACTCATACTTTTTCTTAAGGATTAATTATTCAAAAAGCACAATCATTATACTTTTTCTAAATATAGCACGACGTTTACAAGATAGCACAGAAATGCATTACCTTTGTATTTTTTATTGAATATAACACGACCTTTTGAGAGTGACATAGAGATACACGGGATTTGTCTTTTTTTCTTAAATATAACACAATCTTTAAAAAATAGTACTGGAAGACACAACTTTCAAATTTAGTTGCGATTCTAGTATATCGTCAATTATTCGTCAAATGTAACAGTAATAGCTAATGGCGCATCGAGGCACAACACGATTGGACGAGTGGATTTTTACAAATTGAAAAAGAAGGTTTTTTGTTTAAAGAAAAAAAGAAAGAGTGAGTCATAGATTGTAAGGGGCGTAATCTGTGGGGTCACCACCATCACCGCCTTTTAATTATTTTTAAAATTTTAAATTATTTTTTAATTAAATAAGAACCTGTAAGGTCTACTCATTCAATCATGTTGTACCACATAGCATCATTATCTCCACATTAGCCATTATCGTTACATCTGACGAAATAATTGACGCCATGCTAGATGCGCAACTAAACTTGAAAGACGCGTCTTTCTGTGCTATTTTTTAAAGGTCTTGTTGTATTAAAAAAAATGTCCAATAGTTATGCCTTCTTGTGCTACTCTCCAAAAGCCGTACTATATTTAGGAAAAAATGCAAAGCTCATGTCTTTCTATGTTATTTTCAAATGTCATGCTATATTTAAAAAAAAGTGCACAAATCGTGCTTTTCTATATGATTAACCATTTTCCTAACTATTATTACAATCAATTTTTTATAATAAATTCTCTTATCTACTTTTACATCCATATATATACATGTACATTTTGTCTTTTTTTCTCATATAACAATAAATTCTCACGTCTACTTTTTCCTAACTATTATTACAACCAAATTTTAATAATAAAGTCATAATTTACTTTTACATATTTTATTCCTAGCGAGTAGAGTAGGGTTGAATTGGATTTCAACTCCTGAGCCGAATGATCCGAGAAACCGGTGGGAAAACCGACATTTTTCTCCATTCAATCTAAATTGGGTGCCCAAGTAATAAAGTGTATAAATAAGTAAGTCAATGATGATGACATAATGTAAGTGAGGTTTCGGAACTCATCGCGCATCTCTTCTTGCTTCCCCTCTAAGTTCGAAGAGAGAACCTTTTGTAAGTTACATAAAAAGGGAAAATCTTACATGATTCTTTTTAATTTTTATAGTGATAAATACGAGAAAGAATCAATAAGATTCTCTCATTATACAGATTCATTACCTACTATCCATATATTTATAAGTTATTTTATTCTCTCTATATTTAATTGGTACTTTTCTATATGACATTGTGTGATAGGATTATTAAAAAATTTCTCGTGCTAATGATTTTCCAAGATTTCAAAAATTTTAGTTTGTGATACAGGAAAAGACTCTGCGATAGTGAATGGAAACTTTCAGCACCGGGATCTTCCTCAAAACTCGAACTAACTAGCCCTTTCATCTTCTCCAATTTCGAGACCTCACTCATTTACGTTTACACCAAACTCTCTCATTTCGTGTCATTACTGTGATTTCTTTAAGCCACATAAAAGAAGTAGGTGACTCGAATATTGTTCACGAGGAGCCATCTCCAATGCTTAAGTTAGTCTCTTTCCGACGAGAGCCAAATGATACGAATGAACAATGAACTTGCCAAATCTATATAAAAATAAGTACTTATAGAATAACTTGAATATACTAGGTCACACCTGAACTGTCGAGTCATTGTTTAGGGCCTTCGGCTTGCGCTTGGTGTGGACCGGTTGGAGCCGACCTTGATTCAAGCCCATGAAATCACATTGCCTCGTAGCTCGCTAAATCGATTACGGCGCTCTTAGTCCTCCTCAAGGACTAATGTTGGGACTCGCTTAGCCCCTCATGGGAGGGGCTCACAGAGCCTTAGGTTCTTTGCGGAGGGGTTCGTCAGCCCCTCCTTGATCCATAAGAGGGGATCGCCGAGCCCCCTCCTTGGGTGAGGGGTGCACAATAGGCCCTTTAGTCCATAGGTGGAGCTCACTGAGCCCTCTTATTCAAGGGAGGGCCTCGCCGAGCCTCCCTTGGGAAAGGGATTTGGCTAGCCCAAAACAGTGGCTGAGAGTCCTTTACCCTTACTGGGCTCATTTCATGGGCTTGGGAGCCCTCCTAATTGCTTTTGGGGGTTTATGGGGTGAACTCGATCCAATTAGATCCGGCTACGTACTATGTTACTAGTTTGCATCGACCACGTTTCGTAAAAGAATATTATATCACCATTTATTTGTGGGCTTGGGGCGAATTCAACGTGCCGCCACTGCCCGACCACCAAAAAAGGGCCGATCATGTAGCCAATTGCGTAACGCAAGAAGGGTGTGACAAAACCTTGGCAGTGGGCTGAGGTAAGTTCACGTGGTCTCTCGTCACAAAAGCCTTTCAGAACTTTTCTATTATGAGCTTCGGCCCATTAGGGGACTTACTACCAAGGGTCGTTGCCACGCAGGCCTAACGAACACATCTAGCATAATACTACTCATCAGTATTTTATTTTCTTCTATTTTTCTGGAAGAAAGCTTAACTCACGCCAACGAGGAGTAGAAATTCTTTCGTAATCCTATCTTATGCCAGTAGTGAGTTATAATTTTATAACGTGAAAGAACTTTATCAATCACTCAACATCAAGTGTGGCAAAAAAAAAAAAAGAAAAACTTAATATTCAGGTCAATAGGAGGATGACGATTTAAATTTTTTTTGAAGAATCATATCACCGCAACAATGTAACTTCAAAAGTACATAGTGAGATTTGGGTAATTTTTTTTAGCTTCGATATTTACTTAATGGAGATTACTTATTTAAAATGAAAAAAACTGCTAAACTCTCAATGACATGGCTTGAATAAGAGTTTTGTATCACAAACTTCTTATCCAATTCCCTTCATTAGTCGACGTTCACCAGAAGCCTTTTTTATAAAAAGACTCGAGGATAACAAGTGTAGAGTGATATTATTTTTAAAAAAATTATACCGTACAGTACGATATTTTGATTTTGATTTTTTTTTTATAATGAAGGTGTCTAGATTTTGTCTGACTAATCCTACGGTCCACGTGAACATCCTGCAAGTTTCCTGATTAGTTAAATTCGGTCACATGCAGTGTAGGTGGCCTAATATGGAGGATTCTCCTATATGATTTTGATTTTTTTATGCATATATTGTAATATTTTCACAGTCTAGTACAATATTTTGAAACTTTTTACTTGTCGCAGCACACTGTCTATTTTCCATCTAGTTTTTGATGGAAAACAGAAGGCATGTCGTGTTATATAAAAATTTAAAAAAATGTGTTATATGGTGAAAATTTTCAGGGTTTGCAAGAGTGAATTGAATGGACAAAGTCAAATTGTATTATTTTGTATATTTGTGCGTATGTAGGTTGAGTACAACGATGAGATGAGTAAATCTTACAAAATCAGTGGCTATCTAGAACCGTAATAAAATTATTACAGAGATACACCGAGTATCCTAGAACCGTAATAAAATTATTACGATATATGTAACATTGTGAAAAAGATCAAATTATCGTGTTATATTCTATAATTTTTTCCTATATTTAAAATGACTTACCTTAAGTTTTTGAAAGGTAAAGGAGGTTGAGAAATTACATGGTAATTTTTATACTTCCCAGAATATATAGATGGAACGTAAAACACGAAAAAGAAAAATCTTAAAAAAATTTCAAAATAGTTAATAATTAAGAATGCGTTTGGATTGAGAGTTGAGTTGAGTTGAGTTTTGGTTTTAATTGGTTTGTAATGATTGTATTGTTGAATTATGAGAAAAAGTGTGAAAAAGTAATAAATAATTGAGAGAAAATAATGGTTAAGTAACGATTGTGTTGTTGAATTGTGAAAAAGTAATGAATAGTTGAGATAATTTAATATTAAAAATTGAATTGAATGGTTAAAAATATTTAAAAAATAAAAAAGTAATGATTGTGATGTTGAATTGAAGATAAGTGGAGTTGAGTTGAGTTGAGTTGAACATTATTTATAAAACAAACACACCCTTAAATTGAAAAGATCATCTTTAAAGACTGGAAACCGATGTCGATCTATAGTTTTTGAATATTCTGAAATAGTGAAATTTTTAATGAAGATCATCATCTCATGATATTTGAAGATTGAAATGTTAACATGAAATACTATGATCCTCAGCAAATGCATTAGTAGTAGCTGTTGACTTGAAATTTAACATGATGAGAATGACACAAAATTCATCGAATGTGAATCATGTTTTCACTTAAGAATAACAAGAAATAAATCCGAAACATGAACCTATTTTTTCATAATCTTTCTTAACCGCAATGTTGTAAAGAAAATATTTTATATAGAAAGAAAATTCGGGAAAATGAAAATTTAAAAATAAGGAGGAAAAAAAAAAAAGCCTCAGAGAAATTTTTTTCAGCTCCCTTATCTATATCCACTTCTCTTCACCAGTCCCCCCTCCGCTTCCACCCTTCTCCTACAGCCATGGCTTCCTCTCCCTTCACCTCCATGCTCAAATCCCCTTCTCCTTCCCTGAATTCCCCATTTTGCCCCAAGCTCCTCTCCCAATTCCCATCGTCTCCCCTCCTCTCGTTCTCCCACACCCTCAGACCATTCCGCTCGCAGGCCAAGAGTGGCCTCCACCGGAAGTGTGCTACCACCTACTCAGCGCTCACCGTCAGAGCCCAGACGCTCGATTTCTCGGGGACTTTCTTCGAGGGAGGATTCGGGTCGGAGGACGACCCGACCTCCCCGCCTGGGTCGGGCATGACGGCCGTCGAGGAGAGGGAGGAGCCCCAGTGCCCACCTGGGCTCCGACAGTACGAGAGCATGGCAGTTCTCCGCCCCGACATGTCCGAAGACGAGAGGCTGGCTCTCACCCAGAGATACGAGGAGGTAAAAAGTCTCGGAACTTGCTCTGTCTGCTATCCCTTTGTTTGCTGAGAAATTGGAGCATAAGAAGAGAAATGTTCAGGCGTGAGTAGTTCACTTGCTGTGCTGCCTGCGCTGAAGTGTGGCTGAATTTGATTCTGATACATATAAAAGTTGAAGCTTTAAGTTATGATGGAGAGTTTACATTGATATGATGATGGGATTGGCCCGAAATGGGATGTCCTGTTAGATGTTTGAAGGTGGCATTTTCTCATATTAGTGCAAAAGAATAGAGGAGCGAGTCGAATGGGGCGAGCCGTATCATATTATACAGTGTGAGCGTTCGCGTGTCAACAGCGATTCCGTTTTGAGAAGGTTTCATGTTTTTGACAATGGGGAGTGGGTTCGTCCAAGTTATTAAGGAAAAAGACTTCCAAATTGCAGATGTATATACTTCTCGGGTTTCTAAAGTTATTTGATTTTGCTTACAGCTTAATGCTCATTATCACTTTAAGCTATATTAGGCTGTCTAAATCAAATCGTGATAGAAGTGGAAAAGGGATTAAAAAAATTCTATGTGGCCTTGTTGTAGTGAATTTTTTCTATGCAATTCATTATTTTGCTCGTGCTGTGTTGACAGATCTTCTAAAAAATAGTTCATGGGTGATAAGAGAGGTCTGCCTATGTTTTACTGATAAGCTTTATGATTATCTTTCCCAGTCAAGGAAAAATGTTAGTTTAACTTGCGTAGGCGGATTAGTGTTAGTAAAACCAGAAAAGAGTTGTTGTTGTCTCCCTCTCTAATAAGCAGAGGGAGCTGAGAAGTGATGGGTACTCAGGAAGTCGGGCAGGCTCATCATGAAGTAATGCATTCCTTGTATTTTTATGATTAACTTAATTACCATGAAGCCTTCTAATGTTTTTGCGATAGGTTGTAAAAATTGGAAAGGGAAAAGCAATTATTCGCAGCTGAAAAGTTAAGAATCGCTTATCCATTTCAGAAATTGAATTTATTCAATCTTATGCATTAGCCAGGAAAGTAATAAAAAAAGTAAGGAACTTGAGGTATGAATTGAGAAAGTGCGGATGAAAACCCAATTGAAGTTGTTGGGGGCTAAAGGTTGCAGCTACAGGTTCAAGTTGAAAAATTGCCTGCATGATTTTAATCTCGCATATGTGTTTGCTTCTGTGAGGTGCTGAATCCCTTCAGTCCATATGTTGATGTTTTCGTCATCTTTGAAAGTTGCTTAGCAAGTCCTTTCTTTTCATTTGAAGATGCCGCATGGTAATTTGAAACAGGGAACATTGGTGCCAGATTATGTGAATGATGCTTGTGGTTGTTCTTTGTTTCTGTCTGCCTCTGTTCACAGGTTTTTGCTCCGAGAATTTCAGTACTTAGTTTGAGTTGTAGTTGGTGTTTAGGTTGTCAGATCATTGTTCAACAAGTCTTGGGGAGGACATTGGTAATTAGAGCATAAATGCATAGTCTGCGCTTGCATAATTGGTTTTTTCTTTTTTCTGATTACTTTACGGCTTGGTCAAGTTTTTCAGAAAGACACCACCCGCATTTCTAGTATGAACGATAATGCCATGACTATGCTGTAGTTTTTAGTGCCATAGGGTTGACAGAGTTTCATTGTGGCCATTTCCCAAGGTGATGTGGTATAAAAGAACCAATTACAGATCCCTCTGCTCACGTAAAATCGGGGCCATCCGAGCATGTGCTCTGTGTCGATCGCCATTTCTGCTGCAGCCATGCTATTCTTTTTTGCACAGAGATGGTGATGAAGGATCAACTGAAGTTTCCTCTAAGGCATAAGAGCTATGAACTCTCGATCATCTGGGCTTCCTGATGAAATTTCTCATTGTCTTTAATAATTTCACGATTCTAATGGAATTTGTCATTTTCTTAATAGTTACTGGTAGCAGGTGGAGGCATGTATGTGGAGGTTTTCAACAGAGGGGTGATCCCCCTGGCCTACTTCATCAAGAAGAAGAACAGGGCTGGGGTTTCTAACACTTACTTGGATGGCATCTACCTTCTCTTCACCTACTTCACCAAACCCGAGTCCATAGAAGCCCTTGAGTCCGCTATGAAGACCGATGATGACATCATTAGATCATCTACCTTCAAGATCAGGAAGAGGAAGTATTAATCTCTTATCAACAGCAGTGAGTGTTCAGTTCGAGCCTAAGTAGAGATGAAATCCTGCTTAAATGGAATTGACCCGATATAAAGTTCATGTCTTGTATTATCAGATCCGATTTGTTTTTGTACCATAATATGATAAAGCAGCAGCTTGGATAGGATCTCTGATAGTTGCCCTTTCAATCCATCCAACTTACTTGGTGTCCAGGTTTATGCCTGTTTTTCACCTTGAAGGCGTGAACTGTTGGAGGCACAAGTATTTTACCAAATTGAAGCTGCTGTTTTTCGGCTGCAGTTCGTACAATGTTAACCGAATCACCATCTGAATGATTAATATTGTGAGACGATTTGATTCTCTTTTGTCAGCATTACTTTGCACACTACGATGCCTCTTTACGACAAAGAGGAGACTCTCATGATCCGGTATAACAGATCGACTGCACGTCTCATTCTTTCATTCTGTTTTGTTGTGTCTCCATTATTTTGTGCCTAACATGATCTCAGTGCGTGATTGCATAGATTATGCTCGAGGCATCGGTGAGACAACGGATCATTACCATTTAATACAACCCTTTTGGCCCTTTTTTAATCGTCCGGCCGTCTCTCTTTTGGTTACTTTTAGCAGACATAAATCTCATATAAAACCTAGAAGATCGAAATCCGGAACACTACACTAAACATGCTAATGTCATCCAATCAAAAATATCTGTGTTGGAGAGCATTATCTTAAATTGAGCTACTTTTACATTAATTAAAGCAAATAATATCATTGGTTAGGCTCTACCTTCCTTTGTTTTTAAGAGTAATCTGCACTAAGATCATGATTTAGAGTTAGATATCTGTCGTCATCCCGCAGTGGTTGGGCTGCTCTTCGTTTCTCTTTTAAACCTCACCTCACTCACATAGGGCTGAGGCAACCATTTTTGCCGACTCTTTGGGAAGGGCCGGCTAAAGTACAGCTTGAGGCGATCTTCTTTTTTGGCTCGCCCTAGGTCCTGACCACATATACTTTTCGCGACCCTTTCAAGAGGGTCGAGAAAAAATGGTATCATAGGTCCCTTCTCTTGTAGTGTCAGGGATCCAGATTAATTTTTTCGAGCACATATAAATCCTCGTTTTTACATCGGTCACTTCAATTTCAAAACGATCAAGATACACATGCAAAAGTGAAATTAGCTGAGAGAGCGTTGAACGTGATTCATATATATGTAACGTGGAGTAAATCTCAATCCATATCACTCTCGAGAGTAACGTGTCATATTTTAGTCGTTTCTTTGTCATCGGTTCGTCGAGTGTTTTAGTTAATTATTTTTATCGGGAATAAAGTGGGAGTGTAACTTATGGAAAAGGAGGACAAACGTGGGAGATAGAGAAAGCATTCAAAGCAATACTTAGGGAAGATCTGAGTGTGGAGAGAATCAGAGATTTGGTGGTGCAGTTTAAGATCTTATCTCAATATATGCACTAAGTGGGAGAGAGGTTTCTTCCTGATCCACCACCACCATCAACAGTGCCATCTGATCCACTTTCTATATACCATTACTATTATTGTTATCGTTTTTTTTTTCCTTTTTTTTTCTGTTGTAAGGGAGACATATGATCGAGTACAAAATACGAAATAAAGTAAAATAAATGAGTGTATAAGTCCGACATGTGAGGATTGAAGGACTTCTTAATTCTGAATCAACTTGTATTACACTAAAACTTATTCATCTTTTCTTTTAACATTATTCCCGTTGTCAAAATTATTTTAACTGAGACAAGAAGAGAGAATTTACACATTTCTTAAAATTTTGGATTCAAATCTTGTTGGATCACCTTCGAAGTAAATTACATGAATGTGCCCCAGGCCTGACTTAAATGGCTTACTTGAATCGATATTTTTGCGAGTTGTATTTAAAGGATTACCAGGCTTTTGATTATATTTTTTTCCCACCTAAAAGAGGTGGCTGCCTGACTCTCTCTCTCTCTCTGTTTTTTTTTTTTTACTTCTATTTTTAAAATCAGCAATCACTTTCGTAATTACACTTACTTTATTCAAAAAGGCGAAAATGCACTAGAGAATAGAGATAGTTTGAGATACGCGGGTAAATTTTATTTTATCTGTATCTTAAATAGTTAGAGAAAAACGGGGGAAAAGGAAAAAGAAAAAGAAAGGAGGTGGTTCTCAAATCATTGATATCACTGATCTTTATTAAAATTTAGAAAAAATCTAGCATGAATCAATATCACAGTTGATATTTTCAATTTTAGTATTTGGTATTTTTTAAGTATTTAATATTTTAATTCAAGTGTTTAGTATCGAGTTTTTAGATTTTTAGAGTTTTGATATTAAATACTTAAACTAAAATACCAAATATTATCAAACACTTGAACTAAAATACTAACTGTGACGTGTGATCCATTATCATGTTAGAACCTCCCGTCCTAACGGATGGAAAGAATGGATAATTCAGGTTTGCTTTCACTGAGTGGGCCACTCCCTGTGATTGGGTTAAGTAAAAGTAGCACAAGAGTATATATTACCTCAAAAGAGTGTCATAAAGTAGTAAAATTATTTGTAAAAATGGACAATTGTCCACTTGAGTCATTTTAGTTTAAATTTCCTTGAGATCATATCATAAAAATTTATTCATACGAATCTCTTAAATTGCATTAACTCACGCGAGAAGGTGAAGTAGTTACGATATATGCAAGTTGATCTCGACATCACTTGACCGTCCAACTCTTACAAAAAATACGTGAAACTTATCAAACTCTGTATGTTTAGTTGAAAGCATTCATGTTAAACCTAATTAAATACCGTCCAATCAACAAATTCGTTAATAGCTAAAAGCGTCTTGGCCCGGTAATGGAATGAGTATAACAAATCACGTCCACTATCTTCTCTTGACCATCTTTTTTGCGGTTACTCGGAAAGATCTACTAAGTCCATTCAAAAAAGCGAATATTGGAAGGTATTACTTTTGGCATTTCGAGAACACAAAAGGGTCAATTGTCTTGGACCATATAGAGAGATTCTAATGCAAAAGCAACGCAAAAAATAATCATGTATTGATGTCTATATATGTGTGTGTGTTCATATAATGATGACGAGAACCGAAAAAGAACATATCTCTCGCTATGCATAAATTCATTTTCTTTCTTCATCATTTCCAACAAGAATAGGTTCTATATTCCATCAGTACGTGGAAAAGGGGCCGGCCAATGCCCCTTTTATTGAGCTGGAAAAAGAAAAAGAACAAATATGATGGAAAAGATACTAATCTTTCTTTTGGTTATTCAATTTATGGGCAGTTCTAATAAACATGGCATCGAGTTACTTACGTTGATACATTTAATACTTTTAATTCAAATATTTAATATTTCAATTCAATTATTCAATACTTTTATTATTTATGATAGATTATACAAAATACAAAATACTTTAATCACATTACTAAACACTTAAACTGAAAATATAAGTAACAACAATTATACTAATAATAAGAAATAAAAAATTTAAATACTTTAACTGAAAGTACTAAATGTATTACCGTAATTCGATATCACGTTAGACGGACCCTTTCTTTACATTAATGTGAAAAAAAAGTTTATCGCGGATCTAAATCACAAAACCCTTTATTCGAACTGTTGAACTGATTTTCCTGCAACTATAACTACTAGAAACAAAATCAGTAGCCACTGCGGGAAATACCACTTTAGGATTAATACAACCAGGTGATTATGATGACTGCTTTTACTTTTTATTAGACAAAGAAGGGGTTCGGTTCTATCAGTTTTAGAGCAGAGTATATCTAATGTAATAGTAAGTTACTCCGCTCCAACTGAGCCATCGTCTTGACCGGCAAACTTGCACTTAGACAACTCGACTGTTCTTTGATAAATTGAGACGGGGCATTTTAATCCGACCTAAGATATCTGTCTTCTCCCGACTTTACCAGAAGATTAATAACTTTACCAACTGAAAGTAACAATCTCATCTTCTTGCCAGGAGACATGTTACCAAGAAGAGCTCGGTGGCTACCAATTGCTTCAGGTGACCATTAACCAAAAAGCCAATCATCTTAGTTGCACCCTAATCATTATTTTTTTTATCAATTATTAACCAATTCTTTGCATTATTGTTATAATATGTATAATCGAGTGATTAAGATGGGAAAATGATATTCATGGCCCATGCCTAGAGCATGAAGACAAATGGGCCTTAGTGCTAAGAGTGAGGACCCATATTTGAGTGGTGACTCATGGAGGAGTCCCATCATTGGAAAAAAAAGATAGAATATATACCCACCATGTATGCTTTGCTTCAACTCATCTCTTTCCTTCTCCTCTTCTCTTCTATTAACAATTTTAATTTACATTATTAACCCTTCAACAATGTGCACTTCATTTGGAAGAAATTCCCCTCATCTTCGAGTACTCCTCTGCATTGAAAATTTTCTTTTCTGCACTTAGACAATACGTACTTTTACTTTTAAAAGGTTTTAGATCCCATTATGTAATCGAAAATTGAAAAATAATGATACATAATGAAAGAAGATTGTACTTTAGACTTTATAGTTTCTGCGTAACTGCATATGAGCATGAAGGTTAAATTGGTCATACAATCGAAGATGGACAACTTTTTGGAGGCCAATCAAAGCCAACAATCCATCGACTGCCCTCCATGTATAAACAGCCAAGAGGGCCTAAACATCTCATCTCACATCCATAATTTAAAGAAGATTTTAGCATTCCTTTCTTTCTTTCTTTCTTCTTTCTCCGATCTTTTGAGGGGGAAAGCTCATTGAGAAGATTAAATTTTAATTAATGGGAAGTCTTCCTGAAACGCCAAGCTCAGCCCACCTATACCCTCAAGCACTTCAGGTCAAGCTCTACCAAGCATTCATCTTCTCCATCCCTATTCTTTTCTCAATCATCCTCTTCCTACTCTTCTACCTCTTCTATCTCAAGAGGAGGGCCATTTCGAATCCTAGCGTCTCATCTCAGCCAGTCATCGCAAGGATATCCCGTCGAGCAACTCCGTATCTTCCCTCGGTAAGAGCTATAGCCTCTCGTTTGGTCTCACTAGAACACTCCCCCAAAGAAACGATCACGAATCATTTACACTTCCATGATTTGGAAAATTACGGGAAGCAAGTCCCGGGAATGAGTGCTTGATTATTACTGCGTAACTTATGATTCGGGATTGATCTACCTTTGTCAACAGTTGAATATTTCTATGTTATGATGCAT
This sequence comes from Punica granatum, assembly GCF_007655135.1. Lineage (NCBI taxonomy): Eukaryota > Viridiplantae > Streptophyta > Magnoliopsida > Myrtales > Lythraceae > Punica > Punica granatum. The sequence goes on from NC_045127.1 coordinate 49,865,039, forward strand.
TGTCGCATGCATTTCATGGTGTGAGGGGAGCGAGCCAAAGCACTTGATGAGAGGCACAGTCACATGGTCCATTAAAAATGCAGCCTGGCATTTGGAAATTAGGATGGATAGGAATCATGCCAATTTTGCACAAACAACTTGTTATGTGAATCATGATGCTATGTCTCATCACCAACTTGTGAACTGGCAGTGCTTTACATTCATTTCAATTGCTTACTGGAGAGCTTCAAAGAATGCCTTCACCATGATATTAATTAATTAATCAATTAGTCAATTAACTTTGCGATTTATTTGGCTTTGTGTTTTTGTTCAGCCATGTCTGATGGGCTTGAAAGGGGAGCTCAAGGACAAGCTTCCCATTGTTCTCTTTGATGAAGAACTTGGGAGAAGGGACTCGCAGTAAGTTACTTTCCCATACTTTCAATCTTATCGACAGTAGGGATGCAGATAAAATCGATCTTATGAGGCATGTGCCGTAGCGAGCGACAGTTTCGGATGCAGCTATTAAATTCTTGCATTCCCGAGATGTCAATCGGGCATCGACATCAACTTTTCTTTATGGATTTAGAACCTCACCTCATAATTGTGAGACGTTGCTTTCTAACATTTCACATCCATCTAGTTGACGAGGGGGAACTGGGCCATCACTATTCACTATTAGAAAGGATTAAATGCTTTCTGATAAAGACTTGACGGATATAATTCTTAAAAAGAAAATCCCCCGTTTTTTTTTTGGCTGAATAAAAAACCCCTCTTTTGAAACAGTGATTATTCCCTTTGGGGCAATTCCTTTTTTTCTTTTTCTTCCTTTTAACGTGTTTTTTGTAAGGAGAATTTTACAATTTTGAATTTTGATACCAACCACTCTTTTTGAAAGAGATTGTGCTACCTGTTGGGCCTGTTGGGGGTTTGAGATTCTCAATTCATTGGCACAAAATACATCCAAGTGGGCACTTGGATACCATAAACTGGAAATTTAAGTATTGTCGTATAATATCACATCTCATCGGTCGAAAATTAATAAAGATTACGTTGAGAATTGTAAATATTTAAACTGTTTTAAAAATCGTAAACTGAAAGTTTAAGTAATGTCGTATAATATCGCGTTTCACTCAGTTGTAAATTAATAAGAGTATATTGAGAATGATAAATTTATACTCGAATCGGATTTAAAAACGGCGAATTTTCTTGTGGGGACAATTTTCAGGTGCTGTGTTTGCTTGGGAGAGTTCGAGCTGAAAGAGGAGCTGCTGCAAGTGCCCTCTTGCAAGCATGTCTTTCATGTCGACTGCATCCACCACTGGCTCCATTCCAATTCCACCTGCCCGCTCTGCCGCTGCTCCATCTCCCCCGCCGCCACAGTGCCCTGCATCCAGCCTCCGCCTCTGCCCCCTCAACAGATGGTGGCAGAACAACCTGATCCAATGCCAGAGCCGTCGAGTTCTTCGGAGACTACAAGCAATGTGATCAATGATTGTTCTAGGGATCATTCCGTGGTTCTCCACGTCCGAGAAGAGGGGTCGTGAGGTGAAGCACCGCCATTTATGCACGAGAAGATTTTGGAGGAATTCAATTGACTGAGCACGCGTGGCGTGTTGGTAAACTACGCTCTACGTGAACGGACTATCAGATTGAAACAATAGGATGATAACAGACCATGGTCTCACCGAGGAAAAAAGAGAATATCAAGTTGAATTAGCTAGCTGGTTGGCGCTTGTACATAATATGATTATATCCTTTGGCTAATTAGCTGCAATCGATAGAATCTTGGATTAATCACCTAAAAAAATTATGACATTTATGCTCTCTTTTTTTTTTCTAAATATAACACAAAATTCAGACAATAACATAAAAATGCATGACCTTTGCATTTTTTTTCTAAATATAGCACGATCTTTAGAGAGTAGCACATAAATGTATAATTGTTGCATATTTTTCTAAATATAATATGACATTTAAAAAATAACACAGAAAGACACGACCTTCAAGTTTAGTTACGATAGTAGCATATTAAAAAAGAAGATCATGCCTGAAAATTGTGTCTTTCTATACTATTCTTCAAAGATTGTGCTATATTTAGAAAAAAATGTAAATATCATATTTTTTCGTACTATTTTATAAAGGTTGCGTTATATTTAGAAAAAATACACATACTGTGCTTTTTTTAATTGATTAAGCATAGAATCTTCTTTGGTCATCATTGGATGACGTATATTGTAGGTGCTCCAATACCGCTCATAGGAGCTCTCCCCGACTAACTAGTATACTTTAATTCGGGTGTGGTGGGCTGAACAATGAACTATTATTAATTATGAAAATATTATACAATACACACTCACCCACGCTTCTCACACTCACACACACTATTTCTCACGCTCACGCCTCACTCTCTTTCAGACACATTCTTATAAATGCACTCCACTCTTCTGTGCATGCTTGTGTGTGCGCTCACTTGCATACATCACACCCACCCATATCTATATCCATATATAAAAATACTAGAAGTTTATCCAATTTTTAATAATTCAAAAATACTTTTATGTTCTCATGATTTCTTCTCGTATCTTTTCTACTCGTGACTTTTGATTATACACTATTACTATATATATATATATATATATATATTAATTTTTCTATCCAACATCTATTTCATTTCATTGTCTCTCATCTGTTTTAACCGAATTAGCCTTCATCACAGGCCTTATTTACCCTAATTTTTCACATTGACTTATATAATTTCAAATTTTGCTGCATCTTACATATGTTCGTTTTTAACGTTCATTGTCCCAACATGTTTACGCATGTAATCCTATGAATGAAATCATAACTCTCAAGGTACTGTATATATCTTTGTTTCTTTGTGATCATCCTGAACATCCTCCATTAATATGATAAAAACGATTTACTCATAAGACATGAATATTTCTATTTTTAAAACTTTTCATTTTGATGATTGAAAATTTAATGTGTTTGTAAAAAATGTATATCATGTCCCTTGATCACCTAAATCACGTCTTTTTGAGAGTTTGGTGAATGCCATTTTTCAAATAATGAATATGTGTCTTTATATTGAAGAGATGAGGACATACATTGAAAGGACGCGAGATTTTACAAACTATAATGTTTATCTCTCGATTTTTAGAGAACTTTTCTTTGCATTTTTTGATATCCTCTAATTTTATAAGTTCTACTTGTTCCTCCTTTTGAATATTTTGTTCTAGTATTCATTATGAGATCCTAAAATTCCATTTCTTCTTCTAAGTTCATTCAATAGCATCCAAAGATTTACAAGTTCATCAAATTTTCATTTGAGTGCACGTTAGAAGATCCCCAAGTAGCTTGTGAAATCTTGGGGGTAGCATATCATCAAGCTATTTGCGCCAATGTTGGCATGAGAAATCTATTTTGAAGTGAATGTCTTCCACAATGTATCTCTAACCAGTTTCACTTGGAAAACTCATTTCCTTTCTGTTTATAGGTATGGTTGAGTGTGCTTTTAAATTTCATGTGTTTTTCGTTGTATTTCCATATGTAGAGAGAATATTCATTCCATGATCACTAGGTAGCATATGATTATTGATTGGTGACAATATATGCATCGCGTAATACAACATCATTGAATCATCCGCTTGCCTTGAAATGTTTCGCAAAGGAGGAAGACAAAGACAAGAAAGGCTTAAAATAGTGAGGATATTTTTACGGTTATATAGAGTCTCAAACGCGTTTAAGTAGTTTACTTTTTTAAAATTTGGTATTTTTACTCTTTGATTTTCTTTGCTTCTTATAAGTATTTTCAAGTTTAATTTTCTAGAGATTTTGCCCGTGTTAGGCGCTATTAAGAAAATATAGGTGTTGACATGAAATCAGCTATTTTATATGAAGTAAGAACCTGAACTGAATAATTAAAAAAAAGAGAGAGATTAAGAATTCAGTAAACATAAAAACGATTTACATGTTAGACGTAAATTTACTTACACTTTGAAGAAAATAAATAAGTTAAAAAGTGCAAGAAAATAAAGAATAGGAAAGAGACATGTGAGAAAATTAGGAAAGGTGAGAGAATTAAGGAGTTATGTTTATAGTTTTACTATTTAACCTTTATTATAATAATTTTTATTATTATACCAATTCAGATTCGTTCACTTTGGGTATGCAATCTTAGGTTGTGTCTGGCAAATGAGTTTTGAAAACTCTACTCAACTCATTTACACTAGAAAACAAAATTTTGAGTTTTTTGCAACTCATGGTGGGCCCCATGTTGGGTTTTCCTTTCAATATCAATTTACCTTCCAATATCAATTTACCTTGAAGACACCATTTAATACAAATTTGACCGCATTCAATGTCAAAACATTACAATAATTATCACTAAATTCAAATACAAATTAAACAGTGTCTATCATCGCCCTCCTCTTTCTGCGCGTCATAAGCGATTAGCGATACGGTCGCGCACAACATTCATTTCCTCACTACTCATATCCACTTGAGTTCTAATTCCTTGTTCTGGTGGTGGACTTCGAAATTCATCGTATTCCGCCCACGCATTGCCGTACTCCGCAAATAATCTGTCGTGATAATTATTGCGTTGTATAAAATTATGCAAAACAAAACACGCAAGGGCAAGTTGCCCTTGTCTTAATGGTATGAAGTTTGGCATTAATCTTAGTATGGTAAATCTCCTCTTCAAAATACCAAAGCAACGTTCGATGACGTTACGCACTGATGCGTGACGCTGATTAAAAAGCTCATTCTCTGTTGTCGGTGGATTGCGCCGACCGAAATCACTTCGGTGATATCGTTCCCCCTTGTATGGAGCCAAATATCCAGGAATGTTTGAAAACCCTGCATCGACAACATAATATTGGTTTGGAAAGAAGAAAAGGACAATTTTTCAGTTAAATATGTTAGGGTTAAAATTTTATCGAAAAGAGAAAAGTAATCAGCAAACACTAACCACCACATGGTGCTGGAAATTGCTCCAATGTTACAGCTTCGGAAAATATTCTTGAATCATGTGTCGAACCCTCCCAACCTGTCATGACATATATAAACATCATGTCGTGGGAACAAGCGGCCAGTATATTTTGTGTTATCTCAGCGTTTCTATTGAGATAAGGTACTCTATTCTCTCTGGGGATACATGCAGCCACAAGGGTTCCATCAATTGCTCCGATGCAATCCTGCGTGACAATACAAAATTATATGTAATTTACATAATATTACGATATGAATTATTACAGTTGTGCATTATTAAGAAAATACCCTAAAGAAACGCCACCGTGGTTCCCTTTCAATTTCCGGCTGCACAGCGACGTTCCTCGGTCGAATATACTCGGGTGATAAGGCTAGTATTCCTCGGAGAATTTTTATGACTGCTCGTGACATCGTTTTCTTTGAATGTTGATACCTTTCCGCCACAATTGCATAGCGTGAACTATGTGAAATAACCACTAAGAACATTCCTACCATCTCTTCCACGATGATACCATTCCTACTGTTAGTGATACCACAGCGCAGCCGAAGTGTGTCGTAGAGATTTCTAAACACATACGGTTCCATTCTAAATGACTCGAAGCATCTAACATCATTCCCTAAAATTTCAAGCGTGTATTGTCTTCCCTAGAGTGCCGAAGTTCTGCACGGGATGTTCCTTTGAAACACTCGTTCGGCCTCCATAAGTCGTACCATCAATAAGAAGAACCACCGCTTCCTAATTAGGATCTCGTCGTCGTTAGAGGAACTGTGATCCCGTGCAGAATTGCTATTCCTTGGCATATTGTATTGCACTGTACGCCTATAACTGTTGAAAGAATATCATCGACAGTACGTTAACAGTAAAAAACGACACTTCATAACCACACTAAACAGTCAAAGCACACATAAAATATATTCAACTGAAAATATTCCTAACACATGAAACAAACATATCAGGAAAACAAATGTCATAACAAAGTAAAGTAAAAGCAATTAGAGGAAAATGTTCAACTAAACGCAAACCCATATAATCTGCGCGCCGATTCAGGAGTCAGCAAGGTCCTGTAGCCATTCAATTCGCTCGTCCTCGTCTAAGATCATGAAAACCTTCCTTATTTCCTTATCTGCTAGCGCCATGGCGACTTTCACATAAAAGCGATGCGGGACCTTCTCTTTCAATTTTTTCAACTCTAACATGGCTTCGTTGACACTATTCTTCTTTGGCTTCTTAGGGCTTGAAACGGAGTTGCTTCTCTTTGACAGCGATGGGGTTTCGGGATCATTCTTGTTGAAGCTATCCCTGAACAATTCCATGCACTCTTGCATTATGGACCTTTCCGATGAAGCTCTTTTAGGCACTCGACGTCGGGACTCTGATATAATTGGCTCTTGAACATTGACAGGGTCATCACTCTCGTCGGAGCCCTCCCCGATGTCGACATACTGTTTCTGCTTTCCCCTCGATGCTGATATGAATGCCGTATGCAACCATCGTTCCTCAGATGAAGTTGTCGGTGGATTGGTCGAGGAGATGCGAAGAGCACCGGTAGCACACGAAGAACTGAAAAGCTCATTCAGTAGGATGTAGTGCTTGCAGCCTTTGGTCCAAAATGCCTTGAATGCCCTGTTCTTCTGCACGTTGAGATAAGGAAAATGTTACGAGAACAGTTCAATAGATAGGAAGGAACTATAGAAAGCGAACGTATGAACAAAGGACATGCAAATATCTAGTAAATTGAAGTTATAGTCGGCATTTTACATAGAAGTAATTGTTAGCAATTCATAACTCATATTATTAGGAAATCAGCTTCACGTGCAGAAGCTAATAACATATATAAAGCGTGTACCTTGATGAACATATCCCATACATCGGGGCTGGCCATGATGGTGTCTGTGTCTGCATCCCATCCCATTCCAGTGTGATTCCTTAGCTCAGTGAACTGCATGTACGTCCCTTTCAACCTAGCACACTTGTCTCTTAGCTTAGTCCAGCAAAGTTGCGCTTCAGGAAATTGCTTTTCTATTTCCTTCGTCATCTCTTCCCAATGAGGTCTCTTCCAGGAAGTCGTCTTGGTCACTTTGAACTTCTCAAGCATTATATTAATGAAGGCTAGCTCCATCTCATCACTCCATTCCAGTACATGCTCACCCTTTGAAGCCATGGTCTATGCACTTTTTTGGACCACAACTTCCACACGGAATAGCCAGACATATTACCTCAGCAAAAACAATTTGCAGTACATCTTAATTCAATTACTCATAAAACAGGGTAATTCGTGCTTAGGTTCCCCCTTGGCTGCTTAGATTCACCCAGACAATGCAACAGAACGCATATTGAGAGAATGACAGCATGGGAAAAGATATCGAAATAGAGCAGCAAAATACTCTAACATGTGCGAAATATTAAGGAAAGCTCATTTATCGACCACACAGTTGCACACTAGCAATAACCAACACCAGGACATAAGCATATTACTCAACAAAATTGAAAGCAGAACAACAGCTTACACCACAGAAATAGCACAATCCCTTTCAAATTCGCATTTCATGGAACAACCAAACCAGCATCACACTGACATTCACCGAAACAAGAACAGAACATATACTCTCAGTGACCAACCAGTGAAAACAATTCGGAAAATTATGCAACAGACATAAAATTGTTGTCGAAAGGAAAGAAGAAATTACCTGAAATGCAGATGGCGTTCCTGAGCTGTGCCGGTGGGGTTCTTAAAGCCTCCCGTGCAGGTGAATAGGGTAGGGGAAGGACCCGCGAAATATTTCAAAGGAGGGAATCTCTGAAGGGCAAGTTGCGAAAGTCGCAATTTCGGGGAATCTCTACTGACAAAAGGGGGGCCTTTGCCCTATTATTACAGGTCCTATCTCCCGGTTCTTCTGCCTAATAAGCAAGGTGAAATTGTAAGCAAATAAGGACTACATATCCGTGAAATTGCAAGCAAAATTGCACTATTCTGACAATGATTTCCTTCAACATGCGTTCGCTATCATTCCAGGTGAGCCGATTACATGGAATTTCAAACCAATTTCGGCAGCTTCAGCGAAACCAATAGTTGCAGCTTCAGCTAACAGAGAGTTTATCTAATTGCAAATTGCAGACGTCAAAGGACTATTGAAGTTGCTGATGTCGCTGTCTTCTAGGCCTCGCACGAAGGACAATGGGCTCACAATTGCGCAGTAGCAAAGGAGCTTCTTCGTCGTTGCCGCTACTCTTCTCTCCGACACACATGGATGAGGACCCCTACCATTGTTCTTGCCGACAGTTTTCCCTTTGCAGAAATTAGAGCAAGACAAGTCAAGTTCTTAGCTTTCCCGTTGGTGGGTCCCAGGATTTTACCGTTCGACCTCATATTTTGTCGTTTTGGGAGTTAAGTTGAAAATTTCTTTGTTGCCAAATAGACCCTTAATGATGTGGAATGAGAAGATTGAGAAGGACTTTGCAGAAATAGAGTACATGAATATAACTGTGATCACTTAGAGCGAACCATACAGGATCTTTGATGGCTCTAACCCATTTTTCGACGGGAGTAAATTCCCGAAGTTCAACTTGACTAGAGGCAGGGTCCGCAGCGGTCATGACCAAACGGGTCTTCAGGACTCATTTTGCATCGTGGAGCATGGAAAAGGAAAATGCAAGGTGGTTAATGGAACTTAAGCTGAAACTCAATCATGGTCAAGATTGAACTCGTGACTTTTTCTCGCACCTTTTCGACTTGTAACTTTTGATCATACACTTATATGTTGGTTTTTCTATTTAACATTCATGTTCATTTCATTTCATTACCTCTCATCTGTTTCAACTAAGTTAACCCTTCATCACAGGTACGTTTACTCTAATTTTTCACACCGACTTTCATTTCATTTCAAAATTTTCATTCATTTTCATAATTCTAAGTTAACATTCATTTTCATTTCATTTCAAAATTTCACTCATCTTATGTTCGTTTTTAACGTTCATTATCCCAACATATTTACACATGTAATCCTATGGTTGAAATCGTAACTCTCAATAGACTGTATATATCTTTGTTTCTTTGTGATCCTCCTCCAATAATATGATATAAACGATTTATTCATAAGATACATATATTTCTATATTTAAAACTTTTCATTTTGATTATTGAAAATTTAATGCTTTTCGTGAAAAATGTTTGTCATGCCCCTTGATGGTCTATATCATATTTCTCTGAGAGTTTGGTGAAAGCAAATTTTCAAATCATGAATATGTGTCTGTATATTGAAGAGTTATAGGCATCCATTGAAGAGACATGAAATTTTACAAACTATAAATGTCTCTCTCTATTTTTTAGAAAACTTTTCTTTACATTTTTTGGTATCCTCTAATATTATAAGTTCTACGTCTTCCTCCTTTCGAATATTTTTGTTCAAGTATTTATTATGAGATTCAAAAACTCTATTTCCGCTTCTAACTTCTGAATAGCATCCAAAGATTTATAAATTCATCAAATTTTCATTTGAGTGCATATTAGAAGATCCCCAAGTAGTTTGTGAAATCTTGGGAGTAGCATATCCTCGAGCTATTTGCGCTGAGGTTGGTGTGAGAAATCTATTTCGAAATGAATGCCTTCCACAACGTATCTCTAACCGGTTCACTTTGAAAATTCATTTTGATTTTGTTTATAGGTATGTTTAGTGTGCCTTTTATTTTCATGTGCTTTTTGTTGTATTTTCATATTTAGAGAGAATACGCATTCCGTACATCAACATCGCTAGCTAGCATATGATTATTGATTGGTGACAATATATGCATCACGTACGTAATACAACATCACTGAAACATCCGCTTGTCTTGAAATGTTTCGCGAGGGAGGATGACGAAGATGGGAAAGGCTTGAAATAGTGAGGATATTTTTATCGGTTATATAGAGTCTCAAACCTATTTAATTTGTTTGCTTTTTTGAAATTTGGTACTTTTACTCTTTGATTTTCTTTGCTTCTTAAAAGTATTTTCAAGTTCATTTTTCTAGAGTTTTCACCCGTCTTAGGCGCTATTAAGAAAATATAGGTGTTGATATGAAATCAACTTGACTCGAACGTGATTAGTCGAAATCCAATAAACTTCCAAATATTAGCACTGAAAAAAAAAGGTTTTTATTACTCATATCTTTTATGTCATGGGCAGCTTTAGAATAATAATAATAATAATAATAATAATAATAATAATATATTCATTCATAAATAAACTAATGAGTGTGATGTATTTGGTGAAGCCTTCCCCCTTATTACGTATTAGTTTATTGTGAAGAAAACTCATTTACTGTCAAAGAAGCTTATTTTTCAATTTCTTTAGATAATAAAGTTATTTAATGTAATAGATCTATGATGCTAAATTATGTGGAGTTATTTAGGGTGGTTTGATCACGGTACATAGTTCTTAAGCTATATAAATTATTATATAGTCTTTTATATCATTTCAATACGTAATTTCTTTACTGATTAAAACTTATTTCATTGAGCTTACAATTAAGTACAAATAAATGATATATGTATCTCTGTGCATATTTCCTAACAAGTGACAAATATATGTGTTTTTTCACAGTACATGAACAACTTTTATATTGCTCAATAGTTACTTTATCATACATTTTTTAATGCATATAGTAGGTAAGGGTACATGCTTATAATCTTAATTATATCAATAAAATTTATTTGAAAGCATTAAAAAACAGTGTTCACGTTGCAATGCACGTGCATTTCAACTAGTATAAATATATATAAGTGTATGTGTGGTGAAGTTTCACCGCCATATTCCACCGCCTTTGTCCCTTCCTCTCCCTATTCTTCTACATTCTTCTAGATTTTCCTTTCTTGATTTTTCTAGTTTGTTCTAGACTTATACATGTAAGTATCTAGATTTTTATCTTAGTGAAATTACTAGAGCAATCTAGACAATTATCTAAATTACCTAAGAGTTAGTGTTGATTCTCAACACTCCCCCTCAACACTAACTCACCTCCTCACGCCAATTCATCCGGGATCATAATTGCTCCCTTGCACCCAAGCGGCATTAATGTACTTGCGATTTGGCTTTCTTAATCGCTTTGATCTTCTCAATTCTGGTTGAGATTTTTCCTCTGGTTCCTTCTCTTGTATTATCTCTTCTTGTTCTGTTGATCTCTGATACAGACCAATCTTCCATGGACTTCCCTTCTTCTTGAGCGACTAGATTGGTGCTTCAACATCATCAGCTTCTTTGTTTTCCGATTGCTCCCCCATTTTCACTTCTGCCGGGTATTCTTTTGCCTCTTCATAGCTTAACAGCTCCTCCTGCTGCATTTCTTCTGCCACAGCAGCAATGCCACCCTCAAAATTTTCTTGTCCCTTCTGGGTGATGCTTGGAGGCTTCAAATGCTCCATTATTTCTTCTGGTTCTTCAAAACTTTCTTCTTCTTCTTCTTCTTCTTCTTCTTCTTCTTCTTCTTCTTCTTCTTCTTCTTCAATCATACTCACCGTCGCTATGTCATTACCTTCTGAGATAGCCTCCTCCTCTGGTTCCGCCACTATACTTGTCGCCAATTATGTCCTTCCTCCGGGATGACTCAATCTCATCCTCATCCCAATATTCATTCCCTTCATGGGCTTTCGTTGCCGTGTTACTTTCAACAATTTTCTTCTTCGATTTACAATCCCGCGCAAAATGTCCTTTCTTGCCGTATTTATAACAGACAAGATTGCGCCTCCTATGCTCGTACTCTCGGCCTTCATAGTCTCGGCCTCCATGAGCTCCCTCTGCTCGGAAGCTTTTCTCCTTGCGTTTCTGTCTGTTGCTTCTCTTCTCACTGCTATATAAAGCTTCCTCTTCGCTTTTCAAAGAAACTCCAGCCATTTGTTGTGCTTAGAGTCTCCTGCTTAGCGAGAAGATTCTCGAGGTCCTCCACGGACGACTGGACTGGCCACCCCTGGACTGCGGCAATAAAACTCCTATACTTGAGCCTTAATCCATGGATAATTATCTTTCGCATTCTTACTTCATTAATTTTTGGCTCGGAATCCAGTTCCGATATCTCGTGACAAATTGACTTAATCTCGGTGAAATATTAATTAATAGTCATCTCTCCTTGTTTGAGGCCGACTAATTCATTCTCTAATAATTGTAATGTTATATCATTCTTCTTTGCAAACCTCGCGGCTAAAATATCCCAAGCCTCTTTAGGACTAGTGGCGTACCTGACATGCTCTAGCATATCTTCCTCGGCCAACACCTTAATTGCAAACATGGCCTTCCCGGCCTTGATCTTCCACTTCCTGAATGCGGTGATGTCTTCAGTGGGTGGTGTTGTCTCACTGCCGCCAATGATCTCCCACAGATCTTGACCCAATAAATATGACTCCATGCACGTTTTCCACGTGTTATAATTCTGATTGTTTAATTTCTTTACGCTATCGATCGTATTGAACTCCGCCATGTCTGTCACCTAGCCTTCTCACGTGCTTTCGATGGTCCCAGACCTATAACTCACAATCCCTGACTGTGCTCGCTCACAGCACCTCCCCTCGATCCCTGAATGATTTCTTGACGTCGACAGAGCCCCTTTCGAGTCTGGTTCTTGACTGACTCAACTAATAGTTCGGGCAGGGCGGGCCGAACAAGGAACTAATATTAATTATGAAAATATTACACACTCACACTCACGCCTCACTGTCTCATACACACTTAATCTTATACATGCACTCTTACATATTTCTTCCTAATTGTATCTAGATTATTCTACTTCTATGTTTCTAGACTTATACATGTAAATATCTAGATTTTTATCTTAGTGAAATTACTAGAGTAGTCTAAACAATTATCTAATTACCTAGAGTTATTGTTGATTTTCAACTTATATGATACAACAATTCAAGAAAAATTGGATTGAAGAAATTCCTAGTCGACAACTAAAAGAGTATACATTAATTCAAACCATGGAGAGAAACTATTTCTCGAATTTTTATTAGTCCATAATAAGAAGATCTGACAGACGCATGCTAAATACAAGGAACAACTGCAATCCGCGCAAAAGGAGGGCTGACCTACCGTGCTTACAAATGCGTAATGCTTATTACAGCAGGATTTACTCCTTTATGGTTGAAGTTCTCTGCTGCTGGTGTAGTTTGAGTATATATGAAATGGAAGACCATTTGTCTAATATTATCTGTAAAAAATCGTACGTGATTGACTCAATTACAACAACTGCACGAAACTTAAACTGCACGGAAGCTCTTTTCGCTCGATATTAATCCTCTTGATATCCGATGGACATAATACCCCTAAGCAAGGGAGGCTGCAGCGTAGAGAAGAGCTGCCACGAAAGTGGAGGCCAAAGTGATGTTTGTAGGCAACTTCCCCTTATCGCTCCTAAAGAACATGGCCTCGTATAGCGGCCACCCATTCACTACTCCGAAACCGGACAGGAGCACCTGCAATGCGAAGCTTTCAATGGCTAATCCTGGCGCGAGCGCCAGCCCCCTTGCGAGCGCGACTAAGTTGACAAGCACTGCCACAGAGAGGGGGACGACCATCGGGGACGGTGCCCCGAAGTCAAACACACCTTGCTCGTACTTCTTGCTCTGCTCATCATTGGCTGCCTTGCTAGTGACTTCGAAGCCGCTGGTGGAGATGCCGAGACGCTTGAGGGTGAACTCGAGCGACCCGAACAGGTAGCACGTGAGGCCACGGATCAGCCAGATCCTCTGGTCGTTCCACCACCGCCTCAACGTCGCGTCGCTACCAGACAAGAGGAAGTAGACCAGGTCCTGGGAGTATGCCCCGAGGAAAAGGAACGTGTACAGGAGGAACCACGGCTCTGATACCTGAAAATGCAACATGTATACGATACAGGAGTTAGGAAACATCTGCACGGTTGCATAATATTTGCTATGATATCGAGCTTGAGATCTACGACCGTAATGTTTAACAATATCTCGTATATATACGATTTAAATTTGGACACCAACTAGAAACAAGACAATTATATACAGAAAAACTTCATTCGACGTATATGAGATGGTCATATGATGCAATCCGTTGTAAGGTACGATAAGCGAGAAAGTTTACGGTGCAATCAGTTGAATGAAGATACCTTTGGGAAGACGGGGAGGCCATTGATGAGAGCCAGCTGAGGGACGAAGGAATAGACGACAAGGGGGATAGACCATGTGGCCCAGAAGGCAATTTGGGCGTACGACAAGCTCATGAGGAGGCCCATGGACCTCAACCCGTACGTCATGACGCTGTACCGGGAAAACACCACCTCCAGGAGCCCAACGATCCACCTCTTGCACTGATTCAGCATGTCGATGAGGCTCGTCGGTGCATCGCCCAGGAATGCCGGCCGGTCTGGGGTGCAGAATATTGATTTCCATCCCTCGCAGTGCAGCAGGTAGCCCGTGTAGTAGTCCTCCACCACCGATCCGTATCGGAAACCCACCTTAGATCCCCAGTTGGTCATGTTCTCGTAACCGAAACCAGCTACTCGATGTACCAGTTCCATGGTTTCTTGGGACTGAATTGGCCTTTCCACAACATGATCAATGCTCAATTCGGGAATCTCTGGCGCCACGTAAGCTGTTGGACCACCGAACAGTGCCCGGCGATGGAAGAAACACCCAGTCCCGAGGTAGTTGGGCCCATTCTTCATGCCGGGGGGATTCATATGGAATAGGCTCTTGTAGCTACCAGCATATATGTCGTCCCTATTGAGCCCCTGGAAAATTTGAGGGAACTGAATGTGCGACAGCTTGGACTGGTCTATGTTGGGATCCGCAAAGTAGCAGAGCACTCGACGGAGTGTACCGGGATCGTTGGACCGCATGTCGCAGTCAAGAGTCAGGAAAATAGGTGCATTGGTCATGACGGTCGATACCCGAACCTTCGATTCACATTATTTACGATCGATCAGAGATGATTGGATAAACAAAATTTTCAAGATCTATTACACGAGAGCTTACCAGGGCATTGAGGGCACCCGCCTTGAATTGATGGTGGACTGCCCTGCTTTTGCCTCTGGAGACATAGATGAGGTTGGGCATCAAATTTCCCGCGATGTCTCTATCTTGGCTGTTGTCTACCAGAACCTAACAATATAACCCACAATATTAATTAAGATTATTGATATGATTAATAATAATTAATTATTAAAAAAATTATTAAATCCATATATATTTAAGGAGAAATTTTATGCTTCCATAGAGAAGCGTTGTCGATCCCTCTCTTGAATCTCCATCCTATGGAGAGATATATCCAATGATGTACGGTACCCAGCGATATCCAATGATATATGGTAAGGATACATGGCGATCTCATCAGAAAAAAATAGTGATCCATTATCAATGTTCTTATGGAGAAAATATATCCGCAGATTTGTAATTTAGCTGAAATTTGTATATATATGTATGACACATCCAATATTTTCGACCTCAGTTTGGATTGAAATTGTGGTCTCCTCACCGGGTCGCATTTCAACTAGTTCAACTGGTTCAACCACTAATGCCGACAATTTTATTACTTACATTAAAGATAAATTATGAAAAAAAAATCTAGGATTAAAAACATTCGCAAATATCTTTCCATTGCTTTCTTAAATTTCCTTTTTATATATATACAACAGTTTCTTAAAAGAACTTTAAAATTGTCTAAGATTAAATAAGAAAAATTATATCCAATAAAAAATTAGAGCACAACCTATATCCAAGTAACTTATGCGGAAGTATTACTATTACTAATTATTTACATAAAGACTAGGTAATTTATGCGGGATAAATTCAAGTAATAATTGACATAATGTCTGGGTAAGTTATATATGCAACTTACTCAACGTTAGGTAATTTATATATATTGACATGAAATTTATTTGAAATTACAATGACTTACCAGGCTTGTAAGTAATTTACTCGAAATACAGATAATATATTATATCTCAGTAATCCTAATAAATCTAGAATCATAGTTTGCAGGTAGATGGGTAGACTCGTCAACATACTCTCTATCCTCTTAGTTTTATATTTGTTATAAGATAACAAGATGAATTCCGATTGACTCTTTTTGTTTTTTGGTCTATTTCACTTATTATTCGAAAGTCCAATAAATATTTGATTAATTCAAATTCTATTTTTTTTGGGTGAATTAATTCAAATTCGAGTTTGGTTGGCTTAGTTACAAAGTGTAAAACTCTTTACATTGTGAATTTTTTCTATTTAAAAATTTTAAATTTGAGATTTTAAGGAGAAGAGCTATCAAAATTACCTGATCTAACCTAAACTGCTATGCAGCATGGCTATTCTATTTATCAGGAGAACATATCTATCTATCCATCTATCTATCTATCTATCTATCTTTTTGTGCTTGAAATCTATCTATCTATCTGTCTATCCATACATCTATATCTATCTATACAAACTTTATACTTATCAACTTGAGTTTTGGGCATTATGGGTAGAGTAAGAGAAGATTTGCATATTCTCGTGATTGTTGTTTGTTTTACATTATTTAAATTAATTTATCTGATTTTGTTTATATATTTTACTCGACTTTTAATGAATAAAAAATTTAAAAGAAATAAACTTCTGCCCTACATCGATATATATAATTGTTTAATATATATATATATATAATATATATATATATATATACATATATCTATATATATATATCCGTTATTTCCTCTGTCAACCTCGATCATCCTCATACCTTCCTACCTCTGATATCGTTTTGCAGCTTTATTTGATTAGTGCATTTTTAATCGACTTTGTATTTTATTTTGCTAATCTTTGTTGTCCTTCTACCATATCCTATAGCTAAAAATGAAGGTGTCATCGAGTAAATATATATTTATAGTAGCAATTATAAGTATCTTTTAAGATTCTTGGATATTGCCATAATAAAACTGTCTAAGTAAATTAGCATTAATGTTTTTTATTCAGTTGTACTAAAAATAGAAAAGAAAAGGCAAAGAAAATTTGAAGGGAGAAAAATCAATTCACATGCTATCTCTACCCAAAACCACCCGTATATATCTTTATAAATACTATGAAAAAAGTATGTATTTTATCTTTTATTTAAATTATGTGTTTACCTTTTGTTTTTATGTAATTATTATATCAAAGTTTTCCTATAGCTTATCGAAGTATGGCTTGATTTTCTAGTCAAATTAACGGACTAGCCCGACCGTGATAGTAGAAAACTTATTATTATTACTATGGTCAAATTAAAAGTGAAGGTGTGATATTTGTAATAAAATTATTGGAATTATTTCAAATAATAAAATTAAATGAATCGAATTCAAATATTACTCACCAATATTCAAACTTAATCGTACATAAGTATTTTAAAAATCTGACAAATTATATATATATACACACACACTCTCAAGATATTGAACAATTGATAAGTCGATCATTGCTGGACACGCACGTGCTATGCACGGGTAATCATACTAGTATATGCATGTTTTTTTTTGGTGTAAACCGTAGTATCTAGAAGTTTAATTGGATTCCAACTAATTCAATCGAATCCGATCAGCCCATTAAGGGGTAAAACTCTATCAGTGTGAATTTATAAGACTTGACTTTAAGACATTTATTAAGGAGAATAAACGCCGAACAGTTTATGTTGGTGTATGTAGGCATATAGCAACAAGATGATGGAGTGGTGGGTTTGTACCTGAATGACAGGTGGGTGACTTTGACGAGTGAAGGTGTCCGTCCACTGGCTGAGAGCTTGGCGTTCTTTGTCGCCGGCGATGAATTCCTCGCCGACTTCCCCTTTCGCAACCACATTCTCTATCTTCACCTTCATGCCCTCATACATCACCTGCATGCGACCCACAATAGGATCCGACAAAATACCCTTCTTTGCTGATTTTTTTTTTTTTGCTGAATATGAGAAGTAGCGGATCCGACAAAATACCCTCCATCATCACTATTCTCCCTCTCTAATTTCCGCAGATTAATTCCACAGTAACAACATAAATTACATACAAAATATTCATCCAAAGAAAGTTACATACAAAATATTCATCCAAAGAAAGTTACATACAAAATTATATTTTTAATATAACAAAGGGCAAACCAATCATCTCAAAAACACGGATGAAGAGGCTATAATTTTTTTTGCTGAACAACTCATGCTGTTTCCATCGATTAGATTTTAGGAAGATGGGGGGATAAGGTTGCACGTATACTCTATGATTGGGGCCTAGTGTGACGTATGTGTATGTAGAAGTATGGTCGTCGGGATGGGAGGATAAGGTTGCACGCATACTCTATGATTGGGGTCTAGTGTGACCTATGTGTACGTAGAAGTATGTTGTCGGGGGGTCCCAGTCTCATCGTTTAGCTCGATGAGAAAACTACTTCTAATGGTCAGCAAACAAGATTCCACCAAATAAGAAGAGCGGCTAGCTATGTGCCAACGCGGTACAGATTTGACGGACTGAAAGCAGCGGCACTTTCGACCGCAAAAAAGAAACGAATAGGTATATTTAATATATAATGTAATCATTGTAAGTCGGAAAATGAGGATAATATCTGCAGGCTACATTTGTCGAGGACATTTGATTTTTATTTTGTAGCAGCATTATACATATAAATTAATTGACTAGTCGCAAGGCATGGAAGAAAGCTGCGTCCGTGTGTCTTCTTCCTATAATATAATTTGTTTGCATGCATCTTCGTCTGTCAGCATGGAAGACATAAATACAGGGACGAATTTATAATTAATTTTTCTGTCAGAAATATTTCTGTTGACTAGAAGTCAACTCTTACAGTCATCGGCTAACGAGGGACATGGCCCTCCTTCTTTTGGTACAAAGTTTTTCTTATCTTGATAAAGTAAATTAGGTAAGTGACACTGATTCAAGCTCAGGTGTCAGTTTGAACCTAATGGCAGGCCCTCTTAATTAGAATAATATTTGCATTTTATATACAACTTCGATGATCATGTTAGAATAATAAAATCAATAATATATATAACTTATTATATTTAACATTATAAAAGCTTAAATACAATAAGGAATATATATATATATATATATAATTAAAATAAGCTTATGAAATGCAGGGAGAATTAGTTGAAAATTATAATTGAATTTTACTCTAATTGTAATTGAAAAATTACACTCATATTTACACAAAATTACTCTACTTTATTGAATTTATTGTTTCAAATTGCATTTAATAATAAAAATATAATTATTCTAAAGAAGTAATTAATTAAAATAACATGATAACTGATATATGAAAATCATCTCGTTGTCACGCATGGGATAGAGCACTAATTAGATAATATTTCGATAGTATGATATCATCAATTAGATCAGGCGTTGATTTTGATCACAAAAGCAGATATAGGGAAAAAGTAATTTATTGCCTTGGACTAGAAATGGAAGGAAGCACAAAAGGGTGTTGTTTGATGGGAGTTTTAAGGAATCCTACCCGACATATATATCCTTAACTGCTGACAATATGTACGCTGGGAAAATTATTAATGACTTGAGATATATGAGGCATTAAGACGACTGAATAGACTTGGAATCATGTTGAACTTGGTATATCCACAGAGATTTCAGCGGTCGCAATTGCGAGTCTATCCAAGTCTATTTCTTTTGCTTCATAGTCCGATGAATTGCAACAGCTGAAATCCCTTTTTTTTATCCAGCAAGGAAAAAAAAAAATTTAGCTGGTGGCAATTCATCCGAATATGAAGCAGAAGACCAAATAGAATTGGAATCATTTACTAGACTCACCAGCACATATGCACTCTCCTCAATGACACGACACGTATGTGCTCTATCTCTCAAAGATGTGGTAAATAGCAGCCTAAGCAGACACGGAAAATCAGGATCGACATGTTACATGGCATTGTTGTTGCACTTAATAAGACCGATTGAAATCTCCAATATACCATGAAATGTTCTAATATGAGATCTCATCTTTCACTACTTATCAAAAAAAAAAAAGATCTCATCTTTCACAAATTCCGAGTAAAAGTGTGTACAATATAAGTATTATTGACGTGAGATTCTCATATGGAACTAAGAATTTATGGATCCGATACTCATCAAGAATTCACCTTCTATTGTTCTTCCGCTATTGATAACTAATAATTTCTAGGTTACACAATTTAAATTGCCAAACATCATATTATACCAGAAGAGACTTTATATATGTATAAACTGATACTAAGGTTTCAGCTTTTTAATGAATTTTTATGATAAAAAGTAGAAAAACTTATTAAGCTGGACTTTGGATAAGTTATGTATGTGTGTGTGTATATATATATTTGTATGTTAGTTATGCAATTATATATATAAAATATTTTTGTATGTTAGTTATTTATATATAATGGAAAGTTTCGAATTAATTGATAGTAGGCTTTCGGATTATCACACTTATATTGAAGTGTTACGTTCAACTTTTTAGCATGACCTTTCTTACCTTAATACTCTCAGCCTCAGCGCCGATGCCTTGATTCGGCCTGAAATAATCCTCGGGACTTCGCTCCATCACCTTGTTCTCCCGACAGAAGGGCAACCAGTGGGACGCGAACTTGGCCGCTTCCATGAACGCAAAGAGCGTGAGCTGGGACCCACCATCGTCAGACAGGTACACAGACAACTTATTGGCCGGGTACTCATATGCCATGACTGACAGTGCCGTGTTCACCACCCTGATCGGCGGCTCCTTGTAGGGATCCGCGGTGCAGATGAACACGTCCAGTGCTGGAAAATCCGCTTCCTTGAGCACTTTAGGGATATTCTCGACGTACTCTGTCCTGCGGGTAGGGTACATGCGGGAAGATTGGGTGGTGCACCACATAAAGGCGAGAGTGGCATCGGCCACAAGCAGGCTCAAGGTGGCAGCTACAACGGAGGCAGGAGTGGTGGAGCGCAGGAGGGCGATCTGCCGGACGTGGCGGTAGAAGAGGGCTAGGAGGGCAGAAGCGTATATTAGGGCAAAGAATCGGTTGGCCGTTGTACGGCGGAGTGGGGTGACGGCGTTGAGAGGGGGAGAATTTTTTGCGGCGGCCATATTAACGAAAATCTAAGACACTTCTTTCCCAATTTCACTTGCCATATGGGTGGGAATTTATATACATGTATATATGTATATATGTATATGCATATATAAATGACATGCACGGTGAAACCTCTTTTTCCCACCTGCACTTGGCAGTATGTTACTCTTTGGACTATTGATTCTACGCATATGATAACTATCATGGTTCGAGATGGACCATTAGCAAGACATGTTGATTATTGGACTATTAATTCTATATATAGGATAACTTTGTTCCTTTTTTTTTCCGGGTAATTCCTTTTTTTTTTTCGGTAGATGTACTTCCTTCGTTTTTGTTATATAGAATTTGTGGTTATTTTCTTAAGGTCGATAGCAATTTATAACTGTCCATTTTCATTACCCGCAACCTCCCCTCAACCTCCCCTGCTATGACCTGCACCGACAATAAGTTCGGATGGATGCTCCTACAACGACAAACGTGGCTTATAATCCACATTAAAGCTTCCCCTTTGCCGATTTATATATCTTGAAATCCACACCCCACATTTCTAACTGTGTTTATAGCAGTAATTCTATTGCTTGTATGGATTGATCAGTTTTTCATAGGCATCGCGACGTGTTTTGAGACTTTAGGCCACGCCAAAAGCCTCATGACGCTTTTGAAAGCATCGCCAAAATTGGGCCGAGCAGCCTAGGCCAAAACTGGGTGCGCGAGCGCCCTTGAGCCCCTACGTGCCATAGGAGTACATGCTCCTCGCCTAATATTTGCGCGTAAAGGGAATCGAACCAATAACTCCCCCTTAGGCGTTCGTGTGCGTCACCAATTCAGCTGCGGCTTCTAATGTCTTTAATTTCCACAATTAATTATATTTTTTATTTATAAAATGAAGTTTTTATTTTTAATTAGTATATATTTTTTCATTTTAATAATTTTTTAAATACTTTGAACTATTTGTAAGAAACAAATTTATATGTGTACACCTAACACTATTTGAGGTGTCATTTATATTAAACGGCACACGCACAACAAAGTATAATAAAAATAAATAACTAATTAAAATAATAATGAAAATCTTTTTAACTATAAAGCTTGCTTTTTTTGGATCCATCTTTCCCGCCAACATTAATTTTCATATTACGCACAAGATCATCACTCAAAGCATGTCCATATAGTACATATACATTTGCCACTTTACTCGAAAGTTCCACGCATCCACTGAGAATTGAAGTCAATCATTGATTACCGAATTGCTGCAAAACCTTGGAAGTGTTTGAACAATAATCATCAAGTCAACTCAGGCAAAGCTAGCACTCGTTCATATGAATAAAATATTGATAGAACGTTTTATACTACACAAGCTTCCAGGGTCGAATCCATTCAAAACCACCAGCTCAATCGCACTTGATTCTTTGGCGTAGTCAACTGAGAAGACAGAGTGGGGCGGTAAGGAGGTTGATGCATGCAGCGAAAAGTGGAAACGATGGTATGGGCACGCAAACGATTTTGAGTTTGGATGAAATATCAATTATGTTCAAGTAGAGGTGCAGTGAGACGAGCTACTGGTGAGTTACTTGCGATCAACTCGACTCTCCGCAAAAAAGGACACGTATATGGGAACACCAATGATTTTTGAAATTTTTTTATTCAGTAGCACATATCGCTCTCTTATGACTACTTGTTGATAGTTTGTTAGTAGATTTAACTACATGTCTTGCTCTTTATATAAGTTGTTGACGACAAGCTATCAACTTGTCGTTAGTAGCTGCCGACCCCTAAAAAGCATCAGCATATAGGTGCCTTAGATGACGACTCTGAAAGGATCGTCCAAGATACCTTAGGCGACGCTTAGAAGCGTCGCCCCTAAAAATAGCCCTTTGCCAATGCTTCTTCAACACGTTGGCGTGGGGAGACCTTAGCCAACATTTTCAAGTGTCACCCTAGGTATTTATGATTAAAAAAAGT
Source organism: Punica granatum (assembly GCF_007655135.1). NCBI lineage: Eukaryota > Viridiplantae > Streptophyta > Magnoliopsida > Myrtales > Lythraceae > Punica > Punica granatum. The sequence continues at coordinate 49,888,011 of NC_045127.1, forward strand.
CAAAAGGTACTATATTTTTTTTAATAAATTTTTGAAGTGTAGGCATTTGGCTAATCTTTGAAAAGTGTCGCTAAAGTCCGTTTTGTATAACTTTTCGTGACGTTTTTCAAAACGTCGGCAAAAAAATTCGTTTAAAGACCTTTTTCTTGTGGTATTGTGTTTACTGGCCTTTTATGTGTTTTGTTTCTGGTGGGGGTTTATTATGCATACGCTGCTCTGTCGATGTGTATCTTCCTTATTAAATATGAATGAAATGAACTCTTTATTGAAAAAATAACTGTATAATTTTGACATAGGGAACTTGTTATCTCTCACAATTGTATGGGAACATTTTTTTAATATTTTTCGACTACGAGGGAGGCAATGGATCTAATATAAAAGAAATAGAAATTTTAATAATTAATAAAAGGGTATGAATAATCTCAGAATGTGTATCGAATTCGAAATCTCTTGATTATTGATAACTTATAATATTGTGCTACACCATCTTTTGATTTTTTTACTATTTTTAGTTTTATTTTTTCCTTGTTGTCATTGCTAGGAGAAAATGTGTACCAAATGACTGTGAGCGGAAACTTGAACAGAATCGAATCTCTACTGCCACTCCAAGTTCGTCTCACATACATGTGATTAGGTAAGAAAGACCCAAAAGGAAGTAGCAATTTCCTAGTTTCCTCGCATTTTTCATTTTTTTTTATAAGGGAGGTTTATGATCTAATACAATTAACATTATTTTTTTTGGGTAAATACATTCTTCATCGTCCAGTTATGTCCCATAAATAGAAGTGCACTGTACGAAAATAAAAAAGTGCAAGGTCGTGTAGTTATAATTTTTATGATGTGTAACTCTCTTAGATAGAAATTTGGCTCTAACCTACCAATCGTGATGGTACATTTGTGATATGTCTTATTATATATACTGTAAAGTATGAGTTTTTCTATCCTTTATATATTAGGCTATCACATATATACCATGTATGAGAATGTATTATCTGATGTCCTATTTGCATAAGTACTTTCTTAATTTCCTGCAATCTCTCGTTAATGTAAATGTGATGGCCGTCCGCATTATATGGTATAATCAACTAAATTCTTGTAGCATATGATCGATCTTTCGGTCACTTTCTCCATGTCAATTTACTTAGCATCAAAACTGGTCTATAAACCTTATAGCCTAGCACCACATGTTGGTCACCACCTCCATTGCTAATCTTGTCTCTATCGGCCATCCCTGTACGTACCTCCATTTGATGATGTCTACCGATATCTCTAGTCCCACCAATGTCGATCAACAACCTGTGGCTGTAGCCCTCCCTCCATCCACGATATGTGGAGCCGAAGTTGGTGTACATATGTATTATTTCACTGATATTGTTGGAAGTTTTGCGGGAGATTGATAGAAGAGAGACAGACGTGCCATGTGCATTCACATTCCTTCCATGCATTAATTGATAATCATGTTCAAGAACATTCAGCGGAAAACGAAACAAATTTGCAACTGATTGATCAATTTTCTCTTTGTACGAATCGTGTAGGCGGCTTGACTTGTCTGCAGGTTTTGCTGTTCAGGTTTGAAATGACTCGCATGATTTGCAATATATCTATTTATTCATCATTTCTCTGTCCCCTGTCCGAGAAAAAAATCTATATACATGCTTCTACTTCATAATAATTACGTATAGGTGGTGAAAATATCAATTAAATTACTATAATTAAAAATATTATGAGAATTATTCGAGTGATTAGCACTCATTCCATCGCTGCTTGTGAATTAGTTGGCGTTTCTTATAGGAGTTTGTACGGATACTGGGTATATCCGGAATCGATCAAAGTCTACTCGTTAGGGTAAGATCTAAGTAGCTCGTATTGAAAATAGAGTAGGATTTTGGTATTAAAATTAGGAGCAGATAAAAATTGATTATGGTTCTTGCATATGGAATACCTAAAATCGAAATCGAAACCGATATCCGGACCCGATAATAATATCCCCTAGTTATTATTCAAATATATTTTCTTTTTTACTTTACCCACTTCCATTCTCTGTTTTTGTCTCTCTCTCTCTCTTGATGGAAGCTTTCATTCCTTATCGTCTACAACTTTGATTTGACAACGATAGGTGTGTCCTCTGTGAGACCTGATCGTATTACAAATGTTTAGTTTTGTGAATGGATTGATAAGAGATATTACTCTTTGTTGTAGATGTATTGTGAATTAATCTAAATATATGTTGACATTCTGTGCGTGATTATTGATTATAGATGAGACATTTTCGATTTTATTTAGCGAGATAAAGAAATTTACAGGTTCTAACAGAATACCCGGAACATGTGGTATAATACAAATTTCGAGTAGATTTCGATTCTTGGATTCAACATTGTAAGTTTCACTTCTAAAATATTGAAACATGTTCCTTACATGATAGGGTTTGAATATGTTGAGAAAAAACAGAGTACTTGGACAAAAACACTCCTAGTTTCTTATACTACGTGATCACCAAAGATTTGGAGAGAATGTACTTAAACCTAATCGTATCAAACAATTAGGTAAAAAGTAATAATGAATAAATAAATAATTAAGGGTGCAATATTGATTGGCTTAACGGGAAAGTGACATTTATTTGGGGAGAATGTACTTAAACCATGATCGACGATATGTATGGGGGACCACACCTATCTATGGTGCCATATTAGCGGTGAATAAGAGGATTCGGGTAGAAGAACATAACGACACGTACAATATAGCAAAAGAAGGACGAATGTACATATAATCAAGGTAAAATAATCAGTTATGAATGTGAATTGATTCAAACAATTTGATACTTATTCCATTTAAATAAGATTTTAAATTCGAGTTATTGTGAATATAAAAATACCATACTTGAAGAGTTTTATCCTTTAATGAGCTGATCTGACTTGATTGAGTCAATCAGAATCTAATTGAATTTCTGAATATCGAGTTGATGTCAAAAAAAAGTAAAATAATTAGTCACTTCTATGTGTTTCCAATATTGATTGATAGGCGAATATCTTATTAGGAATTCTGACTAATTTACTTTGGTGACTTTTCAAAAGATATACAATTAAAGTTTGAGACATTTTATCGGTACGTTTGGTTTCAAAGTTAAAATAATTTTAATTTTAATTATGAAAAAGGACAAGTGTTGTGTAGTGTATTGAATTAAAGTTAAAGTTAAAATTTTTTACTTGAAAAATGTGTATTTTTATTGTGTAGTGAATTAAATTAAAAATTAAAATTAAAATTTTTATGATTTTAACCATAAAAATAAACCTCCATTCTATATTTTGGAAGCGTTCAGGCCCATTACTGCATTATTGCATTTTGGACGCATTCAAGTATCTTGGACAAATCAAAGGAAGAGATCGAGAGATACATCTGTGGTGGGTTCGGGAAGGGACCGCAGATATCACAGCAGCTGAACGTGCACGGAACTGTTTTGTCTAAGTTTGAGAGGGACGGGCATTTAATACAGCCAAGTCGAGCACTCCAGTAGAGAGTGATCACGACTGTTTAATTAAGAAGAGCTCGTCTGCCATTCAAAGCAGGAGAAGATGAATTAAGGTCTTAGATTACGTTTGATAAACTGGAATAAAAAAAGAATGAAATGAAATTGATATTTCATGTTGTCTTCCATTTAATTTATTTATTTATTTTATTTTTAGTATCTCTTTTATGAATTGAAAAATATCATTTCATTATGATGATCTTTTTTCTTCAACTTAATGGAATAATATTTCGTTTCAACTAACTTTTATCCAAGTATAATTTTTTTTTTCTGAGATTCATATATCTAGATTATATATAAATTGAAATCTTGATAAATAAGTTCATTTTGTTCAATTACATTTATTCACATTTTCAAGTTCAACTAGAAAAATATTATTTTTCCTATACAAAATTATATATCACATTATAAAACTCATTTCATTCGTTCACATTCCATTCTGGTGTACTAAACGTGACATTATACAAACATTCTACAGTCGAGTAAAGGATGAGTATTAATGTACTTGAATCTCCATTGTGGATGTGGAACGCTTTTTTGGTCGTCATTTATCTATAACGAGATGAAAAACATAGAAAAATCTGAGCGAAAAAAATATGTTAAACATATTGACAAATTAATAATAGGAGAAAACAATATAATGAGGAGGTATTATTAACATCCCACAGTGGAAGAGAAATGACAAAGATTCCTCCGAGCATATAGAAGATTCTTTGGCAAAAAAGATCCCCGACGATGCCAATATAGTACAAGTCATCACTCGTCACCTACTTCTAATTGATTGGAATATGCGTTACGCGTCTCGTCGGATATAATGTGGGCAAGTCCTAAAGGCCTTATGCATCTAAAATGCATGATACATATAGTGATTTCTTTAATGTCAAAGATTCAATTCCTCGTAGCAATTTTCTAATGTCTGTTTTATTTTATCGTTCCAAACTGCCGCACCCGAGAAGTTTCTATCGGGGTCATATGCATACGTGGAAGAGCTAGCAGATAAGCCCATACTAATTTCAAGGAACAATCAGAAAGAAGTGTAACACAATAATACCGCCATCACTTGATAATTGACATATCCCCAAAAAGTTTGATCTCATGTTTGGATTATTAATGTCCATTTATTAATTATTAAAATTGTTATTTAATTATATTAGACTCATAATGTCTCTTATAATCGGAAAAACTTTCAAAGAACAACAACATGCATCCTGGCTGAATACGTAGGGCAGACCGACTTATATTTACGTGCATAGCTTATTATGAGTTTTGACTCCTCTCCGTTGGTTGACCATTTTCAAATGACAATACCAAGGCTAACCCCGGTAGTTTGATTGAAAATTTATGCGCTGTTGTTTTTGCTTGTGTATGTACGATGTGAATCATAATTTGTCGACTGTTATTCCCTGTAAAAAATTGTGACCAACGCAACTGCGCGAAACTTTAACCGCGATCTTTCCGTTTGTTATCCTTACGATCTCCTCCCGTGGACATAAACGAGATGCCGCAACCTAAGCAAGGGAGGCTGCGGCGCAGAGAAGAGCAGCAACTAAAGCGGAAGCCAAAGTGATGGTTGTAGGCAACTTCCCCTTGTCACTCCTAAAAAACATGGCCTGATAGAGCGGCCACCCGTTCGCTACTCCGAAACCGGCCAGGAGCATTTGCAATGCAAATCTTTCAACCGCTAAACCCCGCGCGAGCGCCGTTGTGAAGGCTACCAAGTTGATGAGGGCCGCCACAGAGAGGGGGACAAACATGGGGGATGATGCCCCAAAGTCGAACACCCCTTGCTCGTACATCTTGCTCTGCTCATCGTTTGTTGCCTTGCTCGTGACGCTGTAGCCGCCGACAGAGATGCCGAGGCGCTTGAGGCCGAACTCGAGCGACCCGAAGAGGAAGCACGTGAGGCCACGGATTAGGCAAATCCTCTGGTCGTTCCACCACTGCCTGACTGTCGCGCCATTGCCAGACAAGAGGAAGTCGACCAGATCCCGGGAGTAGGCCCCGAGGATAAGGAACATGTACAAGAGGAACGACGGCTCCGATGCCTGAAAATGCAACATGTCCACGACATGCATAAGATACAAGAGTTAGAAAACGTACGTATAATCATGTGATGTATAATATTGATAACGAGATGCAGAATCGTATTTTGAGCGCTATCTTATCGTATAGTATGATTTACTGTCGGTGTCATCTTAAGAAATAAGACTAACTAGATAAAGAACATCCTGTTGCGTGCAACTCCTTAAAAATTACTTAATTTATTAATATAATTTTTGAGAATATATTTAACATTTTCACGAATTGAGAAAACCTTTCATTTTTCTAAGAAAATATTTATTATTACTTTCAATTTCCAATATAATAATCAAATAACATAATTTCATTGAAAATAAAATAATCGAATAACTAAGAGAATTTCCAAAGAGCTGATAATTATCAAAATAGAGTTCCCGCATTTTGTGCGGTGGATTCTATAATTTATATATTAGTTTAAAATAGATAATTATTTTAAGGAAACTAGGAATAAAGGTGTAGCTCAGCGGTGTATGTTTCGCTTGGTAACCAAGAGATTTCAGGTTCAGTATTCGTTGGGAATCACCTGTGCCATTTTATTAACTATTAGAATTTTTATTTCATGCATTAAATCCATGAACCTCCTTATGTAACCGAAAAGAAAAAAATTGTTGAATCATATAAATTTGCTATGGAAAAATAATGTTTTGTAATATAAGAAAACAACTATACAATAAAAATAAGAAGAATATATATATTTTTTAATTACAAAGGAGTCACATTGGTCTAGTATAAGAAAAATAAAATTCTAGATTAAGGGGCATAGATAGTCTCACTAGTGAGAATCGAAATGAAACATTTTAATCCTAGGCGAGTACGTGTGTCACTAATATTATGCCCCCTTTATAAAAAAAATGTTCAACAATGAGAAGAATTAATTCATTTTTTATGAGATGATTATTGTTATGTACTTTACGAGAAAATGCCATATTTTAAAAATCTATACAAAATATGAATAAAAGGTACAATAGAGATAATCATACTTAAATATATTATAATATCGAGAACAACAGATAACAGGCGGGGATAAGATATACATGGAGAAACGAGAGGAGAAAAAATTTGTGCACGAAATGAATATTTTTATTTTTATTTATAAGACATTTTGTAAATTAAATTTGGTTAAATATTTCATATCTCAGGCTTTATCGGGAAAAAAATACTTTAGTTATATCTGTAAATAAAAATAATATACTATATAAAATTCATAGAACCAGGCACATACAACATATGGTAAAATAAACATATGGCAAAAATATTCATTTAACTTAAAAACATATATATACATGATTTTTTTTTCTTAAATTTAGTATAGGTCCAACACTCATGAAAGGTAAACGTTTTCGAGAGAGAATATTTAATCTTTCTGAAAAAAAAAATATCTAAAACAAGTTGGAGACAGAACACATAGTATAATATGCCAGAATTTCATTTAACTTAAAACAGTAAATACTCGTTTTTCTAATTATTTTACACTTGAAAAGTCACACGGTCACTGGTTGAGGGTTTGAGAAAAATGGGATCGTAGATTTTTCTCATCGCATGCTCCAGCTTTTATACATTATATATTGATGATTATTGAAAAACTACATGGAGTATATATTAGTCATGGCGGATCAACGTACCATTGGGAAAACGGGGAGGCCGCTGATGAGACCAAGCTGAGGGACGACGGAATAAACGACAATGGGGATAAACCACATGGGCCAGAAGGCATAGTGGGCGTATGACAAGCCCATGAGGAGGCCCATGGACCTGAACCCATAGGTCACGACGCTGTATCTCGAAAAGGTCATCTCGTGGAGCCCAACGACCCACCTCTTGGACTGGTTCAGCATGTTGATGAGGCTGGTCGGTGCATCGCCGAGGAATGCGGGTCGGTCGGGGTTGCAGAATATCGACTTCCACCCACTGCAGTGCAGCTGGTAGCTCGTGAACTGGTCCTCCACCACTGTCCCGTATCTAAATCCCACCTTAGATCCCCAGTTGGTCATGTTCTCGTGATCGCAGCTAGCTACGTGATGCGCCAATGCCATGGACTCTTTGGACTGTATTGGCCTCTCCACAACATGGTCGACGTTCAGTTCGGGAATCTCCATTGGCACCAAAGCTGCTGGACTGCCGAACAGTGCCCTGCGGCGGAAGAAACACCCGGTGCCAACATAGTCGGGCCCGTTAATCATTCCGATGGGATTTATCTGGAACACACTCTTGAAGCTACTGGCATATATGTCGTCCCTATTGAGCCCCTCAAAAAATTGAGGGAACTGAACATATGCTAACTTGGACTGGTCCGTGTTCGGGTCTGCTAGGTGGCAGAGCATTCGACGGGGCGTACTGGGATCGTTGGAGCGCATGTCGCAGTCGAGAGTCAGGATGATAGGTGCATTGGTCATGACAGCTGATACCCGAACCTTCGATTCACATTATTTACGATCGATCAGCGTCAACTGGCTAGACAAAACAGTGTTTTAAATTACACGACAGCTTACCAGAGCATTGAGGGCACCGGCCTTGAAATTATGGGGCACTGTCCTGCTTTTGCCTCGCGAGACATAGACGAGGTTGGGCATCACATTTCCTGCAGTGTCCCTGTCTTGGCTGCTGTCCACCAAGGCCTAATTAATTTCACAAAAATTAGTATCAAATTAAAAGCTATATGGCAAATTTCTATGCTTCCGTATGGGGGGAAAAATCTACACTTATATAAAAGTAAGAAGAACCTTTGAAACCTGTCACGTAATGAATCGAGTGTCATATTACAGACCTTTCAAATTCTAACAAATAAATATATAACAAGTGTTTTGCTCATTATGCTGTCATCGTTTACAAGAGTCAAAAAAAAAAAAAACACTCATTATGAGATATATGTCAAATATATGTAATATATGAATTTTAAGCAACGACATGAACTTTTTTAATAAGCAATTAACTTCACTTAAAAAACAATTTACTTTCAGTAGTTATCCCAAAACCTTCTAAAGAAAATGCATTCACTCGGAAAAAGAAGCAGTAAAAGTCATGAAGAGAAATAATTCCGCTGAATAGAGTTGAATCCAATATAGGTCTACTGATCCGCTCACAGATTTTGTAATTTTTGCTGACACTTTTGTTTGTTTGCCGCATGCAATACTTTCGAACCCGATACGGATTAAACCGGAATCTTCCCCAGGTTGTCATTTAATTGAGTAATTAATTATTATTTATTGAAAATAAATTATACAATATAATATAATAAAAAATTAAAATTAATGAATTATCCATAGTTAAACTATTTATAAAATTACGATTCACTTTGTAGTATTTCTCCAATTTTTCTTCCGAGGCATTTTTCCAATTTTCTTTCAAAAAATACCGCCGCTCATATTGATCTTCTCCTTTTTTTTTATGCTTTCTTTCTTGCACCAATTCAATTCCATATATTTATGACTTTTGCTTCAACGATTATCTATGTACTCATCGTTCATTTTCAACATATTTTTATTTTTACATTTTTTAATGTGCACCTTAGTATTCAAAATGCCAATAGAGCCCCAACTAATCTAATTCAGGACAGATCGATCCACTAAGGGATAAATATTTTCCAGCGTGAATTTTCTCCATTTATAAAACAAGACCCGAATTCAAAACTTTACTTAAGAGAATAAGTATCGAATCACTTGAATCACTCCACATTGATTATTTATAATTTTTAATCTTTATTTTTACCTATTCCTTGCTTCATATAATCGAAAAGTATTTCTATAATGCTAGACCTTCGTTACTTATTCTTAATATTTGTTGCCTTGCATATTCTATCTTTCTTTATCTCGACTGGATTAAAGATACATCTTATACACACACACATATATATATATATATATATATATATTTATCCAGATTGATCTTTCATTTTTTTCTTTTTTTATTGCATAATAATTGTTAATTTATATCTCACAAAAACTACCACCCCGTCCGTGATATTTTTCCAATTTTCTTCCAAAAATACATTTGTCCCGTGTATATATATTTTCACCTTTGTTTTTCCGTTTAAATATGGTGTCTTAAATGTTTTTAAGATATCACAATTTTAGCAACCGAAAAAAAAAGATATCACAATTTTGTAAAAGGATTTTAAAAATACTAAAAATTACATAAATTGTATGTATATATTTTATAAAAATAGAGCACAACTTATCTCCAAGGAATTTATGCAATATGTATTATGATCAATAAATATTTACTTAAATATAGGTCTTTTATGCAGGACAGCTCAAGTAATTGCTCAATATACATCCAAATAATTTACATATAGATTTACTTTGAGCTCCGTTTAATTTTTTATAATGTGACGGCATGAAAATTTAGTTCGAGAATTTATTTTCATATATAAATATATAAATATGTTATTATATATTATTAATCATTGAATTGAATAAGCAATTCTCACTCTAGCTTAAATAATTCACTCGAGACGAACATAGATGACAGTTTATTTTGTATCTAAATAATCCTACAAAAATTAATAATATCTTGCTATATACAGAACCAGTTGTAAAATATGCATCTTGTCCCCCATTACTCAACCAGCAATTAATGAGGAAGGAATATATTAAATGATTTCTCCCATTCAATAGAGTTTTTTTTTTTTTCTTTCCTTTTGGGTGGAAATAGACTAATCATTTCGTTCGGCGTTTCGATATGCTATAGATTACACCGACACGTAGTTGATGGCCGTGGCCCGAGGGGTTGTACCTGAATGACAGGTGGGTGAGTTTGACGGGTGAAGGTGTCCGTCCACTGGCTAAGAGCTTGGCGTTGTTTGTCTCCGGCGATGAATTCCTCGCCGACTTCCCCTTTCGCTGCCACATTCTCTATCCTCACTTTCACGCCCTCATACATCACCTGAAACCAAAAATAGGTTTTTTTTTTCCTTTAACAAACCGAAATGCTTTGAATTAAAATAATAAATAAATCAAATTGATTTTACAAAATTAATATAGCGATGACAACTAAATTAAGTGTGATTTAATTTAATTTGAGAAGATAAAAATAAAAGTAGTTTAGAAAGTATATGAGAGAATTTGAAGAATATGATGAAAAAATAAATCATTGTGTTATTGAATTAAAAAATGTGAAAATTTTAAAAAAATATTAAATAATTAAGAGAATTTAATATTAAAAATTAATTTATATAATAAAAAATATGAGAAAATTTTTGAAAAGATAAAAAAGTAATAACATCCTTTGAGGGCTGCAGGCGGCCACGGAGCCTGACGTCTTTTGATGTGTTTTCTGGATGAAAAGGTTTTTCTTCAAATATCATTCATGGGAATTGGGATGGGAAATTGGCCATAAGAGAACAGATTCATGCCTCGATCACCAATGTCCGAACGTGATTGAATATATGTATGCCTTGGTGTCCGGGACAAAAAACTAACTAAACTAAAGTCGTACAAAAATATAAAATAATATATTGAAATATATATATATATATATATATAAGTCTTCTTCTGTGGATGACTTTCTTCTCCCTAATTTTTTTAGGTGGAAAAGATGCTTTTACGTATCAAGAGTAATTGTCATTTATGCTCTGCTTAGTTTGTCTTGAGTAGATTATATCAGTTGTGTAAAATTTAATTAATGAGATTCTTCGAGAAAGTTCCGAGATGATCTCAACCTATATTGTTTATAGTAATTTCCAACCAAGCATGCATTTGTTCCCTTAGAATGTCCCAGCAGGGGCCTCTCTTGCGTCAGAGACGCTAACGTGACGTCGTGAGAGACGGCACGTGGAGAGTTTACACTCTGGGAGGCTCAGTCTCCATCTCTCGAACGAGAGATGCGTCTCTCATTTGAGAAACGAATAAGTGGCAACTCGCATGGCAGCTCCTGACCATAAGAGACAGCTTTTGCTACTTTTTTTTTTCTTTAATTGAAAATATGAGACTCACTTCAGAGCCTAAAAACGATTATGATTGAAGTAGCGAGTCTGTTTTTTAGTGTAACTCTGAATAATGTGACGATTATATGAGAGTAAGTTTAGAGATTCAAATTAGAAACTGAGATGGAGATAGTCTTATGACTAGTTTCCCATCCCTACTCTCATGAATGGTATATAAAGAAAAAACTTTTCATCCAAAAAATACACATCAAAGGACGTCAGGCCCTGTGGCCGGCTGCAACCCTCTCTCCAATTTCCGCATTAATTTAACAATAATGACGATATATATAAGTGATTTTTGTTTCAATCGGGGATGAATATATATATATATATATATTAATTATATATGTGAATTGAATAAATAAAGCAAAGCAATCATCATCTTACGAATACTTACGAGGGAGAAATTGATTAGAATTGTTTAAATATATTTGTAGTGTTTTGTCTTCTTGCAGAACATGACAGCTTTTGCTGAACCACTCAGCTGTGTTTACATGATATATATTTATTTTCTTAATTAGAATTTTACGAAAATGGAGAAGATGATGCAGATATTTTCTTAATGACTTGTAGAATTAATGTCTTCTCCTCATCATGGTCCTGTTCTCATCGTCGTTTAGCTCCCGATCAAGCTTAGATTAGAAAAATATCTCTAACAGCATTAGACTACTCTTCGGGGTGTATTTAACCGGAATAACCTCGTCAGTGCTAGCTGAGCTTCGGTTGTATTTACCGGACTCCAACTCGGTTGGTCCTTGGATACAGAAAACTTATCCTTGAGGTCGATTCACTAGTTGTTGGGGGACTTATCGCAGAACAGGATATGCTTGCACCCCCTACTCTTCGTTCTTTGGTTTGCGATATCAATTGGAAGGCTGTCATTCAACATGTCCTCAGAGAAAGAAATTGTCATGCATATTGGCTTGATAAGAGAATTTCTCTTCCTTTAGTCATTTATTTAATTTCTCTCTTCGGTTTCTAATGACTTAAGACATCTACTTAGCCTCTATAATAAGCTGCTTCAAACATCCGCCCACTGTAACATGTTTACATATGCTTCTTCCTCTCACAGTGGAAGCCATATATGCACTTAGCCCCAAAATATATATATATATATATATATATATGTATGTATGTATATATGGAAGTTGTACAGGCAGGGATCAATATGGAATTTTCTACTGGAATTTTTTGTGCTGACCACTAGAAGTCAACACTCATAGAGTCACCAGCTATTCAGAGACATGGCCCTCTTTCTTTGATATGTTTTTCTTTTCCTTGATCGAAAACGCCTATGGACTGAGACAAATTCACTCTGACTCAGTCATTGGCTTAATTTTAATCACGAGATGCTTTCAGCATGTTTCAAATGTTTGCACTGCAGTCTGTTCCAATTAAGTGTAGGTTACAATCGCAAGATCACAAGATCAGATATGGCGAACCCTTAATTAGGATGATCTTTCTTACCTTAATCCTCTCAGTCTCGGTGCCAATGCTTTGATTTGTCGACTTGAAATAATCCTCGGGGCTTCGCTTCACCACCTTATTCTCCCGACAGAAGGGCAACCAGTGGGCAGCAAACTTGGCGGCTTCCATGAATGCGAAGAGCGTGATCTGGGATCCGCCATCATCTGACAGGTACACGGACAACTTGTTGGCCGGGTAGTCGTACGCCATGACTGACAGTGCCGTGTTCATCACCGTGATCGGCGGCTCCCTATAGGGATCCGAGGTGCATATGAACACATCCAGCGCAGGAAAATCTTCCTCCTTAAGCACTTTAGGGATATTCTCGACATACTCTGTCCGGCGGATCGGGTACATGCGGAACGACTGCCTGCTGCACCACATGAAGGCGAGCATGGAATCGGCCACGATCAGGCTCAAGGTGGCGGCAGCAGCGGAGGTGGGAGTGGTAGAGCACAGGAGGAGGAGCTGCCGGACGTGGCGGTAGAAGAGAGCTAGGAGGGCAGAAGCGTATATTAGGGCATAGAGTCGGTTGGCCGTTGTACGGCGGAGTGGTGTGACGGAGTTGAGAGGGGGCAAATTTGCGGCGGCCATATTCCTCCTTGAGCTAATTTCCATTGCCATATTCCTACATGCTCTTGTCTTATAAGTGTGGGAATATATATATATATACAGATGTTATGCTTCGCATGACTCCAAGGACTTGGCAGTATAATAATGTTGGACGACTGATACTACATAGGATTAGTTCGATCATTGTTGTGTTTGTAGTTCGATCTTCAGATTTTGAAGCAATTTGCAACTGTGTATTGTCGACAACGATAACTTATTATCCATCACAGGTCTACAATCGTAATCCGATGATCAACTGTATACTGATTTCCAATTGCATTACATCATTCTTAGACCGTCGTCGTCACTTAAAATAATATGTTGTGAATCACTGAATGAAAACACAAACAGAATAGAAAATGTTGCCGCTCCAAGAGTTCAACATACGTATGCTACGTGCGTAGTTTGGCTACATACATTCACATGACATCGAGAAATTTAGTGTACTAAATGAGCCATAAACTAATCAGTTTAAACGAATGACACGCGTCGACATGGACTAGTACCAAATTTCAAAAAATATTCAAATCTTTTTCATCCTCACAAATTTTTTTTTCATCCTCACAAATTTGCCCCACCTATATCCACCCAAATCTATTCTCTTTCTCCTTTCGCAAGTAAATCCCTCTCCTTTCCGATGACAACCCCCTTCCGACCATGGCCTCCAACAACATCCTTCCTCGTGGCCATTGTCCTCTCAACCATTCTCCGCCCTCTCACGGCCTTTCCTTTAGGCGGTCGTTGCTCTCCTCACGGCTCTCCTCCGGCAGTCGGTACTCTACTGCACAGTCCTCCCTCTCACGGCCCTCCCCTTTCGCCGGTGAAGGTGTTTGGTATGACACCGATCGAAGGGGAAGACGGAGAAGAAGTGGTTGGAGGTGTAGAAAGAAGAGAAGTTGGGCTGGCGTTGCAGCGTGGAAGGAGGAAAGATAAAAGAGTGTGGAGCGTGCAGGTGGGAGCAAAAGTAAAAAGATCAGAAAAGTTTGGGCTGTTTCTAAATTATGATCGAGTGAGTATAAGGACCATGTCCAACACGAGCGCACATGTCTATCTCTTATTGGGTTTGCCTATTTATGACATGGCGAGCGAAGCTCATGCCATAATCATCTTACATCTGTTCCATGTATAATGAATTCGATCAGGGTCAAGACAAACAAAAAACGAAAAAAATTTGACGCATGATTGAGCAATTTTCTTTCAAAGTGTCATTTTCTTATTCGTAATAATTTTAGGCGGCTTGTCTTCATCATATGGTGTTTTGCTATTTGTCGCCCACCGATAAAGAAATACCGTGCAGTGACATCCACATCACACATGCAAATATATTAAAGAGGAACAGTTAATAAACTTAATATAATGAAATAAAAATTATAAATTATTAATAAAATGACGTGAAAAGTCTATGAATGAGTATCGAATTTAAAATTTTTTAGTTACCAAATGAAGACGTATGTCACTACGCTAAATCAGATATGAATTATGTTATATATATTTTAAAAAAATTTTAAACAAAAAGGATATGATTAAAAGAATGAAAGGTATATATTTGAATTCAGGCCGCATTCACTGAGGTTAAAGAAAAATTACCGTGATTTATCAACAATTTTAACCACGATTAACGATCTACTCAAGGGGGAACACACGTGTGCCATCGAACAACAATTCCATGGAGAAGTCTAGCGCACAATAAGATTTTGCTAATATAATTCCGTGTCACTGTGACATATTTAATACTTTCAGTTCAAGCGTTTAGTACTTCAGTTTAAGTATTTGTTATTTTCAGTAATCATGATTAGTACAAAGTGTTTTTACTTCTATTTTCAATTGAAGTGTTTACTATTTTGTATAATCCGTCACAAATAGTAAAAGTACTAAACACTTTAACTAAAATACTAAATATTTGAATTAAAATATTAAGTGTATCACAGTGACACGGAGTCATATTAGAAGGTTCTAGAATATAATGGCAAGTAAAATATAGCAAGATAAGGACAAATAAACACATCTAATCAAGGAAAATTGTTGATTGATATTGATAGGCTAATAACTTAGTAAGGAATGCGACTTTTACTGAGGGAAGATATAATCAAATTGCAGACATTTATGTGTTTTTAAAATTAATCAGTCGGAGCATTCACCCGCATTACTAACGCAGTTTGGATACGTTCAAGTATATTGAGTAATCTAAAGGAGAAATTGAGAGATAAATCTACAGTCGGTTCGAATAATAATAAAAGAAAGGGATAGCATAAATTGTAGCGATTACAAATTCACGGAACCGTTTTTGGTCACATGAGAGGGACCGGCGTTTAATACGGTACTTCGCTAAGTTGAGCACTAGAGAGTAATGGCTTCGAGCATGCCAATTTATGAGGATCACAACATTATTATAGATGGATGACTCGCTCTATAATATTGTATGCTCAAGTATAATTTGTTGGTCTTATCATACTATTTAAGGAGGTTTTTACTGGTACAGTGAATTAAGCGATTTCATATGTGAAAATTTTCAAATTTATCATCCTAAAATTATGTAGGAAAATACTATTTATTTGGCCACTTAAAAGCTTTGTTTAATTCAATTAATACGTCTAATGAGCTTAAGGTATTCACGTGGGCCATGAGAGTTAATCGGGCAATACCAACCTCGTATGTATATATATATATATATATATATATATAAAGGCATTGAAAACGACGCTACTTATATATAAATAATTTTCAAAACCTTCTGCTAGTATTGCATCAAAAAATGACTCTCACTGTGTAAAATTTCCATTCTCAATATGGAATGTTTTCTGAGTCACGACTTACTCACCGCTAAACGAATGAGGTAAAATTCCACCGAGAAAAAAACTTAAGTTCCACGAAAAAAAAAAAAGAAATAGCGTAAAAAAATTAAAAGTAATAATAGATAAATTAAAGATTTTGACAATAGCTATGGGAGAAAACCTCTAGGATCTTAAAAAATGGTGTAATATAGTGAGACGCGTTCTTAATTTAAGGATCAAGAAGCTTTTTGTTCGACTCTCATCGGTCAAATTACTGATGTCTATTTATTGAACTTTCTATTCTCTTATATTATCTACTACCTCTTATACAATCGAAATAATAAAGACCCTTCATGATCCAATTAACATCCAACCGCGGAAGAGAAATGACAAAGATTTATATAGCGTATAGAAGATCCTTTGATAAAAGATCCCTGACGATGGAAGAATTCTATGATATTAATGGCTGAAATTTAATCTTGAAATTTTAAAAGTTAAAATTTAAAAAAAGAATTCAATGGTAGATATTTTGTGTATATCATAAATATACTTCTTATTGCATGTATTGTAAATTAATTCCTGACGATGCCAATATACAAGTCGTCACTTTTTCTTGATTGGAATGGAATGTACATTACGCGCGCGCCTACGGATATATATATATATATATATATATATATATATGTATGTAAAACTATGTTATAACCCGCGCGTTGTGAGAGAAGATTTTTTAATTTTTTAACAATAAGTTTTAATAAAATTTAGTACATTATGAAATTTTATTTAATAAATATATATTGGGAATTAAAATTGTTTCACTTAAAAATTAAATGATTTCAGCAGTAAACTATATTTCATTAAGAGTGGAATTTTAATATCCTAAATATATTATGGAAAAAGAAAGTAATATGCCAGTTTTTCAAATATAAGAGAATGCAAATCTTAAATAATTGTTTTAGGTATACAACTAATTAGAAAATGTACCTATTCAAAAATATAATTTTTTTCTTTATGACAATGATCATAATTATAAATTATAATATAATTTTTTCTATCAATATTCTATTCAGATAAGTTTTTGACGGCTCACGTAATCACAATTGTCGTCTCAATGAAATCTACATCTCGCATAACAATCACAACTATTCAATTGAACAGAAAATTCCTCAAACCAGTAATACAATAAGAGTAAGACAACTATCTAAATGCTCAATAAATAGGTAGTGTCAACTCATAACTATTGAAGAAATCGCAATAGCATATAATAACAACTAAATCCTAATGCAGTGAAATGGCTATATGAATAAATTTAATGAAAACAAAGGAAGACTCGATGAATGTGAAAATAATAATAATAAACCAATGAAAAATAGTGTTTTAGCTCCAATCGATGAAATCATCCATGATATAAATGAATATTGTTATGAACCTCGTTGAAAATGAAGAAAAAAACATACCTTCAAGTTTGCATGAGCATAAAAAATCTACCTTTAAGTTTGATTTTTAGTGCTAGACGACCAATATGTGTACATCATTATTTCCTTAATAATTATTTAAAAAAATTTCCATCTATTAAAACATTAGTTAGGTAATATTATCATATATCTAAACGATGGACTATATTTCAGTATGTATTTCAGATGCCCTTATTAGACTATATTTCACTAACATGCCCCTATCGAAAATATATTCAGCTGTATACTCCATTTTCCCTAATTGTGAATATAATCAACTTATTCCACTATATAGATTAAATAAGAGAATATTACAAATATATATTTTTCGGTGGATAAATATTTCTTCATAAAAGAATATTAAAATTTTCTTACTATATAAATGATGACGTGTGATCGCTAGAGAGCTCCATTTTTTTTTTATTTTTAATACTGTGGAGATGTGAGAATTTAGTTCGAAACTTTATTTTCATATATATATATATATATATTTATGAAAATAAAGGAAAACTTATTGAGTGTGAAAAAAAATAACGACCAATGAAATAAATAGTATTATAGCTCCAATCAATGAAATTATCCATGAAATGATGAATATGTTATGAACCTCGTTGAAAACGAAGAAAAAACCTATCTTCAAGTCTGGATGAGTAGAAAAAATCTATTTTCAAGCTTGATTTTTAGTGCTAAACGACCAAATATATATATACAAAATTATTTCCTTAATAGCTATTTAAAAAAATTTCCATATACTAAAACATTGGACTATAATTATAGTTAGGTAATATTACGATATATCAAAATAATTGATTATATTTCACTACATATCAAAACGATGGACTGTATTTCACTACGTATTTCAGATGTCCTTATTAGACTATATTCCACTAATATGCCCTTATATTCCACTAATACGCCCCTATCGAAAATATATTCCACTATATACTCCACTTTCTCTAATTGTGGATATAATCTATATATTTTACTATATAGATTAAATAAGAGAATATTGCAAATATATATATTTTTGTTGGATAAATATTTCTTGATAAAAGATTATTAAAATTTCCTTACTATATAAATGATGACTTGGCATTGTGAGAAAGCTCCGTTATTTATTTTTGATAATGTGGCAGAGTAAAAATTCAGTTCGGGACTATATATATATATATATATATATATTTTGGGCAATTCCTAAAGGCCCACACATGCATCTATTAAATGAATAAATACAAATGGTGATGGCCACACCACATTTAAAATATAGAGAGAGAGAAGCCAGTTCCATCTTAGCAATTTTCTTATAGGCCTCTTCTATTTTATGATAAATTGTATTTTGGAGGGATTACTATATCACTTTCCATACTGAATTGCAACAACTCGACGAAACTCTTAACTGCGTGGAAGCTTTATGCTATCGTTATCCTTTTGATATTTTCCCATGGACATAAACGATAGGCCCCAAGTGGATTCCCTAAGCAAGGAAGGCTGCAGCGCAGAGAAGAGCAGCCACAAAGGCGGAAGCCAAAGTGATGTTTGTAGGCAACCGTCCCTTATCACTCCTGAAGAACATGGCCTCATAGAGTGGCCACCCATTCACTACCCCGAAACTTGCCAAGAGCACTTGCAATGCTAAGCTTTCGACTGCTAATGCCCCGGCCAAGGACAGCGCCAAACCCCTAGCGAAGGCAATGAAGTTGACGAGGGCTGCCACCGAGAGGGGGACGAACATCAGGGAGGACGCCCCAAAGTCGAACACCCCTTGCTCGTACATCTTTCTCTGCTCATCATTGGTCGCCTTGCTCGTGACGCTGAAGCCGCCAATGGAGATGCTGAGGCACTTGAGGCCAAACTCAAGCGACCCTATGAGTAAGCATGTGAGGCCACGGACCAGGCAAATCCTCTGGTCGTTCCACCACTGCCTGACCGTTGCGCCGTTACCGGACAAGAGGAATTCGACCAGATCCTGGGAGTAGGCCCCGAGGAAGAGGAATATGTACAGGAGGGACCAAGGTCCTGATAACTGAAAATGCAACGTTATGTCAACGACAGGTATATAATACAGGAGTTAGGAAACGTGCGTGTGGTTATGTAAATGTTTGCTATGATGTTAATCACGAGATTTATTGTCATAATGTTATACATTCTCTCATCATAAGCATGATGATTTTACTATCAACAACATCTAGAAATAAAATTATTAACGAATTACCTATAAGACCAGTGAAAATTTAACAAAACTTGACTAAATATAGACCAGTGCAATGCGCCTGCTCTTAAAGTTATAAAATTATTATGATTTTTTAAAATTTTTCGTTTTTAATATCTTGTGAATTGAGATGAAATTTTATTTTTCAAGACAATTTTTAACCTTATTTGCAATTTTTAAGTTTTTCAAAAAGAATGTAGACATATCTAAAACTCATTGAATGATACACATACAAAACACGGTAAAATTCATTGAACTTCATGCGGTAGATACATGAATCTTGAAATAATTTTTGCAAGGCTTTGCACTGGAAAGGATATGACCATAATCTGAGGGTGCGAGAAAAACAATGTTAGATTTTGCTCATGGGACACTTCGACTTATATATATATTTATAGATTATTGAAAAACTACATGGAGTATCTATCGAAAAAAACAAACGACAAGGAGTATATATGAGTCAATGGGGATCTACGTACCATTGGGAAGACGGGGAGGGCGTTGATGAGAGCCAGCTGAGGGACGACGGAGTAGACGACAATGGGGATTGCCCACATGGGCCATAGGGCATAGTGGGCGTATGACAGGCCCATGAGGAGACCTAAGAACCTGAACCCGTACGTCACGACACTGTACCTGGAAAAGGTCACTTCGTGGAGCCCGACGACCCACCTCTTCAACTGGTTCAGCATGTCGATGAGGCTCGTTGGTGCGTCGCCCAGGAACGCGGGCCGATTGGGGTGGCAGTATATTGACTTCCACCCCTTGCAGTGCAGCTGATAGCTCGTGAAGTAGTCCTCCACCAGCGACCCGTATCTGAATCCCACCTTCGATCCCCAGTTGGTCATGTTCTCATAATCGCCACTAGCTACATGATGTGCCAATTCCATGTTTTCTCGGGACTGTATCGGCCTCTCCACAACATGGTCGGCACTCAGTTCGGGAATCTCCAGCTGCACGATAGCCATTGGACAGCCGAACAGTGCCCGACGACGGAAGAAACACCCGGTGCCGAAGTAGTCGGGCCCGTTCTTCATGCCCATGGGATTCATCTGGAACCCGCTTCTGAAGCTACTGGCATATATGTCGTCCCTATCGAGCCCCTGAAAAATTTGAGGGAACTGAACATATGCCAACTTGGACTGGTCCAGGTTGGGGTCTGCAAGATAGCAAAGCACCCGACGAGGCGTAACGGGATCGTTGGAGCGCATGTCGCAGTCAAGAGTCAGGACCACAGGTGCATTGGTCATGACTGCCGAAACCCGAACCTTCAATAATGCACAATACATACGATCGATCAACAAGAGATCATTGGCTAGACAAATTTTCTATTATCCGGAAAATTGGACATATATAAAAGTTTTGTTATGCGCATGGTATGGTTCAGTTTACCAGGGCATTGAGGGCACCGGCCTTGAAATTATTGGGCGCTGTCCTGCTTTTGCCTCGCGAGACATAGATGAGGTTGGGCATCCCATTTCCTGCAATGTCTCTATCTTGGCTGTTGTCTACCAGAACCTAATAGGAATATATTTCTATGCTGTCAATTAATATGTTCAAAAATTAAATTGAGTTAAAAGCTGAAAGGAAGTTTCTATGTTTCAGTTGGGAAACATTCTCAACTAATCAGACAGATTAAATTAATTAACCACATGTGTAAATAATTTACTTGAAATATAGATAATAACTTATATTTAAGTAATCCTACAAAATTTAGTAATATGAAGTTATGCACTGAACCAATATAGGTCTTGTCTATTACCAACGTGAATTAATTCAAACGGTTCGACGTTTATTTCGCTTAAGTAAGGTCTCGAGTTTGATTTATTGTGAATGCAAAAAATTCACGTTGAGAGAATTCTACCCCTTAGTAGGCCAACCCAATTCGACTGGATTAGTCGGGATCTAATTTGACTTCCGGATACCAAGGTTCATACCGAAAATAAACATCTTGTCTATTCACCTATATATATATAGTAAATTACAATGGTGGTCCAAAAAATTTTATAAATATTTCAATATGATACAAAAAGTTTTTTTTTGTTATTTGATGGTATAAAATGTTTCAAAATTATTTCAATATAGTACAAATCGTCATTTTGCCATTAACGTCGTCAAGCAGACGCTGATGGTGCAAAACCAATTTTTGAGGGACGTTATATGATGGTGCAAAATATTTTAAAGTTGTAACTTAATAGTACAAAATGTTTTACGTAAGTTATATAATGATGCAAAATTTACAGTCTTGTAAAGGATGACTTGACGGCATCAATGGCGAGATGACGATTTGTACTATACTGAAACAACTTTGAAATATTTTATATCATCAAGTAGCAAAAAAAACTTTTTGTACCATATTGAAACATTTATAAAATTTTTTGAATCACCAGTGCAATTTACTTATATATGTATATATATAAAGTAAACTAACAATTTAGTCCTTGAGTTATCGGGTTTACGTCACTTTAATCCTTGAGTTATTCTTTCTATCATTTGGATCCTTGAGTACAATTGAGTCCTTTTTACATCACTTAGGTCCTTTTGCTACGTCAAGTCAGTCCTTTGCTACATCAAGTCATTTCATTGCTACATCAGATAGGTCCTTTGTTATATCAGATAGTTCCATGAAGTCCCTAAAACATTAATTCAATCCTTTTGTTACATAAATAAAATTCTTTTGCTATATCAGTTAAGTCATTCCATTAAATTAAGAGGCTACCAGTGTTATACGAGATTAAATGCTACATCAATTAGGTCACTATGTCCACCTTTTGTACTTTCGTTAGATCTTGTGAAGACGTGGCAACCATATAACATTAAAAAAATATTATTTTAATTTAACGGCATTGTTTTGGTGTTTTTCTTGGAAAAGAAAATCTCGCTTTTTGTCAGGGGAAGACCGATTGGGGAAACAAAGGCTCCACCGGCCATCACAAGCCCTTCACCTTCAATCATCAACGCCACACGCTACTATCTCAGGCAGTACATCGTCGACAGGCCTCCATCTCCGACAATCCATCCGTAGTCAGCTCTACCAAAACATAGCTTCAAACCCAGCTTCTTTCTTCTCTGCCCCTTCTCGGCTTTGCCGTGAGTTTCATTAGCTTTCTGCCGAAGATCTAAGGCTCTTCCCTCAATCAACTGAAAGTTTCTTGATTTATCCAACATATACCTAGCTGACTTAGGTGAGTCATAAGTTGATCATCAGCCATATCGCTCGACGCATTAAGCTTCAACAAGCGCCTCAACCTTTCATCAGTGCAATAAGCATTAATAACCTGCAAACAAGAGATCTTCATCGCCATCCTCCACCAGAGCCTCGATCAATCGCACCGCAAATGTCTTCTCGATTATCACCGTTAGTCATGATAAAGCCCTATAAATAAGATTAGATTTCGCCGATCAAGGACAGGTGCTTCCAATCGAGGTCGAGAAAAGGGACCTTTGATCAGGCTCTCAGATCATAAGGCAAGAGTTACGAGAAAAAGAAAGATGGAAGAGGCCAGATCGCGGGGAGGAGGGCAAGCCATGGCCCCCTCGGGCGAGTTCACCGGAGCCCAATGACCTTGCCCAATGGGGCGATGGCCAGTGGAGGAGCCCTCCTCCAATCTATTTCCTCAACCTTGAATAGAGAGGAAGGGGGAAGGTTTAAATGTAGTTTTTTAGTGAAAAATGAAGAAAATGGAAGAAAAAAATTAATTTTTTTTTAAAAAAATCAAAACGGCATCATTTTGGTAAAATAAAATTAAAGATAATATATTTTTAGCGTCGTTCAGTTGACACGTCACATTTTCATTATGGGATTTAATGAATGACCTTGGACGTTGCAACTCCGTTAGGAAAGATAGGGTTGCAATTCCGTTGCATCATTTACGTCCCTAACATCCATTAGTCAAGGACCCAATTGATATAAAATCGATCTGTCGAGGATCCAACTTATGTAAAATCGATTTCTCGGGGACCACAGTGATGTACCTCGCTTAGTTAGGGACCTAATTGATGAACAAAAGGACCTAATTGATGAACACAGGGACCTAACTGATGTAAAATCGATAACTTGGGATCCAAATGATGGAAAAAATAAGGGATCCAAGTAATGTAAACTCAATAATTCGGAAACCAAATTGTTAATTTACTATATATATATATATATGCACGTCTTGTCTCAAATCATTATATGCGTGATTAGTGTGAAATTTTATAAATTAAATAATTTCTTCTGTCTAGTAGACTAGTGTTTTGCGCCAACATTTTAATATATGCTATGACATGTACTTTATTGGTAGGATCACCCGGGGATCTTTGGGGAGATCATATATTGTTGATGGACGAGGGGTTGTACCTGAATGACGGGTGGGTGACTTTGACCGGTGACGGCGTCCGTGCACGGGCTGAGGGCTTGGCGTTCTTTCTCGATGAATTCCTTGCCGGCTTCCCCTTTCGCGACCACATTCTCTATCCTCACCTTCATGCCCTCGTACATCACCTGCAACCCAAATGTTACTGACTAAAATAATTAATCATCACGTCAAATTTTTTAGAACAGACGATTGTGAATATCTTAGACTTAACACAGAAGAATCGACAAATCCAACAACATCACTCTTCGTTTCCAATTTCCACATTCAATATCTTCTCAGATTTCACAAGCACGTAGTGTCTTCTTGCAGAACATGACAGCAGCCTTTGGTGAACAAATCAGCTGTTTAACGTGACATATATGTATGTTATCTTCTTATTAAGAATTTTAGGAAAATGGGGATGAGGTTGCAGATGTGTGTATTGCCGTAAGAAGTGTTCTGGGGTTTTCGGGACCGTTTGAATTCAGAGTTAAAGTTACTTTGATTTTGATTTTGATTTTGATTTTGAAAAATGACAAATGAGATGTGATTATAAATTTAACTTGAAAAACGTGTATTTTTATTGTGTAGTGTGTTGAGTTAAAGTTAAAGTTAAAATTTTTGAATTGGAAAATGTGTATTTTTGTTGCGTAGTGTGTTAAGTTAAAGTTAAAATCAATGCACTATGAATCCAAACGGGACCTTAATGTCTTGTAGAGATCTATGGTCTTCTCCTCATCGTGGTCCTGATCTCATGGTCATTTAGCGCCCGCTCAAGCTTAGTCGAGAAAAATATTTCTTTATGTCATCAAACCGAACAGGAAGACTGGTTATTTAGCTAATGGTGGTGATGGCAACCTATTATCTCGTGCTCAACCACCTCCCAACAGGTGCAGATTTTTACCAAACGTGGCTTCTTCTTCTTTTTTTCTTAATTCCAATATCCGAAAGTCCAAATTCTCACTAATCTAATCGAGTCGGATCGACATACTAAGGAATAAAACTCTCACAATGTGGATTTTTTCCATTCACAATAATCGAACTTGAGATTTTACTTAAAAAGAATAAGCGTCAAACCGTTTGAACCAATTCACGTTGGTGCCTTCTTTTTTCTTTTATATCTTTTTTTTTTCAATTAAGAGAGATTCATATATCTAATATAAGAAATATAAAGTTCAAAAAATGAACATAAAAAATCTCACTAACCACAATAAATTCAGAACTTTTTTTTCCAATAAATAAACCTCTTAATTTTTTAGGAAAAACCGCATCTCACCATATCATATTCCATTTCCCTCTTACTTTCTATTTTTATTTTTATTTTTCACCTGGTAATTTGACGATAATACTCATAGACCACGATTTTCTTCCATAGGCCCACAGCTTTTATAATATCCGTAGGCCACGTTTATCTCCCATAGCTTTCCCAAAATTGACTAGGCGAGGGGCATGGGAGAAAAATTGCGTCTGTGGCCATACTCCGCAGATATTGTATTCTCAATTTAGCATCGATTTGATCTGATCACGTGATATTTTCAATGTGTTTTGAATCCATACAACTCTAAGTAAACCCCACTCACTGTAACATGCTTGCATGCTTCTTCCTCACACAATGGAAGCTATACGTGCAGGGATGAAACATGGAATTTTCTACTGGAATTATTTGTGTTGATTACCAGAAGTCAACCCTTACAATCACCAGCTAATCAGACACATGGCCGTCTTTCCTCAGCTATGATTTTTTCATTACCCCGATAATGCCTATAGCGAGCGAGACGAATCCACTCGGTCATTGATTTGAACCTAATCACTCTATATTCCTTTCTTCTTTTTTTTGGGTAAAATTACGATATACTTTTAGTATGTTTTAAACGCTTTCATTGCAAGTCTATTCTCATGAAGTATTGTTTACCAAATTCGCTTTACTATACCCCGTGGTTTGATATTAGTTGCTTTTCTCGATAATTTGACATCACTAATTGAATCGGGCGTTGTTTTCAATCGCAACAGCAGATATAGAGAAACCTTAACTAGCATGATATTTCTTACCTTAATCCTCTCTGTCTCGGAGCCAATGCTTCGATTCGACCTGAAATAATCCTCGGGGCTTCGGTCCACCACCTTATTCTCCCGACAGAAGGGCAACCAGTGGGCCGCAAACTTGGCGGCTTCCATGAACGCAAAGAGAGTGAGTTCCGACCTGCCATCATCCGACAGGTACACGGACAACTTATCGGCCGGGTAGTCATACGCCAAGACTGACAGCGCCGTGTTCACAACCCCGATGGGCGGCTCCTTGTAGGGATCCGCGGTGCAGACGAACACATCCAGGGCAGGAAAATCCTCCTCCTTGAGCACTTTAGGGATATTCTCGACATACTCGGTCCTGCGGATCGGGTACACGCGGAACGACTGGGTGGTGCACCACATGAAGGCAAGGACGGAATCGGCCACGAAGAGGCTCAAGGTGGCAGCAGCAACGGGGACGGGAGTGGTGAAGCGGAGGAGGAGGAGCTGCCGGACGTGGCGGTAGAAGAGGGCTAGGAGGGCAGAAGCGTATATGAGGGCATATATTCGGTTGGCCGTCCTACGGCGGAGCGGTGTGACGGAGTTAAGAGGGGGAGAATTTTCTGAGGAGACCATATTCCTTCTCGACCCAATTTCCATTGCCTTCTACACAAACGTCTGGCCAGTCCTTTCTTTCCTACACAGATGTCATGCTTTGCAGAACTCGAAGGACTTGACAGTATAAATCTATTGGAGAGGATGACTGATACCACATAAGGTATGTAAGTTCGTTTCCTAGTGTTTGTAGTAATTTCTATTTGGTACATACATACATACATATATATATATATATATATATATATATAGATATAGCAATTTAGTGTATTGTGGACAATGAAAAGTTATTATCCGTCAACGAGGTAGTTTGGATCGAAGGAAACCGAGAGAAGGGAATGAGAGTTTGTAATCCTATAGAGATGTACTTGAACTATCGTCAACGAAATTTATGATATGCCTATGGTTCCATCTCAGTGGAGATAAATATAACGTCAAAATAGCAAGATAAATGGGAAAATTCTAAATGCATATACCGGTGCAATCAAACCAGCTAAGAAGATAAGACAAATACATAATAGTCATTTCTATGTGTACCCAATATTAATTTTCTTTTCTCTTTTTATCGGGAAATATTAGTTGGCAAAACACTCTATACACTGAGTGCAATCAAACTAGTTAATTAGTAATTAGTTTGTTCAAGCGATTCAGCATTTATTTTGATTAAGTAAATTTCAGGTTTGAATTCTCGTGAATGTCAAAAATTTACGCTGGGAGTGTCTTACTTCTTAATGAACTGATCATACTCGATTAATCGAAATTCAATAGGATTTCGAATAATATGGTAAAAAAAAACTAATTAGGCAGTTCTATGTCTACGTCTATCCGATATTGATTGATAGGCTAATATCTTATAATAATAGATTGATGTGACCTTTACTTTGGAGACTTTTCAAAAATTGCAATTGTATTCCACGCAATATATTTTTAATTCGACCAATCGAAGCGGTCACGCATATTACTACATCAAGTCCCTTGACTAATCTAAAGGAGAAATTGTTTTTGCTGAATAGACGATAAATCTAAAGGTCAATTTTTCTTTCTTTCTTTCTTTCGTTCTTTCTTCCTTTCTTTTTTTGACTCGGCAAATCTAAAGGTGAAATTGAGTGATATGTCTATGGGGGATTCGAATAAAAGATATATAAGAGAAAGAGAGAGCATAAATTGGGGCGGCAGAAAATTGACGAAACTGTATTTTATCACACATGAAAGGGACAAGCATATTATAACACGATAGTTCGCTATTGCTCCGGTAACGGGGAAGTATACTAAATATACGAGGACCACAACATTATTATAGATACTACAATTATAAACGTAGAACGTTCTTTTTGTCTCTTTTTTATCTTCTAAAATTATCCATACTATCTATTATAAAATTTTCACTTTGTCCTATATAGATTTGAGCCCATTTACAATCCAAAACTTAAATTGATAGATTACTAAACTAAACCTCATATAAACTTGTGGTTTCTTTCTTAATTTTTCCATGTGAGGTAACATATCTCAACAGCCGCCCTCACGTGACAACGTGTGGTCCAACACGTGCCACATACTCTTAAACACCAGTTCTTAACAACTGATCACGAGCCGAACATTTTCTTCCATGCTTGTGCAAGGGGGGACAAATATCCAACTAGCCTCGAGCTCCACACTTGGGCCTAACTAGAGGTGCACATTTAGCTATCTCGAAACTGGACCAGACCACTCTTGAGCTAGATTAACATGAGGCACACTCTTAGCTGCCTCGAAACTGAATATGGCGTGGTGTAAGCCCACACAAGTGCGCGGAAACATAACCCGCTCTGATACCATGTAAAATTTGCATTTGGGCCTACACAGACTTGAGCTCATTTGCAATCCAAAAGCTTAAGCTGATAGGTTATTAGACTCAAATTTCATATAAACTTGTGGTTTCTTTCTTAAGTTTTCCATGTGGGATAACGTATCTCAACATCTATAATTTAATAAATTAAGATCGCTTAATTGAGAATATGGTAAATTACACTGGTAGCCCAAAAAGTTTTAATAATGTATCGAGTTGGTCCAAAAATTTTTTTACTACTTGATGGTACGAAATGTTTCAAAAGTGTAACATGATAATACAAACCGTTATCTTGCCATTGACGCCATCAAACGACACTGACGTGGCCGAAACAGTAACCCATCTCTTTCTCTCTCTTTGTCTCTCTCTCTCTCTCTCCCCTCTTTCTTCTTCTTCTCGTCCCGCTCCTCCCTTCCCTCGCCCTATTCTTGAGAGAGAGAAAGAGAGAGAGGGTTTACTGTTTCGGCTACGTAAAAAAAGGACCTGACACGTTTGCACCATATCAGCGTCGCTTGACAGCATCAGTTGCGATTTGACGGTTTGTACTATCATGTTACACTTTTAAAACATTTTGTACCATTAAGTAGTAAAAAAAAACTTTTTAGACCAACTTGATACATTAGTAAAATTTTTTGGACCACTAATATAATTAACCCTTAAGAATATGATAGTAAATTCTTAATGATAACTATCTACTACGTCTCGTTTCCCCTCTTTTACCCATTCTTTTTTTTCCCCCCTTCCCACACCCTCTCCTCTACTCTTTCCAACGTTTCTTCCTCGGCCAATGTTAAATTAATAGTGTGCTTCTTTTTTAATTCGGTGGAATGATAGCGTGCTTTTTTGCTTGCGGGTAGTTTCATGCTATCTTAAAGTTTCAGTGCATCAACATTTAGGTTTTTTTGTTTCATCATAGTTTCCTCGGTCTAACTAAACTTAATTTTAGAAAATATATAGTCATATGATAATTAATTGAATTGTTAGTCTTTATTGAATTGTTATTCTTTCTCTTATATAAGATTTCCTCACGTAGTGCTCGGGGTACGTCGCTCCAATTATTATAGATGACTCGCACTATAACAATATATTGTAAAATATAGTTTGTTGGTTTGTTTAAAGGAGGTTTATCAGTCTGGTATTTAAAGCAATTTTTTTTAATGAAAATTTAAGTTCGGGCCACCATAAAAAACTTGAAGGAGAATATATATCTTATTGAGTGGTTTAGGATTTCTTACTATGTTAGCAATTTTATATGCCTCTTTTATTTTATCATTCCAAACACGAGCGATAGTGTTTTAGAGTGGAAAACGCTCACACAGGTTGGTCGGGTAATTAGGAAACTATGAGTCAGTATTCTACACACATTTTTTTTCTTTTTTCAGTGAAACTATGAGTATCCTCAACTTATTCGATGAGACTCATCTTATTCATACGTCAGTTTGATCCTAACCACGAAACGCTACAAATGAGTTTGGTATCCCTTTACTGTGAATAAAGTTAACCGATTTGGATTTCACGACCATTAATTATACACTACCAGTTCCTAGCCCACGGACAATTGGTGTGACTTTTGTTGGGCCAGGGCCAGCCATGAATGATCAACATCAGTTTTTTGGGTCAATCTCTGGCTGAGAAAGAGTGATCTTAGCCATCCGTACCTTCTTGAAGATTGTCGCCACTTCAAACAACTTAATAAAAAAGATGAAAAACATGTCATTATTAATATATGATGCTGAATGGTCCTCAAGACGAAAAATCGCATTTCATGAGTACTGATCAATTAAAATGACGTTATCCATAGGATTATCAGTACTGCAGCAGTTCCAAATAAGGTTATTTAGGGTAATCAATCGACGGGGTTTCGAAATGGCAAAGCCTATTGAGCCGCACCTGTGAAGCAATATACATACACTAGGGAACAAATATAGCCATCCACTGGTACAGTTGTAACAATTCATCAGAGGACCTCACTGCGAAACGGCTTCATAGAATCCGTCGCCTCGCCTACACAACTTGTTAAAATCTCTTCACGATTCTTGCTGACTTAATGCTGTCGCGTGCATCATTAAGTTATCTCAAACTTTGCGAACATGGAAGCCACTCTTAATTAATCATCAGGACCACGTAAATGATAATTATATTAACAGCATATTCTCATTATAGGTCGAATCCTCTTGTACGTACCGAATTATTTTATCATCGGAAATTCATGGGAAAATGCTGTGGAGAGGGGTACGGGTGCCCACTAACCTAACATCAGCGGCCAACTTTGTTGTAAAATTGCATATATTAAATTCTCCACGTGCGTACGATTGGCTTGGCGGCTTTTATTTTTCTCATTATTTATGGTTTTAACAAAGAAAAAGCAACCCCACAAAAGGGCCCTCCAAAATATTAAATCTTATAAGCAAATTTAATTATTTCAAAAATAAAGGAAAATTTTTTAAAAAAAAAAAAAAAAGCAAAGGACCAAAATAAGAAGAGCCTCTGAAAATTCCACTTACAAAAAGAGTAAAAGACCATAGCTTCCACATACATTCCACTGCCATATTAAAATAACGAAATATATACGAAACTACGAACATATAAATATATTTATATTTACAAAGGAGAAACAAAGGACTTCCCACTAACCCCCCACTTCCTCTACCCACCAGAGATCAAATCCATAATAAATATTCACAGATTCTCTAATCTTTGATTAAACTAAGCCCAAAAGAAAAGAAGAAAGACCTGATCAGACCATGGACCCATCCATCTCACATCACCCCACCTCTTTAATTAAAAACCCACTTAATGAACTACTGATGTTGATTATGATGATGATGGCGATGATGGTGATCCTAAGCTAACAACAAAAGCTTATAGCTCTAAAAATAATCGCGAGCTACAAAATGTAATTGTCCATCGCGGTGGAGTCCCAGGTTTCTCCCCCAACCAACCAAACCTTCTTAACATGCCGAAAAAGTATAGACACAGGCCACTTCGGCCGCAAACAAAAATCAAGCCACGAATCTAAAAAGGACAGCTAAATATTTTATAAAAGGGTCGAAGCAGTTAGGACGATGTATTTGGTTCAAGTTTCAGCCTGTTCCACACCCCTCAAGGTACCTTCGTCTTCTGTCGAGGATGCTGGGAGCTTACTCCCAGAGCTCATCTTCTTCACATCGTGGATCGACCATATGAATATCCTCCTCACCATGTTGCGGAACTCCCTGTTATGAAATACGATGAATGGTTCACATATCAGGGTATACAAAGGAAAGGCAGAAATTTGAATTCTGTGAAGCGCAATTCAACCCTCCTTCGTTTTTCAAGTAAGACATATATGGAAAACGAAGGGTTCTTCGTAATTTCCAAACTGATATAGAGACCACGTATAACTATACGGGAGGGGCTACTTACTGCCATGGATAATCCCCGACGAGCATCATATCCCCTTCATCGTCAGTGTAGACTATCTCCCACTTGTTCCTAGGCCGAATCTCTCCCTTCATGTCAAACATCTCCTCTAGCTCGTCTATAAGTTGATCATATCCATCCAACACAGTCAAGTCCACAGCACGACCGACAGCAATGCCCTGCATTTGAACCTTTCCAGACACAAGATATCACCAATCAACAATTTTCACATCAGAAACTTCATTCAAGGCATATTCATAGACAGGAGATCAAAGTAAACAACTTAAACATATATACTTCAGCCGTTGTACGTACCTTAGTTCGACTCCTCGAGGAAATTACATTCTGCTTGCTTTGGCTCTCTTTTGCCCACACTTGCTGCCCTTGGTTGGTATCCTTGGGGGCCTTTGAAAGTTCGGGTTTCAGGCTCGAATCTGCAACAGACATTTCATTACTAACCGCTGATACATTGAGTGGCTCCACAGGCACCTTCTCCTGAGGCCGGGGGCTTACGGAGTGACTCATCAGGTCAATACCAAACAATCGACAACTAGAAGCTGTCTCAGGCTTCTTAACCTTCTCGACGGGATCAAGTGTCAATTCAGTTTTAGGCTTCGATGGGTATGCAGTAGAATAGGCTGGGACAATAGGCCAAGTGGAGACTGCTTTATCTTCCTCATTCGTCTCCTCAAAGACATGCTGAGTAACAGTCACGCAGGAAGAAGATGGCCACACGCCCTCGTTCCGAGTCCTCGGAATAGAGTTGCAGTTGCCACTGCCGTTCATGCAACTGCCATTCATATCTGTTTGGCTATGGTGCCACAAAACATGATGATCACCATGCTTTCCTTCAGCAGTAACACTCAGCTGATCATGCGACTGTGTCAACATAGAGCTTCGGAGAGCTGGAGCCGCTGCATCTCCTGCAGAAAAATAGCACATGTTAGAAAGAAAGCAATCCAATGATAAGGGAAAACTAGTAAAGAAAATGTTCATCTATTACCGAGACCAGAGACTTCAGCTGCTCGAGGCCTTTTATTCTTCAGTGATACAGATTGAGGTAGAGGTGCAGGCACAGAGGTTACAAATGGCTCTATCTCCCATGGAGAAACTCTATCAGGCCTCAGAATCGATGCCAGTTCATCCCATTGAACCTATAGAAAGAGGAATATATCGAGAACAGAAATATGGGAAACCAAACCCATTACAAAAATAAAAGGATGAATCATTGGACCCTAGATGTTCTTACCTTCAGGGATCGCCATCTTGAATCAGGCCAGTGAGGCGAAATATCTTCTTCCCCTACTATCGTACCAGAGAACCTGACATAAAACAAATTCGATGATACACTACTGGTTGTTTGGGGTGGTGGGGGGAAGAAAGGAAACAAAAAGTTGAAATTTCATACCTTCTCTCAGGAGTATCCTCACCCTCAAAACTCATCTTGAATCTCATACCAACAGCAAACTTATTCTTTACAGCGTCAAGATATTTGTTCAAGGTTATAATGAACTGACTTGTCCTGCCAATTCCAACCAATTAGAGTCAGTGTGATGGGAAAAAGAAAACAGCAAAAAATGAACGGGGAAATAGCAATAGTATAAGTCGAGATAACACACCTGGGCTTGTAATAGACAACAAAGAGGGTTTGGGTTTGAACTGCGTGAGAGGCAGTTGCGAGAACTCCTAGGTGCATGCTCTGACTTGATATCACAGATGAAGGCATGCTGCTCTGTTGACGAGCAAGACGTCTGACTCCAACGCGTAATTCTCCATTCTCACCTCTGTGGTGTTAAGCAAAATATGTTAAAACCTCCCTAGAAAAAGTATATACTCAATACCAATAAGGAAACTCCATCACTCGAAGGTCATACCTCAGGAAAACAAAGGAATCCCCAGCAATTAATCTCTTCGAAGTAACAAAGGTACTCCATCCAGTGGTGAGCAAATGCCTCCGCGGTTGACCTAACAATTCATTTGGGCAAAAGCATGAGCATGACAGAAAGTACACTACATCATCTTGCTTTCAACAAGACGAAGCCTTTTAACTATTACCTCTGAAAATATGCTTAAATTTCCATTCATAACCATGCAGATCCTTGGTGACCAACTCTTGAGTCGGTGTCGCCAGGTTCATGTCCTGAAGAAATACATGAACACCGGTCACAATTCTTCCTTGAGACAGAAAGGACACGAAAGAACTACACGACTTATTATGTAACTGTTTATTACCAGCGGAGGAAGGCATTCAGTAGCATGCTTCTTGAGAATAGAGAACCCGCCATGAGTGCTCGTATCGGAAGCAGTTAAAACCTTGCAAAAGTTATGGACTGTCGGTCTAGGAGGCTCAGGAGGGCACTGATCGGGACTCGTAGGCTCCTCTTGCTACAGTAATCAACGAAAAATTTTACACATCACTTGCATGGAACAACAATCTCCACTTGTCACGAAGAACCAAGCGAAAACAGAGACTCGTGCATGATGATAAGTCTTACATTTTGCTCCGGCAGCAGGGTTATCTGCGCGTAGACCTCGTCGGTATCTTGCTCTGCCTAAAAATATGAAAGAATTTGGAAGAGTTAATGCCGGATCACAGTTTCCAAGACTTATTATGAGAGTACTGCCTCCCATGGAGAGGCTTCATCCTACAAACTACCAACTGTATCGGATCTGACGAGCTACAAATCCTATCTCGACATCTCACAGCAACAAAACAACCATGTAATGTAAGTAATAAATAGAGAGACAAGGCACAGGGAAGACAATTAATACGAGGAGAAGAATACCAGCAGCTGAACGTGAATAACGCGGCAAAGAATCTTGGAGCTGAGACCGAACAGAGGAATCCTCTGATTCAGTTCCTGATTCATGGATGCCTCCAACTACACCCAACACAAAAATGGCAAAAACTTGAAAATTCCACCAACAATGAACCCAGACATATAAGGAAGGTCCCAAGAATCGAAACCAAAAGCGAAGGTGACTCACTTGTTCCATGTGACCTTGCGGGAAGTAGAACACTCTGTCTCCTTCGCGCGGGACGTCAACCAGCGGCCCCGCGCATGCCTTCCACAGCTCCGAGTACAGATCGTCATCTCCTGAAACTTTCCAGAACGGCAGCGAAATCAGAAAATGCAGTCGCAACTCTTCAAGGATTCAACAAGAAGAAATCCCGGAAGAACGGCAGCAGCAGTTGAGTTGAATATCTGTCCTACCTTCAGCTCGATTTGCCATTTCCGCGGACTCTCCACTGAGTCAAAGCGAGCAGAACCACGGGAGGGAGCTCAGGTAATCTAGTCTCTGTCCGCACAGCAAGGAACAGCTCCAGCAAATGCTACGAAACGACGCGCACGAAACCTCCGGCCGCCGCGATTCCAACAGCAGCGTAACGCAAAAACCGCCGAAGAGCCTTCCCGGGACCGTTACAAAACCACCTGGACAAGCTCGCAAAACCGCTATCCTCTTCACCTTCCGTCTTCCTCTTCTCTCTCTCTCTCTCTCTCTCTCACTCTCTGTGTATGCGGAATCAGTGAGTAAACGCCGTTCAAAGAGATTCCCACAACCAGCTCGGGTGCGCGTTTTATTATATGGAAGGAAGAGGAAGAAGCTTTTTTCTTGGTCCCCCTCTCTCTCTCTTGTTTCTCTCTCTAGGGGTGCAGTTGCGTTGTGTCCGCTATGTATTGGTTAACCTCCAACAGGACTAACCCGAGGGGTTGAGGGTTTAACCGTGGCGTGGGGTTAACCGGACGGACCGGGGTTAACGTTAATGGAAGGAAGTGGCAGAGATAATGACTGGACGGCAAATTATTATTGGGGTTAGTATGTTGGCAGAGAAGCTCTCCCCTACTACGAGCAATGGCCAATTAAATTGCACTAAAACATTAGCTGTGGCCAAAGAGAGTCGTGCATTCGTGAGGAAGGATAATATTTACTCGAGTAAATGTTAGCGAGGTGTCGAAGATATCAGTTGGGTAGCTAAGGGAAAAAGAATATTTAAAAATAAGGTTATATGAATTAATTAGGTCAGATGGTATCTTAAGATTTTTCGTCATCTGATTTAAATTTTATACCGACATTTCGAAATCATTTGTTTCCGAATTCGGTTGTTACCTAGCTTATAAATAAGCTAGTCTCTATGTATTCAAAGAACTCTCGTGTTTTAGGTCTATGACTATCACATTTCAACATCTTTACTCTCTCTTCTCATATCATATGTGACAGTTGAATTTCTCTTGTAAGATTTTTGGAAGTGGAAGAAATTGTGCATAAATGCCTAACTAATTGTGACATGTTACTATAGTACTTATGCCATTTGATGATTGTTGCTATTGTACGAGAAACACAATTTTTGTTACATGATTCAATAACCGCAAAGCTAGATTGTAATGGTCTCTTGAAATTACAATAGAAACTTGAGAGCTTCTCCGATCTTTTGAAAAACTAGTTTAGCCATTTATAAGTTATTTACATAGCGTTTAGTAACGAAGTTGAGTTTGATATGATTTGATTTAAAGAGATTAAGACAAAAGTAATTAGAAAAAATATGGGAAATAATTTTAAAAAGAAAATAAAAAAATAATGATTGTGTTGTTGAATTGAAAAAAATTTGTGGTTTTCATGTCTCGCATTCGTTGTATGATATTATAGCGTGCGGTAAACGTACTTAAAGATGTTGAATATATATATCAAAAAAGCAAAAAGGATATTATTATCAAAATAATTAGGATGAAGTGTAGAGAAAGTTATCACATCACTTATAACAAAACTTACTTGACGGACTGCTAGACATTGCTAAAATGATTTATTTAAAACGTAATTAAGTCTTTGTAAAAAGTAAATTGAAAAAAAAAAGGATAAGAGTGACGAGGACGAGGCTTTGCTTTTTTCCTTTTTCCTGGAAGACAACAGAGATTAGTTTAATCCCACCTTTAATTATAGCAATTAAAATAATATGATTTCCTTTTACTTGGAAAAAAAAGAAGAGAGATTTCCTGTTCTATTCTTTGCATCTTTATATCAGCTTAAGCTTCCCTTTGTCCCCTATTGAGGATATATATGTCTCATAGAGAGAGAGAGAGATGCCTTAATCACACCCATTCAACCAATGCTTATCATATATATTAATTTGAATAGTTGATTAATAAATAAATAAATGAATTAGATAATTAATATCTATCTCCTTTTCTGAAGGCTTGCAATTTTCCCTAGTTGAAAAGCTTTGCCAATCCACATAGACTGGAAATTGTTCTTAGAAACGGTGAGTTTTACACCTTTATCTAGTCTAGAGATATAAAGCTCTTTCTTTTATGTATGATGATACTATCAATTGTTCTTAACGTATCTTAATCTTAACCCGTCAAGAAGGAAAAAAAAAAACATATCTTAATCTAATTCAAAGATAAAACAAAAGGGTATACATCTTAATCTTAAAACGCGGATTTAATAACAAAATATATTAATGATGAGTCTAACTAGGTAAACCCCACCTACTTGTCCATCGTTCCTTCAACTGAAATTTTAATGAATCCGTAGCAAATTGATTTTTTTCATTGTTAAAAAATTGTGAAAGACATTATTCTCGCAGTTCCAAGAACTGAGTATATAAGATTACTCATTATCTCAATATATACTCAATAAGTATGCTTTCTAATATTTGATAATTCTTAAACTCAACTAGAAGTTTACTTATTTTATAACCAATTTATTTAATAATATAAATTTCTAAATATATACATTTTATCTAGGAATTTTTTTAACTAAGTTGGTGGTAATTTGTTTAGAATTTGACATGATAT
Organism: Punica granatum; assembly: GCF_007655135.1. NCBI lineage: Eukaryota > Viridiplantae > Streptophyta > Magnoliopsida > Myrtales > Lythraceae > Punica > Punica granatum. The sequence goes on from NC_045127.1 coordinate 49,926,030, forward strand.
AAGAGTCAATTTTCAAATGTTCGTGCTAGAACATTTAACTTCCAATTAATTAATTTCAAATGGGAAGAGTTATAGGATCAAATCGCCAAATCTATATATACTTCCATATATTGGATTTACGACTAATTTTCTTTTTTCTGCAATGAAATTTTGAGATAATTTTAATTTTTTGATGAAATTAATTTGAATTAATTTTAAACTTACAAAACATCATTAACATGTAAGTTGTACTACAACAACATTGAACTTGTGAAATGTTAGGGCTTGTAATAAATAGAAAATCTATCTATTATAGGTTTTTAAAGTAGAATTCTAGGGTTCTTGCGATGAGAGACTTCTATTCTTGTATAGATAGCATGCCACGTCATTATTTTTGACAAATCATCAACGTAAAATTGAAAGTCTTTTCATGTATCTGCATCAAGAAACACATAATTTTTTTTTCTAAATATCTATTGTTATATTTACCTAACTATTATAAGTATTTAAAGTTGTTGTGAAAGATGCCGAATTAGAGGAATTTGACCAAGAAGTGAGAACAATGAACATGGGGATATACGTGGTAAAACTCTCGGAGTGAGGGAAACATCCACGGACAAAGTAGGAGATTTCACTAAATCGATAACTGAAAACTACAAGAGACCACACTAGTCTTTCTCAACCCCTTTATAAGACCTAACACGAGAATAGCCTCACAGTCCTCACAATCATCACCACTCTTTCACTCTATGAACCCCGGAAACTCCAAGAAAGTAAACCCGAAAATTTTCAAGAAGATTACCCGTGATTCTCACACAACGTGTTATCTTGATACAAGACTCTCTCCCTTTAAATAGATATAATACTTTCCTAATCTTACAAAGATATCCTAATATAATCCTAGGATATTTCCTTTTTTGAATATTCTAAAGATATTCTAAAATTATCTCTAATATCCCCTAAAGGTAATTTCTTTATTTAAAGATCCAAGAGATACGACGACACCCATATAAAATAGGAAATATATTCTCAAGATAATCTGAGATCTTACACATTCTTTTTTCGTCCGATCTCGTTATCGCTCCGGTCTTCGAGTCTTCAGGTTCTCCACTGAATACATGACATACTTAACAAATCTCCACAATGGCTCGTATTCTACTAAGTCCATATTGATTTAGACTCAATCTACTCTGTCACAGTCCTTCATAGACTTCAACTCATCCTGTTCAATCGTTCAAGTCAAAGCCACCTTTGGACTCATTCGAGGTATCGGGCTTCTTCATCTTCACTATGGTGCACCCTCCGAAGTTAACATTTCGACAAGTCGTATTCTCGACTTCAGCATCACATAAGACCACCAACTCCGCAAACCCATAGCGTTCCCGTGATCTCAACTGCTCATTCTGTCTGTCTCCCGCTTGTAAGCTATTCCACCGTAGAGATTTCGGCCTACATTCAGATCTACCCTAGATAATCTCCATACCAATTTGAGTTATCAGAGCGTTGGACCCAAGCTCCACCTTCCTCCTAGGCTTTTTCACATGTCATCAGCATGTGCTCTTAATTTGCTTGACTAAAGTAGGAACATCAAAAACCACATTATTGATAAGGAATTTTGAGGCCTTACCACGCCTGTGCAACCTATGCTTTTCGACCTTATCGGTCCCAAGCAAGTCACCACCATCCCTAAGTGACTCCAAGTACTTTTCTTCAGGAACTGAACACTCGAATGATGTCGTTGAAGCCATTCCTTACAGAACATACAAGCCCTTCTACAACAGTCCATTCATCACCACAAAGAGGCCCTTCGAGATTCTTACAACTCCACCTTGGCACCTGTACTTAGAGCCAAGCTTGTCAAGTGTACCGAACGAGATCGGATTTTTCTTTAATCCCGGGACATGCCTAACACCCGCCAACAATAGTTCACTACCAGTAGGCAACTGGATCCGCACTTCTACCATCCCCGATAACATCACATAAGTCACCATTAGCCATATGGACTTTTCCACCTTCTATGGACCGATAAGTAGAAAATAATCCTCTATCGTGGCAAACATTAAAGAGGTCCACGTGATCACCTACGAAGGTCCCTGGACTCATCTTCAGCTAATTCAATCGCTACTTCAAGTATAATCTGCTTGCCATGGACTTCTACTGATATAGCGATTCCAGCTTCTCCTACACTTTCAGTGCTGAGTCTTGATCGCATACCTCCCGTAGAACTTTATTCAATAGGCTTAACTGGATGGCACTCAGAGCTTTCAACATCATCGTCTTCCTCTCCGCCAGTGCCAAGTCCGCATACAGCTTTTTCTCTCATTCTAGTGCTTCCGCAAGGCTGTGATGCACAAGCAAAGCCTTCATCTTGATCTTTCATAGCCCGAAGTCGTTTGATCCGTCAAACTTCTCCACCTCGAGCTTTGCTCCCGACATCTTCATGTGCTCCGAGACCGTAGCTCTAATACTAATTCGTCGTGAAAGATGCTGAATTAGAAGAATTTAATCAAGAAGTAAGAACAATGAACACTGAGATATGCGTGGTTAAGCCTTCGGAGTAAGGGAAATATCCATGGACAAAGTAGAAGATTCCACTAGATCGATAACAGGTGATTACAACCTCGAGATCACACTCGTGTTTTCTAACCCATCGTTACAAGATCCAATCCGAGAATAGCCTCACAATCCTCTCAATTCTCGTTCATTCTATGAAACCCGAGAATTCCCAAAGAAGATTACCTATGATTCTCGCACAACATGTTGTCTTGACACAAGACTCTCTCCCTTTTAAATACGTTCCCAATATCTCAAAGATATCTTAATATAATCATATGATATTTTCCTTTTTGAAATATTCTAAAAATATTATAGAATTATCTCTAACATCCATCAAAGATAATTCCTCTATTTAAAGATCTAAGAGATATAACAACATCCCTACAAAATATGAAATATAATCTCAGGATAATTTGATTCTCACCCCTTCCTTTTTCGTCCGATCTTGTTATCGCTCCGGTTTTCGAGTCTTCGGATTCTCTAATGAATACAGGACATACTTAACAAAAGTAGACTTCTCGGATTCTTGTTATGAGAAACTTCTATTCTTGCAAGGAGAGCATGCCACATCATCATTTTTTACAAATCCTCAACTCAAAATTAAAAGTCTATTCATGCCCCTGCATTAAAAATGCATACATATTTTTTTGTATCTATTATTATAATCATGCTTACAAAAAACAAAAACATTAAGCTAGTATCCATTAAGGTACAAAATTACATGAAAGTACAAATGAAAAACAACCAATTCAGGACGTTTACCCCTGCCATCGGAAACAACATTGAATGTTTTTGGGGTGTACATTACGTTTATTAAATCACATCTGTTTAAAGAAAATAATTATGAGATACCTTCATAATTTGAAAGAAACCTCACGATAAAAGCCTTACAGTGTATATGATATATGAATTAAAAAAAAATCAATTTGCAAAATACATGCGCTATCCACGGGCCACATGACTAGCTACCTCTGAAACTCAAGCGATCCACGGGAACTTGCTCCGGTATCTGAACACTTCTCATGGCATATAATTAAAATATTTATTTTTATGTATATTTAGTTCAGTGAATATCCACATCAGCTAGTGTTTTATAAAATAATTAATTGTAATTAGTGGAGAGGGAGGAGCATCTCTCTGTCTCTTTAATTATTTTTATTTTAAAAAAATTTGCACAGGAATTAAAATTTTTGTTAATTAACAAGGAAAAGCAACAGGACAAGCCAATGAAATTTTGGATTTGTGTAATGTTCGGCTGTCTCTGTGCATAAAACACATACTCACTGCCCCTCACTAATAATAGCTTTATTACTCGACACCCCTTTCTTCTGTTTTATTTACTACGACGCATAATAATTGAATTGTAACTTTATCGAAAATAATGGTGGACCGATCTTTATCATATAATGACCCTTGCTCCCTCGAAGGGTTTTCGTACATATATGTATATGCGTATTGTTATACACATAATAAAAGAGAGAATCTAGAAAAGAATATATTGACGTATCAAATATACACGGACAGAATTTTCTTTTAAGACAAATCGACCACATCTCTACCCAATCGTATCACGAAAATGGGCATACCCGTGTTTGCTAAATTCAATTATGCGTTTTTTCCCCAAAAAGAAAAGAAGGATAATTTATCTATATATGCATGTTGGCATTTAAAAAAATTCTATTTAGAGAATGTAAGTTAGTAAAACTAGTAAATATGTGAAGGCACTTATCCTAATTTGTTGTCTTGAGATTCTTTATGATAAGCTAGTTTGGGGATTCTGTCTGAGTTCTCTTTGTTTTTTTTTCCCCACTCCTTATCTCGTTGAAAGGGATTCTATTCTCTCGCGTAATCGATATGCAAGCAAAAAGTTTCTCAATATATATTCGATTATAAAGAAGGCACAAGACCTGATACAATAAAAGAGAAATTCTAAACAAGTAATAAAAAGACACGGGTAATTTCACTAGATATCGAACTTATGAACTCTAAGTCAACAGGCGAGGGTGTGCATGATAGTGCTACACCATCTTTTGATTCCCAATATATATTCCATCTTGGCAATTATTCACTTACCAATTAGATAGAGACATTTCCCTAACAAACAATCTAGAGTAAAGATTCTCGTATTTTACTATTGTTAGAGAGAATTTAGATCCCCAACTTGATTTTCTCGCAAAAAGACAAATCATACGGGCGAGAACTACAATTTTGCGTCGAAAATCATAAACACGTGAATAAAATGGTGGATAAAATTGATGCTTTGAAGCCAATTGTTCATACTTCTTTGACACTCGGCCCTTTCGATTCTGATCCAACTAACAGCGAAAAATATTCACTAAAGATTGAATAGGGACAGAGCAAGGTATAATTATAAACGTAAGACCTTCTTAATGAATGAATGGCAAATGATGGAAGAAGAAAGGCAAGAAAGTTTGCAAATATAACTATATATGAACATATCCGATGATTGGATAAAGTCCAATTGAGTGCTCACCCCATGTGGAGACCAATCTGTTGGGTGTTTTAGGGCTGCCCTAAACTTGGCAATTCACACAAATAAAGGACAGCCCCACAAGTCTGAATCAGTGCTTTCGTGACCCCACACGCACACGCATTTCCTAGTTTTGTGGGGATACACACATCACCTCTAGGACTGCCATAAATTTTATTTTATTTTTTTGAAAAAAAACAACTATATGTTTACCCTTTGGGAGGTTCATTCATTCCATTGAAGGAAATTCATCATAACCTTTTGGCAAGCCTTAGTTTAAGAAATGGGGGAAGGCTTTTGTGTTGGACTCCATGTGAAGACAATCATGTTTTTGCACAAGGATTGGCCGGTCTTCGGTGGAGCGGCTCCCCCTTTTCATTCTACTATTCCGTGTAATTCTTAACCCTAAAATAAGTTCTGAGATTGCTAAAATAATGATTATTATGCATCAGGACGGTAAACCATCCCTTCCCAGTCAATTCAAGCAAGTCCCAGTTCGTAAATTTGAGCTCAATTATATATATATTAATGGGAATTCAAGTCAATAGTCTGTTGACTCTGTTAATATATATTCAAACTCCAGTATATAAACCAACAAGGATTGATTCAAGCCGTTTAACACTTGTTCCTTTTAAATAAGATCTCACGTTCCAGTCTTGTTAATAAACAAAATTCTTGATTATGAGAATTTTCTCCGTTAGTAGGTCAATCCGGCTTGGATTGGATTAGTCGAGATTCATTGCACTTCGGATACCACGTATACACCGAAAACCCGAGTATATGAGAATCGGAACGCACTTTCTTAATGGATATTCCTACTTTGTTCCATGTAAGCTCTTTGAGAGGAGTTTTTGAGCTGACTAATGTTAATTGGAATAGCTTAGTGGGATATTGGTCCCCTCCTGTTGGACTTTATTTTGAATGAATCAGGGCCATTCTCCGTCGTCCGATTTCAGGCCAAACAACTACTGGATCAGAATTACCGTGGACTTTTATCTTTTTCGAACTGGACAGGAAGCTTTCTGACCACCCAATTGACGTCAAAGTCCACATTGGCGAGAGAACCAAATGTCTGTATCCTGACGACCAATAAGGGTCCTTATGCAATTGTACATCGACTATCTTTTATCCTCAATCCAAAACCCTTGGCGATATATTATCCACTATATTTCTACCGGCCAGCTTTGCTCGTCTCCTTTATTAATCCGCCTTTTACATAAGCAGAGTGCGACGTAGATCTATACGAGACTCTCTCTAATGGAAACATCGGACACGTTCTCATTCAATGCGTCACCTATTATGGGATTTTTAATCTTTGTTCCACGTGAAGGCGGGTGTTAAAATATGTTGTCCCACACGAAAAAAATTAAGAAAGAAATCACAAGTTTATATTAGGCTTTGGTCAAGTAACCTATCAACTTAAGTTTTGGGGTTACAGATGGACTCAAGTCCATGTACCACCTTATTTCTTATATTTCATAACCATAAGGTGCTAGTACCGTGTGTAGTGTTACGTATTCATTGTCCAATCACCATCAAGATGTTCGTCAATAACTTTGCATACATATAGAATTTCCCTTCTCTCTCATGTATCACGAAATTGAAGTCGCATGGGTTCCGCTAAGGTTAAAGAATTCTATTTATGATCTTATATCTATGTGGCATATAAATTCAAGTAATAGCATTAGTATGAAGGCAAAAAAGACAGGAGTCTCAGCAGATTACAAGAAGCAGTAAAACAAAAATTACAGTGATGACAACAGCAATGAAAAACAGAAAAGAGATAGCAAATAAGGAAGATTACGTCCAAGCGATTGGCGATAAGTAAATATAATTAATGGCTGAGATCACTTTCAAGGGCAGGTAAGTAATAACCAGGCAATTGAAGATTCACAATGTGGGTTGGGGTGGGTAAGGATTAGTGGATTTAATTTAAGAAATTATAATCATTAATTCCCACTCTACCTGTTTTTTTTTCCCTTCAGTGGGATCACGAGATATCTTCATTTTTTTTGACCGAAACTATTCATTATTTAGACGTCTGTTTAATTTTACTGCAAAAAGATTCAGTAATTCTCTATAGTGCAGGTAAAATTTGCTCATATAAACTCAGTTTGCTACAGATCACATCCCGTGGCCAACTTTCCTTGTTTTTAAACATTGCTGTGGTGCATACAAATTAGTTAGGCACACGTACTATAACTAGGATTGGCCAAGCACAGAGTTAATCGAGTATTTATTAGTAAAAATCGAAACCCATTTTACCACTCTCTCATTGGACGTGCCATCAATTAGGATTAAGGATATCTATTAGAAACCATAGTCAGATGTACAATCAAATGTAAGTCAGCGCAGTATACAAGTTCACGCGATCCTCAACATGCAACTTAACGTTTTAGTTTTATGTTAGATCTGATCGAACCATTCGGATGGATAATTTATGGATGTGCCACTGCATATATATAGTCTTGAAAGCTTGGCTTAAGGGTCGGTGTGTGTGTCTAGAATTAATTTCGCATATGCTCTGAACATGCCATTGGAGATCAATCGTTAGCTAACCTACCAGCAGCACACAAACAACAATAATTGGTTTGCTGAACCATTATATACTATATTATCTTACAGAGCCTTTTCTTTATATGCCCATTTAGATCCAACCCAAATGACACTATACTAATGCTCATCACTAATTAATAAGAGTAAGACAGGCCGACATTCATATACTTTTTAACCGTTGGCTCGCGATGCTCGGTTACGAGTAAAACCAAATGTTTGTTAAACAGATGATTCCCCAGCTACTAAGCACATATACATACTTGCGCGCGCACGCATAATTGGTGACCATCGAGCCAATTTTTAATTTGTTGGCCTGACCATCGAGCCAATAGAAAAAAAGGTAGTATGTATTAGGGTACACTTATGGGGATTCCCCCTATCATCACATGTTCTACGCCCGAATGTGCCAATTAATTACTTAGAGAAGCTCGGAAATTGTCTCACTCGTACAGACAATTTGTCAATATTCAGGAGGAACAAACCTTTTCTTAGAGACCAAGGAATTAAACTTACAAGTTACGACCCAATAGAAAGAGGGGAAAACTCAGGGATTCGGTCCACAGTGAAGAGGAATGCAAGTATTCACTCGATTTCATATTCAAAATTTCTTAAGGCCATCAACTCGGCCTTTGGCCGATATGTACCTATCATGTGCGTCACTAAGGTTTCACGAGACCAAGGGCATAAGTCAAGCAAAATAGAGTCATGTGCGTCGCTGGGACTTCACGAGATAGAAGGGATTAGTCAAGCAAAAATGGGATGTCCCTTGTAAAAAAGAAAAAAGAAAAAAAAAAGATATACTTCTACATGTGTTTCGCGAGGAAAACAGTTGTGCTGATTAGTTTGCCTGATGTGCCGTCCTTCTGCCTCTTGGCCTTCATGTTCTTAATTTTGTTCCTAATGGTCTAGGACCGATGCTATTAGGAGATCTTGTAAGGGTTACCACCCCCATCTGTGCTCTTCTTAGTTTTCTAGGGCGTTAGCCCCGTTCCTTTACCCAAAAAAAGAAAAAACTTCCTTTTTGCCTTTTTAACTTAATCGGGACATATTTCAACCTATTAGATGATATACTATATATTATAATTTCCATTAAGCATCGACTTAACATGGTCACGAGGTACTCCTAGTGAAATTCGTATGACAAATCATATGGCAGATGTAACAGCTATACCTTGTATGCATGCGTATGTGTTTATACTTCATAGCTTTGGTAGTCTCTTCATTTAGAGAATCTTCATTCTTCGACGAGACATATAAAACTTTGGCATTTTCTCTAATTGGACTTTTTTGTTGGAACTACATTAACAAAGAAATAAACCCAAGATTCTTTTCTATTTCGTCCCCAAATTTTTTTTTTCTAGTTATTGAGGAATTAGAAAATGGGAAGGCATGAATCTTGCATTCAGTGATCAATGCCATGTTATTCAAATTTATTCTAGAACGGTGGATATATCATTTACAAATAAATGTCATAGATTAGCATAACTCTAATCTATATTATATCATTGGAGCATCAATGTCTACTTAAATATATATATATTGAGTTTCCATAATTGAGATGGGGTAAGCATGACACAAGATGATGATGCTTTGACATACATTGACATATAAATTATATATATAGCTAATCGTACCGGAAGAATTTTATCCCTTAATGGGCTGATTCGGTTTGAATTGGATTCTGAATATCATAGTACATATAAAAAATATATATGTATATATATTTAGCTTATAAATACAGTCACGCAGTGTGCCCACTCTTAAAATCCATGAGCATAGGTCGATGTATCAACCGAATTAAGCGGACACACTGGAGCAGAACTGAACAGTATATACGTTCCTCCTAGTTTCAATGTGTTTATTTCTATGCTCGATTTTTATCGAAGAAACCGGCCGAGTACCAACGTTAAAATCTATGTTGGTTCAAACTTTGGTTGTTCCATCTGGTTTGGCTTTTAAAGTTATGGCGCCTCAATCAGATCAAATCTATGTTAGATCCCACAAAAGCATGCACAACATGAACGTGAATTCTAGGATGCAAAGAGAGTCTCCCGTGTGCCGAGTTAAGCTTTTATGTAACAGTCGAATCCATGTAGAAGTATTTTTCGTCGAAACTGAGAAAATGATTCATTGGGATTTCTAAAGCGTGTTATTGCTATATAATAGCGAGAAAGTACTTGATTACATATAACTCGTTAATATGGCTAGTAAGATGTCAATGTTGGCATCAATGCACCGCATGTTCTTGCCGATATTCACCACAAGAATAAGCAACTTGGTTTTAACTTACCTAATTTATCGGTCAGTGGCCGCCTAAGATGGAATTATTACATTGTTAATTTCAGTGCTAATCTCCAGTCCCTCTACAACGGCAACTTGACTGACAGACCAAGGAAATATATTCTCTTTCAAACTATCCTTTGATGATACTGTGCAACCAACGAATTTACATATAAGTAACTAACATTTTCATTTTCATTTTTTTTTTTGTATCATGGTATCCGGAAATCCAACGGGTCTGGACTAACTCAATTCGAACCGACTAAGCCCACTAAAAGGTAAACTTATCATAGTCAAGGATTTTCTCCATACACAATACTCGAACCCCAAGACCTTACTATTTGGGACAAAGCGCTGAACCCTTGAACTAATCATTGTCGGTCGACTAATTCACGAATACCTTGCAAGCTCACAAGAAAAAAAGCCGGTCGTGCAGGTGGTGCTAAAGTATTCTCGGACTCACTATGGCTCAAACTTGAATTTTTATTGAGGGAGTCGTGCCGTTTAACTATGAGGTTTAACGCCATTGGGTTAACATTCCGACATTTCTATGTTTAAAGGCCCTTTTGAATTTGAATTTTCCACGTGTTGTTAATTTCCTCGTTTGTTCAAAAGTCTTCTAAAAGAGAATGACAAAAAGGTCCAAGTCATGGGAAAAAAGACGGGAACTAAGCAGCGAAAGATTCAACGGCGGCCGTGGAACACGACCACTTGGGTTCTTTGGTTCCATATTGGGGGTCATAGTCAAAGTAAACCGTGTGTGTATAGTGAAAGATCTACTACCAATCTTCAGTTCAAATGTCCCACGGGTTTGTTTGTCGCATAACATGTCCATGGTGATGCATTGATAGTGACCGCATCGAACACGACATGCTCTCTGCAGGCTCGTGTCTCCATACGCCGGCCATGGCGAACTTGTTAAACTAAGAGCATCATTGATCCGAAACAAATATGGATCAATCGAACAAGTCTGTCTTCTCGGAAGACACTTTTTTCTCGTGTGGGCTGTCAATTTCCTGAGATGGGCCTCGGAACATGATTTCATTTGTTATCCACCTCTCGGTCCCATAATTTATCAACTTGATCTATCCCTGTTTCCAAAACTACATGATATGACATAGATCTTTGATATTTCAACGAATTCCATATTCGTGTTAGGGGTTTCTTTGGAGGGTAAAGCGAATCGGGGTACCTTGATAGGTATTTATATCGGACATGGGAATCCTGTGACAAGTAAGCTGTTTGAATTCTGAAACTTGTTGAAATCAAATGGGTCATTCATATGCAAATTCATCAGAAGGGAAAAAACTGACAACTTTTATTCAATCAGAATCACCAAATTCGTGATAAATCTCGGTGAGGATATGAAGAATGTCGGAAACAGTTGAAGGAACGGAAAGGAACATAGTACTCCTCACAGCAATTTTTTCACAGCAATTTTCTCCTGTCATCCTTGCCGACTGTTTATGCTCCCTGATAGAACCTCAAGAATATATTCCCTAGAGAAGAGAACTGTTGCTCGATTGCATTTGATTTCGTCACTCAAGGCTTGAAAGGAGCGAAGACAACAACCGAGTTGTGCCCACCAAAGCCAAAGGAGTTCGATATAGCTGCAGAGAAATGATACAGAAACCGATCAGCTCTACCATTTGACACACTAGTCTGAAATGTTGCGGTAATATGAATTGCTTTCTATTAGCTTCACACAAATCGCATTGCTTGCCATAGACCAAATCAAAAAAAAATATATATATATATATTGCCTATGTCACACCGGGAGTGAGAGACTAATGGACCGTACCGACATTAACTTCATGCTTTTTCTTCACATTCGGGACCGTGTCGATAGTAACAGAGGGCTCCAAATTCTGCAATTATGTTAAAGGTCATTCAGAATATGAGATGATTTATGGGAGATGAGACTTATGATGATATAGGCTCTAAGATGTTAGATGCAGTACATCTTGGTTAATGGTAGGATGAACCCATCCAGTGGTGATAGCTTTTATAGTCGCGATCGCTTCGAGGCCGCCTGCAGCCCCAAGTCCATGCCCAATGATTGACTGCAACCAGATTACATTGGCTCAACTGAATGTCATAAAATTTTCAACAACCTAATTAAATTCCTGAAGTATGACGCCGGCAAATTATATGAGTTTCTGACCTTGGTACCATTCATCTTCATCTCGGACGTGTCCTTAAACACCTTTTTTATCGCATTGACCTCAGCTAAGTCCCCAGCTAGGGTTGATGTTGCGTGGGCATTAACATAGTTCACCTGTAAGAGGTGGACCGATAATATCATTTTCATTAAATATCAAATCTAAAATGTTAGCAGAATATTCATCTTTATAATGGGAAAGGTTTGATTAGCACTTAGCGTTTCACCTCTTCAGGGGAAACACCAGCATCTTCTAAGCTCTTGCTGATGCAAGATGAAACACCGAGGCCATCCGATCGAGGCTCGGTCATGTGATGGGCATCACAAGTTATGGCTCCTCCCAGATACTCAGCAATGATATTGGCTCCTCTCTTCATAGCATGCTCTAGGCTCTCCATAATCTGTAAGTATTGTTAGCAAAATCAGCATCAATTTAATCACAAGACACGTACATTATATACCGTTCGTGATTACACTGTCGTGCAGCTCCTACCAACTTAATCTGTCAGGAAATCGGCATTTAGCAGGATTAGATATGGAAAACAAAATGGTGCGGTGAGGACAGAATTACCAGAACACCAGACCCTTCTCCCATGACGAAACCATCGCGATCCTGGTCCCAAGGTCTCGAAGCCTTCTTAGGGTCCTTATTCCTCTGTGACAAAGCTCGGCAAGCAATGAACCCTCCCACCCCAGTGGGCACGACTGCAGCTTCAGTCCCTCCAGCCACCATGATATCGGCCTCGCCTCTCCTGATGTGATTGGCAGCCGCATAGAAGCAGTAGTTCGCAGTGGCACAAGCAGTCGAGATGGAGTAGTTCGGGCCCATTAGCCCGGTATCTATAGCCAAGAGAGCTGAGCCCATGTTGGTGATAGAGTAAGGAATAAAGAATGGGGTTATCTTCTTGTACCCCTTTTGGATAAGCGCTTCGACTCCGTTGCTGAAAGCTGTTAGCCCTCCCATTCCTGATCCGACTAGAACTCCTATCCTTGTCCTGTCCATCTGTACCGCAGAATGAAAGAGGTCAGTGCAATCAGATCTTAATATGTACATCATTGGCGATATAATGTTTCAAGATAACTCAAATATGCCAAATCATGTGAAGTAGACATTCTCGGCACATCTTCATTATATGCTTATGCTATTAAGAATTTCGGTCATTTTATATGTTATTAATGTGCATGTCTTAATATACTTCTGACAACTAGCAGCTTGAAATATTCGTTGCAGTGTACTCTATTATCAGGTTAAGCTTTTAGATTAAAACTGGCAATTCACAATTTAATGGAATTTACTTACGGTTTCAAGAACTTCACTTCCGAGGTTGGCATCATCGAGGGCTCTTTGGCCTGCAACCAAGCAGTACCGCCAGCAGTCATCAAGGCGGCGGTCATTCTTCCCATCAATGTATCCCTTGGAGGAGAAATCACGGATCTGACCAGCAAACCTCACAGAGAAATTCGAGGCATCGAACCGATCGATGAGGCTGATCCCACTCTCTCCTTCGAGGAGCTTGTTGTAGAATGTGCCGATGTCATTTCCAAAGACCGAGACAAGGCCCATCCCCGTTATAACAACCCGTTTCTTTGGATCCTTCTCTTTCTTCGGAGCCAAGCCAGTTGGGGAGGCCATGGCCTTGATCCTCCCACATTTTTGAGCTGCAAAATCAAAAGAATGACCATAAGACATGAACATCAACTATGAATGAGTGAGTCGGGAGAAGAAACAAAGCTCAAAGGCCCATCTACGAGACACTTCAACTGGAAGACATCCAAGCTTTTGATATGAACTGCTTCGGGACTCCGGACATTCCTTTGACATGTAAATGAGACCACCTTTCACATTAAGTTCTCGAGTTAAATGGTCCATTAATGGGGGCAAGCGAAAAAACAAGAAACTGCAGTACAATCTATATATCATTGCTAATTGAAATCCTGGATACACTCTCATTACTAATATGAACTTCCTAGTATTTAGGATTGAGGGACACTTTATGTCATGCATTTATATTCCTCTACTGCAAAACAGAGTTTCCTTGATCGAAACCGATGTAAAAGCTGCCTCATTTTCGCATCAGAAGTGTCGAAACAGCTCAACATAACTCATATCGAGGAAGAAATGTGATACAGAAACAGGCACTTTAGCTCATTGCTTATCGATTTGCACCGATTTCAAACAGATTCTCGAAAATCTACTCATCATCCATAGGAAATTTCTACGATGGGATTCACCGAAACTGATCTAAATGCCGCCTACTTTATATAACAGAAAAGATCTTAAGAGCTCAAGTTACCGCAATACCAAATTCACAGCCACGATCAATCAAGAGTAAGGGATATCCTGAGCTCTGTTCTTACCAGACGCAGAAGACACAATTCCATTTGCTGAAACCGAAGAAGTAACCGCCATTTTCACACTATCCACTGGTCTGAGTCCATTGTACTGAACCAGGGAAGAAGCCCTGCTAATGGCCCCCGACTCTCTGCCCCTTGGCAGCACTCCCGCGGAGCAAGTCCCTGCAATTCCTGCCATTCCCTCTCCTTTTCCTCTCCTTCTCTGCTCTGTTCTATCTCAGAAGCAGAGGAGCTCTGTGACTATTATAGATACAAAAGTGAGAGACAGAGACAGAGACAGAGAGAGATGAGGAAGAGGAGGAACTTTGGGCTTTCAGAGAAAGAGAGAGGCAGAGGAGCTGACACAGATGCTGCTCTGTTTTGCAGAATCCGCCAAGCTTGTTCCTATTCTGTCAGGTGCCATGAACTAAACTGGGGCGATGATCTCAAAAATAGTAATAGTATTTTATTTAAAATTATTATTATTATTATTATTATTTTAAAAAATACGATGTTTAGTGCAGCTGTCAAAAAGCACCTCGTGGATCGTGGCCAATGATAAAGCGAAGTACAGATAAAATTAGTCTCAATCAATACGTTGAGAATACGACGTGATTTCATCATAAACAAGACATAAACAACCTACTTAAATTCAACTAGGGTGAGGGAGAAGGAAAGAGTTTTGGAGGTAATTTTCTTCAAACTGGTTAACTACCATAAACAACCGACTTGAATTCAGGGAGAGCTGAGCTGTCCAAATTTGCCGCTATTTTCTTCTTCAATGCCTACCGGTTCTGGCGGTTAGCTGTTAATTGCTCCGCCCAGGGACATTTAAACAGTGCACATGCGCCGGCAGCCCATCTAAGCACGGCCGAGAGTAAACGGGCCTAGGTGGGCCCACTGTGCCAGCTCAGGCCCATTGAGCCTAAGAAATTTGAAGAAGTTATTTTGGCAAGACTCGGAAAATGGGGACTCGTATTGATCATCCATGTCATTTGGAGTTTACTATTAGTTTGGTCCTTAAAAGATTCACTACAAACAATTCGGTTCCTCAAAAAGCTTTTCACAAATTTGATCTCTAAATCATGATTGTCTCTACCAATTCGGTCCAGCCGTTAAATGGTGCAAGGAAATCTAATGTAAACGCACAGATTAACTGACGCCGTTAATAATAATACAAAATAATCAAAACGACATCGTTTTAGGCGATTCCAATAACAAAATTTAAAAACAAAAGGATTAAGAAACGGGGAGTGCTCGAGTAGGGGCTCTCACGCTGGCAACCTCGCCAGTTAGGGAGGTCGTCAGTGGGGAGCCCCCAAGCCAAGCGAGCTCCCCCACCTTTTGTTCCTTCTCCTTCAAAGGGAGAATGAACAGCGGGTGGGAAAGCTCACGTAAGGACTTTCTGTTCAGCTAGTTCTTTCATTTTTTTAATTTTTTAATTTATATTTTTAAATATTGAATCGCCTAAAATGACGTTATTTAAGTTATTTTATATTATTATTGACTATGTAAGTCCACATGTGCATCCACGTTAGATTTCAGTAACGTCTTTTAACGACTGAACTAAATTGGTAGACAAAATCATGATTCAAGGATCAAAACGAAATCGTTTTAGGCGATTCAATAACAATTTTTTTTTAAAAAAAAAACAAAGATTAAGAAACGGGGAGTGCTCGAGTAGGGGCTCCCCCACCGGTAATCTCTCCAGTGAGGGAGGTCGTCAGTGGGGAGCCCCCAAGCGAGCTCCCCCACCCTCTGTTCCTTCTCCTTCAACAGCGGTGGGAAAGCTAGAGTGGAGACTCTGTCCAGCTAGTTCCTTTTTTAAAAAAAATTCTTTATTATTTTATTTTATTTTTAAATATTAAATAGCCTAAAACGACGTCATTTAAGTTATTTTATATTATTTTGACTATGTAAGTCCACGTGCGCATCCACGTTAGATTTCAGTCACGTCATTCAAAGGCTGGCCTAAATTGATAGACAAAATCATGATTCAAGGATCAGATTGGCTACAAAATAGGACTAAACTGATGGTAAACTCATGTCATTTGTCATGTCTAGATTTGGACTATACCCATACACGTCTACTCCTAATATAGTAGATCTTGTACGTTGTTAACATGATCAGCGCCTACTCAAAGGTAAGCCTTCAAGAGCAAGTCCAATGGGTGACACTCAATAGAGTGCCTAGTTGGATCCCGTGTCACATTGGCGTCACATCAAAAAAGTAAGACACTACCACTTACCATAAAAAATCATTCTAATGATTGGCACCACATTAGGTCCACTACTTTAATATTTTTCCCTATCTCTTTCTTTCTCTCTTGGTTTGGGCCCACTACTTTTCTTTCCTCTTCCTTTCTCATTCTCTCTCTCATTTCTAAATTTTAAAAAAATAAAAAGTAAAGAGGGCAAGTCACGTGGACCCCAGCAGTCCACGCGGCCTGCCCCAATTGGCTCGATAATCCTTGGGAGTGCCAGGCAAGAAGCACTCCCCTTAACACTGCTAAGGGCAATGCCACCACACTGGAGCAAGTCTAGTGGTAGTGCCTATACCGCCACATGGCATCATCATCACCTAATTTTGCAATTACTGGATTTTCTCTAAAACCATCTCCAATGGCAGCCCCGCCCTATCCTTGTCGCCCACATGGTACCAAGAGGAACCGGCCCTGAGCCTCGTTCCCATTGGGGATGGGAGCTGAAGAGGCATGTGTCTCACTTAACTGGGACGAGTCCCTCTTCCTCCATCAAAATAAGGGTCGTCACATGGTAGTCCTTGCTGCTGCTCAATTGCAACATCAGCTTTATATATATATATATTCTTATTGACTCTTTCGTTTGCGTGGCCCTGCTGTTCCTATTACGTAGAATGCAATGGGCTACATAATTGCCTTTCTTTTCTTTTTCTTTTTAATTTTTTTAAAATAAAAAGTATGAGACCACAATAAGGACTCAAATGGGGATTGACCATTGGAGTATCCGATCCCTTTTTTCTGCTGGTCCTTCTTCAAGTAACGTGGCGTTTATGTGACATCATGTGAGCCCTTAGTGGGGGCCTAAAGGGGAACTCCCATTGTACATGCTTTAAAGCCTTTGCTTGAGACCTCTAAATTTTAGGCTCTATTATCAAAAGTTATATTATGTTCAAACTATATATACATAATCATTGTACTTATCCATAATAGATTAAGATCCCTAACGATAATTTTCCTAACTTAATTTCTAATAAACTTATTTGTCCAAAAGTATTCTTAGTAAATCTATTTCGCTCATTTGTATTAATTGCCAATAGTTTCACATAATCTGTATTTCTCTCATTCAACCTCCCAAATGCATTGATCCCTTTTCTCTCAATTCCTTATTATTCTCTTTCTGAGTCATTCGTATGATTCAACATTTCCATCTTTTTCTATTCTACCCGAATTTGTCTATTCTTTATCATGTTAAATTAAATTAAAATTTATTATCCTACTCATCCTTCGTTTTTTACTGAATTACTAGACTTCCCTTTTCATCTTTTTCTCAATCATTTTTCCTCTTATTCTTTTTGCCGATTCAGGCAAAAAATATATATATTATTTCAATTGAGAAAGTTTGTAGTAATAAATTTACATTAAAAAAATCACTAAAATAAATCGCTTATAAAAATTTATTTGTT
This sequence comes from Punica granatum, assembly GCF_007655135.1. Taxonomy (NCBI): domain Eukaryota; kingdom Viridiplantae; phylum Streptophyta; class Magnoliopsida; order Myrtales; family Lythraceae; genus Punica; species Punica granatum. Next base: position 49,944,051 of record NC_045127.1, read on the forward strand.
GCTTTTCGTCTTAAAACTTGAAATTTAAATTCAAAATAAAATTTCAGGTTAATTTTTTTAGATATATATATAAAAAATCGCATATTTACTTTATGTTACCAATTCTCGTGAACCGCCACTAATAAGCGCAGTTTATGCCATTTTGATGCGAATCAATCTTTTACGTGCAACCAATGGAAAAACAGTTGAATGATCTTCCTAATCTCATCAAGAAGACACTTCTAATAAATTTATCCCTTCAGCAAAAAGGAAAAAAAAAAAAAAAGAAGAAGCAGATATTTCTGATAAGCAGAGGCTCAAATAAATTGCTCAAATTATTATTCAGAAATCTTTTTTTTTTTGGGGGGGGGGGGGGGGGGGTTGAAATTTATGGTCATCATCTTCTCTCCCTCTCTCTCTCTCACTGTAATCGAAGAGACGGAAGCGGGAGCGAGTGAGAGAGAGGAGAGGGAAAGGGGAGAAGAGAAGAATGGCGATATCTTCTCTTTTCGCAGCTCTGTCACCTTCCTACCACTCACTCTCTCAGCCTCAGCTCCATCTCTCTCCTTCTCCGTTCAATGGCCCTTCAAACCTCATCAGGTTCCCATCGTCGAAGCTCAGCGCCCCTCTCTGTTCTTCTTCCACTTCCACTCCCGTAGTAGAGGACGGTCTTCCTCCTCCTGCCCAATCCGACCCCCCCATCGAAACCAGCGACGATGTCCCTTTCCGGTATTCCCTCTCGCCCTCTATCATTTTACTGCTCAAATCAGAATTTAAGGAATTAAGTCAATAGAAATGATAGAAGCTATCGCTTGCGTGACTCGTTTATCATGTTCTGAACCAAAGACAATCGTTAATGGCGGTCGTTCATGGTCCTGCTCCAGCACACTGAGTGCAGAGCTCTGTGGCGAGCAGTAACGGCCCTCCGACAACAGCGGCATTGGCAGGCACATTCTTATGTTGTCCAAATAAATGTCAAGTCGCGTCCTAACTTGCCAAAATTTTGCCGGACAGCAATCAATTGCGATACATGAATCCAACGAGTCGTGGACAAGGGCGAGAGAATCCATCGTATTGTCCGCAGCTCCTGCACATGTATGATTTAGGATGTTAAGAGTTCTTCAGTTTTATCGGACTTGATTCTTGGCTGTAATTGTGCTTAGTGCGGTTCACATGCTGTTGCACAGGAGCCTAATCCAAGCTTCATATTTGTCAAATATGATGGACCTAATTGATCTAAGTAAAGCACGCGTAAGGGGAACACGAGCTTTAAATAAATTTGTCAAAACATCTTTAGTTATTGGTGAGTCGACAAATATTGGAGGATCCTTCTCAACTAGCTTATTAGTGATATCGTGGCAGTGGTTGTAAGGCCTGCGGGAGAGAGGAAATCGAGAGGGGATGCAATGGGGAGGGAAGGATCCAAGGCGGCATTGCAACGGTCCCTGGCTTCGGTTGGTGGCCCATCAAAGCTTACAGGCCTTGCCCAGGCTTCATAGCTTCTGGTGGTAGGTACTTTCGACGTGGCCAAAGCATGGATGAGGTTGCCTCCGGAAGAGGAGGGCCTGCTGCAACTTATGCAGACAGTGACGATGAATCTGAGCCGAGGTACGCTTTCCTGTCTTTGGTTGTCACATCCTGACTTTGTTGCTGTGTTAGTGTTAGATGAATTGAATTGTTATCAATTATCATAGGAGGTCTTAGAATGTCCCTCGAAGGCAAATGATTGTCCGAAGTTCATCGAAAGATTCGACAGTGAATGCATTCTCTAGTTATTCCTTTCCTTAACGATACTAATTCCTATGCTGTCTTAGATGAATTTGCATGCATATGGGTGTTCAAAGTGCATCAAAAGATTTGCAGCGAATGTAATTCTTCACTTCTTTCCAAGTTCGAGGAATTCCATAGGAATGAGATGGAACAATATAAAGAATACCAATACCGATACCTGGAGTTAGGTACTCATATTCCTCTTGCTTTGCAACGGGGCAAGGTGGATCATGCTTTTGCCCGTAGAACAGCAGAAGGCTGCTGAATCTGCTTTGTAAACACACTTACTATTTAGTCTTTGCTATGTCTTATTCTGATAGCAAAGTAGGAACTGTTCTAGATTTGAGAACCTCATTACGTGTTACCGCGAGTCTTTGTTCATGGAAACTCTATATGGGTTTGGGCGCTTGATTGTGCTTCATGCAGCTATTATAACTAGGTGACATATCGTGACTTGTGCAGCAAGAAAACGCGTGATCCCAGGAGATTCAAGAGGTAATGTTTGAAAAGGTCTCCATCCATGAGGTTGTTCGTGGGAGGAAGACAAACCTCGAAAGAGGACCGAGGTTTTCCATTATGGATGCTGTGACAATTCGAACATGAGAGGAACACAAAATTATGGAGCATTGACCCAGCTTGTATTATCAGGATATCATTGAAAGCACAGTAACCTTAATAACCTTCGACGGGATTCGCATTGTAATTACTCATTCCAACTGTTCTTGAGATATTGCTTATCTGGAAAAGTTACACGCATCGCGGTTTCGCATTTTCGATGCTATGTCCTATTCGATACATGGGACTGAATCAGATACCATTTTCTTTGTGGCGGTTTACCCTCGAACTAAGCAACGAGTACGAGGACGCCAAGAATCTGGTGACTGTTAGAATAAATCGTAAGCGAATCAGGGTCGAGATGATTCTAATATGTCAGATTTTCGGTACGAGTTTTTATACACATAGCGTGAGACCTGACCAATGAATTTGAGGCCACGTATACTCGAGCGCTCGGGCGGTCAAGATGATTTATCAGTGAGATCACGAAATCGCACCAAAGAGAGCCACGATCCACAAAGATCATATATTTCCTAAATGTGGCCTGCAATTAATACTGTCTTAATCGTTGTCGTGTCCTACGCGAGCAGAGCCGATTTGGGCTTATCGCCACCACTTGTTTATCTTCTGCGGCCCACCTCGCAGCCCTCAGACCACCACAAGCTCCTCCTCATTTCAGATAAACCCCCGCCACCACCACCTCCACCCATTACACGTCCCCTTCAATTCTCTCTCCATTCCGACGACATTCATACACTAATTCCTGTTCTCTGTTTAAGCAGCAGCAAGAAGTAACTGACCATGGGCTGTGCATCGTCCAAGAGCACCGCCGTCAAGGCTGACGTCTACAGCCCGCCGCTGTCCAGCTTCGCCGTCTTCGACATCAACTCCGTCAAGGAGCCTTGGGTTGTCGTGGACAAACCCCAGCCGGAGCAGGAGGACCAGCCTCCCTCGACCCCGCCGGAGAAGCCCGCTCAGCTGCCAGCCACGATCCTCGACAAGCTTAAGAAGCTCGAAGCCGCCGATGACGCCCCCCACTCCACCTGGGTCGAGGTCAGCAAGGCCCTCGAGGACCTCAAGCCCGCCGTCACCGCCCCGCAGGAGAAGCCGAAAGCGACTTCACCGCCGGCTCCAGGCGCTGACAAAGATGATTCCCAGGAGCCGCCCCCGCGCAAGAACTTCTCCTTCCACACCCTCGAGGAACTCGATGCTAAGTTGGCTCCGAAGCCGGCCAAAGAATTGAGGAAGACCGAGTCGTTGCGTACTGGGCCGAAGGCCGAGCCGAAAGCCGAGTCGAGGAGGGAGACGAGCGGAGGGTTCAGGTCCGTGAAGGAGAACATCTTCATCCAGAGGGACCGGGAGGAAAGGGAGAAGGAAGGTAAGCTGGCCGCCTACGACAGGCTGATGATGAGCAAGCGGGATCCGTTCAGCGTGTTCCCGGAGAAGTGCCCGCCGCGAGGCGAGGATTCTCTGGTCATCTATACGACCACGCTGCACGGGGTTCGCCGCACGTATGAGGACTGCAACAAGGCGAGGTCGATTCTTGAAAGCCACCGGGTGGTGTTTGATGAGCGGGACGTGGCCCTGCACGGCGAGTTCCGGACCGAGCTCAAGGAACTATTTGGGGAGGCAGCGACTGTGCCCCAGGTTAGGCTCAATGCTGCATGTCAATTCGTTACGTTCATGTTTCGGTCCATGCCATTTCATACACAATAGCAGCGAATGAGTAAAGATTGACGTGACGCTAATCGATTGCTCCGGTTAATTAGATGGCTTGGTTGAACTACTAGTGTACTTGAAAGAACTTGGCCATATTACATTAGTTATGAATTGAGTAACTGTCCGTTATAATCGGACTTGACGGGACGTTCACTCCAACACGATTGAGACCGTCATTTCGGATAGTGCTCCTGACCATGATTGTGCATGATCTTGTCAGGTGTTTGTGAAAGGAAGGCACCTCGGCGGGGTGGACGAGCTGGTGGAGCTTAATGAGACGGGGCGGTTTGGGAGGATGCTGGGGATGGCAGGTATTGAGAAAGGGGTCGGGAGGCAAGCGTGCGAGGGGTGCGGCGGGGCCCGATTCGTGCCCTGCTTGGATTGCGGGGGGAGCTGCAAGGTGGTGGTCGGGGGAAGCAAAGAGAGGTGCGGGTCCTGTAACGAGAACGGCTTGGTCCATTGCCCCGCTTGTCTCTGATTTCAGTCAAATAAAGTCAACTGGAGTGGTGATTTTCAATTTGGGCCGCGAAGGCCCAGTGGGCCTCCTTGTGTTCTCCCATTGTGTATAGACTTTTGGATTTAGATTGAGTTCTTCAAGTACAAGGTTGAAGAAGAGATTGAAAGTTAGGAAAATGAACCTATGACAGAAAATACTTGTTTTCAGTTATATAATAATACTTTTAAATCATTTGCAAATGTGGGAATGCAGTTGATCAATGCAATACACTTCTTGTTTTCTCGAATGCTGTCAAATGCTCACCCACGAGCTATGGGTCCATGAGGGCCCAATGATTCCACGCATTTTTGTAAATACTTCTTCCTAGGAATTTATTAACAATGTAAATAGACACTCTTAAAAATTAGTATAATTTACTTTAATTGAAATTAATTTGCTAGAAATCTAAGTAATTTATTCAGAAAAATTTTGAAATATATATATATAACTTACTCTCTCTCTATGTATAATTTAAATTTAGTTGTTATTTAGCTATTTTACTATATTTTTTAATAATCTATATATCTATATCTATATATATATAATAACAAAGTTCCGAGATGAATTTTTATGCCGCCACAAAATAAAAGTATAAAATAGAGCTCCATTGTGTTGCCATATCATCATTTATATATAAGAAAATATTTATATTTTATATTAAAGAAACGTGTAACTTCTATATCAGTAACTATTTATAGAGTGATATAATGAAATATATGATGGGATAGGAAATTCAATACATAGTGGATATTATAGATGTCGTGGAAATTTAATAGGAAATTCAACGTATAGTGAATATTGAAAGCATCATCCAAGATGCACGCATATATATGCCGTTTCAATATATAAAGCAGAATATATAATATATACTTTTTGTTGGTATATGTACGGTAGGATATCTAAGTATAATGGTAGTAGAATATTTTAAAGGATAGAACGGAAATTTGCTTATTTATTTATTAAGGAAATAATTTCTATGACATTTCCGAACTTGATAGATGTAATATATATATATATATATAGTTGTATACTTTGTGCATATTTATGCAGCACCATACCATAGTTTCTATCAATTTTGTCGTTTCACAAGTATGGATAAGATTTTCTCTTTACTTCCATCAAATTTATTCATAGGGTGATTTCCATCAAATTAGTATTTGATTATTTTTATATGCTATTGCAATCGCCTTTAACTGCTATTAATTGACATTGCTGATCATTGAACATTTAGATAGTTGCTTTGCTCCTGTTGTGTTGTTGGTTTGAAAAAATTTTGTTCTTCGAAAGCGTTGTGATCACTTATTTTGATTTTTTTAAAAAAAATTAAAAATCTTTCCTGCGTAATGCGTGGATTCTTATCTAATTTACTTTATATACATGATGTTGACCCGATCTGTGCCTTTTCCAGTGAGGTCATTTGAGCCCACTTGAATATTTGAATATTATAGACAAGGCATTAAAAATTGAGATTATTTTTTAACCTGACTCAAATTTTCAACATATACCTATTAAAAATTTTCTAAAATAAAATTTAATTAGTATTCAATCCCGTGCATTGCATGGGTTTATGTTCATATATTTATATTTTGTAGGAATAATAATTATTACAATTTATGATATTAATTTACTTATTAGTACTATTATTATTATTATTATTATTGAAAATAAAATTTCTCAACAATTAATTTTCAAAAATAAATTTCAATAAAGCTGCACGAATGCTTTTGAATAGTTCAATTATAATTTTATAATCAAGGTTCTTATTGTAAATTTATTTAATTTCTTTCACAATTTTAGTTTGTATTATATATAATTATATAATTTTATATATTTTATTCTTTTACATTATTTTCAAATTCATGGAATCTTTCTTCTGGATAAAGATTGCTATTATTCTATATAATATCATTTTTTCAATTTATATAATCTTCCTTTGTGCATAAGGATTCTTATTGTTCTATATAATGAGACATTATATATATATATATATTTATATATATGCATATTAACTCTATTCTTTATTTTTTTTATTTCTTATTATTTTAGAATTTATTAAAAGGTAATCATTTTTATGATTCATTATTCTTATTTTTAACGCATTAAATATTACTTTTCAATATGTTAGTACATATATATGTTTTGCTTTTATGATATATATATATATATATATATATATATATATATGCTTAATAAATTTTCCTAAAACAATTTTGATACCATTTCAATAAGCTAGACTCAATTTTTTAGGGGAATTGATACCATTTCTACCCAAGATCTGTCGATTGGGGGATAACCATAGAGTACTGAAAGAACAAAAATATGATATAAGGGAATATCAACATAAATAGATGATCAACATGGAAGATTTATTCAGAAACTTAGCCCATAATGGGCTGAAGGGAGTACATGAGGATTATGAAAACCAAAGAAAACATGAGAGAAGAAAAGAAAAGGGGAAGAGTCTGAAAGAACTCAACCCATGCTTACACTGGAACTTATACACAGAATGGGAGGTTGGAGGATCCGGGTTTTGGTGCCGGATGTTTACATATGAGAAGAAGAAAGAAAGAAAGAAAGAAAGAAAAGATTATTGTGGCGGATGAGGTCCTCCCTCTGATGCTGGAGGAAGACCCCTCTTATAGGCGATGAGAGATGCCTTGTCGATGTGCAGCCTTGGACTGTGCACTCACATGCGGGGTACTGTCGAGCTCAGTGGAAAAAAACTGTAGCTACGTGCCTTTTTTGTCGCAAATAGTGACAGATTGCTGCTTTAGGTCGGGCACGCTCGCCGAAAGGTTTTTTGTCCGTTATGGTACCACTGGAGTAGTGGTGGGACGCTTCCGGAAATTGCGCTGAATGTGGGGCATAGCCTGTGTGCTGAAAGGTTTTTTGTCCAGTAATGATCCACGTGTCGAAGCAGTGGGCGGACGCTCTCGGGTGCTGAGGTTAGCAATTAGATCAGAATTGCTAGTAAGCAATATCGGGTCCCACCTTAAAACAGATTTATAAAAACTCAAAATTCCAACAAATATTTTCAAAAACCGATTACACCATAACAACTGAAGAGCGGGACATTCCCCTAAAAAATATTTTTAGCCCAGTACACAAAGATATGCTTAATACCGTTTCAATAAGCTAGACTCAATTTTCATAATGTCACATTAAGTTAATTATTTATATACATTTATCACATATATATAATTAAAAAAATTACAACAAAAATTTCCCCTTAATTGTATTTAGTAAGATATTTATGTACATTTATTTGCATTTATTAAATATTTTTAATTATTATTCTTTTTATTTTTTTTCCATATTTTTTAATTTTTCTTTCAATTATTATATATAGTGAATAGGAGATTCAGATACATTAATTGCATTTATTAAAAAATATTATTTATTATATTTTTAAATTTTCTTTAAAACATTTATTATGCACTCAATCTCATTTATTATGCAGCCAAGTGAATTTTAGTTATATACTAGTTTTTTTTTACCCGTGCACTACAAAGATTTATTAGATTTTTTCCTTTAGAAGTAAACTTATAATTGTTTTTTCCATGGAGAATTTTATGTTTTTCAAAATTAAATATAGTTTCATTTTGAATAAATTATTTTTCATAAACTATGCATATCCAAAGTACAAGTAATTATGTCGTCATTTTATGCACATAAATATTAATTTGTTATATATAATATAAATTTTATTTGTCATAATAAGTTTTTCAATATAATTTTAAAGTCATAGGAGATTTATATTGCAATAGTCTAATAATATATTGAATTTTGTACTAATAGGTTTTAGTTATTTTATAGATTGTAGCATTGTACAGTTAACCTATCACTTGGAAATTAATTTTTTACAAATAAAATTTTCCAGATTGATGGCAAAAATACTTGGATAAATTAATTTAAGCATTTTTTTTCTAAATTTTTTATTTTTAAATTAAATTTAATCAAAATTAGATATATAAGTAAATATTATCTATATACTAGTGTTCATCCCTTGCATTGCATGGGTTTTGTGTTTATATATTTATATTTTGTACAAATAATAATTATTACAGTTTAAGATATTAATTTTATTATTATTATTATTAAAAATAAAAGTTTCTCAACAATTAATTTTCAAAAATAATTTTATAATCCACATTCTTATTATGTCTTGTAAATTTATTTAATTTCTTTAACAATTTAAGTTTTTATTACATATAATTATATTATTTTATATATTTTTATTCTTTTCTAATTTATGGAATTTTCCTTATAGATAAAGATTGTTATTATTTAATATCATATCATTTTTTTCAATTTATATAATCTTTCTTCATGGGTAAGGATTGTTATTGTTCTATATAATGAGACACTATATATATGTCTATATATATATATATATATATTTATATATGTGTGTTATTTTTTATATATACTTTTTATATATTTTTATTGTTTTAGAATTTATTAAAAGGTAATCATTTCTATGATTCATGATTCTTAATTGATCACATTAAATTTTATTTTTCAATATACTTGTACATATATATGTTTTATTTTTATGATAAGTTATATATATACTTCATTAATTTTCGTAAGAATATCAAATTTTTTATATCAATTTCTATAAACTACGCTCAATTTTTATAATATCATTTTAAGTTAATTGTTTATATATATTTATCACTTATATATAATTAAGAAATTACAACAAAAAATTTCACTAAATTGTATTTAATAAAAGTTTTAGGTATATTCAATTGCATTTATTAAATATTTTTAATTATAATTCTTTGTTTTAAATTTTCTTTTAATTATAACATAGTGAGTATGAGATTTAAATACATTAATTCCATTTATTAAAAAAATTAATTATTATCTTTGTTTTTTACTTTTCTCTTTTCATATTATTTAATTTTTCTTTTAAGCATTTATTATGTATTCAATCTCATTTATTATGCACTCAAGTAAATTTTAGTTATATATAGATAGATTTTGACTCCGCCCTCTCTCTCTCTCAGTTGTCAAAAAAAGGTAAAAGTTAGAGGTCACATGTAAAATTATTACTCAATGATATTTTGAGACTTGAATCTTTTACCCTCCTTTTTTTTTCCCTTATATGTTCTTCTATCTCCGTCCACGTTCTCTCTTACTAGAAAGTTAGAAAACAAAACAAAAGTTAGAAAACATTGTTTGGTTTGTGAGTATAATTTTAAAATCACAATTCTAACTTAACTCTACCAACTACAAAATAAAATAACTCATACAAAGTCAAAGAGTGGGCTCCATTTATACCACTTTTTTCCACAACAAAACAACATAATTCATACAAAGTCAAAGGGTGAGCCCCATTTATACCATTCTTTTTCAAAATCAAAATCTGATTTTAAAATCCTACTATGAAACCAAACGCAGCACTAAACTCTTCGAAACATTTTTAAATATTAAAAACTCGCTTTTGTCTTATATTATGTTTCACTTAACTCAAATCTAATGGTCACCCTTCTGCTTTGTTGAGTTCTTCTCTTCATTCATAAATATGAAAGCATCTCATCTTAGCTATAAATATTTTCAAGTTTTTTTTGCCCCTCCATTTACCTCATATAACATGCTATTGTGGAGATTATTGCTTATATCAGAATATGAAGAAGATATTACTGGCACAGATGATAAATTTATACTCGAATAATTATTGAATTAATTACTAGTAATTTCTTTCTTTACGACCACGCTGCATGGGGTTCGTTGCACGTATGAGGACTGCAACAAGGCGAGGTCCATTCTTGAAAGCCACCGGGTGGTGCTTGATGAGCGGGACAAGGCCCTGCACGGTGAGTTCCAGACGAGCTCAAGGAACTACTTGGGGAGGGAGCGACCGTGCCCCAGGTTAGGCAGCTTAGGCTTTATGGTCCATGTTAATTCACTGCATTCATGTTTCGATCCATGCCATTTCATAAACAATAGCAGTGAATGAGTAAATTGACGTGATGCGGATCAGTTGGTTCGATTAATTAGATGGTGTGAAAATTCAGTGAGTTTATATGCTATTGGACCCATCTCCAACCCAAAAACTCAAGCCAATAGATTGTAGTACCTAATCTCTTATAAACTCGCGGTTTTGTCTTTAATTTTTCCATGTGAGACAATATGTCTCAACACCCGCCCTCATATGGCAATGTGTAACTTTGATACTTCACCTACACGTACCACGTGAACTTGAATACCCGCCCTCAAAAATACTTGGACCGGACTAAGATGAGGCTTAAAAGTTTAAGTTGATAGGTTGTTAGATCCAAATATCAGATAAGCTTGTATTCTCAACAATATTGAATTTTCATTGAGCTCATACGGACTTGGGTCTATTTCCACTTAAAAGCTCAAGCTGATAAGTGTTGATAACCAAGTTTCATATAGACCAATGAATTTTGATTCATTTTTTCAATGTGAGATTAATATACTTAACAGATGACATGATTGAACTACTAGTATATTCTTCAAGAGCTTGGCAGACATCAATTGATTTATTGTCCGTTATAATCGAACTTGATGGGATGTTCATTCTAACACGGTTGAGACCATCGTTTCGGTTATTGCTCCTGACCATGATATATAGTGCATGATCTTGTCAGGTGTTTTTGAAAGGAAGGCACCTCGGTGGGGTGGACGAGCTGGTGAGCTTAGTAAGACAGGGCAGTTCGAGAGGATGCTGGGGATGGCAGGCATTGAGAACGGGGTCGGGAGGCAAACGTGCGAGGGGTGCGGCAGGGCCGATTCGTGCCGTGCTTGGACTGCAGGGGGGAGCTTCAAGGTGGTGGTCGGGGATAGCAAGGAGAGATGCGGCTTCGGTAACGAGAACGGCTTGGTCCATTGCCCCGCCTGTCTTTGAATCTCAGTCAAATAAAGTCAACTGTAGTGGAGATTTTCAATTTGGGCCGCAGCCCAGTGGGCCTCGTTGTGTTCTCCCATTGTGAATAGACTTTTGGATTTAGGTTGAATTTTTCAAGTAGAAGGTTGAATAGATTGAAGAGTAGGGAAATGAACATATGACAGAAGATACTTGTTTTCAGTTATATAATAATACTCATAGATCGTTTAGAAATATGGGCGTATCAGATGATCAATGCAAACACTTCTTGTTTTCTCGATTATCAGGACCACATATCTATTTCTTCCTTTCCTATCGATTAAAGTTTTCTCCCGCCCTTTCATGTTAATTTTGGGTTTGTAACTTGGGAACTCCGGTTGAAAGGAAGACATGGAGAATGGAAGGATTTGTCATACCAGATGCATAAATGGTAGATGATTGGAAGCAAGAGATATAAAATTAAGGACCCAGCCCAACAAAGTGGGCTGTCAAATGCTCAGGCAAGAGTTATGGGCCTTTGAGGGCCCAATGATTCTATCCATTTCGTAAATGTTTTTTCGTCCCTCAAAATTCATGTAATTTATTAACAATGTAAATCGATGCTATTTTTTGCTGAGTATGTAAATAGACACTCTTGGAAATTAGTATAATTTACTTCGATTGTAAGTAATTTACTCAAAATATAAGAAATTTACCCTAATTAATTTTTAAAAATATATATAACTTACTCGAGTTGTATATATATATATATGTGTATAATTTATTTGTTATTTAGCTATTTTACAATAATTTTTGGTAATTTACTTTGTATGCTTGATGTTGGGCAAATCTGTTGTGCTTTTTCTAGTGGAGTCATTTGACTCCACTTGAATTTTTGAAAATTAAAGACATGGGTTTAAAAATTGCAATTATTTCATAATTTGACTCAAATTTTCAGGATACATCAATTAAACATTGTGGAAAATAAAGATTTAATTTTGACACAGCTTTTATCACCCTCTCAATTGTGGAAAAAGTAAAATTTTGAGGTCACATATAAAAATTATTGCTCAAATAAATTTTTTTCCTTATATTGTCTTTCATTTCCTCCCATGCTCTCTCTTACTAGACAAGTAAGAAAACAAATATCTAAACTCTGAAACATTTTTAAATCTTAAAATCTCGCTTTTGTCTTATATTATGTTTCACTCCACTCAAATCTAATCGTCACACTCCTCCTTTCTTAAGGTTATATCTTCATTCATAATATTGAAAGCATCTCATATTTAAACTGGATAATATCTTCAAATTTTCTTTTTCTTCCATTTACCTCTCACCAGTTGTGGAGATGATTGTTTATATAGGAATATGAAGAAGATATTACAGACTCATACGATAAATTTATACTCGAATAATTATTGAATTAATTACTTATTTTTAAAAAATGTATCTAACAATATTGATAATAGTATACACATATATTGACGTATAAAATATTAAAAAAGAAATTTACTCATTGTTATTTTTATAGCTTAATATGAAATTATATATTATTTAGATATTATATTACAAGGTATCATCTACACCCACTGATTCTCGAGTCTTGGATCCGCTATTGATTGCACTTTAAATCTTCCCTACTTATTTTCTTTTGCTTTTATATATTTTTTAAAATTTAATTCATCGAAGTTAAACTGTGAGCACTATTTCAATTTAAACACAAACGAATTCAAACATAAGAATTTGATTTTTCCGATTAAAGGACCAAAAATCAACTTCGAGAAAGATGAATTCCTCGCGTATTATATATATATATATATATATATATATATGTATTACCTATTAATACATGCATAATCCATTAGCTCATGTTGAAAGGGCCCATAGCAATATTCTAGTCACCGGCTAGGTGACCACAGCCGACAACTGGAATTGATCAAACCCACGAATGCTTTGATTAATCATTTTTCAATGCCAAGGGAGGAAGGACTGGAGTTCAAAACATAAAATAAAATAAAGGGTTTGAATATCTGGATTGGAGATATGCCCAACCACGACACGAGACCAAATGATAAGTTCACAATACATATTATAATATAATGTATGAAATAACAATCTACCCAATTGAACAGATTTGGTGGTTCCATCCCATGTGTCTGAAATGTTCGACGGCCCATATTTTTCTAACCAGCCATTGCTAAGATTAATGAAAAAGAAAAAAACTCTCTCCCAAGTCTTTAACACATATTGACAATGGCAGGCGTGGACCGGCCAACTAATTTCCCCGATATTCAATACAAAATTAATATCTGTTGGCAATATATATTGTTATTATATATATAGATATATACACTTAAAATAAATCAATCCCACTTTTTTCCTTTGTTTTTTTTTTAAACCCTTGGCCAAGCAAAAAATCTCTCTTTGCTTGCACATTTCTTCAAGCAAGAGAGAGCAAAACAGCTTATAAGCTAGGGACCTTCGAGTCCAATCCAAGCCCAGCTGCTCAAGTACTGATAAAGATACTCCACAATTTGCTACAAAAACCCAAAAAAAACTTGCTGAGATCACGCTTTCGGTTCTTCAAGTAAGATACATTCGGCACGTAAAAGATACCGACCACTATAAGAATCGATTTGTTTATGAGCAAATTGGAGTAGTCTCTCCTTTAGAGCAGATTCATAATCTTAATGTATAACTGGCCAATTCCGCTGTAAAATAAGCATCCAAGACAGGCGAAGGTCTAGAATTTATAGACCCCGATTAAAGCCTCGGCATGTTCAATTATGATCAGCCTATTAATGTTGCTTGTTTTCAGTATGCGCAAAAGATATTCAAGCTCTCGGAAGTAATATAATAACTAAAGATCATCGTCATGATCTCTCGACTCTCTTTGTTATTTTGCTGATTATCAGCATTGCACAAAGCCAGTTGTAACAGTACTACTCTTCAATAGAGTAAAGCAAATTATACAAGCAAATAATCACAATCTCTTCTTCATCCTTCTCATCTCTTTTCTTCTCAGTAATTAATTAATCTGTAGTTCGAATTTACTTTAACGAAAACTTCAGGTTGCCAATTTTCTGTATGCATTCATCCATGAAAGCTCCGTCGTTTAGAGCTTCTCAATCGGGGTCTGTATGCCTGTGATGTTAGAGTCTTGGTCAGCAAATATATCCAGCAGAGACAGTGCCTGTGAAAACAACACCAAGGAGAAGGAAATCAGTGCTTGTTCACCGAAAAGTATATGTAAAAGCGTCACGAGATATATTAACTGATCAATTTAATTATCGAAGTAAATGTACCTCGGGCACGCTGAGTTCGAGGCGGAATTTGGGTCCGTCGTAATGGTGAAGAATTGGCCTGAATGCATCCTCTTCAATGGGCTCGCAGACTTTCCTGGTTATGACCCGAACCTGTCCATTCAAAACTGGTTAGAACTTTGAAAAAAGGCAACTCAGGAGCAGAATAGAATGAGAAATAATTCGTATGAGAATACGATACCTGCGCAGGAAATCGCGATTCGCCTGGACACTTCTTATCCTCCCAGGCTGTTGGGTCGATGTTTGAGCCTCCAAAACTTGCAGCCTATATGGAAAGTATAAAACAATAGACTTAGCAAATCATTCCAAGAGAATATGCAACACAACAACTGGGACATGGACTGTTGCATCAGATGAACTGTTCCATTTGCAAAGTATACATGAGATGAGCCGTTCCAATTCCTTCACAGCCATAGATTATTGGCTTTTTTATTATCCCACCAAGTGGCCAAAGATATCGACAATTAAACTAACCTCAAAAATTCCATGGAGTTGGTGAGTGGAGTAGTTGTAGAGAAAGAGAGGCAAGCCCGGTGTTATCTGTCTGACTGAGTCGCGGTAGCGTGGAGGTAGACCTGACGACCGTAGCAAGCAAAGAAATCAGAAACTGAGATCTGAATAAGCATGGCACAACCGGCAACGTTTCATTGCAGGAAAGAAGAAATAAATCAAAAAATAAAAGTAATTTATATGCATATATGATCATCCAAATTCAAGGATCATCACGTCGGATTCACTGAATTCATTTTAAACAACCGAACAATATGATCATGGAAATTTCGCCTCCGAAGCATCAATTTCTTGATCCTACTTATTTGGGAAGAGTGTTTTTGGTAAGGCTGCACAACAGTTCTTCAGAACTACCTAGTATTATGCCAATCAGTAATATAGCATAAGACACAGCAATCCATCAACATAAATCATTTCCCCGAATTAGCCCTATATTAGAGATCTAATTCGCTGTAATCCATCAATCCTCTCATTTGACCTTGAGCAAACTAATGACACCAATCAAGATCAATCCATGTTCAACAAAATCAAGGACCAACAACAGAAACAAGAAAAGAGAGAGGCTGAGAACGTACCGAAGAGCTCTCTCTTGAGGTTTTCCTCCATGGTATCGTTGTTGCAGACGAAGATGTACCCGCCAACAGTCTCGTTCTTGGGCAGAGATTCTGACGGTGGGAGGGTCTTATACCTCTTGTCGGTGCCGGCCTTAGTCTCCCTGTCGTCGACATTGTTATTGTTCTCACCACTGTTGTTCTTCTTATAATTGCTGTTCTTCTTCCCAACCTTGGCCCCATAGAAATCGTCGACCTTGTTCTTGTGCCCCTTAACGTTGAGATTGACATCGTTGCTGTGGGGGAAATAGGACTTGGAGTAGAGCCCCTTGTTGAACCCTCCATTAACGGCAAAGTTCTGCTGAGGAGAGGGAGACCCGATCGGCCCACTGTTGACCTTCCACCCATCGTCGAATCCGTTCACATCGTTGACTCCGTTCATCTTCCACCCGTAGCTGAACCCATCATTGAAATCGTTGCCAAGGTTGGATTTTTCGACCCTCCAACCGTAGCCGAGCCCGTTCAGCGGAGCCCCACTTGATGGGTTGTTGGAGGTGTTGCTGCTGCTGTTGAGGTAGCTGTTGACATCGAAATTGGTCCGCTGGTCGGGCCTCTTGCTGGAGGTGTGGTTGCTGCCCCAGATAGAGTCATTGAGGGAGAGATTGGCCAGATTGGCCGTGTGGAGGCGGAGCTGATCGCTGAACTGCCAGAACGACTGCTGATTGTTCTCCATAACCTTTATCAACTTGGCCCAGAAAGATTAAAACTCAAATCCGAACAAAAAACAGAGCAAGCAAGAATCTTGACAACTGGAAAGTGAAAGATGATCTGAGAGATAGTGAAGAACAAGGAGGATAAATAAAGCCCGGGACTGTGAGATAATGGGTCGTCGGGTGGAAGATTGGGGTAATTTCGCGGAAGAAGAAGAAGAAGTCTTTGGGGATTGCGTGTCGGTTTAACTATACGTCAATGCCCGATTTTCCTATGATTTTTCTGCTCTTTGTCCCTCTTTGAATTTCTCTACCGATTTGGACTGATCTTGGAGTTCAGACTGATGAGAGAGAGAGAGGGGTGGTTTCGTTTTTTGTAGGTGAGCGAACCGGGGGGGAGGCCAAAGCCGCGTTAAGATTTGACAATCGACAGGGACTTGAATGCAACGGAGAGTAGAAATTGGGGGAGTGAAAATGAAGGAACTGAGAGTTACGGGGGAGGTGGGTTGAATCATCCGTCGGTTTCTAGAAGGTCTAGTAGGTTCTTGCCCTGCTCCTAACTAAGCTCGGCGATGGGAGGCTGCACCCCGGTGCACGAGCACCCAAAGCCACCTATCCAATCATCGATGAGACAGTGGACCCCACACGTAATGTCCCACGCCTTCTTATACGGTGACAGCATGTGGCCATGCTTAATCGCGTTTCACGTCAGCATCGTAGTAATCTTCTCTAATTAATTACTAAAAAAGAATTAATAAAATTGATAAACATTAAATCTGGGCATGTGGTGGAATTGATTGGATGAAGAACATTGAAGATCATCTTGAAGCATTACTAGGGTTTGCGGCTTACTCTGTTTGAAACGGAGTTAAATTTAAATTTATTTTATCTTTTTATTTAATAATATAATTATTATTTTTTATTTTTAAATTTAATTTAATTAATAATAAATTCTCTCACATACTTTTTTATTTATTATTACAATTAATTTTTAATGTTAAATTATCCAAATTATTCATTACTTGTACATTCAACAACACAATTATTATTTTTTTACCTTCTTCATCAATTCTAATAATAAATTTTTCCAACTATTTTATCTTCATCTCGTGAAATCAAATTAAATCAAACTCTATTCCGTAACCGAACTCAACAATTGAGCTGAAATTGAATTGGAT
The DNA here is from genome assembly GCF_007655135.1 of Punica granatum. Classification (NCBI taxonomy): domain Eukaryota; kingdom Viridiplantae; phylum Streptophyta; class Magnoliopsida; order Myrtales; family Lythraceae; genus Punica; species Punica granatum. The sequence continues at coordinate 49,961,680 of NC_045127.1, forward strand.
TGTGGTGTTTATGATTTAGCTCAGTACTAGTTGTCAGTAACAAGACGTAAGAGGAATCAGTGTTATGAATTAATGTTGATTTTCAACTTACTATTTACTATGTTCGAAAAATGACCCGGACATCCACGATAGAATCTTCTGCTCACAGCATCACAGCTGCTTATATCGGATATTAAAGTAGCAAATTATCTTTTTTCATTTTTATTCTTTTTGTTTCTTTTTTTAAATTGCTCACCGATGCATGAAGAATCATCTTCCCTTTCGGTCTCGGAGTCTTGATAATAATGGAGTAAAAACATTGAGCTAATGTTACTCAAATCACTAGTCTTGAATGACATCTCAAAAATTACAATTCAAATTTTAATAGACAAAGGTGGGTCGCAATTAATCTAAGTTGCTGCTTGATTAGTGTTCCCTTAGTAAACCTTGCCACCTTATGATAATGTCACCAACTAATGGGCAAATCTAACAATAAACAAAGAAAATCGAATGAGTTTACGACCATTGTCCAATCAGGAGATGTCACGTGTACATTGACGACCATAAAGGGTTCGATTGTGCCGGTCACGTCTAGTCAAGTTCCCGGAATGACCATCCACTTATGTGAATATTTCACCGCATATATGATATGGATCTCGATCCTTAATCCCCAATCGAATCACCTGAGAAGTCTGTAACTCCCCTTCTATGATAATATGGGAATTCTATGACTCAAATCAGAGGTTCCCCTCTAAATGGTGATATATATTACAACTCAAAATCGGAGCTCCTCAAATTCTAGACATCGTAAGAACGATTACAATTACAAGTCCGATCGCCATCGATCATCGAGCTCAAGACCCTACTCGTATCAAAAAATTTGCTGCATGGTCTCCTCAGCAGTCCTAAAATTGATGAGCAATCGGAAAATTGCATCCCTCCTCTCTGCACAGCAACGAGCTCCCGATCTATCTAGGCGGGTGGATTAGAGAAAAAGAACTTTTCCATGTCTAATACATCGAGAATGACCTGTATATTATTTGGTCCAAACGATCTGTGCTCATACGTTCTGATCCCCCGATTGAGACAGAACGGCATACTCAAACTCGCCCACTTGCTCACGGTTATTGAAGAAAGGGAGGCTTCCTGGGTTCTCCTCTTCCAGTAGGAGACTCAATGGCGTCTGTGGCGGGTACTTGTTCAGAATAAAGTCGATCTCCTCTCCACTAATTTCTTGCTGATTGAGAAGAACCTGAGATGCAGGGGACATATAGCCCCGTCAAAAATCTCATACGAATTTCAAGGACGTAAACATTACACCAAATGAACTGCGCATATTCATCTCAAGAGAGTTGAAACGAGAATCTCAAATATAAGGTTAAAAGCATCTGCTATAATTACCTTTACAGCTTTCAGCAATGCTGCGTGGTGTCTTCGAAGCAAAGAGATGGTTCTGTTGTACATGTCGCGTATGAGCTCCTCAGTCCTCTCTGCGACTTGATCGTCCAACTTGAAGTTGATGGGTGGTTCAATCAGCCCATAGTCGTCATAGAGTGAACCTTCAAAATCGAGCCTTGGACCGACAAATTTCACTTTTTTCCTCCAAGGAGGTGGCTCTCCGTGTATCACCATTGGATTCTCCAAATTCCATCTGTTCTCAGATCAAAAATAACGAAATAAATAATGAGTTCTCAAGTTTGATGGAACGAAGTAAACCCTGACTAACATGTCCCAGCAGTATCTCACATGGTTACGATTTTGCGGGCGAGCCAAGAAGCATCTGCAAGATAGCTCACAGATGCTCTAGATGTGTCCCTCCCATAAATTACCTCTTCAGCTGCACGCCCTCCGAGTAGTACCTTTAAACCAAATTGTCCAAACAAAAAAGTTTGAATTTAGATTTGTTGAGCTAATTAGATGGCAAATGGAATGTGTTGCAGCATATTAACCAGCCAAGGAACATACTTCAAGCCGATGCAGCAACTGAGGTCGGCGCTCAAACATGTACTTTTCATCTTCGAGCCGATGAAAAACAACTTGAGATAATGTCTGCAAAAATAATTCATTGATGCAAATGAACCATTAAATTACAAGTGCAGACAGTGCGATAAGAAAATCTTCAAATGACTGGCACAGCTTGAATTTGAGTAAATAAATTCACCGATAAAAAAAGAACATGCTGATACAAACAACCCCAAATAATTCAAATCCGATCAAGCAGACAGAGTAGCTTTCATATGTTATTTGCAACAATCAGATTTTCATTGAAACATAGTCAAAGGATCCATGCATGCTCAAATATGTAAAGTTATTATCTCGGAGCATTTTACAACGAAATTAAGAAGTTTCTTGCAGAAACAGAAAAAAGGACTGAAGGGTTGAACTAGGGATCAGAAAGAGGACCTGACCACGAGGGACTATGGAGATACGATCACAGCATTCAATGTCTGCGTTTTCATATCTCCTAAGTAGGTGGGATGTCAATGCCACCCCAACTTCAGTAGCAGCTCTTCGGCATTGTCCCTGATGACCCAACTCTATCCCAACACGTCTAGGTCCAATGGTTAGTCTATCAACCGCATCATCCATGTCTGATCGGAGAATCGATCCGTGACCCTTCCTGACTGCGACAAGAGCTGCCTCCTGGACGAGCTGAGCCAGACGAGCTCCCGTCCATCCTGTGAGAGACAACATAATTCAGATCATGAACTTGCAATCTGTAAAACCGACCCTCATCATAACAGGACCCGATGATGAACCAGTCGAGGCATTAGCTCATGTGTTCACGGATTCAGTGAGGGCTTTGATAGGTCCATCACCAATTAGTTGAATTATTAGTAGGAAAAAGAAAAAGGCACCATCAAATATCTGGCTCCGATGTATCCAATCAAATTCTGAGACCTATTAAAACCTTGATGAGACATGCACACCTGGTAAGTTTTGAGCGTAGGATGATAAATCAAGAGTATCTGACATTTTCACTTTGCTGGCATGGATTTTTAAGATATCGAATCGGCCTTTTGCATTAGGAGGACGAATCCGTATCTGAAAAGTCCAAGCAAGAATTGAATTTTAGTGCCAACAAAGTAGGTACTGCATTAGGTCTGCGAGAAAGGAAAGTCAAAACCAGAGGAAGAAACTATCCTTAGTATCTTCTCATTCAGGAAATGACCCCACATAGAAGCAGCATAATCATTCAGGAAGAGAAACATACCTTGCGATCAAAACGGCCAGGACGAAGAAGGGCAGGATCTAACAAGTCCCTCCGGTTAGTAGCAGCCAAAAATATGACACCTTTCCCAGTATCAAAACCATCAAGCTCTATGAGAAGCTGATTGAGTGTTGTTTCCCTCTCTTGAGTTCCCGCATTATATAGTTGATCTGTTGATTCCTTGAAAATTCCCTGACGCCTGATCACACAAAGAGAGATCCAGAATTTGAATAGCTGGTTTATGTCCAAGGAACTAGTTCAGGTACTATTGAACTGATATTTATGGTTATTCTTATACCTATAACGAATGCATCAAGAAATCACCAAACGTTATGTAAAAAAGTAAAAACCGAGAAAGAAGAAGATAAAATCTCAAAGTTAATAGCAGAAAGACCAACCTAGTCGCAAGAGCATCAATCTCATCAATGAATATCACAGACGGTTTGTTTACCTGCAGCAACAAGTCCAACAAAGATGGTTTTGTTTACATAAAAAATGTAAGCCCCTAACTGTATAACTGATTTGATACCTCAAGTTACAATAGAAAATCTATGAAATGAAAGGCAAAATTACCTTGGCTCTCTTAAATAAATCCCTGATACGTGCTGAACCAACACCAACTAAGACTTCAACAAACTCAGAACCAGCCATCTGATAAAATGGAACGCCAGCCTCACCAGCAATAGCCTTGGCAACTAGGGTCTGCAGAGCATGATTAAGTTTAACAGACTACCAGCACACATGTGGAACGATCAAAAGCTATAGAAACCAACCTTTCCACATCCTGGTGGTCCCTCTAGAAGAACGCCATGAGGAGGCTTTATCCCCATTTTGTCAAACAGCTCAGGATTTTTCAAGTACCTCACCAACTAACCAATAAGCGAGAAGAAACAAAAGATTAGAGCCAAAAGCACATCCTGAATAATGAATCAACGCAGATTTCAACAAGATGCTAGAAGTAAAAATTCAGATTGGATGCCTATTTATTCTTTTCAAAGGAGAACGCGCAGGACGGAAAAAGAAAGAATAAGAACTTTACACAAGTCACACCGAGAACATACTGCAGCAATTCACTTAATAAGGGACTGCCAGGATGAATACCTCTTGGAGTTCCTCTACTGCCTCTTCAATCCCTGCAACATCACTGAACTTGACCCCTGTTGAACCCTATGACATTGCAAGTACAGATAAGGAATTCACCCAGATCTATGGGCAGACTAAAAGTTGCTTGAACATAAATGAACACAACAAACTAACATCGACGCGAGCATCAGCTTTGGATCTTGAAAAATCAATCCCTTGCCACAGATCCTGTAAAACATTTAAGACCATATGAGAAACACTGGATGGTTAAGCATATCGAGGAAAACTCATTGCTAATGCTAAAATAATTATTTAAGGGGTAAGCAGAAAAGCAATTACCCATTTCCTGAAGTTCTTAGGTCGTCTCGAGAGTGTAAAACGGACAAGGAGAACCATAGTCAGAAGAACAAGTGTAATTGGCTTTAGCATCTCAAGGCTAGCAGATACACCGCCAAATGTGTAGAATTCATACAGCTTAGAAAAGATGCCACCGTCACTGAATATATCAACAAGATTATCCCATACTCTCTCTAAAATGCCGAAGATAAGACCCAGAAACAGCTTAAGAAATGGCTTCGCTATAGGCCAAGCAACATATACAGTTGATACGAAAACGAAACTTGTCACGGCAAAAACTGCTGAAGCCAAAAATCCCCCAACTATTACTGCTGCTGCAGCCATTACAGCTGTAACCATTCCAAGCTCTACCATCATTCTGCTTGATATAGAAGATGCCACTGGATGAGGATATTCAGGTAACTTTCCTACCCAAGACTGCAGAGAAACATAAATCTTCATCATAAATAGAATCCCAAATATTACTAAAGGATTTCATGTCATATGATCTCACAACTGTGTATAATATCTAGACAAGATGATAGGCTTTTACTAGCGCAGCCAAAACAAAGGAAAGACAACATAAGTGCTTGGTAGTCCGTAAAATCACAAAGCAGAAGCACATTCATAACATGAAAAAAATTCCTATATCTAGCATGAAAACAGTAAGATAATTTTAAGAGACACATCCCATATTTTGAGAAGTATTAAGAAAGAAAAACCAATAACTTGATGATACGAGTGTAAATAACAATCGGGAAGTACATTTTGGAATCATACAGTTCTTCTGGGTTTTGACTGGAGTCGAGATCGAAAGGGAATTCCATCTCACCGTAGTCTGCCGCTCTATTTCATACTGCGGACCATTGTACTCCTCAAATAGGGCTTGAACTTCATTCTCATTCAGCCTCATTGCCCTATTGCATTCATAATTCACACATTTGTCGAAAATCGAGTTAGCAAACAAAACCATCACGAGACCACAATGTGTGCAAAAATACCAGCAATGGGATATACCATTTCGTCCGGTGCAAGCTCTTATCACCCGGAATTTCTTTCAAGTTGACAACAAAATCCCTATAACCATTACCATATGACGAGCTTGTTGTCTCCTTGGAAGTCAATAGCTTGACTTTATCGCTCTTAGCGGCCCTCCTGAAATCCTCAAAGCTCATCTTAGGCAATTCCACCAAATTCCTATCGAACTCCTCCTCCTCGGATAACTCCTCGCCGAATACTTGCTCGGGAACATAGAGCTTCCCCTTGTACTCCCTCAGTATGTCATTCAAGTACACAGACTGCTCGCTACCCGCGCTTCCATTCTCGGCCCCGTCGCCTCCAGTCCCTCTCTTGAGAGCTTTCAAATTCAAATTTCTCCGAAGAATGTCAATAACGCCGGAGTCGGCTTTCTTGCTCAAGTTCTCTTTCTCCTTCAAGGTGTAAAATTTGTCTCCTATCCGGTACTTGGGCTCGACCTGGCTGGGGTTCTCCTTCAAAACCCTACTGACGAAATCATCACCGCCGGAATGCGACTGACACAGGATTGAAAACGATCTTCTCCGGCCGCATAGCGAGTACTTGAGCTGCTTCCGGGTGAGAACAGGAACTGCGTACGATCGAATAAGCTGAGGGCGGTGCGTCTTTGGAAGGAACGGCCCTGAAGACAACAGAGCATCAATAGCGCTCATCTTCTTCCCCTCCGGGAGAATTTCGGAACTGGGTTTCACTGAATCAATGCCTGTGGTTGCATTGGAGAAGTGAAATCGAACTGGACTGGAGGGTTCGTTCGTGGAGTTGCAGAGTCGGTGAAGAAAACGGAAGAGGAGAGTCCCCGCGGTTTATCCACAATCGACCCGAGGGAAGGGAATCCAACTCAATGGGTCGAGTCGTAAGGGTCACCCGATTAACCCGAGAATTGCGAATTCCATCAGGCATGGCAAGCGGCAAGCCGGCCAGTTGATATCGAAGATTCGAAACTTATCCATATATTTCAGCAAAATGCAAGTTACCCCAAACCTTTGGTCTACTTGCAAAGTGTCCTCACAACATTTAAACAATTGCATGAAGGCCCCTGACCTACTATACTTATAGAGAAGCAATGTTGCACGCTAATCCACTGTTTTGTCCAAAAAGAAAAGAAAAAAAAAGATTTTGGAAATTAAAAGAAGAAAAGAATGAAAACATTTTTTTTATATGTGCGCCGGCTAGAGATTTTGACCTGAACAATTTTTCTATTTTGTTATTTTTTAAATATGTAATCCGTTAATATGGTGAATTGACGAACACTTATAAATGAGAGTGTTAGAAGTGAAGAAGAAACATTTGTTATCTTTATTTATTAATTTTTATTTAAAGAGCTTGAATTTTATTTCGAAGGAGCTCTTTTCACACCAGACTTAACTTTAGTTTTTACATTTCCATATTGATAGAAGTGAACGTAATTTGTGATTCTAATTTCTCTACAATATTCATTCAGTTCCTGTCCCAATGTCGATCTCCAAAGTGTGGGCATATGCATGAGCGGCAATTATTTTTCTCCATCATCTAGTAGCATGTGTCTGATATTTCCTCGACAATGCATGATTGTACCTTTTTTGTCACAAGGTGACAGTAATGGTAGAAACTTTCCGTACCGCGATGGTCATCATTTGAAAATAGTGCTAATGGAGCAGTTGTAAAATGCTTGCATTTCCTTGGATGTTGTGGACTTAAGTAGTAGTTTGAGTCCTTTTTTCATTCGGTCTTCATGGAAGAATAAGTCAGTGCCAACCCGCACATATATAGGTTTCCAACTTAAAAGGAGGGGATGCAAAAATTGTTGCCCATAATCATCTAACGTGGCTAGTTCAAATTTTAGGTTCAACGCGGTCAATTGTCGGAGCACGTTGTGATACTTTGATAACCTTGAGAGAAGCTTCGCACTGTCGGTAAATAAATTTTATTAGGCTATGAAAATATTGAATCATAATATTTGGAGTATATTAAGGAAATGCATAAGTAATACAATGTAACGGAGGTGATGTTGTTCTATTTCAAAAGTTTAACTTGTGAAATAACTAATATGATAAATAACTTCTGTTATACCTTTCCAGTTAGATGTCTGGATATGTTAGAAATGATGGTTTTTTTTTTTTTGTATATCTAGTTAGGTAGTTTATCGAACAGAAAATGAATCAAATTAGCTTTTGGGTTCAAGCGATCATCCGTTAATCCCAATTTCCTTTACGCTTCATAAAACAGAACGTCCTTCGAGCTCTCAGTGTCGATCACCACACGCTTAACTTTGTAGCTTGTTATTCCCTCCGTGATTACTAGCGCATCATCATGCAGAAGGGCAATTTTTCTTGAATCATCTTGCGTGAATATCACAGGTTCAGTCCAATCCATCAGAATCTCTCGCTTCACTGTGTGTACAGATCGGGCATATATTTTCTTGAATGCATTAGATGATCCTCCTGAAGTAGTTCCCCCAGAGATAGTTTCTACTGTTCCAGCAAAAGTCTTTCGTGGAACTTGCTTTTTTTTTTTTTTTTTTTGTTTCGAATGGTTGTTCTGCGAGTCCAACTACATCTTTCTTAATATATCTCGCAAGCTTTCTTCTTCGGATAATTCGATCTCATCACGTAGCTGATAGCACTCTTCTGTGTTGTGACTGGTTGCGGTAAAAGTGGCAATACTTTTTACTGTCATGCTTTTCTGGGCTTGTTCTCATCGGGGAAGGTATGTTGAGGTCGTCTTCGTTAGAAATTTCCATGAGTATCCATTGCCTTGGGGCATTCAAAGGCGTATATGTCTCAAACTTCCCGATGTGCGATCTCTTCCTTTTCCTATCTTCAATCATTTTTCGAGCACCTTCCATTTCGTATTTCTCCTTCCTTTCTGGTAATTATTGTGCTTCCACAGTGTATTTTATTAATGATGCTTCTTCCGCCTCATAGTGCCGTTGAGCTCTTTCTAATACTTCTGCCATGTCTATAGGAGGTTTCTTATACAGAGAGTAACCGAACCTTGAATTTTCCAGGCCGTTGGTAAGTGCGTATACTGCCATGGATTGTTCCAAATGTGAGATTTCTAGCGCTGCGGCCGTGAACCGCTGGATGAAGTCTCGCACGCTTTCTTCTTTTCCTTGCAAGACTTGCATCGGGCTTCCGGGGCTTTTCTTTTGCTTTTTAACGCTTGCGAAGTGCTTGAGAAATGCTTGCGCCAATTCTTCAAATGACCTGATCGTCTTGGATTCTAAGTTTTGAAACCATGCCCGTGCAGATTTTTCCAAGGTGGAGGGAAATGCTTGACACAAAGTAGCATCTGAGGCATCTAACAACATCATTCGGTCGTAATAGCTTGCGATATGCTCCTTTGGATCGGACATCCCCTCATATTGTTTTATAGCTAGCATTTAAAACTTTGGCAGGGAAGCTTGGATGATGAGATCAGTGAAGGGCGATTCTCCATATTCATTTCTCCGGATGAGTTTTTGCCGATCTATGCGTTTTTCAAGACATCCAAAATTTTTTGGTTGATTTTTCTTTCCAAATCTTCTTCTTCGTCTGCCGACCGTGTGGGCAAACGCTCTCTCATCCATCCTCTCCCGGGTCGAAGGTTTCTTCCCCTAAGCCTTGCATCGAATCATCGGGTCCTCTGGCTTTCGTATCTTGACAGGTTGCAAGGCGATCCTGGTGCCCAATCCATTCGTCGCGGTTGTAGGATGACTTCCAATAATGGCCCAATCGTGCTCAACGATCCATTTCTTGAAACGCTCGAACATTTCTACTTCGGAAGGTTGTGAATTTAAATGTCAGCATCGGCGCACCAACCTGATCTTGAAAATGCACAATCGAATATAAACCAAATAGTTCTGAAAGTGATTCTTTTAGTTACATTTTAAAAAATAATGTTATGGTTGAAATTTTAATTCATTAATCCTATCAATTATTAATTAATTAATTAATTAATATTATCCTACCAAAATAATTAATATGAGACTAGGTCTGATACCTACACGTAATATTTATGTTTCCTAATCTATTAAAAATGATATTTTAGGGTTGGTTTGGGAGTGTTGTTACTCAAATAAGTGTTAAAATGTAATTGCTGAAAAATAAGTGTTAATTTTAGAATAAGCATATATGTTTAAGAGGTAATAATTTGAAATTGCTGAAATTAAAAGTAATAATTAAAATAGAAATAATTTTTATAAGCACTTACTAAAATAATCACGTTTCCAACCATCAAAATCAATCAAATCATGGTTTTGAAATTGTTCACCAAATATTTTTTCTACTTAAAATCTAGCAGAGAAAACACTTATGCAATCGTCATCGTACTCCCAAGCGAAATCTTAGGTTATGTTTGTTTGGACTTAAAATTAAGTGCTGAAAATTTTATCACTTAAGACAATAAGTGTTTAATTAGTTAAGTCAAAATTGTTTGATAAAGTTAAAGTGTTGAAAAATTAGAGTTTTGGTGTAATACTTGCTTGCCAACCCACTATTTTCTTTCTTTTCACTTTTAACCCAACTTTTAATATTAGATTATTTTTATCATTTCTGAAAATAAAAAAAAAATCGGAAAAAAAAAGCAAATAGCGATCTGTAAGGGGAAGGGGGTAGTGGTGGCAGTCGATTTTGGCAACCACCGCCATAATGTCGCTGGCGACCTCGCCCGAGTAGTGGTGGCTGGGATCGGGGCCATCACCGCTCGGGATTCGAGGTTCGACACTGTAGAGAGACTGGACATGGAAACAACAACCTCTTGCACTGTCATCGAGAAAATGAACTTCGTCTCGACCTTCCTTCGTCACAGGTTGCCTCATTACCATCACTCTCCTTCCTCCTTCCTTCCTCCTTCCTCCATGGATTAGGCCATGTGAGGTAGTGGTCATGTTGAGTAGCAAGGTTAGGGATTCCAATGCTGTTTACTAGATGTACTACACGGAGTATAGCTTCGAGAAGGTTAATTATTTGGAGAATTCATTGAATTTCGATCTTGAGAACCCAAACAGGTTTTGCGGTCATGCCAGAAGTTTCGATGACGGTAGCATTTTTCAGTCCTTACTCGAGCTAGCGATTAGTCAGGACGGGAGGCACTAAGCCGGGGGGGGGGTCGAACCCCGTTTATGGCGGTGGTGGCCATAATCCACGGCGACCACGACCCTCCTCCCTCACTCGTCACTCTCCCCCCTCCTCTTCTCCCCCTTTGTCTCTCTAAGCCGGATGGACTGATTTGTAAAAATTTTAAAAGTTCAGGGGTATCAGTGCAAAAAATGATGAAAAGTCTCCAACTGAGCAAATAAGCTAAAATTTAATGAATGATAAGTAAGTTCCAATTTACTTACTCATTCGGCACTTTTTTTACTTATTTATTAAATTAAGTCACTTTTATTTTGTATTTATCAAGCAAGTTTATTCCAATTAAGTGCTGAAATTTCAGTACTAATCTATAAAAAAGAATATTTATTTTTCCTAATCCAAATAGAATTCCACTAGATTTTTCAAGCGAAAAAGAAACTCTGAGTTTGTTGAATTCTCATCGTGCTGCTAACGTTCAATTCAATTAAAAGCTTCTCTGTTTCCATTCACCCTCTGCTTATCCTATCTCGATCACACCTTTGCCATCGTCACCAGCGCCGGATCGTTGCCTCTCCTTGGAGCCCTTTGCTGCCCCTACTACACCACGACGTGCTGTTACCGTCCCCCTCCACAGTGTCCACCGACTACCTGCTGTTACTTCCCGCTCCACCGCGTTCACTGCTGCTCAGGCCACACCGCGACCAATTCCAGAATTTCTCGGGAAACTTGGGATTTTGGTCAATTTGGGTACTTCTCTTACTGCTCTCTCAGTCTCTCATTCGGCTTAACTGAAATTTGAGGACTCTTGGTTTTGTGGGGCTGGCTGTCAGTAAGTTCTTTGCGTAAAGGGGATTGTCTCTTGTGAGATGAAGAGGAAAGATTTGATTGTCTCAGTCTCCCATTCGGCTTAACTGAAATTTGAGGGCTCTTGGTTTTGTGGGGCTGGCTGTCAGTAAGTTCTTTGTGTAAAGGGGATTGTCTCTTGTGAGATGAAGAGGAAAGATTTGATTGTCTCAGTCTCTCATTCGGCTTAACTGAAATTTGAGGGCTCTTGGTTTTGTGGGGCTGGCTGTCAGTAAGTTCTTTGTGTAAAGGGGATTGTCTCTCGTGAGATGAAGAGGAAAGATTTGATTTTTCATCATCTCTATTAAATTTCCATTGGTCTTATACGGACCTGAACCTATATCCATTCAAAAGCTCGAGCTAATAAGTGGTGGTACCCAAGTCTCATATAAACCAATGGTTGTTCTTTCATCTTTTCAATGTGGGATTATAATTCCCAACACTCGCACGGATTATAATTCCCAAGACCTGCACTCACGTATAACGTGGTCTATTTCTGCCTACACGCTCCCGCATGGATTATAATTCCCAACAATGTCCATCAATTTGTTCAAATCATTTAGATATAAATGTGATTTTTTTTTTCATATAATGCTAGTAGTGAGTGATCACGTAGTCGGGTTTCTTGGCGATGATCCATATTAGTTAGGGCTTTTACCTTGGCAAACTTTTCAACATTCATGATTACAATACAATTTCAAGAGTATCCTTTTTTCAGTCTAATGTATGAATTGTTTGTTGGTAGGTAAGAAGAGCAGTTCGACGAGATAATGGCGCCAAGGAGGAAGAAAAATGACAAGCCCAAAGAGTCCGGGCAATCTGACAAATTAGCGGTAATGCAAGCTGCAAGCACAGAAAGCTCAAATACAAGAAAGTTTCAGTGAGACTTGGCCAAAAAAAAAAAAAGTTTCAGGAGATGCAGGGATAGCGGTTACTGGATTGAATGCCCGTGTCAATGACTACGGGAACAACATACGCGTTTCAGGATATGTTAGGACAATAGTTTCTGCAAATGGTACTTTCATGTGTTATACAGGTACGCGATAACCAGGTGGAAGTTCAAACTCAAGAAGGCGGGGGCACAATAGTTTCGGGTGACTGTGGGGACAATAGTTGCTGTTGCTGGATCCACTGTTCGTTTGGTTGGTAATGGGGTCAATATATGTATGTAATGTGCAGTAGTAGCATCTGTCTTGGGGTTTAATGAATGAAGTTGCTTTCTAGTGATGTTTCTGCTGTACAATCTTATCTTCTTGACATTATTATCACAATATTGTTCTTCAGTGGACCATCTTTGTAAGTTCATCCTTCTATATCTCTTTGTCTCGCCATGTTCTCTTTCATTTATCATATCAAACCAACATCAGTTGAAAATATGGGTTCCGTTCATTTTTGGAGAGTTGTTTTATATTACAATTAGTTTTGTATTTTTTGACTGATAAAAAACCAGTAAAGGGTTGCATTTATGTTACAAATTGGGTGATTTGTAGAAGTAAATTATATGATATTTTTTTGGGTTAGAAACAATGCCTATGGTCTGGGCCTAAAAAGGGTTAGATGACAAGGAAATAAATGAATGCGGGGAATCTTGATAGGTGAAATACGAAAATGAATGGGCATCTTACGCAGTATATTCCAAAGCAATGCGCTGCTGAAGCAAATAGTTTTTGAGCTATCAATAAAAAATAGTGATTCTTTTACAGTAAATAATTTTTTGGTCAATGTTGTTTCCATGACGAAGAGTGCCATTAACAGAATAAAATATGTTTTTGGAACAAAAAATAATGATTCTTTTAGTAAATAATTATACTTTTTTAATCAGTTCATCTTGAATTCCTGAACTTTCTGCATAATTTAATAAGCACGGAATGATCTTATATAAAGAAACGGGACATGTCATAGACAAACTGTGAGTTGGAGAAAGAGGAGAGGAAGAAGGAGACGACCAGAGCATTTTCCTCGTTAACCACCGGAGACGCAGAGGACCCAGCTCTGAGCTGCCAATTGCTTTCAGAGGTCGTTTCTCATGTCCTTATCAGTGTCAAAACCCCAAAGAGAGATCCTATCTTTTTTATGCCCATTTTGCTGCTCTCTCATTCAAGCTCTGATTTTTGGTGGGTTATAAAAAAGAATGGAACAGTGGAACAAACACGAGAAACGTCCCTTCTGCGGTTCTTTATTGATTCCCTTTTGGAGAATCCCCTTTTTGCAATATTGGGTCCTACCGGCTACGATTAGTTGGTTACTTGATGTTAGCGGAGGAGTTGTCCCACAATGGTTCAGATCATTACTGTTTGGCTGCTTTGACTTTTGTTGTTAGAGCCGCATCGAGTTCCTCTTTCAACTTCTTTTCTTCCAGTTGCTAGTTTGGTTGGTTGATGACTCCTACTAATTAGGAAAATTGATCAGTACCTCAACCCTGATGAAGTTTTTGATGCTTTTGGGTATCTGTTGCTCTTAATAGAAGTGGATCAAACGGGATCTCGATGTTAGGATGATTCAGCATTGTATTTCGTTTCCCAGCATTCCGGTTCCTGCAGAACATGACATCAGAGCTATTCTGCAGAATTCTGAGATGAAGGGACTCGATATCCAGAGCCCATTTCCTTATTTAGTTAACACTGCCACATCCATGGGGAATGACGATTCGGGCAGTGGGCTCAGGCAGTTGAGGGGACAGTTGCCCTTATAATTTCAAAATTTCTCAATGAAAGTTCCCCCACAGCTTTACCCCAACTTGGGGGAAAGTTAATTGTATTAATTTCACAATAACAGACTTCGCAGACTGTATCTTCCTTCACTTCATTGGAGCTCGAATCCTGGTTTGAATGATGGGAAAAATTCAACCAGACATCAGATTGATTGACTAAACCGCATAAAAGTTTGCTTTCATATGTATGACCAGATTTTGCCATAAATTCTATTTTTTAGGATATATGATTCTCGGTATAAATTTTTTGTTGGAGCATCGTTTCGGCATTTCCTTTTGATACTTGCAGGTGGTCTCCCCCCAAACTATGAATCCACTTTTGTCCTGCTTGTGCATGAAGCGAGGTTGTAAAAGACTTGGGTATGAGGATCCAATTGTTCTTGCTTCTGAGACACCTTGTAAGTGGCAAGTGGGAATCCTCATGAGATGCTCCTAGCTTTTCTGACAATACGCATTTCCTTCTACAACCAAAATTTTATCCAAAAAATCTGGAAAGTTCAACATTGTAAATGTGCGTTTGTAATTGATTTCACAGTTACTGTGAATGAAGTAGAGGCTCTCCACGATCTCTTCAAGAAGCTGAGCAGTTCTATAACTGACGACGGCCTCATTCACAAGGTCCTTCCCTTTAGGAGTGAAGTAAAATTCAGAGTTTAATTTCCATCCAATGATTAGCACCTGCAACAGAGGAGGGTTATTTGCACTTTCTTCTGATGGCATTTACATTTCGAAATCTTGATTGCTAATGCTTTGATATTTTCCCTTCGAGCAGGAAGAGTTTCAGCTTGCACTATTCAGAAATAGTAGTAAGCAAAATCTTTTCGCAGACAGGGTATGTATCTTTTTCTCTGCTGATCCCAATTTTTGGATTTCCTTTTGGATATAAATTCCATGTGTGACATTTATTTCGCCTATGTTCATTGCTCCGATCAAGTGACTGCGTGAAGTCTATGATGCCTGAAATGCATAATGGATTCTTCACTAAATTGTCCAACGACAGTAGGTCTCTGGTTGAAGTTTCCAGGAATAATCAACTTGCTAACATATGAAGGTTAACATCATTGTCATTTTAATTGTGGCACAACTTGTCCAAAAAATTCAATGCAGGTGTTTGATTTATTTGACGTTAAGCGCAACGGGGTTATCGAATTTGGAGAGTTTGTCCGGTCATTGGGTGTCTTCCACCCTAGAGCTCCTGAAGCCGACAAAATCGCCTGTATGATATAATAAATGGCAGTACCATGAAGTTTTCTTTCTTCTTTTCACTAATCAATATTTCATCACATGCTGACTTTTGAATAACTCTCTGCAGTTTTGTTCCGATTGTATGATTTAAGACAAACTGGTTATATTGAACGTGCAGAGGTAATTGTGTCATGTCTCTACCAGAGGGTATGTTAATAAGCCTCTAATATCTACCTGATGTTCGATTTTCTTCATATATGGTGAAGTTAAAGGAGATGGTGCTGGCTCTTTTAAGGGAATCAGATCTGGAACTTTCTGATGATGCAGTCGAATCAATCATCGATAAGGTATTAAAAGTTTCACTCTTACGGCCTGTTTGGATAGGAGGGACTAGAGGGATAGGGAGGGATGTAGACTTCGTGAGATTGTTAATTGTCTATTAATGGCACATACTCACTTTCTTTTTATGCTTTAAATAGACAATGATGGAGGCAGATACGAAAGGAGATGGAAAGATTGATCGAGAAGAGTGGAAGGAGTTTGTTGCGAAGAACCCATCTATCATCAAGACAATGACTCTTCCATATCTAAAGTGGGTCGAAAAATGGCATTGTCTGTTTAATCAATTGGTTTCATACAAGAAGTAAGAGAAGTTCATGTCAATTGATTGAGTTTCTGCTTTACAGAGACATAACCTTGGCATTTCCCAGCTTCGTTATGAATTCTAACGTTCGAGATTAGAGACTCCACCAAAAAGAACGGAGTCGGTCACAAACCACCTCCTCCTCCTCATCCGATTTGCCGAAGATATCGGGAATTGACTGAACACTGTGTAAGCATTTTCTAACATTATGTCTTGAACGGTATAAGCTGTTCTAGGTAGTCTGCGTAAGTAGTTGTATGCCATCCAAGTTGTGATACATCTTTGCCCGATTGATATACACCATGTACTATGAAACAAAAATTTGAAAAGATATGGATTTTGGCAGAGTGATCTGCAAAACTATTAAATGAGAGGTAATCACTATGCATATTTGTAAATCTGTAGAGCCACTTTGGAAAGAGACGACTGTTCTGAACAACTACGCTTGCTTTATGTTTCTTCTCCCGTTTGGTATGCAATGGTGCTTATCACTTGAAAGGAATATATTGATCTGATCAGCTTTTGTCGAGAACCTATTCAATGACTGCATTATGGAGCCAACATTTGCTAGAAAAGCTATGAACTTATTCTCCAGACCAAATTCCTGAATCGTTAGCAAAGTTTTTTCTGGAAGAAATTCAAGATTTGGAAAGAATATGATGCCCGGTTTATCAAAGGGAAGCTCCGGGAATTCTGTGTTTCCTATGTACTTCACGAAAAATAAAAACAAAAGAAATGAGAGAGAGAGAGAGGAACCAAATTTCCAAATTCAGTTGGAATAAGCCAGATGATGGTTGAAGAACTTTCAGTCCCATATTCGGACAATGAGGTTCCCACAATTTATGCTTCGGCACATGAAAGAATTTCCAGGAACCTCCATGAACACTCGTTTCGAAAGTGAGCTGAATTGAATTCGGTCATCCCCGAAACCAGCCAAAGTCGTGTTTTATGGGATCCGGAGTTGCACATGACAATCACAAATTTGGTTCTTCGATACTATCGTGAGAATGCCTATGACAGAATAGACGGTACCTGATTCCCTCTCAACTTGGGCCGATGGTTTCCAATAGCTGAAAGGAGACGAGTCCACATAACCAAGGCATGAACAGTTCCCACTAATCTATATACTTAAGCGAAAGGAGAGCTCCAAAAGGAACTCATCCTTTACCCAAATATCTCCCAATGATATATGATACGATAAAATATTTTTAAACCCCATTTCTCTCCTCTTTTTTAATAGTAAAAAGAAATAAATAACTTTATTAAGAGAAACTTATTTTGATTTCATGTACTTTCTTTCTCTTTTTTCAGGGTGCAGTATTATATTCGAAACTCAACGGACTCCGAGTAATTCACAAGGGTGGCACAAGAGAAATGTTGGCCTAAAGCGAAAAATTTATGTAAGCCCTTAAAAACCTGTTCGTTTTAGCATAAAAAGTTTAATAAAATCAACACGAAATTTTTATTTTAATTGACAAGTAAATTAATAATTAAAATTTTCATAATAAATTTACCCGAATATTTTATTTGAATCATTTTCAATAATTTTTTTCTTTCTTTCATCAAGACAAAAGTAAAAATTATTAGTGAAATCACCAAAAAATGAAAGTCAAGTGGAGAAATGAAGAGAAAATTTGACAACTTACTCGATAAAAAAATGGATGACTGGAAGAACAAAATTAGGTTAATTGAACATTACAAAGGATAAACAAATTCGAATAGAACAAAGCGAATGAGAAATCACACTGATGAACAATCGTTAAATTCTTCCAATTTAAAAAGTCACACTTATTTGTCATTTACACCGTGTCAAAGAGCTACTAAATACTGATGAATAATGGTAGGAGAATTAATAGGCACAATCTTTAAGATGATTTAGCATTTTTGTTGAATTTATGGATATTGATGGATAGAAGAATTAGGAATTTTGGAAAAAAGTGAGTAATGAGTTGATGGTTTATAGTGAGAAAACTAAAATTGATGAATTAACTATCTTAAGTATGGGCTACTATGAAATTAATTATGTTAGAGTTAAGCTAATTAATACAAATAAGGAAAACGAGACTTATTAGGAATTAGTTTGGCAATTAAATTTATTATAGATTAAGTTAGGGAATCCAATAATGGGCAAAGACCCAAATCCCATTTCAGGACCCCATACGATGTTACATGAGCGCCACGTTGGATAAATTGGCATCGGCAGAAATATGACATTTTGTCCCACAGTGATGAATCCCATTTAATTATGACTTGTGGGCCCATTTCTTAGAGAAAAATGTATAATAGGAAAGCATTGCTCTTTGAGACTTAAAAAATAAAATAAAACAGGAAAGATGCAATGGCACACTCTTCCCACTATAGGGGTGGGGGGGAGAAAATCGTCTTGGCCGGCCTGGAAAAATAGAGCATTGCAGATGCTTTTAGGGTTCTTATGAAATTAATTATATTAGAATAGGCTAATTAATACAAATAAGGAAAATGATATTTATTTGAAATTAGTTTGGCAAGTAAATTTATTATAGTTAGGCAATTTACTGTTAGAGGCCTTAATCTATTGTGGAAACAAGTAAATCTATCATAAATTAAACAAGGCAAATTAATTTTAAGGATATTGCTTAAAATTGTAGGCCTAAAGCAATTGCTTTATTTGCCAAGCCATAGGGTCGACCTTGATAATTCAGTTCAAGCCCGGTTGACCCATTGAGAGGTAAAATTCTCGCAATCGTATATTTTCTCCGTAGGCAAGACTTGAACCCGAACTGTATTTCAGAGGAAGTGCCTATTCACCTGAATCAATTTATGTTGGTTCACATTCTTTCTTTACTAAGACCATCTTTTATTTTTTAATTATTTTTCAGGACATCATCTAATCTACCTATTCATTTACAGTTTTTCTTACTCTTATCATCAGCCAATCCCACAAAATCCTCAATTTCTTATCAATTGCTTTTCATTTTAAATCATTTTTTTTCTTATTTGAAAAGAATTTAAATTTAGTCAAGAAAAAAGGACCACGACTTTTTAGTTGCGAAATGTATACTTTTTAATGAATAATACATGATGTGATACAATAATAATAACTTTGTAATTTAATTGTAAGATATGATTATTTAGAAATATTATCATATAGTCCACAACGAAGCGCAAATGAATTATCAGGATGTATAGATATAGTTTTACCAATATAAATTGGGGGAGGGGCATTGGGCAGACGTATCACATCTTCCCGCGTCGAGAGAGAAGCTCACCAAGACCCATCGTTTCTCTCTTTCTTTCTTTGTTTCTTTCTCCCCATGCCAAAATTCAAGGTTTCCAACTCTATCATGATGAATTTGAGACTATCTCAGTTTGCCAATTAGGCCATAGCTTCTCTTTTGATATATTATTATTACTAGCTTAGCCTCAGAGAGACTGGCATCGCTCGAACGGCCAGTCCGCAGCGAAGGTATATTATTTCCCGATCGTTTAGTAAATATGTAGATTACCAGTTTCCACGTTTACCCATCGTACATAATTTTCATTAATTAATGACCTAATTAAGATCATGGGTGCTATGATAAAAAAAAATTAAGATCCTGCGTATATGTAATGGTAAATTTTATATAATATAACAATATAATAGTCACACACTGCCCGGTTCTTCTCCTTCTCTTTCCCTCCTCTCTCGCTGTACACATCGGCACAATCACATACGAAAAAACATTGAAGCTAGCACATGCCCATCACACATATTTTGAACTATCATTGTGAATCTACTGAATGCGCATGGACAATACATGACGGAATAGAACTCATTTAGATAGATATATTAATCTCGATTCATTTATTGGAGCTTAATAATTTCATGAACGATAAAAAACCAAAATCACAACTAAAAATTTGTGTGCATGTGCAAAATGAATACGTTTCATTTGGTTGTCATTTGATTTATTTTTTTTTTGGTGAAATCCGTCAAATAATTAATTATTATGTCATATTAAGAAGAAAATGTGGAGGCTGAAAGATTGCGGAAGGAGGCAACAGCCCGTACTTGTCTTAACAAAAATACATTTTTGCTTAAACTTTTGGTTGCTTGTAAGCCTCGTGAACGTCTAAGATCCAAACTTCCCGTATGATGCCAACATCTAGAAGTTGGGGTGCCACATTATATAACTGAACATATTCTTCATTTGCTATGTATTTTTGTACAGACAGCAAAGGGCATTGCATATATTACAATTCCCCTCAATGGGCTGCGTCTGGGGGAAGCAGACACTTGAGCACCAAAATTTCGCTCTTCTTGCTGCTCAAACCTGCTGCTGTAAGCATAGGCCCCTGCTTAGTCGCTCGGCTGAAATAAGCTCGGGCATCGACATTCTCTACATTAACATTCAACGCTGTGGATTCCACTTATTTTTAACTTGTTTTTCGTTCAAATTCAATTATTTACGTGCTGTTCAAGAAACTGAGCAGTTCCTTGGTTGATGATGGGCTCATTAGCAAAGTAAGCTTTCAATCTTCCATGCATAAACTGTGGATGAAGTAAAGACTGAAAGTCCCTTAACTTGCAGGATGAGTTGCAGCTCGGCTTATTCAAGAGCAGGAAGAAGCAAAGTCTCTTTGCAGATCGGGTCAGCTATGATCACAAATTCAACACTTCTCATTCTCGACCACTAATCTTGTCGTTCCCCACTTGCTGCAATATTCCTCTGCTTTCTCAGATCTTCAAGTTATTCGACTACAAGCAAGACGGGGTGATAGAGTTTCAAGAATTTGTTCGTTCTTTGAGTGTCTTCCACCCTGCAGCTCCTCAAGAGGAGAAGGCTATCTGTACGTAGCTTTCGCATCGTTTTGTTTAAATAACGTGCATCAGTGTATCATCGTAATCATAATAAAAGATAAAATCCTGATCTTGCAGTCGCATTCAAGTTGTACGACACATGGGAAACAGGCTTCATTGAACGTGATGAGGTAGAAAGACGAACTCTCAGACTGCGGGACCCAAAAATCCTATAGTTAATAGTTAATGCAAAGATGAAAACTTCCATTGAGGTGTCATCACGAATTGGACTCAGTTTTTTCAAATATTATACGAGGTTCGAGCTACTATCATTTTCAAATCACATTATGCAAGGTCAGGGAATTGATTTCGGCACTTCTGGAGGAGTCGGATTTGGTCTTTCCAAGTGATATCATTGAAACAATCATCAACAAGGTACTGCTATTGCTTGCAATGGTAGCAACCAGAACTTAATATATGTACCGCATGATTAGTGACGTATAGTTTTTATAGACATTTGAAGACGCAGATTCAAAAAGAGATGGAAAGATCGACATTGAGGAGTGGAAGCAATTTGTTACCCGAAATCCCTCGGTACTGAAGAACATGACGATCCCACATCTTAAGTAATATCCTCTCTCTATCTGATTATGGGGTTATAACAAAATAATGCATCAGTCGGGTTTCGCACTGTTAGATAAGAAGTTTGCCCGGTTTCATTCCTTATGAACAGATTGACAGCAGATATTGGATCCCTTCGAGTCAGTTTAAAAAAAAAATTGATGGAGCTCAAGAGTTTTCTCCATTCTGAATCGAGATAATGATCTCGATAAATCCTCCTGTGCAGGGACATCACGACAGCATTTCCGAGCTTTGTGGTCAAACCAGAGATCGAAGATGATCCTAACATCTCTTAGAAATCTGTAAAATCAACTTACAGTTTCATATTTTCAAAATGACAGCGACCACGGACTACATCATTTCGAGAGACTACACCATTTCAGCATACAACAAAAACAACCGAGACTAAAATACAGCCGCGGAAAAACAAGCAGCAGTCATTGTACATTTCTCGATACTACAATAGCCAAAAAAGCATCCTCTTACTTTGTCACTTGGCCCTATGGACGACCAGTTTGGGCCACCATCTGCTCCAAGTTCATGGGGTAGCACATGTTCGTGTGGGATCCATTCCACACATTATCCGCAAGAATAGCATTCACTGCATCAGTCGGGTGGAATTGGTCCCACCATATATGGCTCGAAGCATTAACACAAGCCATCTCTGGCGATAAGCACATTATCCACCCATTATATCTTCCCAGGCCGCAACATGCGTCAGATGTGACCTCGAAACCTTCAAAAAACCAGTACATTAGTACGAGTCACCACATAAAGTAACCTCGTTCAATATAGCGATTCTATTTCTATGATAACAGAAACTAGGTGACCTCACCATATCGTTCGTGATTCTTCATTATGTCCATCGAGCCTTCAAACACATCGCAGAAGATGACCTTCCCGTCAGGGAGATCTCTATTCAGCTCCCAGACCATTCGTCTCATGACAAGGTTGAATTCCATCACCTCGTCATTAATCTCCTCGATGCACTCTCCTTCCTCGCTATTGTACTCCCAAAGGTAGTGAGGAGCACAACCAATTGGTGCCAGCCCCATCACCACGAACCTCCTCACGAACATGTTATGCAAGTTCTGCAGTCATTAATACAAAACTTCTTAATTCAACAGCCACAAAAATCAAATATAGATAGATTTCTGTTTGCGTCACAAAACGGTTATCTTGGGAAAATATTAAACCTTGATTTCCTGCCTAACATTTGATGCCAAGAACTGGGCGAAGCCCCACGGGAGGTAAAGCTTCTGAACGCCCGACTCGTTCTGAAGATAGTAATGGATGTAATCATTGACCCCAATGGAGATATAGACCACCGACTGGGAGATCAGTTTGGCAGTGGAGTCCTCTCCCATCTGTAGAATGAAATGTTGAACTGTATCGGCTAACTGTTGGACCTGCTGAGAAAAGGAGACGTGCTGACCCTGCAATGAAAATATCCAAATGATCTTTAAATATATGATGATATCGAAAGTAAGAATTAAACTGTAAGGTACAGTGCAGATACCAATTCCGACCCACTCGAGAAGATTATCCCGGAGGCTGCAGAAGCAAAATTCACACCGTGCATCATGTCCTTAATGGACCCTGTCTGTCCGAGATAACTTGGGACGAACGGGAGACCGAGTTTTAGTGCTGTAATTTGAAGCGAGTAAGGTCCAATGAGAAGAGTTCTTGAAATTGAAAAGTATTCAATAGCATGTTCTTGAAAAGATAGATAGAAAATATCATAAAATGAAGAAATTGAAATCGATTGAATCAAGAAACTGATTACTGAGGCCAAAACTCACCAAGATAATCGACAGGGATTCTCCCATTGGAGAACCTCCCTGTGGGGCTGTGGGTGTCAAAGTCGCGCCCGTAAGGTGGACGGTCGGCCCGAGCAAAGGTGCCAAGGAAGTTGTTGGTGCCGCAGTCCACGGAGGAATCGCCCAGCACGAAAAGGGCAGGCACCAGTGGCCCCGGCAGAGGAGGAGCAGGGGCCGGCGCTGATGGCTGTGGCGACTGTGATATGGGCGGGAGTGTGAAGTTTGTTGGGGTTTGGGATAAGGTCTTGGCAAGCTCATTGGGGAATGGGAGGTCGGCGGCGGCAGTCATTGGCAGATCAGTGGCTGCTCCGGAGGTGACGACTACAATGAAGAAGAGGAGGAGCGGGAGACTGATGGACATTGTATGGACGGAGGCGTTAGAGCTGAAAGAGAGAGAAGCGGCGGGAGATGGTATGGCGGGAAAATATTTTGCCGGTGGCGGTTATTCTAACCAACTTCTGCTCCCATCCCTTTATCTTGGGATTTTCCTTTTCCATTCACAAACTACCCACCAAAATTGTTTTATAGGGGTCTATTTGTACATGGTACATGCACTCGATCGACTTTGAGTCGCCCGGAATTTTGAGTCTCCGACTCCGATTTAGTAAGGAAACATAGGAAGAATTAGAAAGAGTTATGGATTTATAATGAAAAGAATGCCCATTTGAGCAGCGACGGGGGATGGATATCCTAATCCATGAAATTGGCAGTGTTAGTGTCCGTAAACTGCAAATGGATTACTGTTGAAATTATTTCAATTTTCAAGGCTACACTTTATATGCTATAACTAAAAAAAGAAAATACCCGTTCACTGATTAAAAAAAGAATCAAGCATTTGGTCCAAGGTTGGAAGTGGTAAAGAAGTGTCCCTTCAACTCCAATGAGTTTGGTCTAGTGATTAAGGATGAGTTCAAATATCCATTCGATCCCAGATCGAAACCTCTTGAAGTTACTGGAACGCATTTGGCCTGATTATTCACATTATGTATCGCCGGGGGTTCATGGAGCCACGGGATTAATTTCGCGAGACCTGAACACCCTGAGTTAACCAAAAAAAAAAATCAAAAGTGTCCCTTCCAACAAGAGTTTGAGTAAGTCTAGTTGCGACATCAAAGGTGCTTATATTCGGGTTAAGGAGGAAAAAGCTTGTCCATAATGGCATTACTAAGCCCAGATACAAAAGAATTGGGCAAGGCCCAAAGAAAATCACGGTTGGAGCAAGTTATGTACCAAGAGCCTTACCAATACGGGTTGGTCCAAACGATTTAATATTTGATCTTCTTAAATAATGTATCGACTTCAAGTTATATAAATGGAGAAAATCTACTTTGAAAGAGCTTTAATTTTTAATAGACCGATCCGACTCGAATGGATTAATCAAAACCCATTGAACTTTCAGATACCATGATGCATACCAAAATACGTATCAAAAGCCTCCATTTCTAATATCGAAATTAGGGGACCAATATTGAGTCTGGAATGGGTGCAACAAAGCAATCTGCATATGAAGCAAACAAATGTAATCGTAGATTTCGTTTGTTTCTGAGAAAATATTTTATGGGAAAACAAATTTCACATTTTCTTATGTTTAAATAACACAAAACTCTTTAGTCAACAGGAGAATGTTTTCGGTCAACCTACAAGTTAAAGGTAAAAGTAGGAAAAATGAATACATGCAAAAATTTTCGAAATTCACTTTTCTGATGGCGCAATTCTCTCTCTTTCTTACCCGACCCACTTGACACATCTCTCCATGCATAGGAAGACATTTCCTTGGTATCCTCCCAAATATGGAAAAACTGAAAAATTACACCGCACATCACGATATTTTAAAAAAATTTCACCACACAACATAACGTTAACTTTCCATCAAGGGGTGGACGAAAAGCTGACGTGGCCCAATTTTTTGGATTTCTCGTGCCACGTGGACTATTACAGGCCAATTTTAATATTTTCAATTAAAAAAGAAAATTGATGCCACTAATTGTAGGGGGTGGAGGGCCGATTACGGGTGCTCCAATTGCAACTGTCGCCCCCCAATCGAGGTCACCGATGGCATAAGAGGTCGCTGGCAACCTCGATTATGGGGGTGGAAACCGCAATCAAATCGTTACCGACAAAATCAAAAAAGTCTCAAATTTAGGTTTTTTTTTTTTCCGGCTATGGGACTCTCAATTATGGTCCCCACCCCACAATAGGGGTCGCCAGCGAAGTAAGAGGTCACTGGCAACCCCGATTGTGGGGCAGTGGCTACCGCAATCGAAGCTCGTATCCCCTCTCTGTCTTGGGGTCTCAATAATGGTGAAAAATATTGACCAATATTGCTCACCCACTAGTCTTGACTCTTGAATAACATCTCGATGAGGAAACTTACAATTCAAATTTTAATTAGTTCCTACTTATTAATATACCTTAATACTCATGACCGAAATTTCCTATATTCCTATATTTTTCTTTTTTTAAAACTCCCACATATCTTCTGTAACCGAAAAAAATAATCTTTTTCAATCCTTTTGCTTTGATTGTAATTGAAAAAATTGTACCTTATTAATCTCTTCTAGTATCAGTAATTAGGGAAATTTTAATATGATCACATGTCAGTTAATACATAGACCATCCATCCTCGAGATCCATGCGCGGTGAACGGTCCTGACCACGGTGTCAGGTACTAATATGCAACCTAAACGATGAATTTTCTGCCTATTAGCCAATCAGGAGAGGCCACGTCTGCACTGACAACTGTTTCAAACGGAGATATTCGCAACGGCTAGAGGAGCGTCATCAGGCATTGGGAACATCTGCCACGTGTGCACTGTAGCCGAAAGTGGGATGTCATACTTTCTGACCCCACCTAAAGTCTACGAGGGGTCCCACACTCAAATTTATTTATTTACCAATTATCACTAGATGGCGGTGATTTTTATAATTTTTAACTATTAATACAACACTATATATATAGATATAATTTAACCTTAACTAGTAACCAGAGTAAATCAGTGACTTTGTTTCCATCGTCGCACCAAATAGAATTAGAGTAAACTGACAAATTGATTTGAAATGCATGTTACATTAAATTTGATCTCAAAATTTTTTTACATCAAATTAAACCTTGAGAGATTAAATGTTCATCAAATCCGACCTCAAGAAATTTTTTACATCAAATTGAACATTGAGAAATTAAGTATACATCAAATTGAACCTTGAGAGATTAAGTGTACATCAAATTCAACCTTAAGAAATTTTTTACATCAAATTGAACATTGAGAGATTAAGTATACATAAAATTCGACCTTCCGTCAGAATACCGTCAAAAAATGGATAGAAAAATCTGATTTGACATTCAACAGCTGATGTTGCATTATTTGATTGTTTTCTGTAATTTTTTTATTATTCCCCATTTATGTTTGACTTTAAAAAAGTATTTCTTACAGTTCCCTTACGTTTTAAGTCGGAGGCGGGAAAAACTTGCTCCTCCCGCGAGCGTCCTCCTCGTTGGTGCTCTCGGCATATACTCGCCAATCGCTATCGCCGTAATCTCTCTATCACCCTCTCTCTCCTTGCCTCTAGCTCTCTACCCCGAGAGCACCGGCGATTGAGGAGGACGTGCCGGGAGGAGGAAGTTTTTCCCGCCTCCGACTGAAAAGTGAGGGAACTGTATGAAATACTTTTTAAAACCAGACATAAATGGAGAATAATAAAAAAAAATGGAAGAAAACAATCAAACAATGCCACATCAACTGTTGAATACAATATCAGAATTTTCCATTCATTTTTGGATAACATTCTTATCGAAGGTCGGATTTGATGTACACTTAATATCTCAAAGTTCAATTTGATGTAAAAAAAATTTTGAGGTCTAATTTGATGTACACTTTATCTCTCGATGTTCAATTTTATGTACACTTAATCTCTTAAGGTTCAATTTGATGAGGTCGGATTTGATGAGGTCGGATTTGATGTACACTTAATCTCTCGATGTTCAATTTGATGTAAAAAAAAATTGAAGTCAGATTTGATGTAATATGCATCTTTCAATGACCAATTTATCAATTTACTCAATAGAATTAACAATGAAGCGTTTTTTTATTTTATTTTTATATAAACTATTATTGAGAAGTCCAAGCTCGAATAAGTTTTAAGTTTATTGAATTTATCGAGGTATGAAAATTTTCGAATAAGCCTCGTATATTTACGAGGCTTGAGTACAAACATTATTTTAGTCATGCGGATGCATAAAATACGTTAGATATATATATTGTATTATATATTATCCAAGTAAGAGTTTTTTTAAAAAAAAAATTCTTATTCAAATTCTCTGGTATACTTTCTTTAATTACTTTTGTTTTCATATCATCTAATCAAACTAAATCAAATTTAATTTTGTTATCAAATGCCTTGTTAAGCTTCACTTTGCTTATAGCTCCACATGGGAGTGTTCGATAAGCAAAAGGAAACTGGACAAGGGAACAACACGTATAATTATGGGGGAGCTTAATCGGTCCAGTTGAACATAATCGACTACAAAATGAATATAGTCGACTGAAGTAAAGTGCAGTTGACTATGTTATATTTCCAGTCGATTATGTTACATTATCGACTATGTTTAACTGGACTGGTTTCGTTTCGGGACGGAATAAATTTCCATGATTACGGTGATGTGGTCCGACAATAACGTACATAATATTTACTGCCATTATCTTTACTTTGTCAAGGGGTCATTTTTTGATATATATTATTTTCTCCAATTAGGAAAGCAAAATGTCTAATTCAAGGCATAGATAGCACGAAGTTTCGCCAAAGCTAGCTAGGGGATTCTACTAAGAGGATCTATAAATTACTCGATGTCCTTCGCTTTTTAAGCTGCAAATAAAGAATCAAGCGCTCTATTATGTTTGATCTATATCAACATAATCTTATGCTAGCAGGTAGCAGCAGAAGGAATCATCCACGGCTTAAAGTTCCACACTCTTTTTTTTTTTTTTTCTATAAGTACAATTTGAATATTTTTTTTCTTTTCTATTACAAAGAATGCTACAGATTAAAGGAATAAGAGGAGTTCTACTACTGAGTAAAAAAATAAAAACTACAACTTATTAATTTTAAATTAAGGATGATGTTATTTCACCAATCCCTCTTTTCTTATTTACTAAAACCGTTTCAAGCTTAGGGAACATTATTACAATTATATCTTTCCCCAAAATAATGGCACGGAAAGAAACCATCGAGGCACGCAATCATGAGGCTCTGCTTTTGGTACGATGAATCACAATGCATATGCATTGTTTCCACTAGTTTTCTATGTTTCGTACATGCAAACCCAACTTTTTTTTTTCTTTTTTTTGGGTTTCTTCCTACTTTTTTGAATCATTATCACTTTACTTTGAAATGCAAAACCCACATTCAATGACTGAAATTGCAATCGATTAATAATACTTTTGCTTTGATGAACCTTCCTACGAAGCTTGCTAAGCTAGACTACTTTCATAGTGGAGTGTAAATATATATGACCACCCTTACATATAAAAATTCACTCAGGCCCCTTTACTTCGTTATATTTGTCATCTCCGAGGACAATTGTAAACAAGTTCATAGATATAGTCGACGGTCATGACTTTGCTCTATTTGAAAACGAAATTAAATTTAACCTAACTTCATTTTACTTTTTCCTCAATTCAATAACATAATCATTACTTTTTTTAATCTTTTTCTTCAATTTAATAATAAATTATCTCATATACTTTTTATTATCTATTATTATAATTAATTTTTTAATACTAAATTCTCCTAACTATTTATTACTTTTCCCCAATTTAACAATATAATCATTATTTTTTATCTTATTCTTTAATTTAATAATAAATTTTCTCATTATTTTTGTCTTTATTTCGTGAAATCAAATAAAATGATAATCATTCTCCATTACACGTAGTATGATCATGATACGAAACAATTGAGAAGGACAGACTGTCAATTAAGAATGACAATTAACCTTTATTAACAAGGACAGACTGTCAATTAAGAATGACATATATTACAAATGATGTACTAATGTTGCCTGTCAAGCTCTGTCCAATAGGAAATTTATGGATGCCTTCTTTCATAATACATCAAGAACAAATACATACGCACTATTGAGAATATTGGTCGCACATGAAAAAAATGAATCAGTATCCATTGAAAGTATTCATACCAAAGTCTCATATAAACTAATAGATATTGATTAATCTTTTTTAATGCGAGATTAATATCCTCAACACGTTTTTTTTTTCAATATGAAGTTAGATTATTTTTTTTTCAATATGAAGTTAGATTATTATATATTATTGATCTCCAATTAATTGTATTGTACTCGAATAATTTATCAAACGGGGCAATATTATTATACATCAAGGTGTTGGAGGGGACAAGACGAGAAGAATACAAAACACTGAGGCGGCAACGGCAATAGTGGAGTCTGCTTTTGAAGATTTGTAATGAGATTCTGAGACCCCTCTCATTAGCCACGGCATGTCACTCGCACCCCAAAATTTTATATATTAATTAACTTATAATTAATTATAATTTTAAAAAGGTAATCGTGGCAAATATATATGCATAGACAAGGTTTTCTTCCAATATTAATTTATACGGACAAATTGCAGGTTAACACATTACAGAATTAATTCCATGATATTTGAATTTTATTCGGACTGAGACTGACCGAGTAAAAATATTTCTTGGGTGCACCTTCACCGACACGAGTTTGAAAATAAATACCAAACCGTAAAAATTCTTTGAATATTGCTCTGTATTTATTTCCTATATATAAAAGTTGAATCTCGATGAAGTATAAAGATAACTAATACAATCCGTTTTCATCTATTTGGAAACGAATGTCCTAATCAGTACGAACTGAATTATTCTGCCTGAGTCATGCAATAACAATCAATACTTTCACAACTCTGATGTCCTAATAATACAAAGTGAATGTGATTGTTAACCCCTTCCTTTTATTGGCTTTCTCTGGCTTCAAGATTTGCATAAGTGCTTTATGAATGTGGACGACACCGACGAGAGTTGTTGGTAACACGAGTATATCTTTTTTATTTTCCGGCCAAGTTTTTCTTTTTTCTGGCCTTTTTCTGTTATAATTTAGTTTTTCTTCTTCTTTTTTTTTTTTTGTAAGTTTTGTAACAAAAATAAATTAGCAACAAGCAATTAATTTTAGTGTCTCTAACGGAAACCATGAGGATATTCCGGTAATTCCCCCCCCCTCACAAACTGATCCATCCCCCGACTAACGGCAGTTACGAGGGGACAGCCTCGTCCGTCTCCTGAGACAATCCGTTGCGGGTCGTTGGGTTGAATCAAACGGTGCCCCAAAAAAAAAAAAAAAAAAAAATATAACGGCTAAGTTTAAATGGGGGCCTCCTCCATCATTTTCCTCTTCTTCTTCTTCTTCTTCTTCGTTTTCTCTCTCATCGGCGGCAGAGTTATCGGAAGAGAAAAGATCGGCGGAATGATCGAGCCGTTAGAGTGGATGTGTCCAATCTCGGAAAAACTGCATGATTCCGCCTCAGCTTATCGCCAAACTCTGATCTGATCCCCTCCGATCGATTTAAGCTCTCCCCTTCTGCTCCTTTCTTCTTCGATTCTTTCCTCTGGGTGAGAATCCACTCCCTCCGCAGCTCTTCAATGTCTCCTCCTTCGAACATTCCTCGGTGATTGTCGGACGGTTTAGGGTTTGGGAAACAAGCTTGCCTGGGGGAGCCCGCGTCGGAGTTTCTTTGGGATTTCCCTCACATTTTGGAGATTTGGGAATTTGGGGATTTAGCGGCCTGCCCTTGAATTCCGTTGTGATTGCCTAGGGATTTGGAGGATTTGGGGATTTAGGGTTCGTCCCTGTTCCTCTTCCTTCTCTTTCCATTTTCCTTGTACAGTGTCTGTAGCCCCTTTTCTTCTTCTTCTTTATTTGTTTTGCATTAGAAAGTCGGGTCTTTTAATCAATCGCCATTGATTAAAGGGCCGACGACTCAGAGGTGAAGAAAATGGCACCTGTCTGTGATTGAATTAATAAAAACCAATGTACAATTAGGCTTGTAAATTTCGATATTGCAACCGCGAGAGTACCCTGGGCTCTTCTTCGACCTGGGAAAGAGGATCTCGGAGATGGCTCTTGCTGGTGTTGCGCTCGGTCCTGCCCTTGATGATTCGATACATTTCCCTGGTCATTGCTGTAGCCCCGGCGAGTCGATTCTGATATACCTGACTGTTGCGGGCTCTGTGATCCCGATGCGGGTCTTGGAGTCCGACTCCATAGCTTCTGTCAAGCTTCGGATCCAGACATGCAAAGGGTTCGTGGTGAAGAAGCAGAAGCTTGTTTTTGCAGGCAGGGAATTAGCCCGACAAGACTCGCTCGTTAAGGACTATGGTGTGACCGGTGGGAACGTCCTCCATTTGGTTCTCAAGCTGTCAGATCTTTTAATCATTGTTGTTAAGACCGTTGGTGGCAAGGAATTCGAGTTTCATGTGGACCGTCATCGCAATGTGGCTTATCTCAAGCAACGGATCGCAAGAAAGGGGAAGGGCTTTGTTGATCTGGAGAGCCAAGAGCTCTTCTGTAATGGAGAGAAGCTCGAGGATCAGAGGGTTATCCATGACATCTGCAAGAATGAGGATGCCGTGATCCATTTGCTGGTCCAGAAGTCGGCCAAAGTCAGGGCTAAGCCCATTGAGAAGAACTTTGAACTCTCAGTCGAGGCGGCAGAGTCAGATGATGGTGCCATTGGAAATGTTGGGAATAAACCAGCCAAGGAGCTTCAAGTTGTTGCAAGGGACGCCCTCCACAGAGATGTTCTGCTTGAGCCTATAATCGTGAACCCGGGGGTCAGATTCCCTTCAGCAGTTTGGGATATGATCAACTCGAGCATCCAGGGTTTGGAGACAGGAAACTCGCCGATCAGGTCCACTGAGGGGACTGGAGGGGCCTACTTCATGCAGGACGCATCCGGCCAGAAGTACATCTCTGTCTTCAAGCCCATCGATGAGGAGCCCAATGCCGTCAACAATCCACAGGGACTTCCTGTTTCATTGGATGGCGAGGGTCTGAAGAGAGGAACAAGGATCGGAGAAGGAGCTCTGAGAGAAGTCGCGGCTTATCTACTGGATCACCCAAGGACTGGGCCCCGGCATATGTCTGGTGAAGTTATGGGCTTTGCCGGCGTGCCTCCAACTGTCATGGTCCAGTGCCTGCATAAGGGGTTTAATCATCCCAACGGGTTTGAGGGAACATTTAAGAATGTTAAGGTTGGATCATTGCAGATGT
This sequence comes from Punica granatum, assembly GCF_007655135.1. NCBI lineage: Eukaryota > Viridiplantae > Streptophyta > Magnoliopsida > Myrtales > Lythraceae > Punica > Punica granatum. The sequence continues at coordinate 49,994,242 of NC_045127.1, forward strand.
TCATGAAGAACTTTGGGAGCTGCGAGGACATGGGTCCGCAAGCGTTCCCTGTGGAGGAGGTCCATAAGATCAGCGTGTTCGATATCAGAATGGCCAATGCTGATAGGCACTCGGGAAATATCCTCATTAACAAGGGGGAAGAACAGGGTCAAATTCAGCTTGTGCCTATCGATCACGGCTACTGCCTTCCTGAGAATGTGAGTATCTTCCAGCTAATCTGTCATTTCTCTCTTACTGGAAGACTTGTAACTGGTTTTCCCATTTCTGGGCCTAACTCGAAATATCTCGTTTTCGTTTTCGTCTTGCAGTTTGAAGATTGCACGTTTGATTGGCTCTATTGGCCGCAAGCCCGTCAGCCTTTCTCTCCTGACACTGTGGACTACATAAGATCCCTTGATGCCAAGCAGGACATTGCAATGCTGAACTTCTATGGGTGGGATGTCCCCATCGAGTGTGCCCGAACTCTCCGAATCTCCACTATGCTTCTCAAGAAAGGGGTTGAGAGAGGCCTTACCCCATTCGTGATTGGGAGTATCATGTGCCGGGAGACCATACACAAGGAATCGGTGATCGAGGGGATCATTAAGGAAGCCAAGGAATCTCTGCTCCCTGGAGCAAGTGAAGAAGTGTTTCTTGAAGCTGTCTCCGCAATCATGGATTCTCGTCTTGACGAGCTTGTGAATTAATGTACGTGGCATACTCTGTTCTCAGCTACCATAGGTATATAAACAGTATCTAACAAGTTGAGATTCGGTCAGCGCTGTCATTTCATCTTGAGATGGAGGGCAAGTTATGTTATGCCAGAAGGGTGGATGCTTTCTCATAATTCTTTGTTTGTTCGTGGGGATTGCCGGAAACCCTTCTTGTTTGTTCGGGCTTCGCTTCTGTTACCTGTGCAATGTATGTGGTGATGTTGGAACAGAGGCTTGAGGCTATCAATAATATGGTTGTTATTTTGCTTTTAGATCCTTATCAAACTGTGCGGGCAGAATGTATAGAATAATAAAAGATATGATGATCATAACATAGTTTTTTCCTCAGAGGCTGTAATCATTCTGTGTCATATGTTGTCTCTTTTTCGCTTCCAGTTCTCTATTAGATTTGGCTTGCCTTGATTTAATTCGTCTAAATGCTCAAACTGAACAACTTGCAAGCACACTTGCCATTCAGATCAATGACACGGAGTTCGCATATCTTATAGAAATTCTTACATAAGAATGGCAGTAACTTCTCAATATTTTTGAAGACGTGATTCTCAAAGTGCGAGTTTGCTCCATTATTGAAGAAAGTTCATTTGGTCAAAACAGCCGAATGACGGTGATTGCACTTAATTTCAAAAACAAATAAGAGTTTGCAACAATGCAGATGGAAGTGGCAGGCAGACATGGGTGATCAAGACCTCAGCATGGCCCTTAAGCATCTGATCTCTGAGTTAGGCTGTAGCTTCAGGAGATTCATAGCCATATGGGTTCTTGCTGGCCCAGTTCCATTGGTCTCGACACATCTCCTCTATACCGTACTTTGCCCTGCATTATGTTAGTTAAGTTTAAAATAGGTTCCAGTATGGGATCTGAGAAAAAACATAGCAATCCTAACGCTGGGGAATTTATGGATGGATAATGGTACTTACGTCCAATTTAACTCGTGTTCGGCCTTTTCTGTTGAGGCATAGACGATTTCAGCATCCCCAGGCCGCCTCCCAGCCATCACAAGCGGGATTTTCTGAAAAGATCCAACTAAATATCAGCTGAAGGAAGCCGTGAGCTGGTTATTGATTTTGCATAGAATGAAATAGATTCAAGAAGATAGAAGCACCTTTCCCGATGCTCTTTCAAATGCAGCAACCATCTCCAAAACCGATGTCCCTTTGCCAGTTCCCAAGTTATACACCTCACAACCTGCAGGCATCAACCATCCAAAACATTCCATCAGCATTTTCTTTGCTACAACAGATTAATTTTGTGCCATAGCCTACAAATATTACTCAATTAGAGATGAAAATGAGAAAAACTAAAGTAAGAGAACAGACCAACACCGGATTCGTCTAGCTTCCGCAATGCAGCTATATGTCCATCTGCTAAATCTACAACGTGGATATAATCACGCACCTGGAATTGGAGGGGAAATGGCTTTAAGACTTCATGATAGTGAATGATAAATGAACACCGAGATCAATCATCATATGAGAGAGAAGGACCAGCTATACAAAATGGGATCATAAACCTAGAAATTTACTTAGGCGCAGCATAAAAATGCAGATGACTATTGGCAGAACATGAGCAGGCTGGCTGTTCAATCAGTTGGAAGTAGGAAAGCAGGAAGCCCTATAAATCTGGAATAGGAGAAAAACCAGAATGAAGTGCTAGAACCATCAGAAACGGAAGGTTCAGCTGGTTCTCCCAAATTGGCTACCTTTAGAATTTTTTTAAAAAGAAAATGTAAACAATAACAGATGAAATACATAAATCATGTCATCTTCACAAGACAAATCAAATTTGGAAATTGCATGTGGCATTTAAATCTTGCACCATCCGAAAAATGAAAGAGAGGAGTTCCATTTTCTTTAGTCCTGCATTTATAATGTTTCAAGTCAACAATTTTTTTTTTAATCAGGTTTCATGTCAGCAATTTGAATTCAAATTATTTTTGAACTAGATGGTTCAATGTAGATCAATTTCAACTGAGCCTCTTACAACCCCGTCAAGAACATTAGCAAAAACTACTCAGAAACTGTAGTAGCAAGATCTGGAGAGCATACCCCTGTCCCATCTACAGTTGAATAGTCGGTTCCAAAAACTGTGAGTGCGGGACGCCTACCAACTGCAACTTGCTGCACGAATGGCATGAGATTGTTTGGAATGCCCCGAGGATCCTCGCCAATATAGCCACTGGGATGTGCCCCGACTGGGTTGAAGTATCGCAGAAGTATGACTTTCCACTCCGTGTCCGATTTGTATAAATCGCGACAAATTTCTTCTATGAAAAGCTAAAGGATCAAGAACAATTGATCAGTAAAAATATATGATGAAAGCATGGCATTGTTTGCCTTTAAATCATTCTATATAAAGTATTAACATTACCTTTGTCCTTCCATATGGGTTCGTTGCGCAAATTGGGAACTCCTCTGTGCAGGGGACCTCTTTGGGCCAACCATAAACAGTGGCAGATGATGAAAAGACGAGCTGAATAGTTTGTCAAGTTGCAAAACTGTTAATGCAAAAAAGAAGAAGAAGAAGAAGAAGAAGAAGAAGGACTGGAGTAATATCTGTCAACGGGCACTCGAGACAGTTCGAATAAACATCGCAGACAAGTAATACCTTCTTGCATCCGTGAGCAGCCATGACTTCCAGCAAGGTAATAGTGCCAATGAGGTTATTGTTATAATAAAGCAATGGCTTCTGAACACTTTCACCCACTGCCTTGAGTCCAGCAAAGTGTATAACAGCATCGAACCTCCAAAACAGGAAAAAGAAAGGTAAGACAGTTCTGCAGTAATATTAGGAAAGAAGTAATAGAAGAAATAAGCCACACTACAGATTTTTCGATCTGAATATAGTTTTGATCATAACAGAAACTTATGTTTGTCAGTGGTCTAGGATCTTTGAATTTACTAGTATTGAAAATGCCAAGTAGAGGAGAGATCTGGTAGCTCCTCATTGCCGATGCAAAATGTAGAGGGATCGTTCACTTAAATGCACCAAACCATATTGTGGAGAACAAAGATACATGATCTATCAAGAAAGATATATGGGACGGAAAATCATGAGTTAGACCGAAATATAGAGAAAAGTCTGCAGGCATACCTCGTTGATGCAAACACCTTCTCAAGAGCAGGTCTGTCTCGTAGATCCACCTGCAGGTAAAGATCAGGAACCAAGATATGAAGGCAATAGTTCACTTAACTCTGCTCGTATATACATAAGGTTCGAAAGGCAGGAAAGAACCAAAATTTGGGATATTGGCAAGCTAGACAAACTAATGCTTCACCAAAAGTATAAAATCTTGCCTACTGGGATCCTGATTGTTTACACTTTATCCTGAAACAGATGGAAAGTAATGTTGCCATGAGTTATGATTCAACCATTGTAAGTCTAGCATTTTAGCGTACAGATCATACGCAAGATTTCAATTCCATCCACGACATCACTGAGTGTTGCCATACGAGGATTTACATTCGACCTAGAAAGAACCAAGAAGCCGAAAAAAGAAAAAGAAAAAGAAAAAGAGAGAGCTAGAGAAAGATCTGATGTCCAGGAGGAATCTGCGACCTTCCAGTCAAACTAGAACACGAAACCAAAGGTCAGCCCAAGTTTCATGCAGATGACCAACATCGTACATCAACATCAGGCCACGACCTTCTCGGCATCTCTTGATCATCGGTTAAATCCTCGGTTTTGGAATCAAAATGCAATTACTAAACCTTCCTCTAGGAAAAAGATTTAGCCTTTGACGACACAATGAACCCCCAGCACGACCAACAGACAGACAGTAAGATCGACAGAGAGCACCCAACTCCACCAAACCAAATGAAAAACTGAACAGACACAATAATCAACTCCTAACAGGTCCGCCACTTTACGTTAAAAGAAAAGAAATGGCATTTCGGAACCTCGAAGAGCTGCTCACCTTGTGGAAGGAGAGGTTGGCGCCGTGCTCGCCGGCGAGCTCCTTGACTCTCTCCAGGGCGACGTCCGAGGAGTTGTCGAGGTTATCGACGACGACGGTCTTGTAACCGCCGAGGAGGAGCTGGAGCACGGTGTGGCTCCCGATGTAGCCGGAGCCGCCAGTGACGAGGATGGTGCCGGCCATGTCTCGGGGGTCTCGTCGGTGGAGAAGGAAAAGGTGGCTTTTGTCAGTCGAAAAGGTTCGGACTTTCGACCGGACAGCGTGAAGCAAAACGTGGGAAGCGGGCGTGTAGTTATATACTGGGAATATTGGAAAGGAATTTTGGCAGGCTCAACAAGACAACAAGTCATTAACTTAATTTAGAAAAATAAATTATTACTGGATAAATAATTTAAGATAATTATAAAAATTACTATGGTATTAGTACGGATCAATAAATTGAGAACTTTTCATGATCAAACCGAAAAAATAATGTTTTGATTGGAATAAGAAAGAAAAGTATAATTTAATTGCAAGTTTTGAAGTGTTTTATTTAGTGTACATCGTGGCATCCAAAAATTTAATTAATGGGTAAAATTCTCCATGCGTAAATTTTTTAATATTGAATTGTGTTTTATTATTTTTTTTTTGGAGGGAGTAAGTGGTGTTTCATAGCCCTAAGGGCAAGTTTGGTTCGCAGGACTAGGTAAGGAAGGGATTAGCTATTCCGTACGTAATAGGTTATCTGGCGTTTGGTTCACCGGATTGCGGAATAAGTATTTCAACCGGGCTGACTTATCCGGTTTATATGCGGATTAGGGATGCCCCCAGCACGGTCCGAATTAGGATTTTCGAATCCAGAAATAGACACGAAAGAACAAAAATACCCTCGTTTTCTTTCACTAATTACAATCGCATTCCATCCCATAAAAATGCTTCAGAGGTCGACATTTCCCTTTCGGAAGAACATTCGAAACCCTAGCAGAGCGCCAAGCCAAGCAAATTCTCATCGATTCCTCGCGTTTTGCTGTCGATTCGTTCGTCTCGTAGAGGAAAATGGTTGTGGTGTTGATCTCCGCCACTCCACTGCCGGTAGGAAAGTCGGAGAAGAGACGGAAGCTCACGGACCGCTCTACCTATTTTATTCCCTATCTATTTTATTCCATGTTTATTCTAATCCTGCGAACCAAACGTAGCTTAAAGGACTGGGCAACTTTTAATCGACTTAACTACCTTTACAAAAATGACGCATCTCGGAATCGTTAGTGGTCAATAGAATGTCCTTACATGAGCTTTCTCAAGTCGAGCACCGACTCGCGTCGTAAGGAACTGTCGGTTGCACGATGAGCAACTCGAACCAAAGACATTAGGCAGCTAACTGAAACCTAATCATTAGGCCACCAGACATTGGTGAGTGGGTGTGAAGTTTGAGAGTGAAGGGAATGGCGGAAAAATGCCATGTTTTCTTTTTTAAATCATTAAATAAAATTAATTGATTGATTTGTTTTGTTTTTCTATTGGGCGTTGATGACATGGAAAGTGGTTCTTGCACGTGACGTGGGATTTGTCGCGTTGTGGGAGCAGTTCGTCCGGGTCCGATGTTTTTTCCATTTTCACCCCCCTAAATTTTTTTTTTTTTGGAAATGATTATTCTTTTTTTCACGTCCAAGATCTAGATGGATAATTAATTCCAGTAATTCAGTGATTCAGATCGCATCACATGATTAAGAATGAAAATTTTGATATTTAATATTTCATCAGTTGTTCAATAGTCATCATCTTTCTTTACTAGAGGTAATAAATGTCGTGTGAGAGACCGTCTCCGGGAAAGGCTGAGATCATCTCGAACGAATTTATCTCAATGGATAATGATCAGCTGAGGTGCCGTTACTTGAGCAACAAGCAACTTCTACCTTATAGGGAAGATATATGCAGGTGGAACTTTCAAATGCATTGCTATTACCTTTTCGCCACAAGTTACAACTTACAGATGAGAGATCGAGTCAGTTTCCGCAGGAATCCTTTCCCCTTTGGCTGATCTGTACAGCAATAACACACCCTTGATGCGAGATGACCCCATAGATGCCGACCGACTCTGACATGCTCTTTTCCAATCGATACCTTCTTGTGATTATGCAAACCCGTGCAGGATTGATTGGAGCTGTTAATTGAATGGTCCCCTCGAAAAACAAATGTACTGTCTGCTTGGCTAATCCTGTTCTTCGGACAAGAGTCTCTCTGCCTCATCGTTGGCTTCCACTTGCAGTCTCCATCTCTGAGAATACACACCAGTGTTCATTATTTCGGTGTTACTTACTCCATGTTTGTTTAAGCAATCTCAATCATCATTTCATTCAGGGGACAAAATGAATATGCTTTCGAACAAATGAGACTTACCTCTTCAAGGTTTTCAATCTCCATGATCTGTTGGATTTGTTCAGCGGCCCTTTCCTGCAAACACGGGTAATTCAGCTTCATCTATCAAGCCATCTTATGTGAAATGCGCAGAAACGTTACAAAGACAAGTATTACGAACCACATTGCTAGCTGCTTCGGCTGCCAAAACATCCGAGTCCATTTCCACTTCGATTTCTATCATGGAAGATATCTGACCAAATAATCACAAAAGGAAATAACATTATTAATATGAACTCACATGTTTCATTTCATTATACAAGTTTTAAATGCATTTATTTTAACATACTCTGGCGTAGCTGTCAATCAGTTCAATACGTCCTCTAAGTGAGTTTTCCAGGCCTTCTCGAACCCGTTTGACTCTACTTTTCCTAGCACTGAATAACAAGGATAAGCCCATGAAGAGTCATTTTGATCCCTCCCAAATGTTAATCAACATAAAGAATAATGTGACATTAAACAATCAAGGATTATTTTACCGATAAGATGGTTCTCCTACGGCATAAATCTTGTTCTCCAACTGGCACATACGAGCTAACATCCAAACCTGCTGACATGCAAATTATATCTTTATGTTGCAGAAGCATCAACCGATCTGGTATATATGGTTCACAAACAATAGGAAGCTGGACACGATTACAGGAAAACACTAGATATAATAGTTTGGTCAGAGGGACGTTCATTGAATTACCTCTTTTTCAGCGGCTTCTCTCAGGTCCTTGATGCGAGATTGAAGCAGAGAATATTGTGATAAAAGCTGCTGCTTGATGGCAATTGCATCCACTGACCTTTGCGGAATCTGACATTAATGAACAATCAGATTGATTTATTTTGAAAAATTTGGACAAACATTGTAGAAAACAAAGCATTTACATGTTGCACTGTCTAATTATACCGAGTACAACTTCTAGGTCACTTTCTAATCCCCATCAGGATAGATTTCTCTCTTTACTTCCAAAAAGCTGCAAAAATCTAAACGAGTATACAAAATTTTTTGCTGCAATATATCTTTTACCACAACTAAGGTAGTCTTGTGATATCTAACCAATGGGATGATAGAATGAAACAAGTCGGAGTTAATTTGTGGACCAAGGAAGCTCGGGCCACAAAAAGAATCTTAAATTTCAAGATAATGCTCAAAAGATTCAAATGAAGGTAAATATATATGCTAGATAAATAAACATGGTCACCCCTTTAAAGCGTCTCTCTGAAAAAGTTGCACGTCGTCATTTAAATTTTGCCTTTAGTTGCTGGTGTAGATCATTTCACCATCTTCATTTGTAACTGACTTACATACATCTGACAGATCTTCATAACTTTTTGTAGGTGCTACCACCTCTCTCATCTCCTAGAAACTCTTCCAAGAATATAGGAATGAATTCCATCTAATAGAGGTTCTTGTGTGTTCAGGTTTAAATAATTGAATGTAGGGACATTATGCTCCCCCCGGTAAAGGTTATATATATCCACATGCATCATGCATATTAGCCTCATATTAGCTCCAAAAAGATGAGAAAGTTACTTACTTTGTTCAACTCAGGAAGAACCAAAGCATTTAAAGTAGCCCCAGCAGCAAGAGAAGCAACTACACCAGCTGAGAGGAGCTGGGGCAAGCTTGGATCAATTGCTCCAGTTGCAGCATCTCCAGTAGCAAGTACAGCAAGGAGTGGAAATACAACAGAGGGACTGAGGAAGGATGAAGTTCCATCTTTTGGAGGAGCTCTTAATAGCAGCGATTCACGACCGTCCTTGTGATTCGTGAGGCACATGGGCTCTCCAGGATAGAAATTGGGGGCCTTTGGCCTGAACTTTAAGGGTCCCACCTCACGATAAACGTTTGAAGGAGCTGCTGAAGCAATTGTGACCCTCTCCCCAGCTTGGGCAGGGAGGTCGACTGTTTCAGTTGCGAACCTATGGGTCCGTGCCACACCAGAAGGCATCTGGACCTGCACGTGAATATAAGAGAGAGAGAGAAATTCAATATTAAGCTTGATATGAAAGCACTAACTTGCTTCCTAACTCATAAAGAAGAAGTGTCTTCTATGGCATCAAAAGCACCATGATTCAGAGAATGGATGTGGCTATCTGCAATAAAATACAGTCCTCAAGCTAGGCCAGGCTTGGTTTTGAAAAACTGTTTATATTCATCTTTTCTAAAAGAATGTCGAAATCAAAAGCAGAAAAAGTTAGAACTTAGTTAGACGTTTCAGGTCATAATATGTTTCAATGTGCATTCTGGCACTATTTCCTTTTATTCATACTATAAAAAAAGAGGATAATGGAAAACATTTTAGAAATGGGATTAGTTTTTCTAGGACCAAATAGACTTGTGGTACAACTAAGAAACCATACCACTATGGAGTGAACAGCAGCAGGTATGCTTTGCTTTGCTAATCCAAGAAATCTCAACCCTCTTTTCCATGCTGGGACATCCATGCTGCGTTCGGGCAGGAGGAGATCCTTAGAAAAAGTGAATGTCCAAGGATCAACACCATACACAAATATAACTTTTGATAAATTTAAAGAAAAATCAGGGACAATGCTCCAAAAGTCCTTTCCCTACATGTGGGAAGCCAGGATAAGAGAACAAACTGATGGTAAGAGATCAAGAAAATATCTAGATGCAGGATTATCCATTAGCAGATTGCATAGTGAAAAAAAAAAGAAAAAGAAAGATCAAATCAACAACCTGACTTCTTCTGACTCGATATTGGTAATGTCACCAGAAACAAGCTCATATTTATAACGGCACTTGGCGCAGGAAGCAATCTGCAATGATGTAAATGAATTATCAAAAGATTGTTACCATACAACAAACAGAAGTGCTCAGAATGACCGGATCCATGAAAGTCAATTAACCCTGAACTTAGTGTAATTCTTTCATAAAATTCAACCAATGTTTGCTGATCTAAAGAAACGTTTGAAGAGGTTACAACCTCGAAAATCAAAGCAACTATATGTGAGCGCAAAAAATTAACATTCGAGTCTCATTTTCATACTTGAACACCATCTTGAGGTTGTGCAACAGCAACAGCTATCATACAAGCTGGACACCTGACAACCTTCCCAAAAGGAACCTGCCAATATTCAAACAATTACCCCATTTCGAATTTCCAAGGAGTTACTACGCATCTCAGTACAGTAGGCAAATAGCTCTTCAAGACTCTTTGCTGGAGTAGTAGAGGCAGCATTTCACTGCAGCTGCTTCTCTTTCCAAATTGATACATTCTCAAAGAACCATATCCGTTTTGGAGATCAACGATAATTTGCAATATTGGTCAGGTAGGGATAGCTCAAGGCATTAGTGATTAGAAGACAGCATGATACCTCCTCGCCAGGAGATACTCCCACTTTGCATATACCATCAATTATCCTGAGAGCATCCGAAACCCGCAATGAGGCTGCGAGGCCATGAATCAACAGTGTGTAGACCTGCACATCGGGTCTAGGCCATCTCCACCTCTCGACAAAGGGACCATCTTCACCTACACCTGGTCATTACCAAGCTAGCAGTCACAGGTCACATTAAAGTGTGTTGAATTTAGTAAACTAATTTCGTTGAAGCTAACAATTTTGAAAACTAAAAGCAGTCACACTGGTTTTTTTTTTTAAAAAAAAAACAGAGTTTCAAGTACTCGAATTATGACGGACCACTCAAGAACCAGTAGCATCGAGACATTTTCGATAAAATCGACGGAGTTTTGTAGCAGTCAAATGGTAATAGTCGTACCGCATCCAACTTCTATTATACACAGATCATTCAGAAAAGATTAATAAAGATAATTAGGAGCAGAGTTTCGATGGCGAAAAGCTTTTAACCAATGGCACATATTAGCCCGAATACCTTGAACGAAACTAGCACGCATAGCATAGAAGACAGACAGGGCCAACTCCGCATTGTTACGATCAAGAGAGGCGGCTATGATAGAACAGCAGTCGGGAACGCTGACGACCCCGCTGCTCCTCCCTGACTGCTCCTCGATGATCCTGAGCACCTCGTCGGAGTCCTTAGCGCCCGCCACTTCGCTCAGCAACTTATCGGTGAGCACCCCAGGCCCAGGGGTGGGAGCGGGGTCGTCAGCGACGCCGTTCTTGCTCTCGCTGAGGGAGGCGCGGTGGGGAAATGAGCTCGAGGCGGCGGAGAGGGCAAGGTAGCTTCTGAGAGAGAGGGAAGAAGAGGGGGAGTGGGAGGTGAGGACGGCGTCGAGAAGCCTGGGGAGGTGGAGAGACGGGGAGTGCGACTGGGAGAAGTGGGAGAGGCAAGGGGAGCCGAGGTTCAGTGTCATGACGTCCGGCGGTTGGCGATGGCGGGATGGAAGAGGGGGAGTGAGGTGGCGGTCTCCTCCCCAGCTTGTGTTGCCGATAAGATAAAGAAGGAAAGAACGAGAGGCTCCCATTGGGCAATTGCTGGCAGAGATGTGCTGACGTGGAAAAAGAAAAGAAAAAGGAAAAGGCTGATGGAGGTGCGGGGAATCGAACCCTGTGCCTCTCGCATGCGAAGCGAGCGCTCTACCATATGAGCTACACCCCCGTGCTTTTAATTGTTAATAACAATTTAGTTATCAACAGATCTTTTCCTAAAGGTTCGAGCAAGACCAAGAATCGCGTGCGCAACAACTAACAAGGAACTTTGGCAAGTAAACGCTCTCGTCGTCCAATTAACGTCTCTTTGTTTCGACTAATGTTTACGACGATCAAAAGAAGGCAAGACTGATGTTACTGATTCATGCTTTCTAAGAAAAAATAGGTCTGCCCGGAGCAATAGCTCAAGGCTTGTTGCCTCTGCTCATGGTGTAATGAAAAGCGTCCGTCATGGCTCATTCGCATGACCCTATGCGCTTCGAGTTTCGGGTTTCTCATCAAGGTAAAAGTTAGCTTAATTTTCATCATTATGGCAAGTTTAGTCACTACCGAACCTTCACTGCTGAAGCTGCGTCAGGATTACTGAATCAATGACTCATTGCAGCTGTTGCATACTCAATCTCTCTGCAAGAACGGCAAGCAAAATCAAGTAGAAATATTCGCGCTTGTGTTAAAACATGACAGGAAAAGAGGAAAAGCAGTGCCATTGCTAAACCATATCATTTGATCCCATGAATCTGCTGGAATCTCGTAAACCTGCTTTAGCTCGTCATTCCACTGAAATAAGAATTTACAAATTCAGATAGATCGCACCGACGAGAAAGGTGAAGTTTGACATCTAGACACTGAATGCGAGCACAAATGAAGCAAAAGTAGACATCAAATTCCGTGTCTTAAGCAGTTGCACAGCAGAAATGGCAGGCAGACTGGGAAGTCACGAGCGAGATGGCATGCTATGGCCTCAGAACCTTCCATTTTCCCCGAAAACCGTACTGCTTCAACTTGTTATATCCATGTGGCCACGAATTAGTGGCTAAACTGAGCGCGGCACCAAGGTGGCATTCTCCTAGCAACAACCTTCGTGTTACGGTGAACTGAATTACTGTTCTGTCGAGAAAAGACCTTTACCCTCTGCTCCCTCAGGTTAGCAAACAGTGAGTCCAATGTTTTTGGCCTCTGGCCTGGGACCGCATTTTCTCCCATCAGTTGTGTCTGCAGCTGCAAAATATAAAACAGAGTCGAACTTTTTGCATGCTTAACCCAGCTATCAAAACCATCAAACGACATTTCTCCCTAAATAATAGTCAACAGCTCTAACTTGGATTCACTTACTCATAAAAAACCTTTTTCCACTGTGATACCAAGTGTAACATCAAGAGGCAGACTGACAAGCATACCTCCAAATACAAAGAAACATAAGATGATATTCTGTTGGGTTAATATTTCTGGTGGACGCAAAGCATTTTTCTAATGTGCAATTTAGTCAATCATTTCCCCATTTATCCTCTTTCAAGGAGAGAGAATGTCCCAATTGTAAGCAATCCAATGATCTTTTGAAGCAAAAGATTTGGTTGTATTTAGATGGAAAAGAAGTTCAGTGATCAGATAAAAATATTTCTCATCTTCTCTTCTTATAGAGTAATAACAATCAATACCTTAGCAGTGACACCTCCATTTGCAGCGCGTTGACCAGCCTGAGTCCCTGATCTGCACACAAAAAGAGGAGACAAACATGAGTCAAGAATTCAATCACTAATCTACTTTCACCTTTCACTTTCAGGGAGAGGACCACGAATCGCAGGAGCAAGCGCCAATCCAATTTTGTCCCCAGAAATAGCCAACGCCCGTTGTTTGACAAGCCAACAATCTTAGCAATTTTCTTCATGCCAAAGCTGACAGTGGAACTACAGAACAAACCAGCCTGGGACATTGCATCGAATAAGAGCGAGTATAACCTCCAGGTAATATCTCCCCCTCTTTTATATAGTTTTTTACAGCATCTGACAGGAGAAAGACCAGACCAGTGCTGAATGTGTAGTGTAGGCATCATTTTGGCATCTTGAGACAGAAGAGGAAACCTCAAAACAGTATATTCGGGAACCCATGTATTCTAACTCCGCTTCAATTGAATTGCGAGCAGTTTAGTTCTGACAATATAATGCAAGTGCCTGTCCTAAATGTAGAGCCTCAAAAATCATCTCTCAACCGAAAAAGCTCATATAACTTATAAGCCTTCCAGGAAATTTTGAACTCCAGCATGCTCTACATATGCTTAAACTAGAGGGTCATGGAGATTGCAGACAGCGTCAACAAATTGGAGAATTGGAGAACGCCACACACATGTCCACATACTCTCTCTCATCAAAGTACTTGAGAAGTCATCTTATTGGCTTATAGTTACTTTGGATGGAAGCTCTTGAATTGTGCAAAAATCTCCAAAGCCCCAAAACTCAACTCACCCCCAACATCAGATGTCACTGCATTATCTCATGCACTGTATGAGAAATCCAGCATGGACATTGAAAATGGAGAAAGCAAATATGCTTTAATCCAGCTTGGAAGCTAATGCAAAGAATAGATTTTCCTCATCTTTCAAACAGAGGCTTCACAAATACCAAAACTTGTTTGAACAGCCCAGAAGACAGCAACATTGATCGAATGTAGATGAGTAGAACCCTGTCGTCCACTGCAAAAGATAATTACTTAGCCTAACACCAAGCCCCTTAAAAAGCATGTATGGACTCAAAGGCATGAGCACCAACATGCACCCAAAATTATTTCAACTACACCACAAGTGGAAGGCATATGCTCCTAACTTAGGGACAGCTTCAGTGACACATCGCATGAATCTAACAATAAAAAATGCCATATGAATCCCACCAATCAATAAAGTTGAACGATTTAGCACACCATAACCACAGCCGAGAAGCACAGATACTGCAGGCACTGCACCATCTAGCACTGATAAAAACAACTGAAGCCACAGTATCCCACTGGCCACTCTCCCACAAACCCAATCAATTGTGGGAGTAAATCCCCTTATGAGTAAATATGTGTTCACAGGAGCGGATGGCAGAGTTGATCTTTTCAAACAGAGGGACCATAGTTTACCTGCAGAAATTCCATGCGAATGGTTATCACTAGAATGGATAGAACACAATCTTCAACAAATACAACCACCAACTTCACAGATAATTCAGCATTAAACAATCATTCAGATTGGAGTACCTACCTTGATCTATTCAAGTTAGATCCTCTAGGACGATTAAAAGCTTTTCCACGGAAGGGAGCAGCTGCAACCTTTCTTGCAGCCTCAGTTGCCAACTGAAAATGATTCCCCAGGAATTTTGATCTTTTACGAGCAAGAGCTCCCTGCATACAGATTCATGACATCAGTTGGTTTACTTCATGACTAAATACACAAAAAAAAGAAAGTTAAATTACACAAACTTTAATTTCAGCATTGTGCTAACCTGTCTGAGGGAGGCTCTTGAATCCATAAAATCCCGCAACTTTGAGGATTTTGCTTTAGCCGCATCATTGAAAGCTCTAGGATTTTTATTCTGTCAAGCAAATCCAGATGAAAAAAATTATCAAACAAATGAAACACGGTGACAGGCAAAAAGATGAAAAGAACACGTTGAGGTTAAGGCTGAAGTTCCTTACAGGAGCTCTTGATTTTTTGGCCTTGGTAGCTGCTCTCTTGGACATTTTAATGATGTCATCTGGAATATGAGACGGTCAATATAAGAATGAGAAAGTTGATACCTCCAAAGAACAAGGGTATGGAACAGAAGTGGAGTGGAGAAACACAAACCTAGCGCCATATCCATTTTCTTCTGAGTTAGAGCGATTGCCTCACTCGTCATTGGTTGAGTGGCCATCTCTAAAAGGAAGTGGAGTATTTGAAGTCAGAAATACGAAAGCTGATAATGCTAATAAGAAAATATTCCACAATATGGTCTAACAAAGATACGGAGCAAAAGCATCCACAATATGGTCATCGGATTTTATAATCAGAAAAAGCTTGTTAGCGGAAACAAAAGCATAAAGATGAGAAACCCATGTAGCAAGCAGAGCATGTAATAACATTCTAAAAAGTAAGAAGCAAATCTGTAGGCCTCCACAGCTTTCATCAGCACATACTTCACCAATATTCATGCGATTTGGCATTGTAAAAGACCAGCGATACCCAAAATTTCCCCAAAATCCCACCGTAAAGTGATAAGCTGAGCACCACCTCGACCTAATAGTTACTCAAATCTCAACTAGCCAATTGCTATCATTCATCAAACTACTGCAAAAATCTTGCAAAAGCAACCAGACATGACAATTTAGGTCGCAAAATCACACGATTCACGAATTGATTAAAGCTTCAACCATGAATTAAGTTCAAATTCGAGAACGCATAGGCAAACAATCCACCAACTCGTTTCGGCAAGCAGAGCCACACATACACATAAATACAGATAATTATATGCCGAATCTGCATACACACCCGGTCTTCCAAAAACTGGAAAACAGAGGACCGACTTGTCCCAGAAAAAACGAAAACGGAGTAGCGTATGCATCCTTCCGCAGGAAGCGAAGCTTAAGCAGAGAAAACTAACCGATTGCAGAATCGAAGAGGACAGACAGCAGAGCAGAAGACGAGCGGGAAGACGGTTCTGGGAAGATCCAATTCCAAATCAGGCGAAACAGCAGAATTAGGATTTCGACGGCGGTGTTGCAGAAAACCGATGCGGTAGAATTTGAGGGGAGTCACGGAGATGGTAGGGGACGGGAGAGAAGTTTTGCAGATCTTAAATCCAATCAGAGGTCGGTGGGGCTGAGCCTGATAGCCAATCAGAGATCACAATATCGCCAGCTCAGCTCAGCTTTTCTTTTATTAGTCTTGGCCATCATAACTAACAAATATATGGAATTTCCTTTTATTAGGCTTTGGTAAAAATAAATATGATAGCTGCGTTTATTTGCATAGCCTAGATTATAGGTCTTTCACGTATTTGTTGCTTTACGTGGATGATATGTTAATTGCTACTAAGGACTCGTCTGAGATTGACCGGTTGAAGGCCATGCTTAACTCTAAGCTCGAGATGAAGGATCTTAGTGCAATCAAGAAGATTTTGGAAATGGAGATTTCAAGAGATAGGCGCTCAGGAAAGCTATTTCTATCGCAGGAGAGATATATCGAGAAGGGAAGCGTTTTGCGATACATAATTTGAAGCCAGTTGCAACTCCCTAACTCCACATTTAAGCTTTCGGCTTTAGTGTCATCAAAGACAAAGGAGGAAGAAAGGCACATGTCTAAGGTTCTTTACTCCAATGCAATTGGTAGTTTGATATATGTGATGGTCTGCATGCTCCCCGATATTTCACATGTTTTAGTGCAGTGAGTAGATACATCAATAGGCTTGGGAAGTTACATTGGCAGGTAGTTAAGTGGAATTTGAGGTATTTGCGAGGCACTTCTGATATTTGTTTGGAGTTTTGGGAGAAGCTTGAAGGGTTTAGTTAACTACGTAGACTCTAATTATGCAGGATATTTAGACCGAAGAAAATCTCTTAAAGGTTATATGTTTGCCTTCGGCGATTGTGCTATTAGCTGGAAGCCACACTACAAGCTACAATAGCGTTATCGACTACAAAAGCAGTGTATATGGCGGTCACAGAGGCTGTGAATGAAGCCATTTGGTTGAGAGGTTTATTCGGGACTCTAGTTATAGAAGAAGAAGCAACTGTCATGTATTGCAGTAATCAAAGTGTTGTTCATCTCACCAAGGATCGAATGCATCACGAGAGCACGAAGCATATTGATGTCAGGTATCACTTCGTTCGAGACGTGGTGGCTCAAGGGGATGTTCTAATTCAAAAGATTAGCATAAATGATAATCCATCTGATATGATGACCAAGTGTTTTCCCATCGCCAAGTTCGAATATTGCTTGGGCTTGGTCGGTATCCTGCATAGATCGAGCTAAGCTTGGAGGGGCCTTTGGCAAATAAGTGCATAATGAGCATATTGTTTAAGTAGTTATGAAAAATACGAGCCAAGTTGGAGATTGTTGAAATATGTCTCACATTTTTCAATGTTTTGTGGACATTTCGAAGTCACTTAGACTAATTGGAACGAGTAAAGATCAAGGAAAAAACATGAAGATGTCATTTTTATGGTTCGAGAAGCTGTTGTTACAAAGAAGAAGGGCTGCAGCTGTCTGTGCAGAGGGCTGCGATTGTTGCTCTATGTTTTGTCCGTATAGTGTCCGTACAACCCGAGTCGGGACCTGTTTTATGAACTGAATTATTTTCTTCGGTTTTAGCCACTTTAAACCAACCTAAAGCTCGTCTTTTTAACCCTAATCATATTCAAGACCTATTGGGAAGACAATGTGAGATTGAGAGTTTTGTATCTGGGGTTAGGGTTTCATCATCTCGTTCAATTTCTCTACTTTTTATACTTCTTGATCGTTTGCTCATAGTGAAAGCCGAAGTCTCCTTTGCTTGTGGATGTTTCCCTCTCGATCACATTGATCGACACGTAATGTGTCGATCTTCTCTTCTTTCTATTTCGTTGTTCGATTGGGTCGATTTCTTTAACATTAAATATGGAGGGGTTCCCATGAGTAGGGGGAGGGTTCAATTTGGCTGATGACCAATCTCCCAATCCCCCCACGTCCCTACAGGAGTCCTCTACGTAATACAGCCTCCTCCGGGCGGGTATTACCCACTGTGGGGCTTTGGCGTCCGCTAATAAGCACCAGTTTGAAGGTTCCTAACGCATATTAAGCATGCCGTTTTGCAAAGTTGAGATTTACCTCTTAGTAAGCCGGTTTGGGATTAAATACCAAAATACACATGGAAGAACTTGCAGCTAGCATGACGGTCAATTGGTGCGTACCGTGATACACGTCAGCATGCAAACAATCCATTGCAAAACTTACATGCGGATGCAATCTTTTTTCGAAAAAATTAAGAATAATCATCAATAAAATTAAGGGAAAATGACACTGTTGGTCCTAAAACTTTGTCATTTTTTGACATTGAGTCTTAAAATTATCAAAACGGAAAATCAAGTCCTAAAGGTTTGGAAAAAAGTGTCAGCAATGATCCTAAAGGTTTGGAAAAAGTGGTAGCAATGGTCCTATCCGTCAACCGCCGTTAACGTCCTGCCTACGTGGCGTTAACGCCGTCCATTTTGGCGATGTGGCCGTTAGTTTGCTGACATGGCACATTGGACCGACCGGATTACCCGAAAACCCGTGATTCTACCCGACTCTCGAACAAGCCCCGAAAGCTCCAAACCCGACTCAAATCCCTTCCCTCCTGAAACCCTAATTCCCACCCCCCTGATGGATGGAAACAAAACCCACCCGAAATCAACCTCCACCCCTTCGGAAAAGGAAGGAAACCCGAAGGAAAACCCTGAAGGAAAACCCGTTGAACTCTCCTCTCCGAAAACCCAGAAGGAAAACCCATTGAACTCTCCTCTCCGACTCTCCTCTACTCAAACCCGAAAGCTGGCTTTCCTCTACTCGGTGAAGGAAGAAGAAGACCCTTTGTTGCACCAGGAATCTTCGGCTTCGTTTGTTGCACCGGGAATCTCGCCTTTTATGTACAGAACATTGACTAGGGAAACATTGGAAAGTAGACGTTAAACTGAACTATGTCCATTCTTATTTCTTCTGGTTAAGTGAGTTCCTGCTGCTGTGCAAAGAGCTTCCATGCCCTCCACACAAATAGAGCTATTCCTTCCTTTGGAATTCTCTGGAAATCAATCATCAGATACTATTCAAAGATGAGGTCAAAGCTTAAACTATCATGAGGGCAAGAGATTTGTTCGATTGAGATTTTATACTCGTCCATGCATATAATTTGTGATATGAATTTAGACAAATTGAGGAATCTTCGGCCTTTGTTGCGTCGTTGTATGCCACTGCCTCCTTCTCTGTGGAGGGTAGTACAGGCAGGCAGTTCATTTAAATGGCTCGTCGGAGTTTCTGGTGCTTGTGATTTTGATATTGAACTACGCACGATGGTTATCTGATCATACTTCAGTCTATGCTTGTGCTTGTGCGGCGGTCACTATGTCTCGCCTATCCGTTCTTTACGGCGATTGCAGTTTAAAAGTAGTTAAAAAACCACCAACCGACTATGAATTATCCCTATACGAATTGAGGAGGTTTCGAGAGGGAAAGGGAAAGAGGAGAGTGGAGTCGATTTTAGGGGGGGAGGGAATTAGGGTTTCAGGGGGTTGGAGGTCGATTTCCGGTGAGTTTTATTTCCATCCATCATTGGATCGATTTTGGAGCTTTCGGGTCTTTCTCGGGAACCAAGTAGAATCACGGGTTTTGGGGTAATCCGGTCGGTCCAATGTACCATGTCAGCAAACTAACGGCCACATCGCCAAAACAGACGGCGTTAACGCCACGTAGGCGGGACGTTAATGGCAGTTGATGGATAGGTCCATTACTGTCACTTTTTCCAAACTTTTAGGACCATTGCTAACACTTTTTTCAAACCTTTAGGACTTGATTTTCCGTTTTGAAAGTTTTAGGACTCAATGTCAAAAAAGGCAAAGTTTTAGAACCAACAGTGTCATTTTCCCATAAAATTGACTATGTTGAAGACACTGGGCAAGGGCTCCTGGCTTAGCTTTATTAGAGCTCCATTAAGTTTCAATTTCACCCGATATGGTAATAATAGATAGACCCCATGTCTTTACTCTCTAATTAACATTCGGACAATAAAGGATAATCCCTGGAAAGCAAACTTCCATAGCCTTCTTTATATCGAAAAAGGTGTTAAAATATTTAGCTTATGTTTATCCGTGCAGATGATGGTTGTGATCATCCTATAGAAAATCAATGCTGCTGTCAGACGATAAATTCCAGATGATGGCCTCTACGCCCTACAGGTAGGATGTCGCAAGGAGAGTTTTATGGAGGGTCCGAGCCACCTAGTCAGTTTGTTTTGTTTGCCTTTATGAAAATTGAGACTGTGAGATGCTAATTATTGAGCCTACGCGAATTGGCACGACTTGGAGGAGATCTGATCATCGGATTGTTTGTCTCAACTCTTAAGCGAAAGCATTAGCCAACTTATTTAAGTTGAGGGGCCTCACAAGTTAAGCCCATCGGTTCGAGATGATTCAAACTTAATCATCACTTGATCTTAACTCAAAACGGACCTTAGGAGGGAAATTGGGCCTTTTGGATGGGTTAAAGCACTTGGAAGTCAAGAAAACCCATCTTCACTAGCTATAGAAGAAGGACAAAGGACGATTTATGATTTTTATGCCCAAACAATGTTCGGTGCAAATGGCCGATGGTTCGGTTTTCTCGATTCTCTCTCTTTTCAGTGGACATAGAAGAGAATACATAGGGCAGGGAGTTAAGGATAGGAACATATACAAGGAGTTCTATCAATGAGAAGCGAGCTCAGACTTTCTTATTTCGAATTTTGAATGATATCACTATACCAAACCTCATTTTCTCGAGAAATCCAACGATTTAGTTATCGTCTTGACTGTACGATATAGCTGGGCAGTACTCCTGGCGGGGCCAAGGGGAGCCCATGCACATAAATTACAATTGTGAAAGAGGAGACCTTTTCGTGAACTTCGCATTGGAGTCTTTTGGCAGTTGAAATCAAGTGGAGACGCAAAAAGATCAATGGAGACTCGTAATCGAAGGAGTAATAGACGCAGAGGACAGAGACCTCGAGTTCGATTTCTTTTGTGAAATTACCCGTGATGCCCCTTTCCCTTATTTATATATATATATATATATATATATATATAGTAGGATCATAAACTTCTCTTCCCTTGTATCCCTCCCGAGTTATGAATCGTAATCGGATATATACCTTTACTAAGAAATTGAAGGATTCTCTTTTCTTTAAGAATTCGATAAATATTTGCACATATTTCTTATAAATTGATTGAGTACGGATTGGAGTCTATGTGATTTTATTTTATTTTACAGGCACTTTAGATTTATCTTATAATTAATTATAATGTTGCATGTGATCGGAGCTACTCACATTGCCGACAGTGAATAGATGTCATAACCAATGAGCAGCCACCTACTTACTCATTAGCTTCGGGGGTGCCCACATCACAAAATAAATTTCATCTTTTGTCTCCAGAATCTTCAATCTGGCCCCCCTGGATTATATGAACGAGGGCGTCTAAAAGTCATTTCATTAATTTTCCTCGATTTAATTGTTCGTTTTTTCTTCAATGAATTAAATTGATGGGAAATAAAGGCCAATTGAAATGGGATTGAGCAAAATAAGACATGCCATCATCATTCTCTGTAGTCAGGGATCAGGCTCACTCCGGAGTCTATGGCTGTCACAACGTGGACAGCTCTACGGGTTATTTTCCTGATTTGCCTTTTCTATAAGGGGTTTTAGTTTAATACGGGTTTGAACCAAGTTGATTCACTAAAAAGTGAAGCTCTCCCAATCGTAGATTTTCTATATTCATAAAATTTGAACTCAAAAATTTGTTTGAGGAGAATGCCAGATCACCTAAATAATGACCAATTTGTGGGGGAAAAAGAAGCATCACATTTATGTTTACTTGAAATCTTATCTTGTTATTTTCTTTCAAATCCTTCCATCCAAACAAGTCATGTATAATTTTTTCCCAATAACCACTGCCAGCTTTTCTTGATACATATAGATATATAGATTTCAGGTAACTCAACGAAAATGACCCTCTTGTTTTAAAATTAACAAAATTGAAAAAAAAAAGTTCAGTATTATGGAATACCGTACCATAGAGCACCACCTTGAATAGATGGAAGAAGTATCTTTTTTTTTTTTTTTTTTACGAGCAGTGCAGGGATTTGGAAATGACCTGAAGGACTTCTTATTAGTCAGGGGCAAACAGACGCCTAAGCGAGGATTATTTTCAGTCACTAGGTAGGATCTTCCATCGTCGGGCCAAAAAGAAACATATGGAAGGGAAAAAGGGGCGACGTACGACCAAGGTGGAGTAATTAATTATCATGCTAATAAAGATCCTTTACAAAATCACTAGACCAACCTCAGGGGTCATCTCTTAAATGAAGCAAAAAAAAGAGGACAAATAGAGAGGTAGAGAGATCAGAGAGGAGTAATTACAGTGTTTTAGTCCATCACCCATGAAACGAAATTTCATGCCTTAACATGGCAGAAAAGATTAACTTTGAAGAAGGAAGAGTCATGATGATGATCTGTCCATGTGATCGGGAACTTCAGGGATCTCCATTATACTCTCAAGAGAAGGACTCCATCCTGATGTTCTCGACGATGATGACGATGAAGACAATGATAATGTTGATGATCTTCCTCTCTCAATCTCCTCCAAGACCTCTTCCAGTGATCTCTTGTCAATATTGCTGAATCCCCCTTTATTGTTGCCGCCGCCGCCCAGTTGAGCCATCAACAACTCAAGCTCCTCCCTTGTCAGCAGTATCTTCACCCTCATCACACCTTTGTTACTGCCGTCGTCGTCGAACCCGCTGGCCTTCACTACTTTCCTATTGTTTTCTTGTTCGAACCCCGTCTCCTTTATGGCAGTGATCTCCCCTTCTCTCCAAGACGGGTTGCACGTCTCCATGCAGTTTCCCATGATGGATGGTATTGTAGTTTTCACACTTTCAGTTTCTCCTTCTTCTTCCTCCTCCTCCTCTTCTTCTTCTTATAATCTCTTGATCTTCTTCTTCTTCTTGGGAACGGAAAGAGGGAGCAACTTGTTATAAATGGGGGAGTGTTTAAACTAGTGCATGTGAGGGAGGAAAAGATAGGGTTTTATATAGTTGGGGATAAGAAGATAATTAAAGAGGCGAGAAGATGGAACCAGAATCTAGACTTCGGGAAGCACGGTTTTTTTTTTTCCTCGATGTGCAGGGAAACAAGGTTTTTGAGAAGACGAATAAGAAGATATAATTTATTTTTTTTCTAGTAATAGCGACAAATACAAAAATTTTAAAAATGATATATAAATATTTTTAGGACCTTAAAATTTTAAGGGGCTACTGCCCCATTCAGCGCTCGAACCATCCTTGATTATGATATATATATATATATATATGTATAAATATATATTGGGTAGCTGTGAAATATTTAATAAAAAATAATTAAATTAAATTAATATATAAATATAGAGTAGCTAGAGACTGGAGAGAGACTGGTGCCTTTATACTAAGATCACGAGAATAGATTTTTGTACATTGCGTAACTCTCCACAAGTACGTAGCGCTGGTGCCGTACCTTATTTATCCCTTATTTATGTGTTCAAGCTAATTTTATAAAGTTCCTACCCTAACCTAGGTATGACATAACATTATTATTGACGACTCGAAGAAGTCTAGCTAGGTATTCAAAAAATTGGTGGTGGTTGAATTAATCAAGAGGGTGATATAAATTATACAAATATTATATATGTACATAATTATATATCTCAAGATAAATCTTACGTATTTTATAAATATAGACTAAGTCTACTATGGTCTAACTTTTGAAGTCCAAAATAGTGAGAGGAGACTCCCTCGTCCCGACAAAGCCACAGGCGATCTGGGAAATTTAATAAAATAGCCCCAACTGTGTCAGGCGACCTCCCAACCGGTGCAAAAATAAATATTTAGGAAGGAATTTTTTTAAAAAAATTTATTTAACCTAAAATGTTTTGTCTCCTTCTTCTCTATGAAAGAAATTAGATCCAGAAATCAATCGGTGGAATCTATGTTAGGTTTGCAAATCGTGGAAATTGAGATAGCACACCGACAAAACTCTCGATTGTCATATAGTATACATTTTCCTCCTTTTCTTTTCGCATTTTCCGATAGACTATTTTGTAAATGTGTTGATAAATAGATCTGTTACGCGGACTAAATCAAGACGATCCATAATTCTATATGAAATATGATTAGAAATGCGACGAATATCATTTTCATTATCATACTTATTACTATAAAATATTATCTTCCCCAATATCGCATACTTCGTGCCGTTAATTAAGATTTATTTGTTATTTTTTCCTCATAAAAGGGAACTCTTTTTATTTTCTATTTCGGGCAGAAATTGGATATCATTTTCGAGAGATTATATTGAATTAGATGGAGACAGTACTCCATCAGTCAGCATAACTTGTAATTTGCAAGTGAATCTTTTCTATGCATGAACTCTCCTCTTTGGCTTCTTTTTTTTTGTGAAATCCTCTTTGGCTTTTTTTTTGTCCTCATGAGATTGAGAGTTTCGAGGGGATTGTGCTACGTCCCGATTTTCTTGACATCTCACCCACTTTCAACTTTTTGTGCATGTCCTTTTGAAATTATTGCCACGGCCTTATTCACTTTTGCCCTGATTGATTTCTTGGGTAAAAGGAAATAAATCTTTCCTCGAGTTTAAATCGTATTTACAATCTTTGTGAAACAAAATCGGTGTAAATGACTTGTTTGAACTAATCTTAATAAGATTTATGAAGTTGAACTTTAAGATCAGCATGCTGTGTTTTTCCTTTTTTAATAATATGATTTGGTTAAGGTGATTTAACGTATATTTTTTTTAAATAAAATTTTTGATTAGACTATTATGAAATAAAAAAATTTACAATTATAAAAGTTTAATTTTTTAGTGGACTTACCTGACTCAAACATTAAGTAATTGGGTCCAGTGGACTTGGCGGTGCACGTCAAACAAAATATGCTAATTTTTGAAAAACTAATAATATTTGAGGAATATAAAGGATGAGACAGGAAAGCAAGGAAAATGATAACCATTTTCAACCCCTGTCATTACCATTCACATTGTGTAAACTTATTTTTCCCCTTTTTAGGGTATAAATAATAATATCTTTTTACTCTTTTATAATTTTCTTGCCAGCTTTTAGAATTTTGGGGTTTGACTGAGGAAGACATAGGGTTTTGATCACCTTTTTTGATTGATGACTAGAAATGGTGATCATGCATTGTCGTCCCCTCCTAAATTCTATTAGCAGCAGAGATAACCCCTGGAGATTGCTGTGCATGCTATACGTACCGTGACAAAAATAAAAATACATATAAAAAAAATTGACAATCCTAATCGTATATAAGGAGATATATGTAGGACTTTTCATGAAAGAAAGAGCTCAACCTTACAAAAATGGCGTGTTTAATTTGCATTAAGAACCTTCATGACATTCACCCAAAAAAAAAAAAAGAACCTTTATGACTATATTTTCAGCGGCCACTTCCCAAATATTTCGAGTCCAGAGGCTAACAAGGAATTTACTATAAAAGTGTTACAGATCTTCCTCATGATTGGACTTTTTTAGTGTTGAATTTTGGAAATACGACTAGATTGAGGGAAATAATAGGAGGAAAAAACTATCGGACAGACATGTCGATCAATTGTCTCCGCCACCAACGGCACGGAAATTGCTAGCAAATCCATAGCTATATGTCTTTGTTTTTAGACGGTTAATAATTGTTTGATTGCCTTTAAAAGTTTTTCTTTTTTTCCGGTACATAGGGAAGATCCAATATAATATAAATTTTAATAACCAATAAAAGTAGCAATGGTGATCTCAACGAATATCGAACTTATAACCTCTTAGTTAATAAACCAAGACGTGTATCATTGCTCTATACCCTCGTTGATCGAAAGTGTTTATTTAAACAAGTCGTTATCACCAGAGAGACTATTGCTCGGGTAGAGAAAAAAAAATTCCGAGTCAATAATTTCCGTTCTCATTCCTCTGAATTTCCGAAATTCCATCTTGCATCCCAAAGTTTGATATTTTGATATTCTATTACCATGAAGTCTACGTCATTCAAGTTTCGACTCGGAGACTTTTTATACCACGGAACCTCACCTCCTCCACGGAGTCGGGAAGTACGAACATGAGGCATACCAATTAAACCCTTTTAATAGTAGATAAAATGTGGAGCATGTGACTACTTCTTGTATGCAAATAGATACATATATATGTCTGTTGGATTGCATGCACGTACACTGGACCAGCATCTCAAGCAAACGGAACAAACAATTCATGATCCAGTCTATTCCGTTTATTAACCCCGGGACACGATGTTAGGGTGGTTATGGAGCGAAGCGTGACAAAGACGAGCAATTAGCGGGGTATGTTTGGTCAAGGTATTGAAATATAGGATGTGCAAAGAAATTAGTCAAAAGCTATAGCCCTCTCTTTCTATATATCTGGCCGGGTGTCAACATGCAAAATGATATTAGTGTGGACAGACAGAAAAAGCAGAGATTTTTAATAACCATTTGACATGGCTGAGCTGATGAGGAGAAATATGGTCAATTATTCTGTCTCTGTTCTCAATTTTATTTTTCATTCCACGGAAACGACAAAGAGAGAGCCTTTCTTCCCGGGGATTTGGTAATCTCAAGGTATCTCTTCATTCATGGTATGTTTTTATAAGACAAACATTACCACATATATACTCTGACCAAAATTATTCAAGAAAACGACAGCAAAAGTTTATTGTTAGCCATCCCATAGAAAAACCATGACATATATTCATAACAAATTAGCATTGGCGTCCCATATGTTATGAAATCACCACATCGAATTCGGTCATAATTAATGCTATCGAGCTCAGGGCAGTCGGCCCCAGGGCCGCTTTTCTAACATACTATGTGTATGTTCACACTTGATTAAAGAATGATTTTCACGAGTTCAAAATTCTTAAATCGTTCAAACTCATCATGTGAAGCTAGAAAAATACCAACAGAATTAGAACGGCGGATGAGATAAATCCGTTAAATATGCAAATTAATAAACTTTGATTTTACTTAATTGTAGGGGTCTCTTATTGATCCTTCCTCATTATGTCATCCTAATAAATTCCACGTATAGAAGAAGGGATCAGCACACACATCAAAATTTGCAGTTGAAGTTATGTTTTAAAAACTCTGTCACACTTTAGAGAAAGAAATAATTAATTAATTGTAAAACTAAAAACTTTATATTAAAGTATTAAGAAACATTATTAAATACTAAATGCTCATGGTTAATTAATACTAAACTAGGTGAGAACCTGCGCATTGCGCGGGACTGACTATTAAAATTTCTAATAGAAAGTAATGTTTAGAATTAAATACATTATATTTTTTTGAAAAAAATTATGAATTAAGAAATTATTTCACTTGAAAACTAGATGAGTTTATTGGAGGATCACTGACTTTTTATAAAAAACCGGGGTTTTGATATCCTAACTAGGATTTTATATCCTAAATCGATCACTCAATTTAAAATTAATATCTTAGAAAAGTAAAATAATTGAAATTATAACATTAAAAATGGAAAATTAATTTTAAGTGAAAAAACAAATGTGTTGGTTTTTCAAATATAGTAAGACACACAATCTTAAATAATTATTTTAGGAAAGCTAATAACTGGAAAAGAGAATTATCTAAGGGTACATAGTCAAGGAAAATTAATTATTTCCTTCACGATAATTATCATAACTAAAACTTATCAATGGAATTGTTAATTTTGATTCAATGTTGCGGTGGCAAATAAATAAATAATTTCAAATAATTTTTTTGTTAAAAAAAGATAATTATATGAGGAAATCGATGTAGTTAGAGAAATAATTATTTAAGATAATTAAATTTGGAAAAATAAATTTATTATTGTTTACAAAATTACTAATTTCGATTTAGTGATATGTATAGACATTTTTTTTGATGAATATTACAAACATAAACATAAATTGAAAATTATAAAATATAAAATCATAGAAGGTCAATGACTTACACTTAATTAATGTATTCATCGAATAGTATATATTAAAATTTGCGTTAATTCACATATATCTTCTTTGTTATCATAAGAACATTTAAGAAAAAAAAGATAATATCCCTAAAAAACTATATTATAATTACAATTTAAGAGAGTTTAATTTATAATCTATATTACAAAATATCAAATCATAAAATATTAATGAATTACATTTATTGACGTATTAATCGGATAGTGTATATTCAAAATTTGCATATACCAACATATCTCTGCTTTGTTATCATAGGAAATTTAAGAAAAAAATATAATATCAATAAAAACTATATTATAATTATAATTAAGCAAGTTTAATTTATAATATATATTATCTATCTATAATCTATATTATATGAAAGAAATTTTTAGAAGGAAAAATCTTACGATATTTTTTGGATTACAAAGTTGAGGTGTATATATATGTGTATATATATATACGACATTAATATAAAAGGAAAATTTTCTCCAAAATATAGAAAATAATTAATATTGATTTTTGAATAAAATAATTTCTGAAACTCCAAAGATTAAATGGATTACCACCTATCAAGAAAAAAATTGGTAAATTAAGTTCTATATTGTGAACCTTATCATGAAAATTAAAAATTACTAAAGAATCCAACAAACATATTGAAGAAAATCATTAATATCGATCTTTGAATAAAATAATTTATGAAACTCCAAAAATTAGATGGATTATCACCTATCAAGGAAAAGTTGGTAAATTATGTTTTATATTGTGAACCTTATCATGAAAATTTAAAAAATTAATAAAGAATCCTACACACATACTCATCTTGTCATCAATTTTTTGATTTCGTTACTTCTTACGTTTATTGTATAATACAATCATGTAATCTTATTCTAATTGTTCACGTATTATTTTAGATCATAATTCTTTTCACATGTGGTAAACTAGCACCTCAAAATCTACTATATTTTAACTTATAAATAAATAAATAAATAATCAATAAAAGTACAATTCTCACACGAAATTGAAAAACAATGAACATAGAAGATAGAGAAAATACTTACAGCTATAAATGATCGAATGAGAAATAGAACCTAAGAATTTGCTATGCTATAAATAAATAATGTGAATTCTTGTGCAAAATTGAAAAATAACGAAGAGAGAAGATAAAGAAAAGAGTTTACAATTTTGAAGAACTGAATGAAAAAATCCCTTAACTCGGGAAGATTTGCATAGAATATATAGATGGACTTAAATTTTATTATAGAATGAAAATAGAAAATTAGGAAGTTATTGATGGGGAAACATTACTTTCCTTTACATGATATCTATTAGACATATATACTATATCTATTCATAAAAAAACATAACGAAATCAATATTTATTAAAAAAAATCGATTTTCCTAATGTTTATAATATATAGGAATTTTTATCCCAAATGGCCCATGGTTTACGCGTTTTATCAAATCTATCATATGTTTTTTTATGTCAGATATATCCCATGGTTTACATTTTGCTCGAAATTGATCCCGCCGTTTTTGTTGTCCGTTAATGAAACGTTAGTAGGTTTCAAATCTATCCCATGGTTTCAATTTTGTTCCAAATCTATCATATGATTTTAATTATTTCCTTAAAACTATCCCATAATTTTAATTTTTTCTCAAATATATCCCGGATAAAAGGGGTTACTGTAACAAAATCGTTAGACGTTGACGGAGATATAACAGCGGGATAAATTTGAAGCAAAATATAAACCATGAGATATAGCTGACAAAAAATAAATATGTGATAATTTGACAAAACGCGTAAACCATGAGCCATTTGGGGTAAAAACTCTAATATATATTTGATGTAAGTTTATATTTATGTACATATACATATATTTCCTTAACCATATACATATTTGAAGTCATGTGTATATAATATATCAAGTTCATATATATGTTTTTATATATGTTTTTATATGTTTCTATGTGTATATGTTTTTGTATAAATTCCACGATATATTCATTGTACCAAACAAAATTTCACAAAACCAATATTAACAGCAAAACTGCTAGTTCCACGGGGCTAACGGAAGCGAAAAAGAAACAGAAATTCAAAAATTTCCTACCCGTGAAACTAATTCCAAGACCTACTAGAAGAATAAGAGTAAATAAAAGCGTACCTGGAATATTTAAATTTGTCGACCGAGCGTCCCACGCGTGACGCCTCTACCGGTATCCACACCGACTTTGTCGACGAGTCTTCGAGATCGGCGATGCTAGCGGCCAACACTCGAAAGAAACACCGATGCAACACCCGGAATTTTAAGACTAATGGGGTTAATTCAAATTGAACAATTCAACTTGAATTTCCCCACATTAATGCACGTACACACATATGTATGTATATGCTTATGCATACATATATATCACATATATATGTATATATATAGCACACGTATATATCTCTGTACATTTACATGCACACATATATATAAGCATAAGGGGGGAGACTTTCAAGTCTCTTTACCGATGCGGGACAAGAGGAATTAAGAATTCCAAATTGCCATGTGTCCTCACATGGATCGTGCATCAATTGTGTCTATTTAATCTAATAAATCGAGTCTAATTAATCGACAAATTTAATCTCATTAAATATCAGATTAATCGGTCGCACCATAAATTATCTAATCTCTATTAGACAATTTTATTATTTCAAAATATCTCGTCAATTTAGTCGTAGTGTGTGACCCTGTAGGTTCCCAATTACGTTGATAATAATATCGAAATCTCTATTTCAATATTATAAACAGTGAGCGGCATCTAGCAATGCATTACTGTTACTCAAGTAATCGGAAAGTCAATTTCTCGACGAACCTCGTGACCTATATTACCGTGTAATATAATCCATTGTCCTCTATATCTCTATTGAGCCCAAGGCATGGTCGATGACATCCTTGTATGGCTCAATATCTCTCTTTCTTGGTTTACCAGGTAAGTCTATCAGAACAAATAAGCTCGATATCGTTATATCGACTCATTTGGGTATGCATACACTTTTAGACTTAACTACCAAGTGGCCGTGAGATATCGCTCCCGTTTCGTAGGAGGGACAAATCCTATCTCGGTCACTCACATTCCTCTCCATGCTCTGTGATATACCCAATAACTGTCTTTATAACCAGCCTGTTACGGTGGCGTTTGACAGTATCAAAGTATATGACATTACATGTAGGAATCCATGGTGACCTCAAGTCAAAGGACCATTATACTATAGTCACTTTGAGATATGCTAATGACAGTCACGTAACAACCCATGTAGCAATCTCATGACGAATCAGTCCAATACACATTACTCTTAATGTATACATGTGGTGTGATTTGATATCTCCATATCCATGACCTATGAGATTTGGTCATCAATCAACACTCACACTAGTCTAACCGTATTACCGTTGTCCTAATTAACGATAATACTTTGACTATGGACATTTAGGAATAATGTTCAGTAATTATAGGATCTCACAATCAAGTCACACTTGATGCCTATTGAACCTACTATTCCAAGGACATTATTGTGTAAAATCATATTTAGCGCAATCTACACAATAACAGATATGCCTCGTTTTATAATGAAATAGATATCATATTACAAAAATGATTATAGATTGCCTCTAGGGCATACACCAATTCCCAACAATCTCCCACTTGCACTAGAGCCAATCTGGCACATGTCTTATGCCAATAGATCTAGTGTGAGCCTCGTGCTTGCGCTGCACAAGAGGCTTCGTAAGTGGATCTGCGAGATTCTCATCTGTTGGTATTCTGCATATCTTCACATCTCCTCTGTCGATGATCTCGCGAATGAGATGGAAGCGCCTGAGTATATGTTTGGATCGCTGGTGAGACCTGGGTTCCTTAGCTTGCGCAATGGCTCCATTGTTGTCACAATAGAGATCCACTGGGTCTGCGATGCTAGGAACCACAACAAGTTCTGTCATGAACTTCTTGATCCAAACAGCCTCTTTTGCAGCGTTAGAGGCAGCAATATACTCGGCCTCTGTGGTAGAATCGGCTACTGTCTCCTGTTTGGAACTCTTCCAACTCACAGCACCTCCATTCAGGCAGAACACATACCCTGACTGCGATCTACTGTCGTCTTTATCGGTCTGGAAGCTAGCATCGGTGTAACCTCTTACAACGAGCTCTTCTTCGCCTCCATATACCAAAAACATCTCCTTAGTCCTTCGTAAGTACTTAAGGATGTTCTTTACTGCAATCCAGTGTCTTTCACCTGGATCTGATTGGTATCGACTCGTCATACTCAAAGCATACGAGACATCTGATCGAGTGCATAACATAGCATACATGATGGATCCAATAGCTGACGCATATGGAATCCTATTCATGCGGTCCCTCTCCTCTCGAGTAGAAGGACTCTGAGCCTTCGAAAGGCTTATGCCATGTAACATAGGCAGCGACCCTTTCTTAGAATCCTGCATGCTAAAGCGCCGAAGCACTTTATCTATGTATGCACTCTGACTTAAGCCAAGCAGTCTCCTGGATCTATCTCTATAGATCCTGATACCTAGCACGTAGGTAGCTTCGCCTAAGTCCTTCATAGAGAAACACCTTCCCAACCAAGTCTTCACAGACTGTAAGGAAGGAATGTCATTCCCGATTAGAAGTATGTCGTCTACATACAACACCAGGAAGATTACTATGCTCCCACTAACCTTCTTGTAAACACAGGGTTCATCTTCATTCTTGATAA
Organism: Punica granatum; assembly: GCF_007655135.1. Taxonomy (NCBI): domain Eukaryota; kingdom Viridiplantae; phylum Streptophyta; class Magnoliopsida; order Myrtales; family Lythraceae; genus Punica; species Punica granatum. Next base: position 50,027,133 of record NC_045127.1, read on the forward strand.
AACCAAACTCTTTGATTGCATCATCAAAACGAAGATTCCAGCTCCTAGAAGCTTGCTTCAGCCCATAAATAGACCGTTGTAGCTTACAAACCTTTTCGGCACTATGTGGATCGACAAAACCCTCAGGTTGCGTCATATACACATCCTCGAGGAGATTCCCGTTCAGGAAAGCAGTTTTGACATCCATTTGCCAGATCTCATAATCATAATAAGCTGCAATTGCAAGCAAGATCCTGATGGATTTAAGCATAGCCATCGGGGAAAAGGTTTCATCATAGTCAACACCATGAACTTGTCTGAAACCTTTTGCCACAAGTCGGCCCTTAAAGGTAATCACATTACCGTCCATGTCAGTCTTCTTCTTGAAGACCCACTTACACCCAATGGGTTTTGCCCCTTCAGGTGGATCAACCAAAGTCCATACTTGGTTAGTGTACATGGACTCCATCTCAGATCTCATGGCCACCAGCCATTTCTCAGAGTCAGGGCCTATTACGGCTTCCGCATAGGTTGTAGGCTCATCATTATCTATGAGCAATACGTCATTGTTTTGAGTCACGAGAAATCCATATCTCTCGGGCTCATGACGTATCCTACTAGACCTGCGAGACTCCTGTGTCACATGTGCAGAAGATTGTGCCACAACATCTTGTGGTACTTGCTCTGCAACCTTACCCGTCGATTGGTCAATGTCATTTTGTGGTAGAACTTCCCCAAGTTCTAATTTTCTCCCACTAGTTCCTTTGGAGAGAAACTCTTTCTCAAGGAATACCGCAGTTCGAGCAACACACACTTTGCCCTCGATGGGATTATAGAAATAGTATCCTCGAATTTCCTTAGGATACCCCACAAAGTAACATTTGTCCGATTTAGGGCCAAGCTTATCCGAAGATAATCTCTTCACATAAGCTTCGCAACCCCATATCTTTAGAAAAGACATCTTGGGACGCTTCCCATACCACATCTCATATGGTGTCCTTTCAACTGATTTCGACGGAGCATTGTTTAATATGAGAGCAGCTGTCTGTAGAGCATATCCCAAGAAGGAGTCAGGTAAGTTTGCATGACTCATCAAAGATCGAACCATATCTAATAAAGTTCGATTCCTCTTCTCAGCTACACCATTCCACTGTGGTGTTCCAGGTGTAGTCAGTTGAGATAAAATCCCACACTGTTTAAGATAGTCAGCAAACTCATAGCTCAAATATTCACCTCCTCGATCTGATCGAAGAACTTTAATGCTCTTACCCAACTGATTCTTCACTTCATTCTTAAATTCTTTGAACTTTTCAAAGGATTCAGATTTGTGTTTCATCAAATACACATATCCAAATCTACTGAAATCATTAGTAAATGTAATGAAGTAGAGATACCCACCTCTAGCAAGCTTGTTCACTGGTCCACATACATCGGTATGTATGGGAGCCAGATGATCACTAGCTCGCTCACCATTTCCGGTAAAAGGGGCCTTAGTCATTTTCCCCATTAAGCAAGGTTCGCATGTCTCGATCGATTCTAAATCAAACGAGTCCAGTAATCCATCCTTATGGAGTCTAGAGATGCGATTCTCGCTAATATGGCCTAAACGACAATGCCAGAGGTAAGTCGGGTTCGAATCATTAGATTTGAGCCGTTTGGTTTCCACATTATAAATAGGCGTATCTAGATCAAGAACATACAGACCATTACTTAAATGTGCACTGCCATAATATACAACATTCATGTACATAGAACAACACTTGTTCTTGATAGTAAAACAAAATCCCTTCTTGTCCAAACAAGAAACAGATATTATGTTTCTACTAATAGCAGGTACATAATAACAGTCGTTAAGATCTAATACTAGCCCAGTAAGCAAAACTAGGTGATAAGTCCCTACAGTTAATGTAGCAACTCTTGCTCCATTTCCAACTCGTAGGTCCACTTCGCCCTTTGCCAACGATCTACTGTCCTTTAGGTTCTGCATATTTCCACAAATATGAGCACCACACCTGGTATCTAATACCCAAGATGTAGAAGTAGTAGATACATTGATCTCTATAACATGGATACCTGAAGTAGAAGTCTCACTTTCCTTCTTCTTCTTCAACTCCTCCAGGTATACCTTACAATTCCGCTTCCAATGTCCAGTGTTGCCACAATGGAAGCAGTAATCATTCTTCGCCACCTTGGCTTTAGGCTTCAACGCATCCAAGTCATACTTGGATGCACCTTTAGCCTTCTTGCCTTTACTCTTGCCCTTGCCCTTTCTTTTGGTCCCCTGGACCATTAGAACGGACATCCCCTTGCTGATATCATGCTCAACTGTTCTCAACATGTTAAGCAGTTCAGGCAATGGTTTATTATAGTCATTCATATTATAGCTCATAATGAACTGACTATAACTGTCGGGCAGTGATTGTAGGACTAAATCTGTGGCCAACTCTTGACCCAGAGGAAATCCTAGTCTTCCTAGAGTCTCGACGCACCCAATCATCTTGAGTACATGAGGACCTATCGGACTGCCCTCAGTCAACCTTGCTTGAAAAAGTGCCTTAGAAATCTCGAATCTCTCATGTCAGGCCTGCTCTTGATAGAGCTGCCTGAGATGCACGATCATATCGTACGCCTTCATGTTCTCATGTTGCTTCTGAAGCTCCGAGTCCATGGTGACTAACATGAGACATCCGACGTTTACGGCATCATCATGATGCTTACTATAAGCATTTTTCTCAGCTTGGGGGGCATCGTCAGGTGGTGGCGCAAGAAGAGGTTGCTCTAAGACATATAGCTTCTTTTCTTGGGTGAGAACAATTCTCAAGTTTCGATACCAACCAAGGAAATTATTCCCTGACAGTTTGTTCTTATCAAGGACGGATCCCAAACAGAAAGTACTAGAGGTGCTCCCTGCCATGGTAACTACCACAGAAATATGCAAAATAAGTATTATGACAATACAATATTTAATGAGGATTTTATTAAATATTGCTCCCACTATTTATATCAAATCAATGACCCTCAACATTGATTCAGAGAATATCATTCTCATAGTTGTTCAAGATCCATATCTCACCAAGCTCTGAGTCAGCGAGGGCTGATTTACCAAGAACTGGCTATTTAGGTAGGGAACTCACTTTTCCAATTGCATCACATGCAACTCTTGACTAGTTGGGTGAATAACTCCTTATTCAAATCTATCTTGTAGATCGATGCCCAACTACAGGCCCCTAAACTCCTAATCCTATTAGGCTTGCTCAGTTAATTCCGACCCACTGGTAAACACAACGTCTTACTAGGATAGATGAGGGCATCCTGCGAGGGCTAGGACTACACACTCATCGATCTTGGTCTTGACGAGCATTACACGATGGAAGGCTATGGAATTAATATTTTGAGGGATTTTATTAACATTTAATCGATCTCACCATACACTATTATGTAACCATTACATAATAGTCCACACGTATAACTATTATACTAACACAACTAGGACATAGTCCAAGTCTAACAGTCATGCACCGAAAATATCAAACATAATCACACTAGTACCAAGCATAAAATCATATTTTATGCTATTATCTACTCGGATTCTAACTAGCTAGGCTCTGATACCAATTGCTAGTTTCACGGGGCGCAACGGAACGAAAAAGGAATAGAAATTCAAAAATTTCCTACCCGTGAAACTAATTCCAAGACCTACTAGAAGAATAAGAGTAAATAAAAGCGTACCTGGAATATTTAAATTTGTCGACCGAGTGTCCCACGCGTGACGCCTCTACCGGTATCCACACCGACTTTGTCGACGAGTCTTCGAGATCGGCGATGCTAGCGGCCAACACTCGAAAGAAACACCGATACAACACCCGAAATTTTAAGACTAATGGGGTTAATTCAAATTGAACAATTCAACTTGAATTTCCCCACATTAATGCACGTACACACATATGTATGTATATGCTTATGCATACATATATATCACATATATATGTATATATATAGCACACGTATATATCTCTGTACATTTACATGCACACATATATATAAGCATAAGGGGGGAGACTTTCAAGCCTCTTTACCGATGCGGGACAAGAGGAATTAAGAATTCCAAATTGCCATGTGTCCTCACATGGATCGTGCATCAATTGTGTCTATTTAATCTAATAAATCGAGTCTAATTAATCGACAAATTTAATCTCATTAAATATCCGATTAATCGGTCGCACTATAAATTATCTAATCTCTATTAGACAATTTTATTATTTCAAAATATCTCGTCAATTTAGTCGTAGTGTGTGACCCTGTAGGTTCCCAATTACGTTGATAATAATATCGAAATCTCTATTTCAATATTATAAACAGTGAGCGGCATCTAGCAATGCATCACTGTTACTCAAGTAATCGGAAAGTCAATTTCTCGACGAACCTCGTGACCTATATTACCGTGTAATATAATCCATTGTCCTCTATATCTCTATTGAGCCCAAGGCATGGTCGATGACATCCTTGTATGGCTCAATATCTCTCTTTCTTGGTTTACTAGGTAAGTCTATCAGAACAAATGAGCTCGATATCGTTATATCGACTCATTTGGGTATGCATACACTTTTAGACTTAACCACCAAGTGGCCGTGAGATATCGCTCCCGTTTCGTAGGAGGGACAAATCCTATCTCGGTCACTCACATATGCTCTGTGATATACCCAATAACTGTCTTTATAACCAGCCTGTTACGGTGGCGTTTGACAGTATCAAAGTATATGACATTACATGTAGGAATCCATGGTGACCTCAAGTCAAAGGACCATTACACTATAGTCACTTTGAGATATGCTAATGACAGTCACGTAACAACCTATGTAGCAATCTCATGGCGAATCAGTCCAATACACATTACTCTTAATGTATACATGTGGTGTGATTTGATATCTCCATATCCATGACCTATGAGATTTGGTCATCAATCAACACTCACACTAGTCTAACCGTATTACCGTTGTCCTAATTAACGATAATACTTTGACTATGGACATTTAGGAATAATGTTCAGTAATTATAGGATCTCACAATCAAGTCACACTTGATGCCTATTGAATCTACTATTCCAAGGACATTATTGCGTAAAATCATATTTAACGCAATCTACACAATAACAGATATGCCTCGTTTTATAATGAAATAGATATCATATTACAAAAAATTATTATAGATTGCCTCTAGGGCATACACCAATTCCCAACAAAAACCTCTATCTTAATATTCATTGTACAAAGCTTTCTTAATATGAATTATTATTATTAATATATTTAAGATTTAATATATCGTATTTAAAGATTCCACGATATATTCATTGTACCAAACGAAATTTCACTAAACCAAAATTAACAGCAAATGCTCTATCTTAATATATCAATATTTAAAGATTTTCTGAATAGCAGCCAATGTATATAGTGTATATTGTGTTAGGTTATATGCAAGTAGTATATTTTACTGCATAATTAATAATAAAATTTTTTTTTTAATACATAAGTGATGACATGACAAAGTAACGGAGCTCTATTTCTTATTTTTTATGATGTAACGGGATGAGAATTCAATTCGAATTTTGTTATATATATATATATATATGTATATATCGATTAAGTATTCGAAGCGTCAGAGAATAAAGAGTTAGGATTTACATTTTTAGCACAAGTAGCAGGATAGCTTGAGTGACCCTGTAATCATATATAGAATATATATAGGTATATAGATTTGTAGGCAGATGATGGGTTGCTTTTTATTGAGGTAATCGTGACGGCTAATGATGCATTAAGCTCCCCCACAACAGAAGACATCAAAACGAATTGATCAGAAAAATTTGACAGTTCGCCATGTCTTCTTTTTTTTCTTTTTTTTTTACCCCTTGGTGTGTAATCTGGTATGTTTCAGAATTCAAATTGATTGTCATGATTAATCTAGTCCGAGCTGAATTTATTAATTAAGAAATAAAATTCTTTTAATTAAGGATTTTCTTCATTCACAATATTCAAGTTCAATACCTTATTTAAGAAAAATAAGCGTAGAACATTTTAAACCAATCATTTTAATCTTCAAGTTTTCTTTAAAAAATGATTGCATTATAAGGTTTCCTAGTTTTTTTGGGAAAGCATCTGTCTCGAATGGTTTCATCTCCAGTTGAGTCCTAAAAGAACCACTAATGATCAGATCAGGCAGGGAAAAAAAAAAAAGTTGAACGACCACTGATGATAATCAACATTTATAACATTCTTAACGCACAACTGCATCGTGCCCGGCATGACGATTTTAACATCAGTTGATAGTGAATACAAGCCAATCCTCAAATATTATATAACGTAATAAATTTACAACGAAGGAAGAGGGAGACGACCTAACCGTTTTGCCGTAGGGATTATGCAATCGTATATAACAAGAAAAGAGGAATCCTGACGTATGTATGATAGGACGAATACGTAAGGACTGATAATCATTTCTCCCCTCTTAACGTAATTACGTTAATTCAGGGGGGATTGCGAAGAGACAAAACACGACGTCGCTGTCGGAGAGCGGTGGAACAGTGGCGCTTAGTGCACAGTCAGCTTAAGTTTAGGTAGAATCATAGTGTATAATTAATTAATTAATTAGTTAATTATTTCATTAATCTAAAGTTGTTAATTTGTTATTATTTTGGGTTAGCCATATTTTTAATTAAAAAAAGAACTGTTCAATCACATGCGATGTTATTTCCTTGGAGCCATCCACACACACACACACACACACACATATACACACTCGTGCCCACCTAAACAGTGCTGACAATCTTGACTCTTCCTACACTATAAAAGTAGCCTTGGGTCCATTACTCCAAAGTAACATATTAATCAAAAAATAAGATACTTAGACAATTTGAATATATATATATATATATATATATACTGAATCATATAAAAGACAAAGAGGGAACTGCTGTCTTAACATACTTCATGCAATCACCAAAGCATAGTATTTCATATTCAGTAGGGAAATCTGTGATATATTTTCAGTTCATTGATGAGAATCATTTATGCTCAAGCATCGTTTTACATTGATTATGAAGCGCAAAATCGCCATATTTTCTGAGGCCTATTCTTCAACAACCGCCATGGCGGTTTAATTAATTTTTAATCACGGGTAATGCCCCAAAAGAATCAGAGCCTCTCCCAAAATGAGGGAAAGTAAAGATGATCTTTACAAGACAAAAGTACATTAACTGGATGGCCTAAATCATGAGCTTTGCAAGTCACAACGATGCTGATATTCGACATAAGAGTCATGGATGAATCGATTAATTTTCTCTAGTAACGCCCATGTGCCCAATGATACATATATACGAACAGATTAGTCAGTTACGTAAACGCAATGAAATTAAGCAGACTAGCCAAAGTGTCATTTCTATTTAATTATGAGAAACTTGGACGAAGTACTCCTCGTTCTTTTCCGCCAAATTAAAGTTTGACGGGACTTTGACAAGCTATGCACGGAATGAAATTAGGCCATATATGTACAAGGAAGACGTGGTTTCGAACCTTCCTCTCATTGCATCATTTTTGCGAAGCCATTGCTGAGAAAAGGCAAAAATGGCAGGCTTATATAGAAATGGCGGAGACGACACGAAACATGTAAGTGAACTTCCGAGGAAAGTTGAATATCAGCCGATAACACAACTTCTAATTGCAAGGTTGGTAGCAAAATGATAAACTGGGGTAGATCCCTTCTGCAAATTCCGTGACTAGGAGAAAGAAAGTGGAGGCCACTTATTTTTCTTCAACTCCTTTAGGAAGAGGATTTGGGGAAAGATTCGACAAAAATGTCGACTGTTTTCTATCGAAAGATAGAGGGGCCGTGCGGTGGCATATATCTTCGCCTAGGAACCAAAATTCTTTTATTTACTTTTCATTATTCCTTTGCTAGGCATATGAGCCTTCTCTGTAAATCAGATAAGAAAAAATTGTAGGCCTATGTGCTCCCCCGTTCGTGGGCCTGCGTTTGGGTTTAGGCCATTTGCTGATTAATTTTGGGCCCAACTGTGAGGATCCTGAATGGGTGATCTATCCCTAAAATGGAACTGCTGTTGCCTATACAGGCACAAAACATGAACCGATTCCTGTTGATCACCATCCTAGTCCTGGATCGAAATGGTTGCTCCATTACATCTGCGAATGTCTCCACCATCTCCACCAGGTAAATCCATAAGTAATTTGGGTCCGAGACTAATGACGGCGGGAGAATAGTTTAGAAGATTATGCAGAGAGAATGCCGAGACCATACCAAGATAAGATGCCTCGTCACAGGAAACATTAGCTTTCCCAGAAAAGAGGCAGGCCTTGAGACAACCATATGTACCTACTAAAGATCTGCAGATGTGACTGGAACACTCTTGCTAGAGGATGGACTATCAGAAGCCGAGATGGAGGACAGGAGAGTGCTATTGGAGAGAGCGATCACCTGATCAGGGTGAAGGAAAGTAAGCGTGGATGCTTGGATTATGTGTCTATAGAGGATGGCCATACCGACATTTTCCTGCCATAAGTTCGTTTAACCAGATACGACACTATCTTTTCAGTTTCCTTCCAAAATGGCTAGTTCGGTTTTCTATTCTTTCCGACTTGTTTGGATGGAGGAATGTTGAGGGAAAAGAAAAGGGGAGGAATGGATGACGTAAAAATAGTCCTCGTATTCGATCGATGCAAAAAGAAAAAAAGAAAAAAAAACTGAAATCGAAGTTTTCCTACGTACCATTTTTCTCCTTCCCTCAAATTGGCCCATCCAAACAAGTTCCGAAGTTGCAATGGATCAGGCTCGCATGATAGATTTTCCTGCGTACACGCACTAAAAAGACAAATGGAAGTGAAAGGCGCCAAGGAAGATTGAGCCTTGATGCTTGCAGCTGCAGATGAAGTAATGCTTCATAAGTTTCAGTTGTTGTTTGGTTAGCATGCCGAACGTGATCTACGAATCAGCAACTGCTTAGTTATTAATGTCACCGTCGGATTCCTTAATTAAAATTTTCTTTGTGTAATGAGCTTGATTGCACTTGTATTAGATGCCATGGAAAAACAGACATCAGAATGCATATTTTATTACTTAATCTATACTACCTTCCTTGCAAACCTAATCACGCGAATTATAGTTTATAATCTGTAGCCAAAATTTTGTGGCCATATTCATAATTAGCCAGTCTTTTACAGTGAAAGGCAAAGGTATCTTCCTGAATGCGATGACCAATCCATCGACTAGAGTTGTTCATATAGCATCAAAAGCCAGTTTCTAGTAAAGGACTTCAAACAGCGTAAACTCTGGACTAAGTGGATCGATCCATCACTGTTCTCTCATACACACGAAAGAACAAGAGAACATAACAAATCAAAGAAAAAAACAGGATACACAAGAACAAAAATGAACGTAACAACCACTCTATTGACAGGACATGTAAAATAATCCTCCTCTGCTGGAGATGTCGAATTCCCTTCTTCTCATCAGTGTTGCCCTTTTGGGCTCTCGGACACTCAAATGGCCGATTCTTCTATTTCCATCCTCACTATCTTCTCCTACATCCTCTTCTTCATCTTCAGGCTCAGAAGCTGCAAGGCTAGAAGTTTCGAGATGTGCTTTGCCACCTGCAGTGATGTGGGCCCTATGGTCCGATTCCTCTTCTCATTGGTGAACAGCTTCGCTGGCAGTGATTGCAGCCTCTTCGGGTTTGGACTTCAGTGCAAAAGATTGGACTGGTCTGCCTCAACCGAGATGGCACTGATCCTGGACCTCCCCTACTACAGTCCGCAGCATCAACTACACTGACCAGACTATCTCCATCAATGACCGTGGCAACTGCCTCCCCAGACGCTTCCTCAGGAGCTTCAATCTTTCGGGATCGCCTATTCAGCCAATCATGGATCTGAGGTACTTAACATTGTATAGTCTTAGTCATTTTTGAGTGAGGTTGAACGTGATTGTACTTGTTATACATTGCTGTTCGGCAGTAGCCAGAGTCTAATTGAGGTTGAAAGTGCGTATAGGAGAGCCTACACCTAAAGGAGCAGTTAATCAAATGTATAGAATTGTTCCTAGATCAAACGCTTCAATATGCATCCATTCAAGTTGTGGCGCACAACTTGTTTTAAGTATGTCTCTGATAGTAATTTGAATTAGATACACCTTCTTCAACTGCCCTACTGCCCTGCCAATACCAAGGAACGTGCCAATCGCATGCTTGAGTAGCAGACACGACACCATTCTGGCAACATCACTGGACAACTACATGACGGAGAAAAACACTTCTCATTGCCGGAGCATTTCAACTGTGCTCATGCCATACCAGGGGCCTTCCCTCGGCTACGGGTTTGCTACAAACCTCAATCAGGACGTTCTCCTGACATGGACATGCCTCTGTGCCGTGACTGTGAAGGGAAGGGAGGGACTTGTGGCTTCAAGAGGAGTGGGCCAGATCGCCTGGTCGGATGCTTTAATCTTCCTTCTACATCTGACGGTAAGGTCTCACATCCTTTTCTCAGCGTTTTTTATTGCCATCCGATTGGCGCACGCGTTTTGAATTGTGCCGGCTTCTGCATTGCCTGTTGCACTCGACTTGTTAACATTTTCTGTGATATTTGACAAAAGAAGAATAATTTCTTAATCCATGTCTCTCTCTGTCTATTTTCCATAAGAATTTAATATTTGTGTCTCTTTCTACCATAGAAGATGATTATGGACACCTACAAGCCCAAATCTTTGCCCTTCCATGACATTGTTTGCTTCCATTTTTTCACCGGACTCAAACTATGGCCACTCTCTTCTTCTCACTACTACTCATCTCCTGTTCTCTCATCCAATCCTTCGTCTCTGTCACAAGTCTCGGAGAATGTTCCGCCTCCTGTGGTGACGGTGGTCCGGCAGTCCAATTCCCTTTCTCGTTGACCAACACATGGGCCGATGGTTGTGGTCATATTTCTAGATATGGTCTAAGATGTGAAAACAGCACTCGCCAAGTCCAACCATGGTTGATCCTCGACGTCCCCACTTCAGGTGAATTTGTAGTCAATAATATCAATTACACTCTGAAAACGATCTCGATCAATGACCCCGGTGGCTGCCTCCCTAGGCGATTCCTGGGCAACTTCACCCCCCCAACCTATCCCTTCTGGATCACTACGGCTGGAAACTGGTACACCTTCCTCAACTGTACTGCCAACTTTCACATACAGGAGTATGCCGTGATAGCTTGCCTTAGTGACGAGAACTTCACTGTATTGGCCGCTCCATTAGACACTTCTTGCCCGCGGTTCAGCTGTGTAGGGATAAACATGGCCGTCTGCAAGGTCATATCTGTTACCTATGTGCCATTTGAGGTGGGTCACCCGGACGATCCTTCCTTCGGGATGAACTTCAATCAGGATATCATGCTGGCATGGGACCCACCCAGCTGCGCAGCGTGCGAACTACGGGGAGGGACCTGCGGTTTCAACAAGAGTTCGGATGATTCCATCGGGTGTCTCCATGTCCATTCCCATGGTAAAACTTCTTCCACTTGCTCTATAAGCATTTTAGAATTAATGAGTAATCCAACAGAAAAGTTAATCCTAAGTTAATTGTTATTCTGGCAACTTATTAGTTGCTTCTAATCGTTGTATCGACTTTGGTCTGACTAAAGTCATAATATTAAAAGACAAAGTCATAACCGAAAGACAGAAGTACCAATCCTCAATCTTCCCTATTGACCAGTAATTCCTAGGATCTGCACACCTGGGCAAACCATCACCACACTTCCAAATTTCCAATCAGAAGCCTGCCGTCCTTTATTTTTATTTATCTTTACGGTAATATTTAAAGTCCTATAATTTCGAAAATGGACAAAAGAAATTCCAGAATTGTCAATAATGGTTTGATGGACGGCTTATGGTAAATTACCCGATTCAATTTGAACATTGCAAACAATTGATCATATGCACATCCTGTTGCTCGACTTGCCTAAAACAAAGAAATCCAAATTTGATTCTGATTCATGAAACTTCCTATGGCACTAATCCCTTCTTCTTCTTCTTCTTCTTCTTCTTCTTCTTCTTCTTAATATTCTTTTTATTATTTTTATTTTATTTTTTTAATGAGCCCCTTTGTAATCCAAAAGTCGACAAACGTCTTATGACCTATGATATGGACTGTCGTATTCCCATTGGAGAACTCGTACCAGCAAGATACTCCGCAAGTACAGTCGTCTCCTTCTGACTTCACCGGACACAACATATTATATTATCAATCATTCAACTTCCTACACTTTCCTCTGCGACTCCCTTCGCTCTTCCATCTTCCTCAGCTTCACCTGACCCCCAATCCATGGTGGCGCCGGCGGCTGCCGCCCTGGGGCCGATCTCCCTCTCCACCCCAACCATAATCACCCTAATCATCTGCTTCCTCTCCCTCCCCCAACGGTCAACCAGTTTCAGCCTCTGCAAACTCTCCACCTGCGGCGGTGGCAGCTCCCTCTATCCCATGCCCGTCCGCTTCCCCTTCCGCCTGAGAGGCCAGCAAGACGATCCCCGGTGCAGTTACAGCCCCGCGTTTGACCTCTCCTGTGACAGCTTGGGCCAGACCATCATCACCCTCCCCGGCGCCGGCGAGTTCGCCGTCGACAACATCGACTACCAGGCCCAGACGATCGTCCTCAGCGACCCCGATGCCTGCCTCCCGCGCCGCCTCCTCAACAACACCTCCCTGATCTCCGGGAACTCCGCTTTCCAGCCCGTGATCACGCGGAAGTTCATGCTCCTCAATTGCTCGACCGAGGCCATCGCGGCGGTTATGTACCCGAGGTCCATGACGGTCTTGTGCCTCAGCGAGGAGAACTTCACCGTGATCTCGGTGCCATCAAGGTATTACGACAGCTCGCACGAGTGCGAGGTGCTCGGATCGATCACGGTCCCCTTACTGATGCCGTACTGGCGAAATGTTGATTGCGACATAAGGTTGACCTGGGACGCGCCCGATTGCCGGTCGTGCGAGGAGCTTGAGGGCCAGTGCGGGTTCAAGAACGACAATGGATCCGAGGTCGGATGCATCGGTCTTTCTAGCTCCGGTAATCAAAAGTCCTCACTTTCCTATCATATTATTTACTCAATTTGGTTCCCAACGGCGAGATTTTTTAGACTAACTTTTGGTTCGATCGGAAAAGTTTTACTTTCCTGTTAGGCTCATTGATATCTCCTTTCTAATCGGCCAAAGAAAAATCGGAGTCCTCCTCCGATTAGTCTACCGGAAAAAAAAAAAAAAGAGTCGGAGTCAAACGAATTAGCAATGTTAGAAAACGATCTTTCTTTATGTTGGGAAATCGCTTTCGCGTAAAATTCATGGAAGCCTCGTCAATGCCTGACCGGTGCACCCCGTCATATGATGGATTGTTTTACTTTTCTTTTCTTTTTTTTAATTTTTTTTTAATCTTTTTTTGGTAATCGACACTCGATGGTAGCTCCTGTTGCAGCATCCGATCCCACTTGCACTACCATGACATTATGTTTATATATATTAACAATTGAAGCGTGAAGGAGAAAATATGTCTAGTCGACGAAGATAGATAGTAAAGAAGGATTCCGGGAGAGATGCAAAGTTGTTGGATAAATTTTTAAATCTAAAATGGGCCTAAATTCGGACTCAAGCCCATATGCAACCCAAAATCTTAAACCAATGAGTTATTGAGCCTTAAAAATTTATCCAATTGGTATCAGAGCCTATGGTTATAATCCTGGGCATCTAAGGCCACCTTAGTGCATGTATGCACGGGTCTGTATGATCCGTAGACTCGGGACTTCGAAGTGAGGACGGGTGTGATTAAGTAGTGTGTATACACAAGTGGTCCCATCGATTGGCTTAGGTTGCGTGGCTCGTGTAAGACGACACGATACCACGTGAGGGCGGGATGTTGGAGAAAAAGTGGTGATATGAGAGGACACAATGTCCCACATCGGTTGAAAAAAGAAAAAAATGGGAAAGTTTATAATAGACAAAGACCCAGTAACCCATTGGCTTAAGCTTTTGGGTTGCATATGAGCTTGAGTCCGAATTAGGTCCATTTTTATTTAAAAATTTATCCAACAAAAGTCAATTGATCTTCCCCCTTAAGAATGATTGATGCTGATGAGTGTGGCAGCATCACATATATGGGGCCGTTTGGATTCAAAATTAAAATTACTTTGATTTTGATTGTGGAAAAGGATAAATGAGATGTGATTATAAATTTGACTTGGGAAATGTGTGTTTTTGTTGTGTAGTGTGTTGAGTTAAAGTTAAAGTTAAAATTTTTGAATTGAGAAATGTGTATTTTTGTTGTGTAGTGTGTTGAGTTAAAAGTTAAAGTTAAAGTTAAAATTATTGAACTCCGAATCTAAACGGGGCCTATGTCTCTTGCCTGCAGAAATAAACTGTTCCTCGTATATGTCACAGCGTAAGAGCTCTCTGCTTGGTTAATCTCATATCTAGTACTTTTCCCTTTTTTCAGGTCTTCCGAGGGCGGCCAAGTATGGTCTAATCCTCGGTGCGGGGATCCCCGGGCTCCTGTGCCTCATCGGGTTGATGTGCTTTGTCTCCAGGAGGATCCGGACGTACCACCGGCGGTCTGAGCCTACAATGGAGTTCTCGGCTATGGCAGGCCCCCGGCCGATGCTCCTGTCTGTGGGCCTGGATGGGCCAACCATAGAATCCTACCCCATGACACAGCTCGGTGAAAGCAAGCGACTGCCCAAGCCCAATGACAATACCTGCTCGATATGCCTGTGCGAGTACCAGCCGAAGGAGACCCTGAGGACCATACCGGAGTGCAACCACTACTTCCATGTGAACTGCATCGATGAGTGGCTGAGGTTAAACGCGAGTTGCCCCTTGTGTAGGAACTTGCCGGAGCCCTCGTTGCAGGAGATGCCTTCGTCTTCGTTATCCTCATCGACAGCCTTAGCTCCTCCAGCTTAGAAGCCATCTTCTCACTCTTGTAAATAGTCAGCGGTTTTTGATCGAAGGCAGGTTGCTGCCCGTATCATACACCTATACCACCACACACTTATAGAGAAATTGATTCAATTCATCTGTCTATTCATACACCTATACAATTTTTCACTCGATTCATTTCTCTGTTCATCTGTCTATAATCCTGTCTGCACTAATCACTGAAATTTACGAGTTGTGATTTCTCATACTCCACTGCTGCAGTTGTTATTTCTCATAGTCTACGGCTACATAAGCCATAACCGACTCCCTGTGAGTGATCAATGCGCCTTCCCCCGACCAAGGACCAGATGTAGATATTCCAACCATCATACAAATCCTTATGTTCCCTGATTAGGTTCCGTTAATGGCTGATTCAGCAATAGTTGTCGGCTCTGGGTCTTCTCCTACTCCTTCCATCGCACATCAGAGCCTTCTCGGTCCTGTCCAGATTCATCCAGCGCCCAGGACTAACTGGTGATAGGATCCTCTTTCTACTTGAAGGACTTCTAAGGCAAACAGAAGTGGTCCCAAAGGATCGACATCTCCTTGCGACAACCAAAACCCAACTATCCTAGGGCTTTCACTCTCCGGCAACCTCACTATCGAGCTCATGAAGTAGGTACCTGGTTTGGTCTCTGATCATAAGGGACCCTGGTGACTGTCTCTTCGGAAGATGCTGAGCACTATCTGAAGTATGATCACTACTGATGCAGCGAGATAAGAGCTAAACAAGAATTATGCCCCCATAATCCTCTGCAAGTTTCAATCATAGAAACACGAGAAATTTTGCTCAAATCTTCCAAATGTCTCCCATCCAAAACAAACGTAATGTTTATAGCCTCTAAATGACAATAAGGAAACAAACAAAATAAGAAAACACAATATTAAGCTAATTAGGTAGTAAACTAATGAGAGATCTTGACAAATGAGGAAATTATCGGCTGGGCGTCCTTGGGCACTAAAGACAGTGCCATGGCACCTAAATCTGGAGCTGAAGCACCATGCGGGCTGCATTGAGGCTACAAGTCAGTGCTATAGTTCAGAGATACGGTGCTGAGGCTCCGAGCATACTGTCCGGTTTGGTGCTAAGGCACAGACTAGTAATGCTGAGGCACTGAAGTTATAGTCTTGTCTTGACCTTCCGACGATCCCAACGGTCCATAAAGTCATCTACTTTTTGCTCCACATCATTCACCCCTACTCGAAAAGACCTCGAACTCGAGTTTTGAGTAATATCAGCAAATAGAGGCTCCTGAGAAGAATAAGATGGATATATGTCCGCCACTTCAAATGTTTTGGAGATACCCAATGAAGAAGGAAGGTCGACCACATAAGCATTGTCGTTGATCTTGCAGAGAATCTTGTACGGGCCGTACTTCTTTGGTTGGAGCTTGCCGTAAGTGCCCAAGGGAAACCTCTCTTTTCGAAGAAACAACATCACCTCATCCCCAACTTCAAACAATTGCTTCCTTCGATGAAGATCGGGAGCATGTTTATACTTGGCATTGGCTTGCTCCGGCTTCTTGACTTCCCCGTGAACTTTATGCCATTGATTTGCCATATTTCTTGTTGCAACACTAACGCCGTGGGTCTTTGGCAATTTCAGCAAGTCAAGCGCATGCCTCGGTGGCTTTATATAAACCACAGAAAATGGAGACCTTCCAATAGAGCTGCGAACCTCATTGTTATAAGCAAATTCAGAGCCAAAGCAAAATCCCATTGCTTCGGTCGGTCTCCACAGATGCTCCGGATCAAGTTCCCTGGCGTTAAATTCACCACTTCAGTTTGCCCATCAGTTTGTGAATGTGTTCTGCTGCTATACTGCAGAGAAGAATCAGAAAAAGGTCCACAAATTATGCCAAAAATGGCTAAGGAACTTAGTATCTCGATCAGATGCGATTGTCTTGGGCATCCCATTCTTGAAAGAATAGTTTAACCGTTGCAAGGAATGAAATGGGCCATCTTGGAAAATCGGCCGACGACCACGAAAATGGAGTTGTTGCCTTCTACGCAATCCAAGGATGAAATCCATGGACAAATCCTCCCAAATGTTGTCCGGAACGTGCAATGCCATGTATAATCCGGCATTTTGAGATTGCCCCTTTGCCGTTTGACAGACGTAACACCTCTTCACAAATCTCTCGACATCCCTACGAACCTGAGGCCAATAAAACCTCTCCACCACAGCAGATAAGATCTTATCTCTTCCCAAATGTCCAGCCAAACCCCCACCATGCAAATCACGAATTAACTTTTCTCTGAGCGAAGATCTAGGAATGCAGAGTTGATTACCTTTCATGAGAAACCAAACATGGATGTGATTATTAGAATATATTTCGGTATCTCGAAATATCTTATATATATAGTTAAGAAAGATAAAATAACGGAGTCCTGATACATAATGAGCTATACAAAGCAAAAATATTTTTGAGATACCGAAATATATTTTAATAGTGATAATCGTCAATAGGTTGGTGAATAAAACGCTTTTGCCACACGTCATGGAAGTCTTCATCATTCTAATCCAACTCCTTCACGCTATCAAACTCAACAACTTCTTGGCTCATAGTCAACAACAAATCAGCTCTTCTGCTCAAGGCATCTGCTACTTTGTTTTGAATACCCGATTTATGCACAAGTCTAAAATGTGAACTTCTGTAAAAATTGAGACCACCTCGCATGCGACTATTCAAATATTTGAAGGCATCATGGTCAGAGTAAAGAACAAACCACATCCGATCAAATAGTCCTCCCATGTCTTCAATGCACGCACAACAGAATAAAATTCTTTGTCATACGAGGTCCACTTCTTTCTAGTGTCGCTCAGCTTTTCACTAAAGTAGGCAACTAGACGTTTCTGCTGAGAGAGAACTGTTCCAATTCCTACTTCGCTTACATCACACTCGACCTCCAACAACTTATTAAAGTCTGGCAATGCTAACACTGGAAGTTTTTCCTTTAATACAGCAAAACTGGTTGTCTCTTCTTCAGTCCACTGAAACTTCCCTTTATTTAGACACTCCGTGATTGGGGCAGCTATGGTGCTGAAGTCTTTAATGAAACGCTGATAGAACGTAGCTAACCCATGAAAATCCCGAACTTCAGTGACAGTTCTCGGGGTTGGCCACTCTCGTATGGCTTTGATCTTCTCGTCATCCACTTGAATTCCATACTCTCCCAGGACAAAACCCAAGAAGAACAGCTGATTTTTCATGTAGCTGCACTTCTTTATATTGATATACTCTTGCTTTCGTGCAGGACAGTTAGAACCTCGTGCAAATGTGCCACATGCTCTTCTTTGGAACGACTATAAATCAACATATCATCAAAGTACGTGACAACAAACTTCCCAATTAATGACTTAAGTACCTGGTTCATTGACCTCATGAAGGTAGTAGGAGCATTAGGCCGAATGGCATCACAAGTCATTCATACAACCCTACTTTGGTCTTGAATGCATCTTCAACTCATCTCCTGGCCAGATGCAAATATGGAGGCAGCGACTCCTAAGATCTATCTTTCCATGTAATTGATCGAGCATGTCATCAAAGCGAGGAAGAGGGAATTTATTGTGAACACCTATATTTTTCGTACCGAAAAACGTATATACATAAATATATACGCTCTTGCATTATAAGTATATATGCATATGAATTGGGCTTATTAAATGTTTCATGGGCTTATGCCCAGTAAGCCCATGATATATATTTCCTTTTCCTCCTTACATTTCCACCACCTTACTCATATACTGCTGTGGCTGAGTTATCGAAAAGAAAAAGGAGGAAAGAGGTTGCATGGCCATTTTGTCTGAAACACAGAGAGAAAGAGAGATTGGAATGAGCATAGAACAAAAATCAAATAGAGAGAGAGGAAGAAGTATCGAGATAGGAAATCCTCTTACAAGGAAGAGCTCGACTTTGCCCTCTGGTTCAATTGTCGACCAATTTCGGGTACGTGGTGTGAATTTCGTTTTTGTTCCGTCGGTTGGGATAACTTAAACGGGAGTAAAGGGAAACAAAGAGAGTGAGAAAAAAAGGGATTTTTGCTGCAGCTGTAGAATTGTACAAGAGAGAAGTAAGGAACGGAGTAGAATGGGAATCGAGAAATGATTTAAACCCTGCAAATGTGGAACTCAGCTTGCTTGCTTAGTTAATTACTCCAGTTTTCTGTATATTATTCACTGATATTACTCTGTGGGTCGTCCATGATGTTAGTAGTAGTAGACTTGAAGTTGATTATTTGTATTTGGGTTGTCCTGTTAGCAATTTGCTTGGATATTCTCTTGCTTATTCTTGCCTACCTATGGTTACAATGAAGAGTTGGTTGTGAAGATGGTTAAAGCAGGATTGATTTTTGCTTCTTTGATGTCTTCGATTGTGTTAGGTTCCTTGTATGAATGCTAAGTGGTTGTTATTATTGGTTTGATTATATCGTTTCCATTTCTTTGATCGTTTTAAGGTTAATTCAGTGTGATTCATTATGTGAAATTTAAGAGCAGATGAGTATGAGATATAACTTGTTTTCTTGCTACATGGACTTTTAGGAGCCGAGAGGATCGAGGCTATACATCCGGAAGGCTCGAATCGTTGGTTATCATTTTGGGGTCTTTGTAAGTATTTTTATTCCACTATAGAATGAAATCAAATCTTAAATGATTATATAAATGAGATAAGTTGAATGAAGATAGTATGAGGATTTGTTGTAAATGAATTTGGTTAATTGCGGTGTGGTGATATTATTGTTTATAGCCATGAGACCGTTGATCCGACGGTATATAAAAATGGATGCCTAGATTGTTGATCCGACGAAATATAAAAATGGACGCTTAGATCGCTGATCCGGCCGGATATAAAATGGACGCCTAGACTCTTACTGCCAGAGGATAATGGGCAAACCCGGCTTATGAGAAAGCAAATGGGGAGTTTGTGGATATGAGTGTGGGGTCATGGTACCGTCAAAACTTTGTCGCAAGGATTGTGATCCCAAGGTTATTATTATTATTTGTTGCTTAAGAATGATTGCTTGAATTATGTAATATTGAATTGGCTAATAAGAGTAATGTTCTGGGCTAGTAAGTAGTTATATATTTCATTAGAATTTTTAGTAAATGATATGACTGTAGTTGTGGATGAGAATGCATAAATAAGTTTGATACTTCATTTTATTGTGGAATTTAATACTTATTGAGATGTAGCTCACATCCTGCATATATTTTTCAGATGAGCTAGGAGTTAGACTAGCAGCATGGGAAAATCTTTTGGACATCGGGGATTAGTGTGAAGGATTTTTGTGCAGTTAGGCTCACTCATAGTATAAGTAGTAAGTTCTTGTAGAATGCTAAAATTATATTACGCCTTAACATTTTGTTTAGTTGGTTTAGTGATGTGATTGAGAAAAAGTATTCTCCGAAGATATATATACATATTAGAACTTACTGGATTGGTTATATGTTTTTGAGAGTTTATGGAAAACAGTTTTATATGAATAGTTGATGTGATAATGGATATCAGTGAAATTTATGGAAAATTATGCTGAAATTTCAAGTCGTGACATTTATACCCCACAATAATTCCGTTGATGGCTGGACTATCAACACACATCCGCCAGCTACCATCTTTCTTCAGTGTTAGAAGAGTTGGAACTGCACAAAGACTCATGCTCTCCTGAATATGCCCCTTCTGTAGTAATTCCTCAACCTTCTCCTTCAATATTTTACCCTCTTTCGGACTCATTCGATAGTAAGGCAAATTAGGCAAGCTAGCACCGGGAATCAAATCAATGTGGTGCTGGACATCTCGCATCGGAGGTAAACCATCAGGTAGTTCTTCAGGCATTATCTCAGCAAATTCCTCCGACAATGGTCTCATAGCTTCGGGATATTCCCCTTTTTACTCTTCTGCACCCGCCTTCAAAACCTGCTTCTCAAGTAACGCATGAGCCTCTTTAGTGCTCTTAAATTCCTCTTCAATTTCGCACCCAGATTGAGTAAGAGTAAAGAAAGCTTTTCCCTCCACTTTAGAAGCTTTGGGCTTAAGACTAACTTTCATTGGCAGCAAATTGATCTTCATCCCATCTTTACTTAGCTTGTAGGTGTTCTCCCTTCCATCATGCTGAGCTGCAATGTCAAACTGCCATGGTCTTCCAAACAACAAGTGACAAGCATCCATATTTGCTACTTCAAAATATACCTCATCTCTATTCTTGCCAATAGAAAAGGTACTTTACACGTCTCAGTAACATGGATTTTCTCAGCAGCTTTAATCCAACTAATAGCATAAGGATTAGGGTGCTGCTCAGTTTTCAACCCCAATTGCTCTATGGTATCCTTCCCAATGATGTTCTCACAGCTACCACTATCAATAATGGCATCAAACAAATGACCAGAGATAGTGCACCTTGGTCGAAACAACTGATGCCTTTAAGAGGTGCCTTCTTGCTTAGGCGAAAGCATCATCTTCCTAACCACGAAATTCTGCTCATCGGAATCTTCTTCGTATTCTTCCTCATCCCTATTCGGCCCACAATAAACTCTTCACCATTATCTTCCTCTTGTCCACAATGTTGATTGACAGTGAACAGTCACTAGACTGGTGTTCAGGCTAATTACACTTGAAGCACTTGCCCGGGATTGGCTTAGCATAGGGATTTGCAGGCTTTGATGCTTCTTTTGTGTCTGGCATCTTTTGTTTTCCACTACTTTCTCCTCCTTGTAATGATCATCACTCGAGCTAGGGGCATGGGGCGCCTTGCTCTTTTCTCCATATGGCCTGTGATTTTCCGCACTAGAACTTTTGTGGTAATAATCAGACCTTGCCTTCTCCTACATCATCGAGTCTATCTTAATTGCCATGTTACGAGCTTCTAATAACTTGTACCCCGATCTTGTCTCTGAGATCCGGCTTCTACCCATCGAGATACTTGGAAACTTGTTGACCTTCAGTTTCCCTTAGATTGTTCCTCTGCGTTAATCGTATAAACTCAGCAGTATAATCATGAACAGAATTGGTACCTTGATGGTAACATTGGTACTGTTGGAAAAGGGTCTGCTCTTACTCAGGCGGTAAGATATCCCTCCTCAAGATTCGCCTCATCTTTTCCCAAGATCGAACACTCCTTTTTCCCTCACGCACTCCACGAGATTGAATCCTATCTCACCATGCCAACGCTCCACCTGTCAGCCTACGTGCCACTAATTGCACTTTCTTTCATATGGAATATCCATGTACTCAAAAAACCTCTCTACTTCAGCAAGCCAATCCAGGAATTCCTCAATAGTCAAATTTCCATTAAAAGTGAGGGACGTCTACCTTTAAACGAAATTCCTGTTCTTCCCTCTCTTCATATTGATTATACCTCCTCCTTCCGTTCTGCTCACGATCTACTACTTCATCAAGTTCTTCCTCTGAGCTATCATCGTAGACACGTGGTCTACGTTGATTGTCAAGAACAGGTATTCTGTTTGGCCGGCCGTGAGCTACCTCTTCACCGGCGCGATGCCTTCCATCGTCCCTGTTTCTGTTGGTTCCAAGAGCTAGGGCATCAAGCCTCCCAACGTGATTGTTAAAGCTCCTCCCCAATCCATTGAAGCATTCGTCCATCCAATCGAACAGGTCTACTTGTTGCCTGCACTCCCTTGTTGCCACCTCAATCTTGTATAAACTCGTCGGTAGAACTGCTGCTTCTCCCATCTGATCGATTGGCCATGCTTTGATACCAACTAACACAACTAGATAAGCGTTAAACAAGAATTATACACTGATAATCCTTTGCAAGTTTCAATCACAGAAACTCGAGAAAATTTGCTCAAAGCAATTTGTTTGATAATAGTCTTCGTAATGTCTCCCATCCAAATCAAACGTAATGTTTATAGCCTCTAAATGAAAATAAGGAAACAAACGAAATAAGGAAACACAATATTAAGCTAATTAGGTACTAAACTAATGAGAGATCTTGACAAATAAGGAAAATATCGACTGAGCCTTCTTGGGACTAGAGTCTATGCCATGGCACCGAAATCTGGAGCTGAAGCACCATGCAGGCTGCCTTGAGGCTACAAGTCGGTGCTATGCACAGAAATACGGTGCTGAAGCACCGAGCATACCGTCCGGTTTGGTGCTAAGGCACAGACTAGTAATGCTGAGGCACTGAACTTACTGCCTTGTCTTGACCTTCCGACGATCTCAACGGTCCATAAAGTCATCTGCTACTTGCTCCGCATCAACTGCTTCCATGCTTATTGCATCGACCAATTCTTCAAGACAGATGCCACTAATTTTTTCTTCATATTGTCAATTTTAAGAACAATGCTCATGTATTCTGCAAGAAACATATATACATATGTGGATACTGGGATTGTCACATGCCATGCCCAGATAATCCTGCATATACACATCTCTTGTCGATGAGTTTATCAGGTACTTGATTAATTAAGACTTCAGGGCATCTTGCGCTCACTTTCATATCGATGTCCAACCTATGCTTTAGAAGATTGTGAAAAAGAATCCCAACCCTTGTCAATTCCTCTATAGTGTACGGGGATTAGGAAAATGACATCATTAATTGATTATATACCACATGAAAAAAGAACCGATGAATCCTAAGAAGATACTGCAATGCCGAGGATGAGAATCGGCATGAAATCCAAGTATTCAGGATCTCACGTGCCCGGACATATCAAAGTGGCATTCTGTTTTGTTTCTGTACGTATTGCTAGCTGCAATGGAAACATACAAGTCCGAACTCACATAGAAAAGTTACAAGCTTGAGATGCAAGTCCAGGAGGTATAAGTACAATACATGTCCGTTGGTTGTGGTCTGCGTATCCGACTCGATGGCAGGGTTGCTGTTGGATGTAGACAGCCTGTGGCAGACCTTGCCGATCGCAGTGAACCGGGCATGTGGCATTTCTTCTCAGCCATTGATCAACACAATAAGCGTGGAACTAATGGTTACACTTGGGGATGGTCCTCAGAGTCTCCTTTGATCGGTACTCCGACATGCATATTGGGCACATCTCATCACTTGGCGGGGCCAGCTGATCCTCGACCAGGGTCTTCGGATATGATTCTATAGTGGCTCTGTCCATTCCCATCATAGTAACAACTTGCTGGTGCTGCTGATCAGATGCTGGAGGAGTAAGGGAAGAACTCACGGCGGCAATGTTGGACTCGTTACAAGCTGCAATGGACTTGCTGCTTTAGGTAGCATGCAGCCCCAAAGATGAAGAGGAACCAGGGCGAAACTATGGCGAGGGATATTAACTGCTCTTGTTTTTCCTATGAGCCACAAAAATCCTATGTTGAACAATCACACTAAACTTGGGAGAACAAGAGATAAACATTTTGAGAATGACAACTATGAAATTAATTAGATTCCGAAACTTGTGGATTTGCCGATATCTTGTTGATCAACCAAATTTGCTCTTACCATGTTTTTGGGCTGGGTCACTCCATTTCATCTAAAGATTCTCTGTCACTCCTGTCCAGTACGTACGGGAACGGCACAGGGATAGTCATTGTCCAGTTATCCTCACCGAACTCCAACAAGTGTACCGAGTGAGTGAAGAGTTCATCCTCAGGCACGACAATGATGGTGTTGTTATGGGTGCTGAGGCATCGTACCTCCATGTATCAGGGCACAAACCTCTTCTCCCATGTGGAGCAATTCAGGAAGGCAAAGTTCCGGTAGCAACTCGACGTGAAGACTGAGCCATCAAAGCTGAATCCCTGGATCCTAGCAAGACAGCCTGCGAGGTCCCGCTATAGCCAGGGACTGATAAATAGTCAATGAGCTTGACAGTGAAGTTTCCCAAGAAGGGGAGGCTGAGGACTCTTTGGTTCTTAGAATCGCATATGAGCTCGAATTCGTGGGAACCACACTGCTCATCTTGAATGTTCTTTAGGTGGAAAGGGGGGTACACGGTCAGTCTGCCTGGTGAGCAGGATCGGCGGGGCAAGAACCTGCACCATCTCTGAAGTGACTGACCAGGAACAAGAACAGGACGACAAGAGGTGAACAAGCCATTGCTGGGCTATATGGAGAGGAGTGTCCAAACAGGGATTTTCTTGAATACAATGACATGCCATTGATTGAATGAAGAAGACAAACCAATGATACAGAACCTGATGTTTCTGGAAACGTTTATATTATACCTTCCTGTCATTTCCCGGAAACCTCGAAGATAAATCCGAGTACTGCAGTATGGTTCATCTATAAATTATAAATAATATAGATTTAGATATATCAATCACGGCGCCTTGGTTTTGCCGGAGGACCCAACTTAGGGTTATTATAAGAGCATTGACAATTTGGGACTTTGTCCGCATCGCCTTGTCTTTAACGAATTGGTAGAACCACATAACATTAATTGCCTTAAAATTATTATTATTATTATTTGAT
Organism: Punica granatum; assembly: GCF_007655135.1. Lineage (NCBI taxonomy): Eukaryota > Viridiplantae > Streptophyta > Magnoliopsida > Myrtales > Lythraceae > Punica > Punica granatum. The sequence continues at coordinate 50,052,510 of NC_045127.1, forward strand.
GAAATTGCCTTAGAATTTCATTTGAGTCCGGAAAATTCATCGTTAAACTTCTGTCCCACATTTCCAATAAACCATGAAAAACATCCAACACATATCTTCTTGTCCCCTGTAATCGCAACCATCTATGGCAAGTTCACCAATTATCTTCCTCCTCCTCTTCCTCATCCCCTGTTGTCTCTCATCATGTGTAGATTCTTCATGTTCGGAATCAACTTGTGCGGTGAATGAACCTCCTGTTCAATTCCCTTTCCGTCTTAAGTATGTTCAGGACGAGCAGTGCGGGTACGCAGGCTTTGATCTATCGTGCAACAACAAAAATCGAACTGTCCTCGCCCTTCCATTCTCAGGTGAATTCTTAGTTGACACCATCAATTACCAGGAAGAGATTGTGGTCCTCCGGGACCCAGATGATTGCTTGGCCAGAAGGTTGTTGGGCGGCTTCAGCTTAAAGGGCTCGAGCTTCATCAGCGACCACTACCGGAACTTCACTTTCTTCAACTGCTCACCAGACATATCCGATGCCTATTATTATTATTATAATTTTCGAGTTCCGTGCCTCAGCACAAGTCACTACAGCATTCTCCTTGTACCGGATTATGCTGTAACCCCCGGCATGGACTTGTCGTATTTGTGCAGTGATAACTGGATGGTGACAATTCCGGTGCCGTGGCATACCTGGTCCGAAGTTACCGAGTACATCTCGCTGAAGTGGGATAGAACGCCCCTATGCGAGTACTGCCAGAAGCATGGTGGATCTTGCAAGTATGAAGGTGACAGCACGATCAAATGCCCTGCCAAGCGTGGTGCGCATAACATTCACTTAATTCCAACTTATCGTACATCCATGGCTTGGTAAACGAATTTCAATGAGATTTGAATTCCGGAAATGAAAATTCACATAATCCATCCATGATATATCTCTAGGAATTTCCAAGCGAGCTAAGATAGGGATAATCCTGGGGGTGGCTTCCCCCTGCTTCCTCGGCATCCTTGGGATCTCCTGCTACCTGAGCAGCAGAAACCGTCGCCAACCAAATGGCAACGTGTCACCTGAGCAGCATGCTCGACCTATGGGGATGGATGGACCTGCCATAGAGTTGTATCCGAAGACTGAGGTTGGGGACAGCGGGCAGCTTCCCTGTCCCAGTGACAACACATGCTCCATATGCCTGTCGGAGTACCAGCCCAAGGATACCCTGAGGACGATCCCCAACTGTAGTCACTACTTCCACGCTCGTTGCATCGACCCATGGCTGAAGCGGAACGGCTCATGCCCGCTGTGCCGGAATCGACAGGGGTAATTCATTGTTGTAACCCTTGCTAGTTATTTGTCAGCCTCTAACATGTAATCACATCTCTGATTTTTATTGTCATTTTACTTGCATTTAACAGATCTCCGGCCAAGTCGATAACCGACCACACCAATGGATCCTCGGCCTAAAAGCATCGCAATCTTCTCAGAGCATATTGTGAAGAATCGATCGATGTCATCTTGGGATCAAGAACTATTAAAATTGAGCTGAGTACTGTACCAAAATTTGAACTGGTACCTATGATAAAGTAGTTGATCCTTCAAGTAACCACACCACAAATTTATCGAGTGGTGATTTCTATTAACAGCAAGTTCGAGTAGATAAGTGACCCGTCTATTAACAGGTGTGCAAGATAGGAAAAAAACGACATCCTTAGCTTCAAGTGACCGCAAATTTGTCGAAATCTAATCTGACCAAATTATTCAAGAAAAGGACAGCAAAATTTGTTGGTGCCACGTTATGAAATCGCCACATCCTTAGCTTCGAAGCACAGCCGAATTTGGCCCTAATTAATGTTATCAAGCTAAAGGCAGTAGGCTCCAGGGCCACTAACATATTATGTTTATGTTCACACGCGATTGAAAATGATTGTCACAAGTTCAAAAGTCCTTAGACTATCCAAACTCGTCATATGGCGTGAGAAAAATACTAACATGGTTAACGAGGAGATAATCCATTATCGAATCCTGAACTTTGGTTTTTTTTACTGAATAGTAGGAGTCTTTATTGGTCTAAGGAATGACCCTTCAGTGGATTTTCTCCCAGGATAGAAGAAGGGATCAGCTCATATAAAAGGATTGCAGTTGAAGTCATGTTGTTATTATATACTAGCATCATCCCCCGCAGGTTCAAAAAGGGGTCTCAAATAATTTATTAGATATACTAATATGAAGAATGATTATTATTTATATCTGTTTATTTATTAATGATGATAAGATGTTAAAATGATATGTTTGGATTGTTTATGAGCCCGTGAAGGATAAACTCCCAAGGGTGGGAAAACGTTTCTCATTGGCATACTAAAAAATATATATATATATATCTAAATTTATATATCTAGTATTTTCGATATGAAATTTCTACCGATTAATCTATACAAAAGTTGTATGAAAACATATTTATTTTTTGAAATAATTGATCCGATCATAATGAACAAATCGTATATCTCGTCAAGTAGACATGGTAACCTGCTACCTTGTTTGGATCAGATTACTAACAAAGTAGTTAAAAAATATGAATACTTGGAAATGAAAATTTTAAAAAATAAAGCAGTCGCGGGGTACTCAACGTATTTTTTATATGAAATTTATTCTAACTTTTCTAGACAAAAGTTGAGTGGAAAATATTTTTTTTTAAACAATAGATTTAACCATAATGATCGAATCATTTATTCCGATGGGCCGATAAGATAATCTGCTGCATTATTCGAGTCGGATTTAAAATACTAATGCTGCGTTTGGTTTCATAGTAAGATTTTAAAATCAGATTTTGATTTTGAAAAAGCGTTGTATAAATGGAGCTCACCCTTTGACTTTGTATAAATTATTTTTGTTTTATTGTTGAAAAAGAGTGGTATAAATGGGACCCACTCTTTGACTTTGTATGAGTTATTTTGTTTTGTTGTTGGTAGAATTAAGTTAGAGTTGTGATTTTAAAATTTCTTTGCGAAACCAAGCAGGCCCTAAGATATGGATTAAAAAACAAGACGAAATTGTTAATTTGTCTTGATGGGGCCTAGATTACATGTTACCTTTTTTGGATCAGATTCTATAACATATAAAGATAAATGAATTTTAAAAATCAAATTATAAATTAAAAAACTGCGAGGGAAAGATGTTTATTTATTAACAATGATAAAATGATGTGTTTGGAATGTTTATGGGCCAGTGAAAAATAGACTTTGAAAAGTGGAACAATGTTTCCCATTGGAAACCTAAAAAAAAAAAATGCATATGTCCTAATTTGTATATCTAGTATTGTCGATATGAATTTTTTTCTAATTTATCCATATAAAACTTGGGTGAAAAAGTACCTTTTTTAAAAAAATAATTGATCCGACCATAATGACAAGATCATTCATCACAACGGATTAACCGAATAACCTGTTACCTTGTTTTGGTCGGATTTAAAATACTAATAAATGGGTTAAAAATGTGAAAATTTTAAAAAGTAAAACAGCCGCGAGAGTACTCAAAGTATTTCCGATAGTAAATTTCTTTTGACTTTTCTAGATAGAAGTTGGCGAAAATATTTTCTGGAAATAATTTATTCGATTATAATGACCGGATCATTTACTCCGACGGGCCGATCTGATATCCTGCTACATTATTCGAGTTAGATTTATAATATAACAAATGGGTTAAAAATGAAATTGTATCTCGATGGCTCAACAAAATTACCTATAATCTTTTTAGATTGGATTTAATAATAAAAACAAAGAAAAAAAATTAAAAAGGAAGCTTGTCCCCACTTGCTAGCAGGTCCCCTTTTTGGACCTGCTTTCACTTCCTTATAAAATTAAGAAAAAAAAGAGTGTGCGGGTGGGAGAAAACTCTTAACTTTCACAAAGAAAAAAAAAACTACGAAAGGGGAAGGTCAGTTATTATCCACTATGTTGCAATTTTGAGGTAAGTTCCTTTCAAATTGTTTCAACTAATAGTAAATAACAACAACCAACTTGCATTGGTTTAGGTAATTTGACATCTTTTTTCTGTTACTAAAATTTTCGATTCAAGTATTGTGAAAGGAAAAAATCTACGAATTCATAACTAACATTTTTTGTTCAAGTCTTGTGAAGGGAGAGAATTTCACGAGTTCGAGCTGCACCTAGAGAAGCCTCCTAGCAAGTCAGCCTGCAGGGTCTGTTATAGCCGGGGAATCAGATAGATAGTCAATGAGCGCTCGACAGTAAAGTTTCTCGAGAATGGGAGGTTGAGGACTGTTTCGTTTCTTAGCATCGATCACACATGAGCACGAATCCTCAGGAACCACACTGCTCGTCTTTAATGTTCTTCTAGGTGGAAATTAAAGTAATCGGTCCCTCAAGTGACCACAGATTTATAAGTTTCTATATAATTTCAATTAAAGAACAAGTTCGAGTAGATGTGCGCAAGATAGAAAAAACCAATCGATCACTATTGACTACATACCAAAGAGAGAGACCCATTGAGTGCGGGATTCATCTTCTTTGGTATGCTTCTATATCAATAGACTCCCTTAAATTCAGTAAACATGAATATCGCGCCACAATCAGTTGGAAAAAAACTACTGTACTACTCTCTGATCCAACAATATATATGCGCATGTAGCTAAGCAGAGATCAAGCTAACTAGGCCAAACTCGCTCTATAATTAATTAATTCGATTATCTCGGTAGCTACTAGACTACTATGCGATGGCTCCTGCAGCTTCACTTTCAGCAGTGGCAGCAGTCCTCCTCCTCTTCTCGTGGCCACTGCTTTTGGCTGCAGAACAGCCGTCGTGCCAGCTTGTGATCTCGCAGCTGGGTCCTTGCCTGCCTTATGTGTTGAGGTCTGTGCGAATGCCTCCAGATATGTGCTGCAATGGGGTCCTCTTCCTCGGTAGCAGGTACTCCCAGGACCATGAGGCCCGGCAGGCTATATGCGAGTGCGTCCAGCACTCCATTTCGCCTGTCCTCCCGATCGACTTTGACCTGGTTAATACGCTGCCCATTGCCTGTGGGATCAACGTCCACCTTCCCAAGTTATCTTTCAGCGTCGACTGCTCCCAGTCAGTGCACCACTCTCTCTCTCTCACTCACTCACTTCCTAGTTAATTATATTTGTCGGTCCAATATTAATGGAACCTATAGGAGTCAGGTGTTTAGAGTACGAGATGATGAGATTTTTCCCTTGAAAATATGAATTTTTTCCTTTATGAGTTCAGAAGTATATTAACCTTTGATGCTTTTTCGTGCAGAGTTTGACGGAGTGTTTGCTGGTTTCTTCTACAATAGGCAAGAACTCAAGCACATGATTCTACTTCCTTTGTATTAGATCGAGCAGGCAAGCAAGGAATAAATAATTAATGGTGTATAAAATAAGTCTTCTGTACATCGATATCAACTGATCAGATAGGAAATAATGGGGATACAACGGTCTATTGCAACGTGTGGTACAGAGATTTAACATAAATGTCTTCAAAAACATAAGGTTTGGATAATTATAGTTAACCAAATATTTAATGCTACCACGCGAACCTTGCAGATGAATTGTAAACTGTATATATATCGGTTTTTCGAACCTATATACGCTCGGCAGATAAATGAAATGATGGAACCGAATTAAGGACTTGTCATGAACTCGTAGAGTGCCCCAGTACATGGTAAGACTGTTGAGCCAAAGTTTAATCAGATTCCAGAAATGGACTTAGACCCCCTGGCCCAAGGCACCATTTGGATCGTGGGCTTGTGGCTACTTACCAAAGCATCTGTCATGTGGACCGGCACGTCTAGCTTCTAGTTTTGCTTGAGAAATTGAGATATTCTCGGATCAGATCGATCTCAATATTAACTGCGTCGACTGACCCACGACGACTTGATGTGCGTATTGGATTCGGAACTTCTACGGTAAAGAGCAACGAAAGATTTTGCGGTGGTGTTTCGGAAACTCTGACGTTCTATTTGCTGAAACTCATGAAATCCATCCACGTAAATATATCAGTTAGGGACGCGCAGTAATTCCACCAGTGAGTAATTTATAACATTTCTAACCTCAATGTAATTTGTATAGTAACCTTTCATAACCCTCTGTCACTCCAGATTCAAACTAGTAGTTGAAGTTCGACCCTGATCTGCCCCCCTCAAAATGACACCCAAGGCCACGGGGAAGACAAGGAAGACGACCGGAATGCTTTTGAATGTCAAATACTTGTGGCTGATATGATGCCCGATGATTCCATGGATGTGATATCCTTGAGTGATTCTTTTTTTCGAAAAAAAATAAATCAAAAAGTAATCTGGTCCCGCGAAATTTCACCCTATAATCGCGAAATTTCGCCAACTTTTTGTAATAGAATAAACCCATTCAATTATCGTATTGATTTGTTCCGATCATGAAATATTTTTAATGAGTCTCGAATCTCTATACTAAAACATATTGGCTTGTTTGGTTTCAAAGTAGGATTTTAAAATCCTACTTTAATTTAATTCTACCCACAACAAAATAAAATAACTTATACAAAGTCAAAAGATGAACCCCATTTATACCACTATTTTTTCACAACAAAACAAAATAACTCATACAAAGTTAAATGGTGGGCCTCATTTATACCATTCTTTTTCAAAATCAAAATCTGATTTTAAAATCTTACTTTAAAACCAAACGCATCAAAATTCCATTTGATGGCAACTCAGTTTGATAATTGTGCCACTCCTCGTGACCCGATCAGGATATGTCTCGCTCTGCCCGCCATGGTGGTCCAATTTTGGATTGAAGAATGGACTAGACCTCACGCCACATTGAGGGTTGAGATTGACTATGAATTGTTGAAAAGAGACTAGTATATTTGAATGAATGCTTCCAAGTTGTTAATTATCCTATTAAATCAGAAAAAAAAATGTGGGAAAAAAAGAAAATGCGCCTACAAGTCGTTGAGGTGATCCGCATGAATTCTCGGTTTCCTCGACTTTTGACCTTTCAAATTAGTTGGATTGGGGAAGGATCCAAGCTAATACGACCAAATACGTGGATATAATTTTTAAATCGGAAATTGACCACACTATCAAGCCTCTTTTACTATTCGTCTGCGTGGAACACAAATTTTTCGAGCGACATGCTGGAAATTTCAAGGAAAAGATCCGTTGACATACTAGTTCAATTTTTTTCATTTTCTTTTTCCCGGATAAGAGTACAATTTTAATTATGTGTACAATCTATACATATACACATATAAGTATATTTACGTAGAAATCGAAATCTCTAACAATAAAAAAAAGTAAAGTTAAAATAGTAGGTGAACTATTATCATCCTTAATCTAGTAATAAAAATATCATAAATTGACCTTGTTATTATCCACATTTGGTTTGATGAGTTCAACTTAAACGGGGTACTTCTGGTGGACTTAGCCTGGAGATGAGATTATAATTTGTAAATGTTACTTGTTAGGCCAAGATATATAATTTCCTCTCCTGGATATGTCTATATATACGTATGATCTTTTCTTAGGTTTAATTAATTAATGCATTTAACAACCTTATCTGTTTAATGTATGGATATTTCCCTTTCTTATTTTATTTGCAAAATGTATTTATTAGCGTCAACCATTCAGCTGCATATAATAATAATATCCATTATGTATAACGTGGATGTTACCATTCCTATCGCGCAGAATGCAAAGAATAGGCAGTGTCAATCTGAAGTCTAAATTACATTAAACAATTAAACACTGTGATTTATGTTGTTCCCGTATTAATTGAAAAGAATTGTATAATAGCTTTAACGGAAGAGAAATCTTTGAAATAAAGATGGTAGATGATTGTTATACTGTAGACTAGCGAAAATTTTAGGGTGTGTTTGTTTTTTAAAAAATTTTCAACTCAATTTCACTTATTTTCAATACAACATCACAATTATTACTTTTTTTTCATTTTTTAAATTTTTTTAACCATTCAATTCAATTTTTAATATTAAATTCTCTTAACTATTCATTATTTTTTCACAATTCAATAATACAATCATTACTTAATCATTACTTTCTCTCAATTATTTATTACTTTTTCACTTTTTTTCTCATAATTCAACAATATAATCATTACAAACTAATTAAAATCAAAACTTAACTCAACTCAACTCTAAATCCAAACGCACTCTTAAGGTTGGTGGGCAGCGTTGTGTGTTTAATCACTAGTGGTTAGTTTGTCCCCTTGTTCAAGCATAGAAATAAAGTCCAAACAACATCGTAACATAATAAGTGTTTACACATAGACAAAATAGAAAGAAAATTCTTGATAAATAAGATAATTCAGTTTACCATCTTATTAATTCGAATTTTTAAGATTAATAAGGGTATCAAATCATGAATGTTAGTGGAAATTTTTAGGCTCGGCTTTGGAAGTGTTTTTACTGACGTAAAAGTATTTACAAATATTATTAAATCGAAAATAATATTATAATCGAAAATAATATTATAATTAAAAATAATAGAATATTTTTTTTATTTTTAAGAAATTTAATATTTTTTATGATGACATTTTCTATCTTTTTAAATGGAATATTATAGTCGAAAATAATGTCGAAAGATTTTGTTGCTAATTCCATAGTAAAAGATAATTTAAAATTTAAAAAACTCACAAAAACGAGAAAATTTCATTTAGAAATAGAATATTTTGAGGCCATTTGGATAGGCCCCTCGCATCTTGTTTATATATATATATATATTAGTTTTCTTTTCTCATGCGTTGCACGGGTAATTTTTCTACTGAGTTTTGTTAAACCTTTTTATTTTAAAGGTGATTATAATTTTATTTTCTTGTGGAGAATTTTTTATGCTTTTTAAATTTAATTATAGCATTATTTTGAGTAAATTAGTTTTTATAAACCATGCAAGATCTAAAGTACATATAATTTTATTGTTGATTATGCACATAAATAATTCATTGTTATATATAATATAAATTTTATTTGCTATAGTAAATTTTTCAACATAAATTTAAAATGATAGGAGTTTTCTATTGCAATATATCAATAATATATTGAACTTTGTACTTATAAGTTTTAGTTCATTTATGTAAATAGTACAATTAACCTATTACTTGAAAATTAATTTTTTAAAAATAATATTTTCCAAATTGAGGGAAAAAAATACTCACATAGATTAATTCAAGTAAAGTTTATGCATGATCCAAAATACAGATAGTTGTAGTTTTATGCACATAAAATATTTAATTTGTTATATATAATATAAATTCTATTTGCGATAATTAATTTTCTAACATAAATTTAAAATAATAGGAGATTCGTATTGCATTAATCTAATAACATATTGGAATTTGTAGTTTTGGAGTTTTAGTTCGTTTATATATTGTATAGTTAACCTAGTAATTAAAAATTAATTTTTTACACATAAAAATTTTCAGAATGAGGCAAAACTACCTACATAAATTAATTCAATTAAAGTTTCTTTAATGAATTTGTTATTTTCAAGTTAAATTTAATATAAATATAAAATCTTATTTATTTCATAGTTAATTGATCTTTCTACCCATTAGAAATTTACTTCTGTAACCCTATTTATTGCAAGGGTTACAACTTTATATATATATACTAGTCATTGAGCCCGTGTCATGCACAAGATTTAGCAAAATTGTTAAAAATGGTTGATATTAAGATTAATGGTAATTTACTTTCATGAATAAGATAAGCTAAAATTTACACAAAAGAAGATATATCAAATAAGTCTTGAAAATTTTAATATTGTCAAGATTATACATAAAAAACTAAAAGGAAGAAAATTCGACCATGGGTGGAATTTGTCTTTAACATTGACAAAATTATTGTCTCTAATGTTAACCATATTTGTAAAATTGAAGAACCTAAAAATTCTACATAAGTTAATGTGTAAGGAAAAAAAATGTTTAAGAACTCTAGTTCTAAGCATATACTAAAATAAACTTGCGTACGAACAAAAAGTTGAGGACTTCTTTAGAGATAAGCGTGAGATTAACTGCCTCCAATATTGATCCACAGCCACAAATCACAGATAATTATTAATTTGATTATTTGTTTAATTAATAAAAGTACTGTATAGGACCTCCTCGTTAGCCAGTGCATTAGAGTTGTCTCTCAATCCATAGGCTTGTAGAGTGTTAGGGGAAATACGTATATGTATACGTAGATGTACATAGGAAAAGAAAGAAAGAAAGTACGCATCCTTAGATCACGGGGGCCGGGCCCACGTACTATAGCCGTAGAGGCAAACGTACGGTGCTGCTCCGTCGCCCCACTGGATCCACCCCCACGCGCCCACCCAAGAGGACCACATGGATTGAACGGCCAAGATCTTTTACTTATCAACGGCCGCGATCTGCCGCCACCAAGTCCCACCAGAAAAATCCAAAAGTCAGAACAAACGGATGACGACATTTGAGAAGGAGAATCAATTTAAAAAAAAAAAAACATGAATTAGTTCGGGTGAATCAGTGTTTGTCTTCGCATATTGATTTCAAGTATTATGCATAGATGAAATTCACCTTGGGAGTGTTCTTAATAGGTTGATCGGTTACTGAATTAATTGAGCCCTATTGAATTCTGAATAGTTGGGTGCAAATCCAAAAAATCAATATGGTTCAGCGGTTCGATAATTATTCAAATCTTGAGTCTTATAAATAAAAAAAATTCATATTAAAAAAAATTATTTTTTTAATAGTTTAACAAATTTGATTAGTCGAGATCCGTTAGGTTTATGACGGTGTAAAAAGGGCAACGAAAGGAAGAAAAAGAAAAAAAGATAAATGAAATTGCCAACTAGTTGACCAAAATTAACCTAATTAAAACTGGGGAATATCTCTATTGTTAAGCCTTCTTTCCCGGTCATAGCACGGCGTCGCGCTCAGCTCTGATCTCCCTCCTCCCTCCTCTCTGCTTTTCTTCGTCATCCTCGATTCCTTGGCGGAAGCGGCACTGCTTCTTCGGCCACCGGTCTCCACCTAATCGGTTGACACCGCTCTGCTCCCTGCATTCTTCCATACCCAACTGCCGAGTCGGCGGGTATAAGTTGAGGGGGAGTGGTGGATCGCGGAGGGAGGAGAATGGCGCAGCAACAGAGGAAGTACTTGATCGAGGTGGAGAAGGCGAAGGAGGCCGCGGATGGGAGGCCGTCCAGGGGGCCGGCTTACCGGAGCTCATTCGCCAAGGACGGGTTCCCAGCTCCCCCTGAAGGAATGGAGAGCTGCTGGGACATTTTCCGGTGAGTTGTTCCGGTTGGTTCCCGATGAAAAAAGGACGACAAAAGCAATCGGCTTCCTTTTGTATTGGCTTCCTACTTTTGCAACGCGCGATTAATACTGAATTGTGGCACGAGTTGAAGTCGGGTCGAAGTTGAATTGTCTTTTTCTTGTTCAAGTAGATTCTGCTTCCGTGAGGTGTTCTTCAGGGGATTGTGATTATGCGTTTTAGATTGGCTTTTACTCGTAACGAGCTGGATCGAGACGAAAAGGGGATCACTTTGAGCTGCCCTGTGCTTCTTAAACATGCAATTCTAGTTGGATCGCTCAAGAAAATTCTTCGACTTTATAAATTTGATGCTTAAAGAACCGGGCTGTCATTGTAATGGCAACATCACTTAACAACTTTTAATGCTTTTGGTAACTAGTAATTTTCTCTGTGTTTCAGCATGTCTGTGGAGAAATCTCCCAACAATAGGATGCTTGGTCGCCGCCAGATTGTGGACGGAAAGGTAGTTTTAACTGGCAAGTGAAATTTTTTCTGTGCCTTCCCAGAGTTTGCATGATTCATACCTTTTTCCCTGCAGGCTGGGAATTATGTCTGGCAGACATACCGGGAAGTGTATGATTTGGTGATCAAAATTGGCAATTCTATTAGGAGTTGTGGCGTCGAAAAGGTAAAATAGATTTCTTTTCTGGAATAATGGGATCAGCGGCGTCTTAAGCCCATGTTTTGATGTACTTGTCCTTGAATTGCAGGGAGGAAAATGCGGTATTTATGGTGCCAATTGCCCGGAGTGGATCATGAGCATGGAGGTACCTCCTCTATCACAGGATTACTTCACAAGTAATATAAATATCTATTTCTCTAAGAAAAAAATTTAATTGCCTTTTTGTTGTTGATAATTTAATTAAGAAGTCACCATCCCAGAGAAGAGAAAATAACTTGGTCAATAATCTATGATCTGCTGCGGTTTACTAATAGACAGCCTTCCTTATCTTAAAAGATAATCAGATTAAAAAAAAATGCTCCTGGAAGATAGTCCTTCAGAATTCATTCTGTGTTACACTCTTCTAGTTTCTACTGAGACTTCCATTAATGCTATGTTCTCCGTCGCTTATTTAACAATTTTAACATCTTTGAGATCGCTAAGCCACTGAAAATTCATGGGAACAAGGTACAGTGTGTCGTTGAAGAACAAGAACTTGACCGCTTAAGCCATTCAAGGGTTGGGCCTATGTTTTTCTTTTCGTCCTAGACTAACCATTTGTTTTAGTGTCATTATAATTTCATTTTTTATTGGGGAACAGCTATTTGTAATTTTGTACTCGTTATTATTATTATTATTTATTCAAAGTCTTTCTGCATGCTCATATATATTCTTTTGTCCTTTAATACTAATGCAGGCTTGTAATGCTCATGGGATCTACTGTGTGCCCTTGTATGACACTTTAGGTATGCATTACTGTCTCAAGCTGGATAAGGAGTCATGTTATTGATAAAACATGCAGTTATAATTTCATACCAGATAATACCAGAGGTTTTTCCATGATATTTGTAGACATGTACTTTACATTTATCTTGTTAAAATGCTGTCCTTTGTTTTAACCGTGTTTTGCATAGTATAGTTCACTCATCTCAATATTGTAATTGTATTACAAGGTATAATATTTATTTTTAATGGTGTAGGTGCTGGAGCTGTGGAATTTATTATATGTCATGCAGAGGTTTCGATTGCTTTCGTAGAAGAGAAAAAGATTCCTGAGGTACGAATATCCTTTGTCAGATCTGCTCTCGCATGCCTGAAGCTTTTCCTCACTTCTCAGTACTTCTAATGGAGGTTCATTTATGCATATACAAGTTGACTTTTTAAAACTACTTGACTGGAGTTTGCCATCATCATTCATATGTTTCTATGTAACTTTAACATCATTACCAAAAATATATTTTGGGCACAAGTTTTAAGAGTTGATGGAAGTTGTAACATTATGTTAGAGTTGTTATTTACTGTGTCTGGTGCTCTATCAGTTGTTGAAGACCATGGAGAATGCTAGCCAGTACCTGAAGAGTAAGTAACATTGAGGATATAGTTTCCTGAGCACATTTTGCTTTGAATATGAGTTGATTTTATACATTACAATATGCAGCTCTCGTAAGCTTTGGCAAGGTTACTGCTGAACAAAAGGAAGAGGTTGAAAAATATGGGGCGGCAATATACTCCTGGGATGAGTTTTTACAACTGGTAGTTTCCTCCTAGCCCATTGCTTTTATGTGTACATTCTTCATGGAATATGGTTTGTGTGTTATTCGCAGTTTTGCTTACAACAGAACTGGCTAATTACTTGTAGGGAGATGACAGGCAATTTGATCTTCCTGAGAAACAGAAAACTGATATCTGTACAATAATGTACACCAGTGGGACGACTGGTGACCCCAAGGGTGTACTGATTTCAAATGAAAGCATTGTCACTCTCATTGCTGGGGTGAAGCGGCTATTAGAGAGTGTGAATGAAGAGGTAATCATTATTTCTTTTACCTGGCAAATGAATCCCAGCTTGAGGAGCTTATCTGCCTTCTTCTCCAGGATGAATATGTTGCAGCTTCTTTGAATATTAACTAATTCTTTATGGCTGTAACAGTTAAATCATAAAGATGTGTACATGTCCTACCTTCCATTGGCGCATATCTTTGACAGGGTGATTGAGGAGTGTTTTATATCTCATGGGGCTTCAATAGGATTTTGGCGTGGGGTAAGTTAGCTTTTTAGTTTATCTTTGGCAACAAGAAATTCAATGTGGCATTTGCTTATATTTGTTTGTCACAGGACGTCAAGTTATTGATTGAGGACCTCGGGGAGCTAAAACCAACTATCTTCTGTGCTGTCCCTCGTGTGTTAGATAGAGTTTACTCAGGTATTCATTGTAGACCTGACCTAGTTATTCAGGATGATCTCTCCATGGAATTGATGCCTCCCAATTTATTCTGGTCTGGGCTTGTTTTGCTGCATGGTCCAGCTCCTTCTAGTCTCGGGAATGTGTTCTGTATATTGAGTTATATTTCTTTTTTAAGGACAATATATGTGCTTCTTTCCAGGTTTAACTCAGAAGATTTCAGCTGGGGGCTTCTTTAAGAGTAAATTGTTTGACATTGCCTATTCATAGTAAGTATCTTCTTGCTATTGTTATTGGAACTCATGCTCCGTTTTGAAGGGATGTAAATTTAAACTCTTATAAAAAGGGGTTATCGTCCTCCTTCTGCTTGCATATTTATTAATGCGAGCAGTGTGCCTAATTTCACCCTAGGGCATTGTGTGGGATTTAATATTTCACTTATGCATTTCCGTCAAGCTATCACAATTACAATCTCATGCGTTGATTTTTGGCAGCAAGTTGCACAACATGCGGAAGGGGAATGGACATACTGAGGCTGCCCCGATATGTGACAAATTAGTTTTCAATAAGGTGATGGAACTTTTAAGATCAATTTCTGTTTGACATTTCTCTGTGTTCCCTCTCACAGTCCAAAATCACGGATATGCTTTCCCTCTTTTGACGCCTACTCACTCTCTATATCAGGTAAAGCAAGGATTGGGTGGAAATGTGCGGCTTATACTTTCAGGAGCTGCTCCACTGTCTACCCATGTAGAGGGTTTCCTGAAAGTGGTTACCTGTTCTCACGTTCTTCAAGGATATGGTACCGCCTTCAATTTCTTCCCGACATGTTCTGTCCTTTACAGCATCTTTATGTTTCTGATACAAAATTAAGTGACTTTTTTCAGATGGAAATAGAGAGAGCTGAAGAAATTAACTCATGAAAATAAGCCTTTATAATGCGTTAGAAGTGTTACTGCATGAAAGGCATGCATCAATATAATGTGCTGTTATTTATTTATGCAGGTCTGACAGAAACCTGTGCTGGGACATTTGTCTCTCTACCAAATGAGATGTCGATGCTTGGAACAGTGGGGCCCCCCGTGCCTAACGTTGATGTCTGTCTAGAATCTGTCCCTGAAATGGGATATGATGCCCTTTCAAGCATGCCAAGGGGAGAGATATGTGTGAGGGGGAAAACTTTGTTCTCTGGGTATTATAAACGTGAAGATTTGACTAATGAGGTCATGATTGATGGATGGTTCCATACAGGTATTTATGTCTAAATTGTTTATTATAAACCAATTACTTGGAAATTAGTCAAGTTTTTTTATTGGATTAATTGAGGGGAAGAGAGTGGAGAGACATCTTGAGGGAGTTCTGGTCGCCCTATAGATTGAATGACTAATTGGTGCTTTAGATGTCTTCCCAGCATCTATTGTTATTCTTCCTTCTGCCGACTCCTGCCGACCGAGTTTTAAGTAGTTTCCACATCTCATTAACTTCTCAAATTAGCCTTTATATTATGTTCAAAGTTCTGTCCAACAATATTTAGCTAAGAAACTTGCATCCATTTTGCAACAGGGGATATTGGTGAGTGGCAAGCGGATGGAAGCTTGAAAATTATTGACAGGAAGAAGAATATTTTCAAGCTTTCACAAGGAGAGTACGTGGCAGTTGAAAACTTGGAGAATATCTATTCCCAAGCTACTGGTGTTGATTCGGTAAATAACTTCCTTATTGAATGCTTTAGTGGGCATTGGCTTCAAATTTTGAAAGAAGGGCATTTCTGCCAGTTTTCTGTTGCTGTAACCTCAACTGCTGGTGAAACTAGAAAAAGTTCATTAATTTTGTTGGAATTTTGACCACATGTTTCTACTATGCTTGTCTTCATGATGTTTTGAGTGCCAATCGTAAACTTTGACCCCCTATTATCTGGTTTTAGGATATAATTTGGCTTCGAGACCCATCTATTTCAAATTTTCTCAAGTGCTAACTTCAAGTTAAATAGCAAGTCTCAATTATGTTCTTTTTCAATGTTCCAGGTATGGGTGTACGGGAACAGCTTTGAGTCCTTCCTCATCGCAGTAGTAAATCCCAACAAAGAGACAATCGAGCATTGGGCTCAGGAGAACGAAATTAGTGGAGACTTCACTTCTCTCTGCGAGAATCCCAAGGCCAAAGAGTTTATACTCGGAGAGCTTACAAAGATTGGAAAACAGAAGAAGGTTCGGAATTTCTGGCCTTGTCTTTTCGTCTTTTCTTTCTCCAAGTGAACATCGATTTCGAATTTGGAAGCAAATATAAGGATCTTATTCTCTTTGGGTGGATAAGTACATCTCTTGAAGTTTCATCTTCTTATGTACTGCGTTCTCTCTGCAGTTAAAGGGTTTTGAGTTTATCAAAGCTATACACCTTGATCCCGTGCCGTTTGATATGGAACGAGACCTTCTTACCCCCACATACAAGAAGAAGAGGCCTCAATTGCTCAAATACTATCAGGTAAAAATTCTAAAATGAAACAAATGATTCGTTTGACGAGCCTTCAGTTTACGTGCCGCAACGATGTTCAAGTTCATCCATGAACTGACTGGTAATTTCTTGTGCAGAGCGTCATCGACAGTATGTACAAGAGCGCAAAGTGATCGAACGAGCTATTCGGATCAAGTATTTACTTGTTCTCTTCTACTGTTTTTTTGGCTTTAATTTTTCCTCAAGTTAATTTCCACAGCTTCCTGTTACTGTACATATACTTCCTCATATGGGCATTTCGATATTTCATAGAAGTCTGGGCGCACTGTGGTTTATACTTTATATCATGTAATTCACCAACTTACCACAGAAGACCAATCTCATGTTTTTTAACTTATTCATTGAAACTTTTTTTTTTTTTGGGTGGATTCTGTTTCTGAAAATTTCATCCCGAATGCCTCAAACAAAAACAGTGTTCTATACTTGATATACTCGATCTCATATACATGTTGAATTGTATGGAAAGCTGAATACGATGAAGGTTATATGTATGGCTTGGAAATGGGCGGAGGTGCTGTGAAGGAAAAAACTGCTAGCAGTTTATCATAATTGGCTAGTTAATATGTTGTTAACCGTACTATGGAGCACAGGCAAATAATCATTGGCCTATTAAATTATCTATCGAGCCATCAAAAAGATTCGACCAAGGATACAATAATTGGATAATCTTCGGTTGTAGCAGTAAGAAGCAAGATAGAGGCAGATCGACTCGTCAAGTTCCAACTGAAATAGGAACCACACAAGGACTTGCCATTCGTCGTGTAGTTGGGGCATCCCGAAAATGTCCTGACCATTTATTTATCATCCTAGAAGCTTATCGTGTCAATCCTGCAGAGAATCGATAGAAGCCACAGTCTGTGTTTGCTGATTGTGACTCCACGGATGCAACACTCTTTTCAAGTGAGAATGTATTCTCATAATGTAAACATGAATAACCAGACAGTAAAGGGGTAAAACCCGTGTTGTCAGGTCATAATCTGCTGCAGGCATTATGTATCACCAGACTGATTCTCGAATCGAACGTCCTCGAATCCCCAAAAATATGCTAAAAGCCGTAAATGCATCGCTGGGAGAAGAGAGAAAATTAGCCAACACAAATCGAACGGAAATTGTTCGATTATATAAACAAGAAAGTTTGTTGCAGAGCTTACAACATCGCAGGAGCACAAAAGAAAGGATGGAAAACCCTCTGAGAACTACAAATGAACTCTGGAACCCTATCAATGGAGAAGCTGATTTTTGTCACTTCTCTCAACACAACAACTTCACTCTCTGTGTCTTTCTATATATGTATATATTACTATCAGACACGCATATATATATATGATGACGTTGGAGAGGGGAAGAAAGAGGATGAGCACTCCTTTCTTGCAGATCGTCTCCACTCCTTTCTTCCTCCAGAGCTTCGACCGGCCTTATTCCAAACTCCACCGTCTAAAACCGCCTAAACTCGACTCCACTGAGAAAGAGACTTGGAACTTCCATACTATGTATTAGAGCTGCACAATTCTCACACCTTGCAATCTGAACCAACCCAATGGGGTTGATCTTTAATGTTCTCTGTCTACGTGACTTCACATTCGTATCTTGTACTCGTGCTTGAGTAGCTTCGTATCTTTAGTCCAACTTGTAGCTAGAGACTGAGACGTCTGCCTGAGGAGAAGAGTGGACGTAGACGAACGCGAGCGTCTTCCCGGCGGGTAGAGATTGGATCCATGACGGGAAAGTGTAGGAGTTCTGGTATTTGGTGAGTCCCCACAAGGGACCATAAAGCTTTGATATTGAGAGCTTGAGGTCTTTGAGAGTTTTACTGGATTTGTTCGTCACAATTGTCGAGTATCGGTAGTATGTCCTGCCCTTGGCATTCCAGGAAGCAGTCAGCTTCTGCTGTACAGAAATCACATTCGTGGACATTGCTGCAAAAAATCAAGTTGACCACTAGTTAGCTAAAATTTCCTACTTCATCAAGAAATCGGAGAATCGAGTACTCTCATATGCTGACCCTGGCAGCTATTCGTGTGCAAATGCTCCCTTGGCTTCATAGGATATGTTAACTGTGCTTGTGTTACGTGGGATTTGGAAACTCAAAACAGTAACAACATTTTAGTCATTTGAGGAGAAAAAGGCAAGGTACCTGGAGCAGGTGTTGGTCGGGGTCGAGTGAAGGTTTGCTTGGGAGCGGGAACCACTTCTGAAATGAAGGAATTCAAGCTCAGTATCTTGGAAAACGAAAACTCAGGAACGTGTTCTTAGATTTAGTGCGAAGAAAACAATGGTCAGGGAGACCGTATACCTGGAAGGAGTTGGTTGAAACTGCCTCGACCACCACTTAAGCGTGCCAGTACACCCAAAAGAGGTGCATTGTTATAGGTTGCAGGCTCGGTCTGCTCGTAATTGTCTCTCTGATCAGCAAAGTTGTCATAGGCATCCGGCCCGCCAACTACAGCGCCACTAAGGAGATTGGGGTCACTTGCTTTTCGGCTGTACCAGGTGGCGTAGCCTCCTCGGCAGCTTACAAATGAAGGATTGACCTTTATGGAGATGATGGAAGAGCCACGGTGGTGGACTTGCCTAGGATAGTTGGTTCCATATCCGACCATGTAACTTGTAGCTCTTGGGTTATCACCGAGGATATAGTCCACCTGAAATCCGAACTTCTAGACTTAGGTTTGGCAGTAATGAAGCTGGTAAAAAAGCATGAGGTTTTGAAATGGAAGTTGCAAATTTTGAAGGACAATGCACAAGGTTTCATGATTTAAGGTGCGCGAAATCAATTACGAAAAACTATTGAAGTTCATATATGAACTTATCAGAAAGCTGAAAAGTTAGTAAGGTCATTGCACCGTCAAATCCTGCCTGGTTCCAATACTACTCACACTAGTGATGGGCACTTGATCCAGGGGAATCTATTAATGATTATAATCATTGAAAGACTTTTTAAAGTCGAGTTATGATTCTGAAGAATAATGAATTGGGAAATTCACCTGGGATTTCGCAAATGACAGAAGAGCAGAAGCTGGAACGTTCCCGGAGGCGCAACGCAAGCTCCGTCCAGAAGAAGCGAGGTAGTCAGAGTAGACAGTCATCAGGAAAGAAGCGCTAGTCACGAACTGCAGGTTGTTCCATCTCTGGCGGAAGAGGAGCCCGCCGGGGGTCCTCTGCACATTCCTCATGTTCTTTCCGATGCACGAGCACATGAAGTACTCTGCCTTCTGTTGATACTTCTCGAATACCGGGGCAAAATGACCCGCCCTTCCTTGCATTAGGATCTGCAATAGAAGAATTTGAACATGTCAAATTAATAACCATAAAAACAGAATCATCCGTCTACAAGGTACGTCATTGATAGTGAAAATGCACCTTGGCTACAAGAGTCTGAACACCGGCATATTTCACATCCCAGCTGAACTCGGTTATGGACCAGCCAGTCCCACCCAACGCATCCCCGTTCTTTCCCAAATAATTCAAGTAGTATTGATTGTTCGTTGCTTTGTACAACCAAGCTGCAGCCCACAGCAACTCATCCTGCACACATACCCCATTGCCTTATAGTCAGTCCAGTTAATATTCACAACTATATAGCGCTAATTCTTACTTTCTTCAATCTGTCAGGCAAACGGGGCATTAAGTCCGCGACCGGAACACAAAGAACAGAAGGTTCCAAATCGGCTTAGCTATTAAGAGTATATCTGGTCGAATTCGTGAAAATCAAAAACCGTAAAACTCCGGAAACAATACGGGCAAAATAAAAAATTATGAGATATACCCAAATAAAATATTTTTGCATTATAGGATTCCAATGAGATTGTTACCAGAGATTCTATGGTGCAACCAAGAGAAATGTTGAACTGTACAATCAATTAAATTACTAAAAGATATAAAAACCAAATATTTTACTAAAAGTCTATTAAATCTCTTCAAAATTTGTGCAAATTATTTCGGAATTTGTATAATTTCTTCGACATGGTATACTTTACTTTCTTTGTTATAAATTTACCAAAAATTTTAATTTACTACCAATTGAAATATGTTACTTTATTTGCACGGTACAATCACTATAATAGTGATTGCACCATAAAACCTCCCCGAAGGCTACAAATTCATAAGACAGTTTCAGAGAAGGATTTGTTTTTATCTAGTCGCCTTTTTGGTGAATTAAATTAAATTAACGAGGGAAATTGAGGTTAGTTAGCAAAAAATGAATGTGATGGGATGAGAGGTGCTTACATTGTAGCCACTGATGGATCGATAGTACTTTTGGGCCACCGTGATGCTGCTGTCGTATTTCCCTCTATATTTGTCTGCAAACTCGAACAGCTGAAAAAAAAAAAAACCAACCAACCAAAAAAAATTAATTTTTTTCCCTGTAATAAAAATTAAAGATAAAGCACTAACATGGAATTAATTTAATTTACTATACGCGTAAATTTGTTGATCAACCAAGGGCAGTTGTGTCATTCTATTGATATAAATTGGTTGATCTCATCACGTGATAATACGACAGGGGACCACTGCGTTTTAATAAAGGAAGGAAGGAAGGTAGGCGTACACAGGTGGACAGTTGGGATCTTCGCTGTACGATAAGATTTTGTACGGCGGATAAATGGGAAATTAAAGAGACTTCCATTTCGGAGATCCAAATTGTGCGGTGGTCTGAGCTCAGTCTCAACTTCTTCAATTGTTTTTTTTTTTTTTTAATTCCTATTTTGTGGTTACTGACATTTACCTTATGATTATTCCCGAGAGTTTTGTACTTATATGGAAATATTGTTAAATTTGTAAAGCCCGATAGATATTTATCTATTGATTTGTTTTCAATTACGTAGAGTGCATAAATTCGAGGAGAAAATTTTATCGTTCAGATGCAGTATGCTGACAGTTAGTTTGTTAAGTTTCCGCGCAAGGAATCGAGTCATTTTCTAATATATTGTTGTTCGCTTGCTTCATCCTATAGTCGGAATTCAACTGGTTGAGGACATCTAAAAGTTTACTACAGAAGCAATAGGGAAGGCTTCGTTTTCAACAATTCGGAACGTAATCGATCATACTTCCAAAATCGTCTGTGCGGTAAAGAATGAATGATGATATTACTATTTGTTAAGAGATATAAAAAAAATTATTTCTTATTATTTTACATCCTAAGAAATATTATTTGTAGTAAAATTGGAAAAATATGATAAAAGCAGAATTTTTTTCCTTTTCTTTTTCTTAGTTGTCAGTGCACCGACCAGGCTTTGAAGGTTAAAAAAAAAAACAGAGAGAGAGAGAGAGAGAGAGAGTAAAAATTGCCAATTAACCGTCACTAACTGTTTCGCTAACGTGCGCATAGCCCTTTCGGTGAACACTGTCCGCACTCAGCAGCGTACTAACCAATGACGGAAAGTGAAAAAGTAAAAACTGAAGCGACGCTGTCGGTCGTGGGACCACATGAGATGCCGACGGACACATTATTTTATTCACTTATTTATTGAATTAACGGCCCCCGTAATATCCAATAAAAGCGGGCCGTCAGGCCCATTAAATGCAATAATTATTTACTATTTCTGTATAAATAATAATAATCTTGGACTCTAGAATTTCCAGACTTTTGCTTTTTTATTACATTTTTTTTTCTGTGAGGAGTTTTAAATTTAATGCATTTCCATTTGGTTGTATATATTTACGTCGCCATTAAAGGCCAACGGTGGGAAAATATATTTGAGGAAAAGGAAAAAGAAGGATGTGATGTGATGGGAATGGAACCTGTCGGGCGTGATTGAGGAGCTGAGCGGAGTAGGCGGGGTTGGAGCGGCGGAAGACAATGGAGGCGGCAGCCATGGCGGCGGCGGTCTCTCCGGCAAGGTCCGACCCGGGGTTGTTCGGGTCGATCCGGTAAGCCCTCCTGTCGGTGGTCATGTCCTCGGGCCTCTGCCAGCAGTAGTGGTCACTGTTCCCGTCCCCCACCTAAAGACATCATCATAACGTGACAATCCGACATGAAACTGAAAGGGATAACGGCCGAAGCCCATTGGCAAATCATATAACTAATTAATTAATTAATTAAATTAATAGATTAGTGGAAAACACTTTGGTCTTTAGCTTTCAAAAGCACAATATAAATCCAAACGAAAGGGACGTAGGAAAGGGGGAAGGCCCGTTTAAATTAATAACTAATTAAGCAATTACAGGCCCCCAAATTGAAGAAAAAAAAATTAAGATTGTGTTTTGGTGGACATAATTGTATATATCATCCTTTTTCTTTCCACTGTTTTTTTTTTTTACTCTAAACATGAAAATGAGGCATAATTCAAGCTAAATTGGGATTCAAAATTTAATATTATGTAAAGATTTTTCACGTACAAAAAAAGCCGAAAAAGGGGAATTTAGCGGTAGATTTTGGGGTGAGAATAGAGTGAGGGGGCAGCAGACCTCTCCATAGAGGACGTACGGTCTGGGGTGGGCTTTGATGAAGTAGTCAGTGCCCCATTTAACGGCTTCCATGGCATGCCCCAGCTCCCCATTGGAAGCCATTTGCTTCCCGTACTCCAGTATGCTCCACGACATCATCGTCACCGTGAACGCCATTGGCAGCCCGAACTTCACGTTGTCCCCCGCGTCGTAGTACCCTCCCACCAGATCCACCTGCCCAATCCCAAACCAAAAGATCAGTCTCACCAATAAACTGACGTCACGTTTCTTAATGCAAATTCTATTTATTTTTGTTGAGGATCTTGGTCAAACCAAATATTTTCGAGTTGGGTATGATAAGTAAAACTAGAAAAAGAAAAAAAAAAAAGCCAATATTTATTATAAAAAAAAAAGGAATTCTGAAATATAGGTGAGCTAAAAAAGGAAGAACTTGGTGACTTGTCTGTTGACTTACACCACTGGCTTTGCCGTCATAGAGGCCGGAGTTGCCCCTCCAAGACAGCCTCTGGTTCCTTGGTAGGTAACCCGATCTCTGGGCTTCGAAGAAGAGGATGCTCTTGCTCAGGGCTTGCCTATAATCATGCCCTGCGCTCGCCAGCCAGGGGGAAGAGAAACAGAGCAGGAAGAGCAGAGGAGCCACTGAAATGGCAGACTTCCCCATCACTGATTCCACAAAAGAGACACAGTGGAGAATGTGGAGCAGAATGAGGAATGCTGGTGTGGACTTTTTATCAGCTGAAGCTTCTGATAAATCCACCGGAGAAAGGGAGGGGGGAGAGAGAGAGGGGATGGGATGGGTGGGCAGGGGAGTGACAAGAAGTGAGGAGCTTGAAGCCACTTTTATATTGGTTGAGAAGTGGAGGCAGAGGGTAAGGTTTCCAAGTTACCTCATTTTTGCTGTAATCACGACATGCTCTTAACTTATTAATTGAAATTAATAATTCTCATTTGGCGACAACTTCCAGTCAAATTCTACTTGCATTGACAAGTAAATTATGTCCAAATGAATTGCATTTATCATACGTAACACATCTCCTGATTAGTTATAAATTTTCATTAGGAAAAAAAAAAAGAAAAAGGAAAAGCTTTCCACTTTGGAGGAGAGGAACAAAAATGGGAGAGGGAGGGGCAGAGGACAGTGTCATGTGGGCGTTTCCTGGCTGCTTACAGGATTGAGTCGGTGTTGGATTTAATGCAATTTTTCCGGATGGTAGACCAAAATAAATAATATTCTCCCCTAATAATCAAAAGAGTTTTATTTGAGAGGAAGGGGTCTTTGTATAGTAGTACAAGGTGTCGCTCGGAATCAAGAAGTCATGGATTCGATCCTCATTAGTGGGACTTACGTGTCCTTTTATTTAGTTATATTTCATTTCATTATTTTAGACCTATGTGTCTTTCTTATTACAAAAAAAAAAAAAAGAGTTCTATTTGGATATTTGCAATAAGAATACTCATATCCCTATATTGACTGTTTAAAATTTTTATTTCATTATATTAGTGCTATTGAACTTCCCACTAGTACTGTTATTTCAAGGGAGAAGCAGTTTTAGGGTACTTCCATTTGGTACATTAATCTAGTTCAAGACAACAGCTTGTAAGTTGAATCTGTGCAGAATGGGGACTTTCTTACCCGTGCGCGAGTCATTCTCATTGCAGATTTGCATAGATCTCGTGGCATTTAACTGCTGTATTGGCTCTGTTGAGTACGGATGCATTCGAGGTGAGTTCTTTCGATAGAAACAAAGATGTATTGATTTCAAAATTTAATTGCAGCAGATATTACTAGTAGCTGCCTCAGCCTATACGACAAAATCTGAACAGCATAATACTGAAGTCACTTCTGATTCATCGCCGAAAATAACCATAATTTTGGATTCTACAAATCATGAGAACCACTTAAAGAAGTGAAGGGAGACGTTCCATAATATTTCCAAATCGACAAAGATTTTTAATCGAACCAACAAGCAAAAGGCAAAGGAAAAATCCCGACCCATCTTTGTGGTAGCTGTGGGACATGGGGCCAAGTTTTTCAGGATTTTTGTTATCTTAAAGAAAGGAGAGTGACCAAGATGCAAAAGGAAGTTCGGTTGAGTTGAGGAAGCTGCGCATTTCTCTTTTTTGCTTTTTTTTTTTGTCCGATATGCACCCTCTTGATATTTAGATTATAAGTAACTCACATCGAGTCGAGATAGTCCATTAAATGATAAAATTCTTTCAACCATGAATTATTTTTATTTACAAAACTTCAATTGTATAAAAAAAAAAATAAACGCATCGAATCATTTGAATGAAACCGAATTGATCGTTTTTTCTTCTTATCTTTCACTGTTGGTTTTAGGTGTTTTTTTTTTTTTTGCACTTGCCTTGGGCAAAGCAGAAGGGAAGGTGCAAATTATGAGAGGGTGGAGTAGAGAAGAGTCAAAAAGGTCCAAAAAAGTAAGAAGTTTCTTTGGGGAATGTGTCCCCCCACTTCCCTCTCCCAAGTGTCAAAACTGCCCCTACAAAACCCTTTCTAGCAGAAGGCGCGTGTCTTTTGTTTTGGGACATTTTTTGCCGAGTCATAAATATTCGATCGAGCACAGACTCCTTTTTTCATCAGTTTTGTTTGTTTTATAATTACTTGTCTATAGATAGATGTAGCATGTATAGTAGGCCTAGGGCTCATCAATAGGTTTGACTTCTATCATATAAGTTAAATGGAGTTTAAGTTGGATTCGCACTCTCTTCAAAGTTCATGCAAATGAGCTAAAGCAAAAAAGGAATTTCAGGAGGTTTTCATAGATCAAATCAATATGTTTTACGGTTGAACAGAATTTCAGATAATCAAACTGCTTTTATCTGAATAGATCTATAGTTACTTTTAAGTAACCTTCATATGAAGTGCGTCGATCTTTTTCATGGGACAACAATACTTATCAATTAATAATTTCACATGAATGACTAACTTCTTACATAACTATATTTTCCTACCGCTGGACATGACCCAATATCATATCTTCTTCTTGAACTCATAATAAGGTTATGATAACTTGAGCTCATGTCGAATACAAAATGTTTTAGACAATATATAACTAAAGTTAATCGACGAGAACAACGCAACCATCCTTTCACGCATTTCCTTGACCGTCTCGTTCTCTTGGCGTTGATGTTTTAGACCATCTCGGAATAAGAGACCTGCAGTTCATTTCGATCGACCAGCTCGATGTGTAATAGAATATAATTTCTTTGAAAATTTGAAACAAAAAGTAATGCAACTATGTGTACCAAGAAGGACCCATGCAGCTTCCAGAAACCTATATGTGCTATATATAAATAAATAAATTATTTAAATTATACGAAATGCAGCTGCAAATTTGCTTAGATCGATCTTCATCTTATATTAGCCTGTTTTCACGGCCGAAGGGAATGAAAAAAAAACATATAAAAAAATAATTGGGTTGACCCGTTTACCTGGATCCGTGGCCCGACAAGCCAACCAGGCGCTGCACGCGACCCGAGTGGGGTTTTCAAAAATCTGTCTGGCTGGGAGAGCCACCGACTGCGGCGATGGAAACCCTTCTTGCCCGAGTCAAAGTGCATGGTCATCTCGTAATTACGGCATACAACTGTGGGTATATCCGGGAATGTAATATTTTGTTTTTTAAAAATTTTAAAATTTTTTGTTTTTACGTGAATTTCCTCGCTATGAAAGTGCGGAAAAGAACCGGACGAGGGAGGGCGCGTCGGAGATGAGGTCAAGAAGGGGCCCCACATGTCAGACACTGCTTTTGTTCCTAACCGCAATCAACGGTCTCACCGGAAAATGGGTGACGAAGAAATTTTTTCTGTAGAAAAATATTTCGCTTCATCCTTTTTCATTTACATTTTGCGCTTTACAAAAGAGCTCATTCCAACTTTTTTTTTTTTTATAACTTTAGTTTGAACCAATAAAAAGAAAATATGCTAAAATAATATTTAGGTGTTAAGGATATTACAACCTGTCTATTACATACAAAGAAGAGCGCTCTATTGTGACCGAAATGGATCCAGAATTTGAATCGAGATCCTCGATTGTTTGGGAGAAGGCAAAA
Source organism: Punica granatum (assembly GCF_007655135.1). NCBI lineage: Eukaryota > Viridiplantae > Streptophyta > Magnoliopsida > Myrtales > Lythraceae > Punica > Punica granatum. The sequence goes on from NC_045127.1 coordinate 50,079,608, forward strand.
GAGAGAGGGCCCATTAATTCTTGGTGACGATAGTATACACATACTAATTGACTTTACCTCTTGGGTGCTTTTGCTTTGATAACTATGATTAATTACCAAAATTATCATAACTTTGTACCATGTCAAGGGATAGTAAGGGAAAAAGGGGAGCTTTTGGGGGGGAAAAAAAAGTTGCATTTTAGTTTCCGCATTTGTAAAAGCACTTCTCACTCTCATAACCCACAATCTTAAGGAAGTCTTAAGGAAGAAATTACTGGTAACAAAAGCTAAGTACCAATAAAATTACGGCAAATCAATAATTGGACTTATAAACACATGAATAATGGGTCAAGAATTCAAAAAATCAAATAATTTTATTGGTTCTATCTCATCTCATCACTATAAAGAATGAATACTTAAGATTTTCTCGTCTTGAAGTACCGGTAATTATTAGTAGACAAGCTCTATGATCTAAACCAAGTTTTCCTTTTGAAATATTGCAACTGCATTTACATGTTCTGAGCATCAAACTGGTTTCGATTGAAGCACCAAATGCAATTTCACAAATTTTCCACAATTTATAATTATTACTTTTCTTCAATTCCCTATCATATTAGCTTTTCTAATTTATCGTGGTTTGCTTATTTTATATTTCATTTCCAAATTCGTGGTGTGCACTTTTAACTGATGTGACCAGATTCTAATTAATGGGGGTTCTATACATATATTTAATGAGCAGCGCCCCCCCCCCCCCCCCCCCCCCCCCCCCAAAAAAACAAAAGAGATCAGAAATGGATCTCCATCGTACGTATGATAGATTTGGGGGCCGCCCACTGTAGATTAGCTGCAAATGTACCATAAATATGTTTGGTGCACAGCAGGAATAATAATGCATTGGCACCCCCATCTACTCCTCTTTAATTTGTTTTCTTTTTCTTTAAAAAATTTTTTCAAGGAAAAAGAAGAAGAAAAAGGATGAGGTGCTTTGGTTTTGGAAAGGAGGCGCGTACATAAAGTAATGTCTTTTGGGGCTGTCCAGTGAGAAAAGTGAATGAAATGTCTCTATCCCATTCATCATTCTACCATGATAATTTGTCAATGGTGATAAACATGACAAATCATGGAATGCCAACCCATGGGAAGTTTCCCTTGTTAGATATTATATAAATAAATCATATAATATTTTAATTATATAATAAATGCAAAATATAATCTAATACATATATGCGACGATCTTGTTGCCTTGAGCCTTTGAGCTTAAAAGTTCCTCTTGAGGTTTGTTTTCACACTAGGAGAGGCTGCTCACAACTAGGGCACTATCAACACATAACCTAAACCTAGGGCTTTCACACTTGTTACACCATAAGTCCTTATTTCGCACCCTCATCCATGTGATTTGGACGAACTTTTATCGGGTAATGATTTGGAAGCATCAAGTGTTTCGTAGCGCGGGTGTGAAATAGAAAATCTCCATAGTTCAAAATTCTGTAATATTAGCGCAAGATTTTTCAGTTTCCCCTAACTTAGTTTATCGTAGTATATAGTCAGGCATATTCATTAATTGTACTTACTTATCATTTTACATAATAGAAATTATTCTGTATAGTGCCATTGACTTTTTAGAGGATTTGCGTTTAACTTCTTAAGAAATAATTTTCACGTCCTTTGTTTCTGATTCGCTATCTGCAACATGCCTAAGGCCTTCTTTTAAAAACATAGAAAATCATTTTACATGATTCAAAATAAATGTTTGCTATTTATTCAAGAAGGTGAGGATATATCCTACGCATCGGAAAATAAGTTAGAAGTATCTGCAAGGAGTAAAATACTAAGGTGATCTATTTAATTCGAATTGTACAAGACATATCAAGTTCGACTGTAGTTTTGTTTGTATGCCTGATCTGTGTTCAATTATTAGACTTAAATAAGTAATAAAATTACACCGTGGTGTATATACGCTTTTAAATTGACTAACTTCTTTGAGGACATACATTTGTTTTTCATGGTGGAATCATCTGACAGTTGATATATATATATATATATATATGCGTATATATAAGATATCTATTTCACTGCAAGTTGGTTAATTAACGGGTTGCTTCTCTTGGCAGATTTGCCGCCTAAATTCAACTTTCTAGCAAGGTTGCAGCATTAATGTGCACACTCTGTTCTGACTGATTATAATTATACGCTTGTTTGGTTTTGACTCATTCCCATTTTAGAAAATACTTTTTTTTTTAATTTTTGGACAAATTTCAAGGTGGTTAATGTTGACAAATAGGAAATCTTTTGCATTTGGAAATTAAAGAACTGCAAGATGATTCCTTTTCTCTCCTTTTTTTTTAACTTTGTTTAATTAAATTATTTCTGGTTGTATCTAATGAATTATAAGGCATCTTCATTGCAGATATGCCATCTTTGTTTTCTACCTGTGCGAATTAAGTTAACTACATGCGTTGTCGCTGGCTTCATTTTATTAACTACTTGTCGTTTTGTGTGGTTTTCATGCTGTGACATTGCTTCTAGTAATAGGAGTCTTACACACATTGGAACAGGTTATAATCATTGGAGTCAACTTTTGCTATTCATGACTTTTGAGGAACTCAAAATGTTTTTAATTTCGAGTCGAGAATGAGCGCCCTACTTTATCTATTGTTCGTACACTGATTCGGAGCTTGTGTTAGAAAGCTGTACGGTTGATTGAACACTTTCATGCTTGTGGGTCCTAGGATAAATTTTTCTGAGATTTACAGGTTGTCCGTCTCGTTGTCTAGACAAGTTAATAATTATATTTAGCTGGATCTCCCAGACCTTCCGATTTTCGAATTGACGCGGAGACACACCAAATGCACAATGTAAAGAGAAACAAGACATCGTCCTTCCTTCTACAAGCCTTTGTCTCCTACATAGATCTAGCCTCGACAATGATATTCAATTTCAGTCACTAGGAATTCTTAACCTCATAGAATTATAGTCATAAGTCAATAGTATCAATCCAACTGCATATTTTCATCGTCATGATTAATTTCTTTCTCATAAGCATTTAAAAAAAAATGGAGTGTCACCGTTATATTAAAATAAAAATATAGGAAGTGTCACCAACGTAAATTGGTTCAGGCAGTTCAGCGTTTATTTCGCTTTTGTAGGACCTCGGGTTTGAGTCCTTCGTGAATGCAGAAAATTCACTTCGGAAAAGTTTTACCCCTTAGTGGACCAACCTAAATAAGAAGTGTCGGTGGTATTTACTCTGCATATATATTGTTTACTCGATCCATTTCTGACCTTACATCCATAGTTTATAGTTACCATGTCCGTACGCAAGAAAGGCAAGAGAGAACATAGCAAAATGATTTTGTTCTTGTTCATGCGTAGAGCAAAGGAATGAAATAGGGAGACTTGGGGGCCAATGGACGCACGTGCAATGACAATCCATCATATGGAAGGGGACACATGGCCCCTAGCAAGATATCATGTGATATCATGCACGTTCCCTTCTTCCGGCCCATATCAGATGGATCCATCCAATGGTGGGGTTGCTCATAAATGAATTGCATAAATTGTTAATGTCAACAATGTAATCTCACGAACCTGTCACAATAGCTGCCGACGTATATATGTACGTAAATACGGAGATGCTACTTTACTTTACACATTATCAGAGTACATAATCGATTGAGTTTCCACACATACATTCAGCTTGAATCCGATTGATTCCAGCGCGGGAGTCGTGTAACATCAATATGTCAGTTCAGATGAAGCGATTTGGAAAATATATCATTCCATATAGCCCGACAATCAAATCAACAGCAATGACAATTCTAAAAGAAATAGATTGCAACATTGAAAGGATATGAATTATGGACTTTTTAAATTTGGAGCCATCCATCATAATGAATATTATTTAAGGAATGGCAATGAAATCACGGCTCCTTAGCTGGGTCTCCTCTGTCCTGTCATATTGCAATGCACATAAATACGTGGACAACTCATATGTGTGCTTGAATTGAGGTTATCTGCCTCCGGCAACAACCTCGTCCAGAGCCGCGCCAGTGGTTGTGACTTTGAAACATGAATCGTTATTCTGATACAACATACGACCACAATTTGCACGAGAAACTAACGGTGTTAGCATTCGGGGGAAAATTGAAATCAACCCTTGATTTTATTATATTTATGATTTAGAATTGTTGGTAGTCTTCTAATAACAAATATCTATGGGCGTATCATGAAAGAGGGGCCATACATGTTTTGACGTAGGGAGCCAATCACGGAGGAATTTGTTAGTGGGAATTTGCTTTAGTTCTTTCTTTATATTAATTAAGTCCATCTTTAAAGTTTGAAGAGTAATCTCCAAAGAGACTGGTCCAATTTTTTGTATATACATATAATACATATATATGATAATGTGTATGGACCAGCTTGTAACCACTACTATGATATGATAAATAGATTAGAGGAGACAAAAGCCAAAAGTTAATTTGTCCTCCTTCCCTATCAAACCGCAAGAAAGGCTCCTATTATCTTCTCCACTTCGTTTTGTTTCCGTGATTGCAGTTCCCATATATACGCTTTTGTGGGTGAAGATATATGCACTTTTTTTTTTCAATTCAAAAGATGATGTACTCACATGCGGATGGACACGATAAAATATAAACACATATATATATATATATGTATATTCATGAGTAAAAGGAGGATCAATTATGAGAAAATGGGTGTAGTATAGTATCATACATTCTCGTTTGATAAATTAAGATTATAAATTTGATTTTGGTACGGTGATGAGACTACCAACAGTTCCTTTATTGAATTTTTTATTTCTTTATATTACGTCTATAGATCTTCCTTGTAATAGAGAAAAAAAAGGACAAGTGACTTTTTCATTATGTAGTAATGAAGTTTAAGAATAATAATCTCTCTCTGAGAAGTTACATCTGATCTCTGTTGTCTTTCCACAGCCGATCTCCCATTTCTCTCACTCCATGTATAACCACACTAGAGAGATATAAATCCTAAATTAAATCAAGTCGATGAATGTTGATTAATTGGCTTCTGATGCATATTATACCATTACCCGAGATATGATTCAAATATATATAAAAGACTTTATTATATACTAAAGAAAAGGAAGTAAAGAGAGTATTATTCTATACCCACAAAAAAAAAAGAGAGAGAGAGAGTATTATTATGTACGGAAATTATCTTTTTGAAATTTAAACTTGAATCAATGGTGTAGTGGTCAAACATTCATATAAGACTTTAGCAATTAATGATTGGTTAGTTTTTTTTTTTTAAATGGTTTTCCTTTGATTGGTATCTTAAGACAATCTACCACCTCGTGAAACTTACAACTCGGTGGAACTCAATACGATATCGATTGGTTTCGCAGTTTCTCGTCCGAACCTCGTTCTTCCCAATTAAATCGTATTACTCAGGCAGCATAGATGATTAATTAATAATGATTTTGGATTAATCAGTGCAAAGGTAAACGTGGGGCAGCTGTATTTTCCTGGCTGGTAGCATTTTGGCAATGAAAGGCAGGCCATACCACACCGCTAATTCAAAGTAGCTGATGGGCGTAACCAAATCCAGCCACGTGCTAGAGGGCACCAATACCACGAGCTGAAGTGAGTGGGCTCGGTAGATCCCTTCATGTGGGCCCAGGCCCAGGACCTGGGCCCATTACCGCAGAGATGCGGCCCCTTAGACAGAGATTACATTTCGCAAGTTCAATTCGCCAAGTGCGATGGGCTGAGACGCGTGTGGAGCCCTCGGACTTTGGCGGGAGGTTGATTTGGCCACTAATGACCCTCATTCAGGTTGCGTTTGGTGTTGAATTACTCTACTCCATTCTTCTGTTAATTTAACAATATAATCATTACTTTTATATCATTTTCTTCCATTTAATAATAAATTCTCTCATATAATTTTTTTTAACCAATATTATAATTAATTTTTTAATAATAAATTTCCCCATCAACTCTTTTTTATAAGTAAAATATTTATCATCCCCCGTCAATTTTTACATCCATATATATATATATATATATTATCTTTTTAATAATAAATTTTCTCATCCACCTTTTTTTTTTGGACAAGTAAAATATTTATTATCCCCAGTTGTCCCCCACAATTTTTTTCTTTTGGTAAAAAATTACTACACTTAATCACGAAACAAGACGTGGTTGGCAAATAGTATTGTTGATGCCATAAACGGGATCAGCTGATGTCCGAACGAGTATTTGCATCTCATGGCCGCACCGGATCAAATCTTTCCCTACCGTCGACGAGTAGTTGCAAGTGGGCCCGTGATCTCCACTAAGATCGCCATCTACAGTGATACGGTACATCACCAGATTCAGACGCGGGGACACGTGTACAGCCGTAAAGCAGAGTCATGTGAAATCCTCGACGGGCCCGAAAACATGGTGGGGACCACCACGTGAAAGTTCCGGTGAAAATCCCCCGTCGTCAGAACGACGAACCGACACGTCGTTCATGGCTCATGCTACGTTGGCCTTTGGCTATAGAATTATGGGAAAGAATTATTTTTATAAAATATGAGGATAAATTATTGTTATTATTATTCGGGGAAATGGGATGGATATGGAAGGCAAAAAACGACAAAAGGAGAAGAGTAGAAGAGCGGACTAGAAGGCATCAAGAGGGACAGATCTGTACAATTGCTGAGATCAATTCAGTTAGGCCACGTATGGCATTTAGACGGGAGAATGAAATGAAATTGCCATACAACGTCTATTTGGTGCATTGATTTAAGATTTCATTATATCCCATTCTCATTCTATAATACTAATAATATTAGAATGCGTTTGGTTCATGGTTCAGGTAAAAGGAGTGAAATAGGAAGGAATGGAATAATACAAGATTCTTCATTCGGAACATGTTCCCTTTCTTGATTCAAGTAAGGATATAGTTTGTTTTGTCAGGCAAGAGATTGGTTCGAGTTGATTTTGTGCCATCTGCATTACTCCATCAATGCAATAGATATGCATAAACTGCAAGTAAGCATGCAAGACAAGTACAAAATGGTGACATGTTTATGTCCGACCAATTTCATGCCATGTTTAGTATCATAACAACGTTTCATTGAATCCGATCGCAATGCCGTTTCCATTCCACATCGTAGTCGCCACTCAAGACCAATTGACCAGTGCAAAATGTCATGGCAAATGACTACACAACTATAACTAGTATTATTCATCCAAAAAAAAAAAAACTATAAGTAGTATCGAATTGCCATCCACTTTGTGTTTGAGTGGTATCATCCATTGTGGGGAGTGAGTAGTCCATACATAGATCATCCTGCCAATGGGCCCAGAAATGGGCTCAATTTCAAAAAGGCCCATTATACGAGCTTTAATTAGAAAAGGCCCATAAAAATCATCTGCAATATGTTCTCGGTTCAAGGGCGGGGTTGGGTCGGGCCAATCGATTGGTTTGAGTGGCTTCAGTTTTTTCTTTTTCCCCCTCCCCAATTCAAGAATACCCATGGGCCACTCCTGGGCCATTGCGCTGCCTTGCCCTAGTCCTCGACCTCATGGGAGTTTAGTTATCAACGAGGACCCAAGGCCCAACTGAATACTGCTAGGCCCATGGATTGGCCCATCAACGGCAAGTCCCCTGCCTTAGCCCAACTGAACCCCCAAGAGTCCACTGGCACTGATTAAAGGTGTATGTTGAAATGGGTTCAAAATAATATATCGATTGAACCTATATGTGTAGAAAAAGAAATTCTCGATCTAAACCAAAGAATTTGGAGGAATTATACCACTCTTCCTGCGAGTCTTCAACGAGCAGAAATCTCGATCTAAGCGGAAGAATTTGGAGGAGCAACACTTTTCCTGCGGGTCTCCTCCAGCCCTTTGGCGTCGAGATCCATCCATCGAAACAAGTCACTGAAGTGCTTAATAGCATGGGACTGATGACTTTATTTACATTTATCTAAATAGATTAAATGGACGTTTACAGATTTAATAAAATTTTATGTGTCACTCACATTCAAGTAAAACTAAGATGTATAGGTTTCTATTGATTATTGTGGAATCCCCGGACTCATATATTTTCTGTTATCTGGTCGTTTATTAGGCTGGCCAATGAGTTTATAATAGCCGAGAAAGGAAAAAGTTCTTGCAATTGCAAAGCAGCGACATTTCAACAAAAAGTATTGGTTGAGTGGTAAACAACTTTAATCCCATAATGAGTAGAACACATGTTCGAATTTTGGAAAGTGCACTTGTTGGGATGATGAATAATTTTTAATACTCTATCTCCCGAATTGCGAGAGTAATATCCCATAATTTTATTCACCGAAAAAGTGGGGACATTTCATTTTTCAGATGCATGTGTGATAAGACCAAATCCAACAGGTCATGTGCTACCCCATCCCCCAGCATTTCTGGTGGGGTAGAAGCATGACTTTCTCTTCATATATATGTATGTACACAAGCAATAAGGGGCACATGAGGAGGATTGGTCCGAATTGGACTTGTGGTCGGAGTTCGTCATGTCCTTACGTGTTATAGAGCAACTCGATGATTTATAAGCTAAATTAGCATAGTATGAAACATCGTATGATTTTCCATGGCCTGTGTTATATTAATTGAGGCTTTCCGAATTTGGTTTGTAAGTATGAATCAACGTTATTAGTACGTACCGATCGATATCTCCCTGTCAATTTTTCCATCATTCCCAAGCTTATTTTGATTGTGACAGGACAGAATTTTTAGGTGTAAATTATTGCTCTGTTGTTACTAATTTCGATCACCGATCAAGGCTCTGTTGACTTCTTCCACGCATAATTGTGCGCCAAAAGGTCACAAGAGATTCAAAAGCAGCGTCAAAAGGTCAAGCAGGCCATGGATCAATTGTCAAACCGACCAAATAGACCCTCCTTCCTTGGAGAAAATGAACTGGAAATGGAATCTCCACCGACGGTGCCGGCAGACGGCTTTTTCGTAAGGGAACGGCATATGGAAACTTCTGGCTCTCGAGCTTTTCCACACCCCGGTCTCTCTCGTGATCGGTCTAAGCGATAACCTTATTTCTCAAAAGGAAAAAAATGCTTTTATCATCTTGTTGGCCCTTAGTATGTGAGACTGTACATTTGCTTGATCGAGCAAGCAGGAAATAATGCCTTCAAACAAACTGAAACAGCCAGGAATTGGTTACATTCCTTCTCCACGGCGCAAGGGAGTATCGCATTTCTCGAATTTCCAAACCGATAAGATGAATGTCGATTCGACTGCTGTGGGTGGACGATATGCTTACGGATGGATGATCATCAGCACAAACAATGCTCTCCCATCTGCTGGTGTGGCCCCACTCACACCGCCCTACCCTTTTGATATAGAAAAGGCCCGCGGTAGGCTTTGCCAATTCGGGCCCCAAAATCAGTCGATGCGCCCCGCCGCCGTGTGCCATAACTTTACAACATGGCGTATAATCAGAAACGGCGTCGTCGCATTGACCTCTTCAACGGTCCAGATCTGACTAGTTGGGTGGTGTGAAGTGGGGCCCACGGTTCAGAAACAGACCAGACGGGGACCATACACTCCTAGGAAAACTGGCAGTCGGTGGCGAGCGTAGCACTGTGGCGGTGGGGACCAGCAAAGGTGCAGATGCTGCCAAAATACAACTTTTTGCGTAAGTCAATCTCTCTATTTTTTAATAAAAAGAACGAAAGGTCCCAACTTGTCCCACCAAATTACGACTCTATGACTCAATTCTTATCACAAAAATTATCCTTCGCAGATGCCTCTAGATAATAATAATAATATGCATGTGTAAATAGTTGTAGCTCCTTCGTATTTATCCAAATGCCCCTTCTCTCGATTCACTGTCACAAATTTTTTCTCGCAACGCAATCATTGATTTATTGCTAGTAGGATGGATGACTTGACACAGCGAAAATGAATGAAAATGGAAAAATCATACGTGTTAGTGGCTACTTAGATATGCAGTCGAGGATTTTGTGCCCTCATTAGTTATTTGTCAATATATATCCTTGTGCAATTAATATATAGTAGAATATGAACTTTTTAATGGGTATATTGTTAAATTAACAGCGATCTCCATAACCTCGGGTATAATCCGAAAAGGCCTTTCCTATTATTGTTTTTTTTTTGGGTTACAAGGGAAGTCTATGACCTAATAAAGATAGGATAAATGAAACTAAAAAGATAAGTGAATTTTCTAAGAGGTATTATGAGAGATCGAGTATTAAAGATTATTCTCTATTTATCAAAGAGGCTATAGCGCAACATCGCACGCCCTCGCATGTTGACCTAGAATTTACAAGTTCGATATCTAGTGAGACTATCTGCGTCCCTTTATTTTTCGATCCGTAAGCTTTGCTCTTCTTATTAAAACTTCATATCGAAATAGGACCCATTCAATTGGGTTATAAGGAAAAGATGGTACATAGACCCAACCAAAAACAAAGGTTTTCACAGAGCGTCAATGACATCATGTCAAATAAAAACATTATGCAAATAGTCATACTGTAATACACCCCAATTTGAAAGCAGTTTTTTGTGTTGCGATGAAATGACCTTCTTCTTAAGATCCTTAATTCCACAAAGTTTTAATTCCCTTAAGATTTCTCTTACATTATATTAGGCCTCGGGCCCCTTTGTAATCGAAAAAAAAGAGATTATTCTCCCTCTAAACAAGTGCCATTTTTAGGATTTGAACTGGTATTTTTCTCCTTATAAGAGCTGAAACTATTCATTATTTAAGTTGTTGATAAAATCTCTAGTTCAAGTTTATAGTGAGTGCTATTGCACGACTACTCCCCACACTGTAGTCTATTCTTGAAATTTACATGGAATGTCCTGTGAAAAGAGAATTGAGGTTATAATGAGAAAGGGATCCAAAAACAAAGCAAGTGAAAAATATCAAAATCATGAGGACAAGAAGATACGGGATACAGAGCAATATATTGGGGATTTTGACTTGTGAAGGAAGATGGGTAGGTTTATTCACATGGCAACAAGAAAGGCCTTTTCACCTCCTTATTTCTTTTTTACGTGAATTATTTGATATCTAAAAATTCAATACTCTCTGACTAATCAAGATTCAAATTAAGTGGACTTATTAAATGATAAAACTCTTTTAATCGTTAATTTTTTTTCATTTAGAAGAGTTGACTTTAAAATCTTATTTACTCACCCAACCAATCCATACGTTGATTCTTTGTTATTATGATATAAAAAGCTGAATATAGATGAGTGTATGTGTGTCGTCTCACGGGTTTCCTCCTTTCTTTTACTTCTCTCCTGTCAAAGTTAAAAAATACCTTTTCAGTGCCCGACCTTTTCGACTTTAATGCACCTTCCCAATGTGTTGGCCCCACTTGAATGTAAAGCGCCTTTTCGATTTTTTCTTTTTTTTTTGGTGAAAAAGTGCCTTTTCGATTTGATGAAGAAAAGGTCTCCACTCGCATTCAGTCAATCAATACTTGATTTAATTGCTCGGTCTAAATTACTTCATTATTCCCTGTATCCGCCATCACAGAAAATTTCACCCAAATGCATGCTAATAAGGAGAGGCATTCCAATATGTTAAAATAAGTCGAAATAGGAGGAACCTTATAATATACGGGATCTTACAGCGATATGCGATTATACTATTACAATTCGTTAGATAACAATCGCCTTTAATTTCTGATGACTCCTCCCATCGAAAGGGTAGGCAAAATTGTGCTTCGATTTTCCTTTTGACCCATGTGGAATACCATATGAAATGAGGCATTTTGGTTTGAGGGAAGAACCAGAACAATCACTCTTGATAAAAATTCTTCTCAGTGCTACTGGCATGACTGCACAAGAGATGATTATGCACTTGAAGATTATATTTTCGGTTGATCAGGATAGCTACTTCAATGTTAATTAGGTGTTAGATCAGACAATTTGAGATATTTAATATATCGACAATATCCAAAGAATTTGTGCATGTGCTTTTCGAAATTTTGGCCTCTATAACTGACATCAAGGGTAGATTAACTTCACCTTCTTCCATATATATGGTTGGGCTTGTAAACGTTGGCAGTCTTGTCTGCACAAATTTGTGTGATGCATTGATGAAGGATAAAAATAGCAGGGACATGAAGCTTTGCGAGGGAATAGTTAAACATGTTATAAGCATGTCTCCCTGAGCAAACAAATGAGAAAAAACTGAAACTATAAGATCAATACATGAAGATATCATATACTCTTTAGAACTAACGAAGGAACTCATGAGAAATAGTTAAACATATATTACACGCATGTCTACCCGAGAAAACAAATGAGAAAAAACTGAAACTATAAGATCGATACATGAAGATATCAGATACTCTTTAGAACTAATGATAGAGGATTTCTACATGATGTGTGCAAAGTACTTTCAGTCCCTGAATAATCGCGGGCCTCGTGGCTGAAGAAAGTCCATTCAATAAGCACTGTTATCTTAATGTGTCATTAGAGAGAATATTTGAGGTGACTGGTATAGCTCCATCACGCAGGACTTTGGACGAAATAATTGAGCTGAAAGACAAATCGAAATGGCATGCTATAAGTGGCAGAAAACTGAGCTTAAACAAGGAAATAACCGATCAAAGTCTATGTAGTACAGTGGAACACGCATTCGTCTGATAACCAAGATGTCGCGAGTTTAATACTCATATATAATTACTTGTGTTCCTTTAATAAATATTTAAAAATTTTATTTTATTGTACTAGGTCTCCCGTATAACCGATAAAGTAGGGAGTACTCTTAATGACTAATTTAACGGATACGAGCTTAATCATAAAGGGTTGATTTCAGGAAAGGCAATTTCTTCAATATATAAATACGACACGAGACAGAACCAAAAGTTAAAGTGGGATTTTGGAGGTACGCGTGTCGACTTGGAATTAATTGCTCAACAGAAAAACTTTTTACAGAACAAAGAACGATGATGAGTGTCTGACCTTCCCAAGCAAATAATTCGTAAAGTAGCTTTTAAGGGTGTGCGTTCGTAAAGGCAGGGCCCCACACGGAGTCCACAATCAGACAGTCCAGTCCAAAATAATTGTGTGGAGTTAAAAAGATTTACCACGAAACGAAGACAAACACCCAAGTCGACGGCAAGTCGACAGCTGTTTGCGAATTTTACCTTTTTGTCCCTCTCTCCTTTGTCATTCCAGGTCTCCTCCTCTACATTTGCAAATACAAGGTTGGATTTGGAAAGCTTACAAGAGATGGATCGATGCCAAAAGAAAAAAGATCAATCTATATGTAGCACGTGAGTGTGAACAAGTAACTTATCGAGCCTCGAATCAAACCTGCCTCCACCAATCGCCATTATTTTTAGAGATTTCGAAAAAATGAGGCTGTTAAACATAAAAGTTTTGCAGGATTAGGTCGAGAAATTTGGACAGCCACTCCACTATGTGCTGATCACTAGCACGTGCAAGGTACCGACCCCTAGATCAGATCGAAAGGCCTAGCATGATTTGAGAAGTGCTACTTCGGTTTGGATAGACTTCATTCAAGAGTGATTGACACTCCTCATATCGATAAGAAAACAAGTGCGACTGAGAACTGGTTGATGCAAATTTTCAATTGAACCATCTGATATAAATGATCTCTTTATATAGACAATTGTAACTGTTGGGTGATATTAAAAGAAAAAAAGTCAAGAGTTGATTATAATGGACGTATAACTATGAAGATTGGGACTGATTGAATACGTTTCGGTGAAAGGTTGATTTTATACGGAAGAGAATCACTCGATGCTTAGGTTAAGAAAGATTTTTCCACGGAATTACCACTTGGTGTAGGTCATGTTGAACTACTTGATTACATTAGTTCTTTTAATGATAGTCAAAAGTCTATATATTAAGTTCTTCTATTCAGACTTTTACATTACCATCTCTGAATCAAAATCATGTCACACGAGTGCCGTAAACTAGCATGGTATGCCATTTTCACGATGAGTTCACATTCTAAAAGGAGATTTTATGGAGTGGGAAAATGGAAGTCGGTAAAAGACGTCCATACATTTTCCCATCCATGAGCCAAGAGGGTAAATAAGTCATTCCAGGTGGTTCTTGGAGGGAAAGGGTCAGAGCTTTAGGCCATGAACTCAAGAGAGGTCTTCTCGTTGTGAAAACAGCTCTGCTCTTCATTTACTGCTATAAATACATGAAGCCAAACTCTGCATCCCCAAAATTCACTCACTCCTCCCCCCCAAACATTTCTGCCAATTTCCCAATTTTCAATTCCTTCAGCTTCTGAAGATCATCTTCTCTCTCTCTCTCTCTCTCTCTCTCTCTGCCATTTGTTTGGAGGGAAAGGGCTGGTTTTTATTGCCCCTGTTCCTCCCATTCTTTCCTCTGTTTTACTCTGCAATTCCTCTGTTTTTTCGTTCAACTATGGAGACGGCGCAGCAATATCCGATCCCGTTCTCGTATCATGACGCCATCGACATCCAGTCATCACTCTCGCAGCTCATACTAAACAGCGGTGCCAGCCCATTAGATTCGATCTTCTCGTTCTGTGACCCGGCGCCCCAGATCATGGCAAGCCCGAGCCCGGAGTCCTTAGGCTCCTCTGTTTACCTTCGGCAGCGGGAAATCCTTGACAAATTCTCTGAGGAAACGCGATTGAGAAACCCCAGAGATGGGACGAAGATCACTGCAGCGGCTGCTCAGATTCACAGCGATGACGGCGGCCGCGGCAGCAGCCTCAAGAAGAAGCTGTACAGGGGAGTGAGGCAAAGGCACTGGGGAAAATGGGTGGCCGAGATCAGGCTGCCCCAGAACAGGATGAGGGTCTGGTTGGGTACCTACGACTCCGCCGAAGCAGCTGCCTATGCCTACGACAGGGCGGCCTACAAGCTCCGAGGAGAGTACGCCCGCCTCAACTTCCCGAACCTCAAAGACCCGAGCAAGTTGGGCTTTGGGGATTCCTCGAGGCTTAACTCCCTCAAGGCCGCAGTCGACGCGAAGATCCAAGCCATCTGTCAGAAGGTGAGGAGGGACAAGGCCAAGAAAGGCTCGAAGAAAAACGAAAAGAAGACTGACTCCCCTCCTTCGACTTCGAGCTCGCCCTCGTCTTGCCCATTGCAGTCCGAGAGCAATCAGGCGGTCTTAGAGGAGGACGAGATGTGGAAGTGCGCTAGTTCCCTGCCTTCAGCAGCCTCATCGGTGGATTCCGCCATCGGGTTCCCGGAGGAATCGGAATTCGAGGTCTATTCCCTCTCCAAAATGCCGTCCTTCGATCCCGACCTGATATGGGAAATTCTGGCTAATTAATTAGTTAGTATGAATTTGATTAGGCAAGGAACCTCTCAGGAGTTTTGCTCATTATTAGTTTTCTTTTTCTGAGTGAACCACGGAAATAATCCAGTCGAGCCACATCGACCCACTGAGGGGAAAAGCTCTCACAGCGTACATTTTCTGCATTCACAAGTACTCGAAATCGAGACTTTATTTAACTGGAACAAACGCTGAATCGCTTGAACCAATCGACTTTAGTTGCTAATTATTAGTTTAAAATGTAAATTTTAGCTCTTTTTTTTTTCCCCTAGTTTTTTTTGGGGTTAAATTAGTTCTTCTTTTCTTCTTTAATTGGATAGGTATCGGAGAGCTTTTCCATGCAGTTTATTGATGATGTCGGCGAAAATTGCCATTTTGGTCCTTTTCCTCAACTAATATTTGTTCTATAATTATAACTTTATGGAATTGTTTTCCAGTTACTAAAACAGAAAATAATATGTAACGGCTCCACAAAAATCACATGTTTTTGAGCTGTCCCCAGGAAACATTAATTTAGTGCTTTCGATTGATCCATTCATCTAAGAGTTCAATCAAGAGGGCAAAGTTCACGAATTTCACCCTAGTCAACATTTGCCCGCTGCTTGCTGATTGAACTCAGATGCGAGAGATTCCAGTCATAATTTCTTCTCACCATTGGACAGTTGCGTGGGCGAAATTTACCTGCAGGGCTAAGATATAAAAGTACTTGAAAGCTTCTCGCGATTAAGGCCAAGGCAACACCCGGAACAAGAATTAGTTTATTAGCTAATAAGTTGTTAAAAAAATATATATATATATATATATATATATATATATACCAAGACGAGCTGAGTGTTATAGTCACCGCGCGAGACTCCCTCTCTTTACTCTGTTCAATATGATTACTTAATAAGGAAAATCCAAAAGCTCACGCAATGCGTTGAATAGTAATTGAATTGTTTCTTATTATGTGCAATTCGAACTTACCATATATATTACAAGTCAATCTGATCTAAAAAGCTCGATGAAGTCTGATGGCTCATCATCCATGCATTTTTTATTTAGTCATATATGATTAGAAAGCAACAGGGGGAGAGGGAAATATGTATGTGGTCCTAAATGGATGGCCCTGAAATCTCTAAATGAAATGGATCAGTAGGTGTGGCGCCTCTTCAGATAAGCCTATGAATAGTCTAAGGAAGACAACACAACACTTTTTCCATAATCTTTCCCGTGCGAAGTATGTTATCCGGACGTACCCTTCTGATGGTTCAGGAAACCATTTGGGCAAATCGATCGGGGACAATTAGGCTGAAAGAAATCCATCGCAAAAAGGGCAACTTTTGATTGGGAAAGTTCACAGGGTGGTTAGCTCACACGTTTCTTATCCACTAGCCCGCAATTTTGTATTCAGACAGGCTGCGTCATGGACGACGTGATACATACGCTCACACTTGAATAAAATTTCCTCCGAGGATTATGACTCCCATTGCTCGAAGAGATAGAAGAGGTCCATATGGAGATGATGAAGAAATCGTAATTTTCTTTTCCTGTTTCTTATAAAAGTTCTTTGAATATGAAGTACTTTATGTCGCGGAGCTGCCAATCCAACAGAATATAACTTGCAGAATTTTTCGAAAACACACTCTGACCTCCCTAACATCCGCATGCTGGCTGATGCCAGCAGAGTTTGCTTGCCAATGACTCCTTCAGGACATACTATGCTTTACTTCTTTCTTTTTACGGTCATAATCTTTTTAACGGTTATGTCGGAGGTTAGCTACACACATATTATGAGTCCGTAGCTCATAAGCAACGAAGAAGTACCCGGAAATTCAGATTTATCGGTCCGTAATTCTCTACGAATATGGAGTTTTTGCTTGCCGATCATATGAATAGTTATACCTGTACAGATCAAATTGTAATACTGCCAAGGGAAGATCCCCTGCATGCATTAATCTTTGTTTCATGGTGAGAGCATGGAAAGTTGAAATAGAACACACAAAAACTGGTGAAATGCAAAAGCCCAGAATTTGGGCCTCCCTGCTGGACCAACACATCGGGCCTCAACATTTGCTGCCAGTCCTATGCATCGGAAATTCTCAATGTGCACCGTGATATCTGGAAGTCCAATAGATTTTGACTAATTCAGTTCGATCAGAATCGGCTCAATAAGGGGTAGAGCTCTCACAATCATGGATTTTCTTCAAGATTTGAATCCAAGACCTAGATTAAAGGGAACAACTACTAAACCGCTTGAGCTTAACTCATGTTGGTAATGCATCAAAATTCTAAAATAGAAGGAAAGATCATGGCAGCATAGTTGTACAGCCAGCAAGACAAAATGATGTAGATGACCAGAAACTGAAACTCGGGTGGAGTGTAAATTATGAGATAAGGTCCAAAAACTCACCGAGTTGCTTCAAGTCACGAAGCCTGCACAATTAGATTTAAAAGGGAAAAAGTAAGAACGAGGAATAGCATTAACTTCATAACTGATAACATCTTTAAGGAGAACACAGGAAGTTGAGCACAGAGAAGGATATTAAATTTACTCTCCTCTGAAACTGCTCGGTATCGATAAACTTCAAAGAGAGCTGCAATCACCAATTAGACATTCATCACATACCATACAGAACTAATTAACAATTTCAGTAGCTATCACTCGCTATGTGCAGAGAAGCAACAGGCAACATCGATTCTTCTGTTTAACAACATCGATTTAAGAGCCCATATGAAATGGTCGGCAATCACAATCTTACTGTTTGTGTCAACCGAGCAAATTGACCTTATGAATCATATTCAATTTCGAAACTACAACATACGTAGTGAAACACGCTAACTAATTAACAATTTCGATAGCTATCACTCGCTATGTACAGAGAAGCAACCGGCAACATGATTCTTCAGGTTAACAACAAGGATTTAAGAGCTAAAGCCATACAAAATGATCAGCAATTACAATATCACTATTTGTGTCACTGAGCAAATTAACCGTACGAATCATATCTAATTTCGAAACTATAACATACGCGGTGAAACATGGTAGAGGTCTCCAAATTTTCCTTCCATAATGAACAATAAGTGACATCCTAATCGAGAACTAACATCAGATTATAAACTGGAGCCTCCTCGCAAGCAACTGGAGCCTCCTCGATTCTCGGACGCCAATTGCAGCATCACAAATAACAACGCGGCACTCGCATTCAAACTCGCATGTACACAGCCAGTAACCGAACAGCACCGGACTACACCTCTCAATGTCCGGTTGCTCAGCTCCACAACGTACAATCCAAAACAACATGAGAGGAGCGAGAGAGAGGGAGAGAGAGAGAGAGAGAGAGAGAGAGAGAGTGAGTGTACAGGATCGAGGTAGATGTTGCCGTGTACGTTGTCGTGGACGTGCTTGGAGAGGCGGAGATCCTGCTGCGGAGAGGCGAAGCTGTGCAGCGGGAGGCAGAGGTCTTCATTGCAGTAAGCTCCCATTTCCGTGCTCTCTCTCTCTCTCTCTCTAGAAGAAATGGAGGAGGAGGAGGAGGAGGAGGGCGACGACGACGACGACGGAAGGCGGAGAGAGTACAGTGTCGAGTCAAGTAAAGTGGGAAGCGCTTTATACAGTGAGGAGGAATTAACGGTAATTGGGAACGATCTGGCCCGACCTCAGAGATTTATTTAATATAAATAAATTATTATTTACTTATTCATGAATTTTATTATATTTTCCTTGTGAATTGGACACAGTACAAAATTAAAGAATGTTAGTTTGGATTCAAAGAAAATTAATTTTAACTTTAACTTTAACTTTAATTCAACACACTACACAATAAAAATACATGTTTCTCAAGTTAAATTTATAATTACATCTCATTTGTCATTTTCCACAATCAAAATTAAAGTAACTTTAATTCTGAATCCAAACGGTTCCTTAATTTTTGATTTAGAATAGGTGCCATTACAGTTTACACCTTTCTCCCCCTTTTTAAGGGAAAAGCCTCTTTCTTGCTGTTAGATGACATTTGGGATCAGTAAGGCGCGTTAGAATTTCTTGAAGTGGGATGATGTGCTATTATTTGCCAAGTCTATATTTGGTAGCCAAGTTTAATCCACACTAAGAGAGTTTTACCTGTTAATAGGCCCGATTCGACTATATTAGTTAGGCCCAAATGAACTTTCGAATACTAGAGTTGACACCGAAAAAAGATCATTTAGGAGGCGTTTGGTTTCTTAGTTTGATTTTAAAATCATGATTTTGATTTTAACTTTACCCACAACAAAACAAATAAACTCATCAAAATCAAAATAATAGGCCTCACCCATAAAACACACATTCAAATCAAAATCAAAGTCAAGTTAAAATCAAACTATCAAACCAAACGAGCCCTTAGGTTTTTTTTAGTTCATTTTTATAACGCGAGAATCCAGACTTTTGCCCGATTAATAATCACTAGCCAATCCTATTTTTTATAGTTAGTTAATTAATTAATCATATTTAATAGTACGTCCCATGATGTAGTGCGGTTGATAAAGTGTGCGGTCAATGAAGAATTTTTTATATATAATATTAAAATGAAACGTGTTTTGAAGTAGACAAAAAAATGATTTTTATTTATCGATGGAGAAATCTTGTGATTTATTTTTAAAAAATTAATTAATTAGAGGAATTGAGGGAAGGTGTGTTTGTGCTTGTGGGAGTGCCGCCAATGAGATGTGCCGCGTGCGTATATGCATGGGCGCATGGGGAATATCCATTGTTAACGCCCATTTGACCAAAAGTATGATCAGTTCTCAGACCCAAATATAGAGACGCGAAAACCTCCCAACTATCGGACCATCTTATTATTTATAAATGGGTCAGTCTTGATAATTCCCCGTGCCACCGCGATGGGAACGTGACAGGAACATGGGCCGGTGGCACGTGACAGGAACATGACGTGATGTATCGCAATTATCGGATAATTAATTGCTTACAGTGGGCAGATTCAGAAGTTCAATGTGATGCTTAATGACATAGTTTTTCAAGCTGTGACTGTGCGATATGTTAACTGAACTTGCTTGTTGATATACGCAAGAATAATGTACATGTGACACCGATTCTTAATGTGCATATAATGGATGGTAGATTCATTACTCGTGCTGGTCATGCACGATAAAATGGAACATATGCAATAGCGATTGCACATAAATATAGAGTTTTATATACGTATATTCCATTTGGTAAGATGTTCGATCCGTTCAATTTTTGTCGTGATAAAGAAAACATTAATATTTTGTCGAGCTTTTCTTGGTTATTTTTCCTATTGTGATATTATAAGTTTGTATGTGTGATTATGATCGCTCGATGTACTCTGCATATTCGGCCAATAAAAGATATATTTGCACGTCACGAGTATACTCATGTTTGGTTTTACTCACCGATCCACAATAAATATTTTATTCAATATGTCAGTTTTTATCGTATAGATATTATAAATGTTTTTTTTCGGTGAGATATTATATATATATATATATATTTATTTATTTATCTACTATGTCTTAATCAAATAAATAAATAAAAAAAGATATGTCCGCTACAATTTCAATTCAGGTGGTAAGAAGTCAAATATGGTCTTATTATCCATTTAATGCCTGTGCTAAGAAGTCAAGAATGAGATAACTACCAAAACAATTTTATAAAACTTAACTATTTATGTTCGATCCGTTCATAAAACATCTCAGCCATATCACGTCTCTCCGTAAATATAAACATATATATACCTAATTATCTTTCCACTTTTTCATCGATCTTTTACCAAAAGCTGCAGAGATGGGCAAGTTAGTGCCTTAGTGACAGCGTTCGGACCGCAAAAGAGACACTGTCCAGCCAATTTCCACAGCCCACTAAATCAGCAGTTGGGTGCACGCGTACAAAAGTAACGTGGCCCGAAATGCTGTATCCGATCGAGTCTGTGACCGGTGTTCGATAAGAGGTAATGAAGTCAACATCCATTACAACAGCTAACATTATCCAAATTTGCCTCCCGATACAATTTTAGGCTATCCCTCTATCGTATAGTAAACTTAAATCTGTAAGGGGATAGATTACAAGTTGCATGGTACAGATAGATCGGCCAGGCCAGCATAGACATACTAAATCGTACAAATGGGTCCGAGATATCACAATTAAAATTGAACGCCATCACCAACTAAGTGAAACGAAAGCCACTTGGTTGGTACTCTCGGTGGTGGTCAGCTGGTCATGATCTCGTGACCTGGAAATTAGCTTCTTTTTTTTCGGCCAAAAACAAAAAGAGGTACAAGATTCAGTATAATTAAAGATAAATCATAAGTAATTAATAAATTGACATAGATCGTTTCATTAGATATCAACAATGTGATATCTAGATTAACTGACGAGAACGTGCGCTGTTACTATATATCTTCTTTTTTAGCGAAAGTTCTTTCGTCATTTATCTCCCATCACGAGCTGTCACTGTCATGGTCTATATATATATACACACACACATACATACATATACATATTTATAGTTTTTTTTAATCTCCCATCCACCTTAATCATTCGCCAAGCTTCTTGAATTTATATATATATATATATATATATATATGGGCTGACTTTATTGTAATGTAATCCTGATACATTATTTAGTTAAAGAAATTGGTGGTCACTCTGTTGAGAAGATGGGTCTGCTACTGATAGAATCATATAGAGATACGGGATTAATTAGGTAAAATTTAGAGTGCGTTTGATTTTAGAGTTAAAAGTAATTTTAATTTTGATTTTGATTTTGATTTTGATTGTGAAAAATGAATGATATTATAAATTTGACTTGGAAAACGTGTATTTTTTGTTATGTAGTGGGTAAAGTTAAAATTAAAATTATAATTCTAAAATCAAACTCTCAATACAAACACAACCTTAGTGCTGCACATGTCCCCAGGCTTATGATAAAAGAGGATTTTTTTAGTACGTTTTCTTTGTCTAATCTAATGCGGATTATCATTGGATGATAGGGGAGTCAAGACAATTGGTTGTTTTGACCAATGTATATCAGATCTAGATGTGCAAGTAATTGAGCTTAATAGATCAGATATTACATAGTAGTAATTAATGTAGTTCTTGATATTGTGAGGCAATGTTATTAAACAACAAAAAATTTAAATGATTTTATCTCATAATTATGATAATTATTCAAGTGGTAATTACCACTTATTTTCTTATTTGTTATGATTGATTTGTGCTTTTTCAAGTCATCTGAGGTGAGATCTTTCACTGAAAACTTTTTCGGTTGAACACTTGTGAGAGTGTTCATTAGGAAGAAAAACTTATATGACATGTTTTCAAAATCATAACCTGAATTCTTGATTGATTAAAAATCATTTCGGTACTACGTACTTTTGAGTTTTTTACCAAGCAAATAACGATAACTGAGAAATTCATGGTGTCATAATTGAATGTTGCCAAATGAACGTGGCCTTGATAAGTTGCATAGCCATATCATGTTTGGCTGATTTATTATACGAGATTTAGCTAATCAGATTGTGAATATAGATAGAAAGCGTAAGCCTACATTTTCTCATCGGACCTTAATGGCAAAATTCTCTGCAGTTAAACAATATATATATATATATTGGGTGAATGGGTGGACTAGGCCCAAATTTTATTGCGTGCAGTTGAATAAAATTTTTCTTTTTGGTGAATTGCAGTTTGAATAATTTCATTTACTTTTGAACACACATGAATCTTATAAAAGCAGTCCTTTTAATTTCTGTAATTACAATATTGAAGCTAGTCCCAGAATATTATGTTGACAAGTAATCTTTTTTTTTTTAGCTCTAAGACAAGTAATCCTTCAAAAGCTACTAATTACGAATTCTAAAAATGTGACTCAACAGTAAATTATACTTTCACCAAATAGATTTTATGTATAAGATTTTGAAACTCATTAAAAGTATTTCGTGATCAACCGATCGACGATACTCGTGGTCCCATAGGAAAAATAAATATAAAAACTAGCTAATAATTGCACAAAGCCGAACCTCACTCATCAAACTCGCTCTATAGATTTAACTAAGCGTGTGCACAAATATCAGATATATTCAGAACCGATCGAAATCTACCCATTAGAGTAGGGTCCGCGTAACTCGTATTGAAAATAGGTTAGGATCCAGGTATTAAAATATGAAACCGATAAAAACTGATTCCGGTTCCGGTTCCGATTCTTACATATATGGTACCTAAAATCGGATCTGAATAATAATTTTCCTAATTATATATTATAGATATATTTAGATATTCCTATATTTAAAAAATATAGTCAATAATTTTAAAAAATTTAAATATATGTCGACATTTTGATTTGCGTGATTACTGATTATAGATGAGATATTTTCGATTTTATTTAGCGAGACAAAAAAATTATACGTTCTAACATGGTACTCGGAACCTGTAATATAATATAAGTTTTGGGTAGGTTCTGATTTCGCGATTTAAAAGGTAAAATCTGGTTCTAAAATCTTAACGGACCGTTTGGATTCAGAGTTAAAGTTATTTTGATTTTGATTTTGATTTTGATTGTGGAAAAAGACAAATGAGATGTAGTTATAAATTTGACTTGGGAAACGTGTGTTTTTGTTGTGTAGTGTGTTGAGTTAAAGTTAAAGTTAAAGTTAAAATCAAATTTCAGGAAAACAAACGGGGCAATATCTATCCCTTATATCGAATACCATAAAAAAATATGGTACCTGGACCAACCCACCCCATATTTAACGGCTAGACTTCTGCTCTGCCCTCTCTTCCCTCTCTCTCGTCTGTCTTCTTCTTCTCCCCCATTGAAGACAATCACTTGCAGACAAATTACTCTCTTCTTCTTCTCGTCCCTCTCTCTCTCTCTCTCTCTGCTGATTTCTCTTTACATTAATCTATCTACCGGAACCGACGACGCAGATTATCTCTTCCCGTAAAGCTCCGTTTGGACTCTTCTACTTGTAACAACCTTCCGCACATCTCCTCCTCCTCCCCGGAGCTTTCCTTGTACTCTTCCGCTTGGCCTCTTCCTGACCGCAACTCCTCCCGAGCACATCACGACAATGCCACGGCCCCCGGCATGCGCCTCCATTCTACTGCTCCTCGCGGCGGCGTCCCTCTCGCCCCTGCTCAGCTCCGTCTCAGTGGCGGAGCTGGCAGTGACATGCTCGGGCATCGTGCCGATGAGGTACCGGTACGACAAGATCTCCATCACCGACTTTGGGGGCGTCGGGGACGGGAGGACGCTCAACACGAAGGCATTCCAGGAGGCAATTTACCGGATACAGCACCTGAGGAGAAGGGGCGGCACGTTGCTGTACATTCCACCGGGGGTTTACTTGACGGGCAGCTTCAACCTCACTAGCCACATGACGCTTTACTTGGCCAGGGGCGCCGTCATCAAGGCCGTCCAGGTACGTATATTGTACGTCATTAGTCTGTTTCTTAAATTTTGGCCTATTCTTCCACGTTTGGACCGATGTCCATATTGACGAACTACTGAAGTTAACGTGATTAATTTCACCCGTTTCTTTAAATTGTATATGCTCCAATGGGTTCAGATTGATGCGGTCAATTAAGTTTCTATGAAAAGTAATTTAGGACCATACGACATCGATTATTATTTATTATGGATGGGGATTTAATTTGATTGGGTGCTGTTACCAATAAAGTGTGAAAGAGGGAATATTCCGACACTGGGGAAAGTGATTATGGGCACAACGAAAAGGAAATTTGTTTTATATTTTGGGGATAATCGGTGGGGTTCCAATTACTAAAACGACAATTGTACTAGAAGGCATCTAACGGTTTAAAAAATAATTACATCGTACAATAGTTATACCATAGAGTTTCCTAAATTAATAGGGTTCGTCATATTTTGAACATAATGGATTGGCCTGCTATGTATGCTCCAATAATTAGTCGGTTCAATGTAGCCTAGTTATGCGGCCATGGAGAAGAAGAATTGAATTAATTTTGAGACAAAAATTCTGAATCTACAGCTTGGGGAGCGACATCAAGAATGTCGATTCCATATATCTAGTTTTTCTCGGTGACATCTTTTCACATAGTTTGCAAAATATACGACATTGTCCGTGCACTTAAAGCCCATTATACCCATTTGGAGCAATTCTACGAGTATTATCTTCGCTCGATGTAGTATGAGAGGCCAAGTTAATTGGGAATTTACAAAAGTTGTGGATGCAGATTATTGTAAGTCTGGTATAATGTCAAAGTATATATGGAAAGGAGATAAAATGGAAAGGAATTGACGGGTCTAGCCCAAGGTGCAGCGCGGCAGCTTGACTGCATCCATGTGCCTTTCATTTATATACCCAACAAAATTGAGATAAGTTGGCCAGCTGGACATCAGACAAGTGATGCCACACTAGCTTTCCCTACCATATTGACGACATTGATTGATTAATTAAACATTTTCATGCATGATTCGGGAAAAGAAGATATTCTAAAAAATTGCAAATCACCTCTACTAATGGGGGATTTTATAAAAATATAGGAGAATTAATTAGTCACTTATTAGCCAAAATATGGATGGATGAAAAAAAAAAAGAGAGAGTTTAGCACAGCGGCTTACACTTTCGACTAATAATCAAAAGATTTCAGATTCTTTTTTTTTTTTCAAAAGAGATTCTAATTTTGATAACTTACATTGCAACGTCTTGATTTTTCATATTTAAGAATTAGTAGTGGGATAAGATAACAAGAGGCATAAGGATTTTCATATTCAAGAATTAGTAGTGGGATAAGATAACAAGAGGCATAAGGAACGAGAATTAGGAAGTAGGATGAAAATTTTATAGAAAGGAGTCCTCCCTTTAGAGATTACTTTGATACGAATAGTTATGGAGGGTATCCTTCGTAACTGGCCGACCATAACTTTTCTTCTTTTTCTGTAAGTATACTGAACCGACCTTCCTAACCTTTCATAACATTCATATGACATCAGTTATGCTCATCCAATAGGTCTCGTCCCTTAATTAAGGAACCGTCTCCTTAACGGGTGGAAGGAGCTCCCGGAAGTAGAGATGCTTCTTCAAAGTTGGAAATTTTGATGAATGTGGGCCTTAGATTACGGTTGTTTGTTGACATTGTTGTGATGTTGCGATACATTGAATGCAGAATTAAGTCCAAAGGATGTAATCCACTGAATATTTCTTATTTTCTTTTCTTTTATTTGCGTTGACACGACATCCCACATCGTTTTGTGTGATCACAATTTGAAAAATTGAGGTTGTCCAATGTCCAGTAATTGCTCTTCTGGTCACGGAACCCCACCCGACAAGGCCATGTCATATGTCTCACCTGCGCTTCACTTGGAACGAAGCTTGAGGAGGCCCATTGATTATTTTTGCCCATATTGATTGTTTTAATAAATATTTTCACCAACCTTACCTAAATTTGCTCACTTGTAATTCCAGAGAAACCTTGTATAGAAATCGTAAACCGACTATGCTTATTGTCTTCGATACGATCTTATAAGCCGTATCATCATATCGATTTGCATAAGGACCATTGAAAACTGAACTTGAAGTGGTCCAGTATGAATGCCCTGAACTAGTTTCTTTGGTCCTACTCCTGACCTTGTGCAATCCTGCTAATCCTTCCAAGCTCGTTTTGTTGATTAGGATACCTGGACTTGGCCCTTGATTGCTCCTTTGCCGTCTTATGGAAGAGGGCGAGAGCGCCCTGGTGGACGGTATATCAGCTTCATCCATGGAGACGGACTCCGCGATGTCGTGATTACAGGTGTGCATCGAAGAATATAGATATGTGTTTTTTACGGTACCCTGATCAATAACATAGCATAATGTTTTTAATTACGCCGTTCTTGCTAACTGCCATCTCAAACGTATTGGCCGGATTGATCTACTATAGGAGAGAATGGGACGATCGACGGTCAAGGGGATGTCTGGTGGAACATGTGGAGGCAACGAACCCTCCGATTTACCAGACCAAACCTTGTTGAATTCGTAAATTCCAAAGGCATAATCATCTCCAATGTAATTTTCCGGAATTCCCCCTTTTGGAACATTCACCCCGTATATTGCAGGTAAGTTCCAACCCGACTCCCTGGGTTCACGTTTAGACAAGATATGGGTGATATTTCACTTTGCCGATGATTGATGCCGCATAGTTTTTCCTTTGTGGCTCAACAATGTACTGCAATGTTTGATGCCGAGATCTACTCCATGATACATATAGAGTTAGTTGCTTGTTGCTATGCCTATGAAGCTACAAAGTTGCAGGCTGCTTCTATCTGACCCGATGATTGCTTCCTCTGCTTGACAGAAATGTCGTTATCCGCTATGTTACCATACTGGCTCCATATGACTCTCCTAATACCGACGGAATTGATCCAGGTAATTCAACATAGCTTTATATTCTCTTCAAAATGTTGTGTTAAGTTCATAAAAGATGCTCTGATGGAGCCGGCCGTGCATGCATTTCTTACTGATTAGTACAAGTTCGACTGCCATGCCGATTATGGCTCTTTCTTCTATTAGGATTCATGCGTTGCGTGTGCCACCTCTTACTATGTTCTGGTTTTTACATATGCAGATTCAAGCTCGAATGTCTGCATAGAGGACTCATTCATATCCGTTGGGGACGACCTAGTGGCAGTTAAGAGTGGATGGGACGAGTACGGTATAAGGTATGGCCGTCTAAGCTCCAGCATCACTATCCGGCGGCTGACTGGAACATCCCCATTCGCTGGAATCGCAGTTGGAAGTGAAGTCTCTGGCGGTGTCGAGAATGTCTTTGCAGAGAACATCAACCTCTACAACACAGGTATTGGCATACACATCAAAACCAACATTGGACGCGGAGGCTTCATAAAGAACATAACCGTGTCCGATGTTTACATGGAGAACGTGCGGAAGGGGATAAAGATATCGGGAAACGTAGGTGACCACCCTGACGAATACTATAACCGGAACGCTCTGCCCTACGTGAAGGGCATCACGATCAAGGACGTGTGGGGGGTGAAGATCCAGGAGGCAGGGCTGATTCAAGGGCTGAAAAACTCTCCATTCACCGGTATATGCCTATCGAATGTCAATCTCCGTGGCTGGCCTGGGCGAAGAAGGGCCAAGTGGACGTGTGAGCATGTGAGTGGGGCGTCCTTTGAGGTCAGCCCGTGGCCTTGCTCGGAGCTTGCTAGCACGTACCAGGCCAGTTCGTGTTTTTCTTCTCCTTAAGATATAAAATTGGCTAATTTTTGTCGCTCCAAAATTCTTTTTGCGAGATTGGACGGGTTAAATAATTATTTAACAATTATAGAATTAAGTTATGTCCTTTATTATAAGACCATATGTGTCACAAGACCATGTATATCATTAATTGGTTTCTGTAAGCTTATTGATCTGCGCCAATTTCGTGGCCAAGACACTGAAAATTTTTAATTTTTTTTTCCAGATTTCCAATTCTCACGTGTTTTGTCGTGATAATTAGTCTGATTAAGCTAAAAAATAAATATCACAAGTACCTCTATATGAGATAAATTAATATTCATGACCACGTGCGATGAGAAACCAAACATTGTATTCATGTTCCATAGTATATCTGCACAAAACATGTATTACTTGTATTTATACGATATACGGTTCAACATCTCACATCGGATGCAAATATGCTTACATGTATAAATTACCCAAATTCACAAAAAAAAAAGAGAAAAATAAAAATAGTATACATGTATAGATATAGCTTTGCGCCATCTCCTAAATTAAAGTTGGCCCAGAAACTTGCGGATCTTCATGTAAATCCCGCCAGCTACTCTCTCTCTCCTAGCCTCTTCGAGGTGGTCATGGTGACCGTGGACGTGGCCATTGCGGTGGCGGTGATGCTGCTCGGGTTCCTCTCTCTCGTGGCGGTGTAGATGGGCTTTCTTCACATCCGATTGCCACGTCAGGTCCATATGCCGCCCAAACCTGGGTTTCCCGTGGTACACCCGCACCCACCTGCCGGGGACTCGGCGGGCGATCCTGTGAAGATCGGGGTCAAACGCAAAACCCCACCTCTCGCGTGACAGGATCATGTCGCGCGAGCCGTGGCAGTCCCCGAGGCGGGGAGCCCAGCGGTGGCGGACGTGGCGGCAGCGGTGGCTGTAATGGAGTGGGAGGTGCCCCCTCGGGAAGTGGCGGTTGATGGGGCGGAAGCTGACCGAGGTCAGCGGGACGGTCCCACGCTTATCCTTGTGGCCCTGGTGGGCGGGCTTGGAGTCGGACGTGTCGTGGTCGAACTGTACGAGGGTGGCAGCCTCGGAACCCGGCTTCTCGCTGGGGAGGAGGATGGTTGCTGTGTTCCGAGGTTCCGAGAGATCGCCCTCTGCGGGGTCATCTTTTTCCGGCTGGTCTGCCCGAGAGACGGCGAGTAAGCAGAAGAAGATAGCGATCGCGAAGTTGAGTTTAGCCATATTTTTTTTCTATTTGTTTGATTGAATGATCGTAGGATGAGCATCTGAGTAGGAGTTATATATACAGTAGCGTGGGACCGGGCAGGTGGGAATGGGAGGGAAAAGGCTTGACCTGGGGAGGAACGGAGGAGGGAAACGCGGGCAGCGGGCAAACAAAAGGAAGACCGTCCACGTGATTGGCGGAGTTACATTATTGCATTTCTATTTTATACTTCTACTTCTTCTCCTCCTCCTTTAATATTTTTTCCTTAAGAAAGAAAAAGAGAAAAGAAAAAAAAATTCTAGAAGAATTATCGACTCAGTAACCAGAAATTACTTTATTTATGCTAGTACTTTATCACTTATTCCGTAATTACAAACTTTATAATCCGATGTGTAACATATAGTTTGTTATTTTACGTATAAGGGTGGTCCTGATGCTCAATGAAAATTTATATATTATTTTTTAATTTTCAATTAAATATTATCTATTATATATATATATATATATTCATCTCTCCGAACTTATAAAATTTATATTTTTATTATTTATTTTTTTTTGGATAAATAAAAGAATTTTACATTATTTTTATTATTCACCCCTAAAAAAAAAAAAAAAAAAAAAAAGCCCTCAAACGAATATCCTACGTTCATCACTATACGTGCAATAAATCTGCTGCACTAGATAACGAACCAAATCAATCTGCATTTACGGGGCTATTTCTTGTTTATTGTTATCATTCCATCATATGGTACAACTGATCCACGGGCATGTTAGAAATGAAGGTTAGGTATCGCTTTCACATTTAACTGAGGGCCCCTATGAGACGGAGGATTGATTATTAAAGTCAAACAATCGAATGTTGCAGATATGGATTTGCGTACACGAAAGCTTGAGTACGTGACAGAGTTGACCAAATAGAATTAAAGATGTGACACTGAGATATTATTCATCCTTATCTCTTTTTCTAATATAAGCATTAAGCAGTATTCATCAAACATAAGCATTAAGCAATCTTTTCTAACCTACATATTATAACAAATATGCTTTTATATACACAGGGCCCTTCCTCGAATTATGTTCGATGCACGCTTGATACGCAAAACATAGGCAAGATGAGTCATATGCACATTATGGATGGTGGAGAATAAGATCTTTACACTGATTAAACTAAATAGTAGCTGATGCAATAGTTGATCAGATTACTGGAGTAAGATTTTGAATATACCACTGCTAAAAATATCGCAATTACCGTGGGAGATATTCCTCGGTAATTCGCCAAAGTTCCCTTGATATTTCATAATTATCTTTTTCCTCCACTTGGTATTTGAAAACATCAGTTTCATGATCCTCTTAAATTCATTTATTTCCATTTCATTCAATTTTTCAGTATCAGACATGACCGAAATTCAGTACACGTACGAAGAAAAAAGGATGCTGGAGGAAGGGAATTTAGTGCAATAGTATAAGTCGTTGTCCGAAACCATGAGGTCTCGGATTCGATTTTCGTCAGTGAAACTTCCGTATCTCTATATTCAACTTTGTTATTTCCATTCTTGTACTAGCTAAACCATATCTTCCCTTATAATCGGAAAAAGGAAAAAAGAAAAAGAAAAGATGCTGGGGTTCTCTCTCCTTTTTCTTTTTTGAGCTGAATCAATCTTGTTGAGCTGATGAAACCTCATAACGGCTCATCTTATTGAAATTTGGACCGTTGAGGTTTCCCTCGAAGAAACCCTTTCTCTGGGCCAATGTCAACTTAATCTCTTTGCAAGTTGCAATATGAATCTCTTAGAAATAAGCCCATTATCTTCCAATTAACTTTTTTTTAAGGTAGATTTTGACGACATCCCTTATTGTTTGTAAAATGGCCAACGACACTCCTTCTTTTCAAAATTAACCACGCACTACCCCTCTTTTCTCTAATTTTTACTATTTTTTCCTTAAATTGAGTCATATTTGGTTCGAGTAAATAAATTAGGTAATTGATTAGTTTGTACCGTTCCGTGATATGAGATCCACATGACAAAGTGAATGTTCTCTTTGTACCACGTTAGCAAAAGGACAAGTAGTATATGGCTTATTTTTTAAAGGAGTGGTGTCACTGACCATTTTACAAACTATATGGGGTGTTGTTGTAATTTATCCTTTTTTAATTATAAAATAGATATATGGGTCTAATAAAAATTCATACAACTCTATTGAAAATTATTTTTGAAAATTGATTGTTAAGAACTTTTATTTTCACTAATAATAATAATACTAATAATAAGTAAATTACTATCTTAAACTGTGATAATTATTATTCGTACAAAATATAAATATATGAACTCAAACCTGTGCAACGCACATGATTGAACACCAGTATGCCACTGCACTACACTCACTTTCCCGTTTTTGTCCATTAATTAAGTCTGGATTCACTAAACAATTTCACTTCTAACTCGACAAATAACATTCTCAAGGTTAGCATTCGTGCGGTGGTTTGAAATTCATTAGCTCAGACGGTAATGGTTTGATATGTGGACCAATAAAAACAATATTGTCCTAGCTTCTTTCCCAAACTTAATAGGACGCTTTTTTTTTCCCCCAACTATAATTGGGTTGATTGAAGAAAATTAGCCAGTCTTAGAAAAATAGGAAATATAAATTACTTTTAACGAGCCTTCAATAAATTTTGAGAATGTTAAGAATCTATGTTAATTAACATGATTCGAGAATGAATGATGAACTGTTATATATTATTCTGTTTTATTTGGTTGCATTTAGATTATAACGTTGCATTACGAAATTTATGTCACATAGTTGGACTACAGTTCGCTTTGGCGAATTCCAACCGCGGTTATTGGTATCTACACATGATCCCTTCTGACCATCACAGAATTCGACAATATTAACCCAGTGATGTCCGAAATTCCATTCAAATCCAAGTGATGATGATTTGATATATATCATTGTCGACAGGCCTTCTGTACACATTCCCATGACCGTTTCTTCCAATTTCTAAAGAGTCCAACACGAAGACGGCTCTTCCTTTATAAATGACAGAAGAATCCATGAATTTTTTTCAATTAATTAAATTATATATATATACACATTATATGACAATGTATTAACCAATCAGATTTATGGAGAATATCTATGAATTACAGGCTTGCATTCTCTATGCGACAATAAGAAACGCCTTGTACTCGATGTTATCAAGAATAATAAAATTAATTATCAAACACCTAATCAATCAAAACCAGCCAATGATATTCACAATATGGACATCAATGTCCATAAGATCCCAACATTAATGTCCACCTCCTTGCCTACTTAGAGCACAATAAGGAAGAATCACTCGATGCTCACAAGGGCCTTTACAAAGCCGGTCAAGAGAAGCCCTAGACATGAAGAAAACCAAAATGTCGACCAGCCAGAGACGACCATCTTCTACGAGTATGAGGACTGCCTCGTGGGGTTCATGGACGACATCCCCCTTGTGGCTGCCTTCAATGGCCGAGGCAGCTCGTGGTCGCCACCGCCGACCATGAGGGAGGTGCTAAGGGCTTCGGTCGGGGTTATGGGGATGAGCTGCCTCGGGATGACGGAGAAGGTGGTCTTCCTGGGCGGCAGGATCTGTGCAGTCAAGAGGTTTAGGGAGGTAAGGTTGAGGAGAGCCGAGTTCGGATGGAGGATCATGCGGACGACTGAGATTAGCAGGAGGTGCGAACATCTGGTGCCGGTGACCGCTTATTTGTATTCCAAGAGGATCAAGTTCGTGCTTTGCGATTACTATCCTATGGGGAGCTTAGCTGACCTCCTTGCTGGTAACTAATTGAATGTCTCCAAGTATATATACTGGTATCTCGGTGCAGCGTAATTCATATAATTAAGACTCGGGCAATAATCGATTTGTGTGTGCTAGACAAATCTATCAACGTGTCGGACCCATCGCGTGCTTTAACTGTTCATTAATTGAAGACAAATTCTCATATTGCTTATAAAGTACTTAATATGTACTGTACGTAATTATGCTTTTCCATGCAATTCGAAAGGTTCTAGACAGCATGGCCACACCGCCCTAGATTGGAATCAGCGACTCAGGATCGTGCAGGACATTGCCAGGACGATTGCGTTCATCCACTCCCAGTCCCCAGCCTATGTGAAGCGGATGCACTTGAATGTGCACGGCAACATAAAATCCTCAAACGTCATGATCAACATCGACTTCTCAGCCTGCCTGTCTGAGTATGGATTTGCCCAGCTTGCGGGGCGTGTGGAGATCCCCGACATGTGCCAGCCCAGGCAAGGCTCCCAGCAGCCTCAGTATCAGCTCCCCCACTATGTCTACTCCAAGGAGCTGAGCCAGAAAGGCGACATATACAACTTTGGGTTGATTGTCCTGGACATCCTGGGAGGGCCGGAGGCTGTACTGGACTACAAGAACTGCATAGTACAGAAGGACGGGATTCGAGATGGGAGCATCGAGTTCTTCGAGTTTCTCGTGGAAGGGAAGGAGAAGAAGCACGCCGTGCAACTGTTAGAGATCGGGTTAGCTTGTATAAACCAGTTAGACGAGGAAAGGCCCTCGATAGAACAGATATTGCTCAGTCTTGGGAGCGTCGTAAGCAACCTTTAGTTTTTTTTTTTTTCCTTCCGATGGTCGCTTGTTTTGAGCCATTGGACGATATTTACATATACATATATATATATATATATATATGTAAAACGTACACTATTCCTCTCTTTTGATGTAGCTCTGGTTCCATCAATGTTTATTATTTGTAGGGTTTGGCCATGAAATGGGAAATGACATGCTAAGTTGGGACGATGGAGATGACATTATTGAGAAATTTTACATCGAGATGAGGTCTAGAAATTGAGCGATCCACATTGCATTTTTTAATTAGTTGTCATTCTCATCACTTAAATAAAGAGACAACATTACGAGAATGATGCATACATTTGATTGTGCACTTGAGTCTGTCTTTTGATTACTTTCAAAGTCGAGACTGGTGCCAAATAGGCCGTTCCGGTAAATGCTGAAACAAGTTAAATGCAAAACTAGAAATGCTCCCACTCTTATATATTTTCGACAAACTTGCTATTTATATGTCTTTTTTATCTCCTTCCAAGCAAACAATATGGTGCAATCAGTTATGTGGTGCAATCAGTTTTTTTACCATTAGATGCTCAATCAATAATTGCAATTCAAAACCAATTTATGGTTATTCAAACGGTTCGACGTTTATTCCGCTTAAGTAAAATCTCGGGTTCGAATCCGTGTGAATATAAAAAATTCACGTTGGGAGAGTTTTACCCCTTAATAAGCTGACCCGGCTAGATTAGATTAGTTGGGACCCAATTGGACTTCCGAATACCAGGATTTATACCGAAAAAAAAATTGCAATTCAAATTATCCTACATTTAAAAAAGTGAGTGCGAAAAAAAGTTACTGAATCATAGAATTCCTAATTAAATAATATAAGCCAGTTACATGCAAATGCATATGGACCACCTTATCATATGAGTGGCGGTTGTATTATAAAAGTACATCACTCTCCCTTTTTTTTCCTGCCATTTCCAAGTTCAAATCCACACGTTCGCCCAATTTATTGTACTGCAACGTCCGTGCCACCCTCTGCTCTCTTCTTCTTCTCTTTTTTCTTTTCCCTATTCGATATATATACAATTTCTATCAAACATTGTATACATTCATGTGTTGGAGTCCATTCACAAAGCGGGAACAGAATGGAAGAGAAAATTGCAGGTACACAATACATAGTTTAGAATGAATGAATGAATATAGGCGTGACTTTCTTGATGAAGACTTAAGTTTATGTTATTTTAAAGTTATGTCGGAGATCAAGATTGCGTTTGGTTTCATAGTAGGATTTTAAAATCAGATTTTGATTTTGATTTTGAGTGGAAAAAATGGGGGTCACCCTTTGACTTTGTATGAATTATGTTGTTTTGTTGTGAAAAAAAGTGGTATAAATGAGACCCACTCTTTGACTTTGTATGAGTTATTTTGTTTTGTAGTGGATAAAGTTAAGTTAGAATTGTGATTTTAAAATAAAATTTCGAAACCAAACAGGCCCAATACTTCCTATTGGACCATTCCTATGGCCAGTGTGTCCATAGATTTTCCATATAGATGAGATCTGTCGAGGAAAAACAAATGTTTTTTTTTTTGGGGAAAAAAAGCAAATGCTTCTTTTTAATCCCACGTGGGACCATAATATGCCAACCCCACGTGGAAATTAAAGCCGTACGACCGGCTAGGAATCCGTGAATCGTCCTTTATTGAAATTTCAAAGTTCTCAACCGGGCAGGGGCCCTCTTCCAATCAGCGGGTCATTTTTAATGTACATTCTATAAATTCTTTTAGTTTCTGATCATGCTCATACCGAAGACAATTTATATATCCTTTGAAAAGGAAAATGAATTTAAATTTGTTGAAAACACTAATTTGAATAGATCGATACACATAATCAATATGTAATGCTAGCTATGATCGTAAGAGCTGACTTGGGCGGCCAAAAATGTGGCTTTTGACCCCGATGTTACACTTGCAATCATTTTTTTGAACGGTTGGATTGTTATTATCAATAAACAAATAAATAAATAATTGGTCATTTAATGGTATAAAAATTATAGAAATTTATGATAAGTGATGACGTTCTTTTCTTTATTTTTAAATTTTAAATTTTTTAGAAATTGGGATTCAAATCCTGATGAAATTAAACAATCTAAAGACAGGGTACAAAGATTTAACGTTAGGAAAACAAAATAAAGGGCATTTCCAGAGTGGAGTAAGAAATGTTAGGAAAACAAAAGTAAAGAACAATAACACTGGAGTAAGAAAGTTCTCCTTGAAAGTTAATCAGCGCAACAATTATCCTTTTATATCTTGTCGAACGAGAACCTTCCCATCTCCGATAAAAAATGCTTTGATTCCTCTCGCCGAACATCGAAGGAGAAGCATACGTATGATACCTCGATTCTTCTCATTAATTCAAACTAGATGATAACCAACGCGTTGAGTGGAAGAAACTTTTAACTTTTAATGATAAGTAATATTAAAATTAAGTACACTATGAATTTTTATTCAAGAAAAATATATTGTGGATTAAAATTATTTCACTTAAAAATTAAATGAGCTCAGCAGAAAATTATATACATTTTTTTGGGTAGATGAAAATTATATTTTACCAAGAGCATAATTTTAATATCCTAAATATATTGTGGAAAAAAAAAGTAATGTGCTTGTTCTTCAAACATAAGAAAATACAAATCTTAAAAAATTATTTTAAGGAAACAAATAACTGAAAAATGTACCTATTCAAAAATATTTTTTTTCTTTACGATAATGACCATAATTATAAATTATAATATATTCTATTCACTTTTAATATTCTATTCAGTTCAATTTTTTATACCTCAAACAATCACAACTACCGTCTTAACAAAACCTACATCAAGCATGACAATTGCAACTCTTCAATAGAATTAAAAATTCTTTAAGCCAATAATATAATAGGAGTAAGACAACTATCTAAATATTCAATAAATAGGCAGCTCCAACTCATAACAATTGAAGAGATCGCAATAGCATAGAATAATAATTAAATCTTAATAATGTGTAATGACACTATGAATAATTTACTAAAAATAAATGAAAACTAGATAAATGTGAAAAATAAATAAATAACAACCAATAAAAAAAGTAGTATTCAAGCTCCAATCAATGAAATTATCCATAATATAATGTATATTGTTATGAACGTCGTTGAAAAAGAAAGAAAATCCCTACCTTTTGGTCTACATGAACAAAAAAAAAACTTTCAAGTCTGATTTTTAGTGCGATACGACTAATAGATATACATAATTATTTCCTTAATAATTATCTAAAAAATTTCCCTTCTGTTAAAACATTGGACTATAATTATAGTTAGGTAATATTACACCATCTCTAAACGATGGGCTATATTTCTCTAGTATTTCAAATGCCCTTATTAGACTATATTCCACTAATATGCCACTTATACTCCACTTTCCCTAATTGTGGATATAATCCTTATAGTCCACTATATAGATTAAATAGGAGAATATTATGAATATATATTTTTTCAGTGGATAATATTTCTTCATAAAAGAATATTAAAATTTTCCTACTAGATAAATGAAGAAGACGTGGTATTGCGAGAGAGCTTCGCTTGTTTGTTTTTAATAATGTGGCGGCATGAGAATTTAACTTGGGATTTTGTTTTCATACATACATATATATATATATACACACACACACACACATCACTATAAGAAAAAGTACCTAGTGCGACGCTTATAGGGCGTCACCAAAAGTCTTGCGACGCCCATGTCCTGTCGGGCTAGGTCCGGCTTAGGAATGATTGACATTGATTTTAGGCCAAAGGCAACCCAACCCGTAGAACAATTAAAATTAAAAAGAAAAGGTTTGGCTAACACTTATAGCCTAAGCCGATGCTTAGAAACATCGACTTAGGCCTGTTAATTTTTTTAAAACAAGGCCTTGGCCAATGCTTAATAAGCATCGACCAAGGATGGTCGAAATTAAGACAAAAAAAAGGCAACAAGTTGACAACTCGTTGTAAATATTTACCCAAAATCCTAAATCTCTAAAATCGTAAACTGTAGAACTCCAAAACCCAAAATCCCTGAAATCCTAAAACTATTTATTACTAATAACAAACTGACAGCTCATTGACAGAACGACAAAGACGAAAACGAAGATGAAGACAAAGACGAAAACGAAGATGAATACCACAATCCCACTACTCTTCCATCATCATCTTCCTCTTCCTCCTCCTCCTCCTCAAAGAGACGAAAACACACATAGACGAAGTGAAAGAGAGAAGGATCACGTAGTTGTTGTGATTTGAGAATTACCACGCAACGGCATAGAAGAAGAATCTTAAGAGGAATAGCCACCAAGGTGTGCTCCATCGGGTTGTAGAGAGATGGAGGGGAGCCATTAAGGCGAGATAAGCGCTGCAAGGAGGATCTACCAGGGCGAACTTTAGGGGAAGGACTCACTAGATGCCGAAGGACATCCTGCGAATTCTCCTCCCCACCCGGAGTCTAGCAACCCAAACTCCCTCAATGACATTCAAACGGTGTTGTTCTCCAACACCTTCTCATTACCGGTGTTGATGGTGATGTAGGACGACCGTCACTCCGATGAACAGAGGTTAGTGAAACTTCCATTTCTCGATCAGAAGTGGAGCAAAGAAAAGAAGAGAAAATGACAGAGGATATATGAAGTGGAAAGGGGAAGTGAGAGATAACAGATAGGACTTACTTTAATTTTTGAAATGTAAGGCAAATTTGGTGTTTGAAATTTTCGCTGGGTGATGGCCGGAACTTTGCCACCAGCATTTCATTGCAACTTTTGGCAACAAGCTCTTAACAAGTTGTCAAATTGGTGATTGTCGAAAATTTTGGTCAATTCACACGCTATCAACTAGCTAGCAACAAGCTAACGATCATGAAATGTGTACTATAGGGACTCAATCTCATCCTTTATAAACATGGTCGAATTTCATATCAAGGGGATTAATCGGGTGAGTTCGCTCGTGTGTGGTTTTAATGTCTCAAATAAAAAATCGGTTTTAATTGGCTCAATGTATATCGGAATAAAAATTTCAATGTTAACGAGTATGAAATATGTAAGAGATTAGAGGGCCTAATTCCGTGCTTAATAATTATAGTGAAATTCGTATTAGTGGGATTGATCAAGTGAGATTGCTCGTATGTAATTTTCAATGTCTCAAATCTAAAATCGATTTCGATTAGTTCACTATATCGGGATTGAAAATTTTAAATTAGCGAGCATGAAATGTGAAGAAATTAGAGTGCCTGATCCCTTCGTAATAAACATGGTCAAATTCATATCAAGAGGATTAATCGAGTGAGTTCGCTCGTTAGTGATTTTCAA
This sequence comes from Punica granatum, assembly GCF_007655135.1. NCBI lineage: Eukaryota > Viridiplantae > Streptophyta > Magnoliopsida > Myrtales > Lythraceae > Punica > Punica granatum. The sequence continues at coordinate 50,119,268 of NC_045127.1, forward strand.
TGTCTCGAACCCAAATTCGGTTTTAATTGGTTCAATATATGGGGATAAAAATTTTCAAACTTAACGAACATGAAATGTGTAAGAGATCAGAGGGCTCGATCCATTTGTTAATAAAAACGAAAAATTCATGTCAAGGGAATTAATCGGATGAGATTGCTCGTATATGATTTTCACTGTCTTGAACCCAAATGCAGTTTTAGTTTGTTCAATATATCGGGATTGCAATTTTCAAAGTTATAAACGGGCATAAAATGTGTAAAAGATCAAAGGGTCCAATTCCCCTCCTCGATAAACAAAGTCGATTTTGTATGAAAGAGATTAACGAGGTTAGTTCGCTCTTGTGTGATCTTTAATGTCTCGAAACCAAACTTGGTTTTAATTGGTTTAGTATATCGAGATTGCAAATTTCAAAATTAACGAGCACACAATGGGTCAGAGATTAGAGGGTTAGATCATCTTCTTAATAAACATGTTTGAATTCATATCAAGGTGATTAATTGAGTGAATCCGCACGTGTGTGATTTTCAATGTCTCAAACCCAAACTCAACTTTAATTGGTTTGATATGTTGAGATTGGATACTTGGTTATAAATTAGGAAGTTATCGTTTTATCTTATTATAAAAGTAATTATTAACAAGTTATCAAACTATTCATTAAACCAATTTTTTTTTATCAATATCTACTATGTCAGCTTGCTTCCAAAAAGTTGACAGATTAATTATGCGCCTATGAAATTCGATCAATATCCACAGTAGATCATAAGGTGCAAGCTTCCATGTATGAATTAGCCTCGACAAATTTATGCTGCGTTTGGTTTCAAAATAAGATTATAAATCAGATTTTGATTTTGAAAAAGAGTGATATAAATGGGGCTCACCCTTTGACTCTGTATAAATTATTTTATTTTGTTGTGGAAAAAGAGTGGTATAAATGGGGCCCACCCTTTAACTTTGTATAAGTTATTTTGTTTTGTTGTTGGTAGAATTAAGTTAAAGTAGGATTTTAAAATCATACTTTAAAACCAAATATACCTAACCATTGTGAAGTCATCTGAATTCTACTTCAAAGCATGTGAAGAGTGAATGTCAATCAACATATATATTTATATATACTGTCAACTTGTTCCCAGCGAGTTGTCAGTATGCATTTAATTGAGTTCTAAAATTTTGACTTCAAAGTTAACGAGCATGAAATATAACAGAAATCATAAGATTCGATCCCCTCCTTAACAAACACGATCGAATTCATATCAAGGAGATCAATCGAGTGAGTTTACTCATGTGTGATTTTCATTGTCTCAAATCCAATCTCGACTTAAATTGGTTCGATATATCGGGATCGAATACTTAGTTATAATTATGAAGTTATCGCATCTTTTATCTTATGATAAAAGTTATTAGCATGTTATCTGACTATTAATAAAATCAATTTTTTTTATCAATATCCACAATATGAATTAGCTTCTAAGAATTTGACAGGTTGATTGTGCGCATATCGAATTCGATCAAGATCTAAAATGGATCATAGGTACAGGTTGCCGTATATGAATTAGCCTCGATAGATTAACTATTGTGAAGTCATTTGATTCTACTTTAAAGCTTGCAAAGAGTAAATGTCAACCTAGTTATATATATATATATATATATTGAACACAATCTGTCAACATGTTGACAGCGCGTTGCCAGTACGCATTTGGTTGGATTTTAAAATTATGGCTGGGCAGCAAATTTCCCGCACAACTTTTTTTTTTTTTAATTTAAGACTTTTGGCGACGCTTATAAACGTTGGCCCAGGTACCCCTTCGCCAATTGTTGTCCATGTAGTCCTTGGCTGACACTTTCAAGCGTCGTCCAAGGTATTTCCAATTTCAAAAAAAAAATTTAAAACTTTTTTCATAAATATTGGCGACACTTCTTTAAGTGTTGCGTAGGTAAACCTATGGTGATGTTTCCTGAAAGCATCGCTTACAGTCCACCACACAGAATTTTTCGGGACGCTTTTGTAAAAAACGTCTCTCAAGAAAGGTCGTGAAAGGGTCAATATTAAATAGTGTATATTATATCTTTTACAAAAAGGTACATCTTAAGTAATTTATATGACGGTTACCACTTTCACTTTTCATTCAAATTATAATATCAGAGATGGAACTATTCTAATATGAACTTCCTAAAATTAATATTATGAATTTAATTTATCCTTATGTACTATATTTATTCTTTGTGACCCATAATTAGGCATCATTCAATTGGCTCACAAATTTCAGTCCCCCTCATCAACTGAGCTTATTAAATCTGTCCCATGTACCGTAATCAATCTGAGTTTTATATTTTAAGGAAGAAAATAGAAAACTATGCTTCAAGTTGTATAATTCATATAATTTATACAAAGAAATAAAATATTTCCTGAGTAGCACCTAATGAATATAGTCTATTGCATATTTGTTCACTTGGATATATTCTGTTGGGATATATGCGTATAATCTATATATTCTGTTGCATAATTAGTGAAAAAAATATAAATTTTTTTAAATACATAAGTGATAACATGTCAAAGCGAGAGAACTCTTTTTTTTTCTTTTTGATAATGTGCCGGCGTGAAAATTCGATTCGGTCTTTTTATATATATATATATATATATATATATATAGATTTCAGCTGCATGTCGGTGAAATTTGGAAAAATAATAGATTGATCGAACATCAACTCATCGAAGTATGTGTGAGGCATTATATATATATATATATCCACAAAAAACCTTGATCAGAGGGAACCTCCAGAAAAAGAAAATATAAAAAAGAAAATATTTTCTTTTTGTAGGTCAAATTACACGTTGTGAGCGATGATTGGGTAGTCAATGTGGAGGCATGCAAGAGCGATAATCCAGCAGCAAAGCATGAAGTAGTACGACTTTTAGACTACGATTGATTTCAGCGTTAAAATTAACTTTGATTTTAATTTTGATTGTGAAAAAAGAACAAATGAAATGATATTATAAATTTTACTTGAAAAACGTGTATTTTTGTTTTGTAGTGAGTAAAGTTAAAATCAAAATCATGATTCTAAAATTAAACTTTCAATCTAAACGCAGTTTTATGGACCCAGTCAAAACTTAATTAAGCTATATACATATGCTCAGAACTATTAGTAAATGTTGACTTTTCGAGTTAAGCGTGTGGTTATGCAATTTTTTTAATGGGCTGTGCACGTCCAATTCTTGCTGAAAGGTTCATAGTACTTTTCGTCATTCTGCATCCCGAGTTATTCCACTAGACTTCGCTGGTTCGGACTGGGGTGACACATCTAGTTAATCGGGTCTCGCCTATTAAATTTAGATTTAGATAATTGATCGTAATATTAAAACACATTCCTTACTCAGATTAGAGCAAGTAGGAATCGGCAGTTTTAGAATTTTCAAACATGAATTCATATTCAATTAATTAAGCTAGCAACCGCATATTCAAAAAAAAAAAGGCAATTTCGAATAGTGTGTGTATATATATTGTATAGGAGATTTTCAAGATCATGAGCTCTTTGGATTCAGTGATAACATTACGATTATCCACAACATATGTGACGATGGAGTTCTATGTGGTTATTTGTTCATTAATATCATCGGATATACCCATGATGAGTTTTACTGAAGATTAGACTTATTCATAGTCAAAATGAGTTACGGCGGGCATATGTATGATGAAAGTTTCGGGAAATCAAGAAACCTAATTTTAGGTCTTGAATAGTAAAATTTGGTTATCAGATGCTCTTAATAAGAAACCCAAATATATAGAGATTATATACATTCGAAGAGAGAGAGAGAGAAAAAAAAAACAGATCAAACGTTGTAAAATTGTTCGTTTTCAAATGGGAATGCTAGCTGGTCTACCGTGGCCTTTCCAGGTCAACTCTTTTTGGCAATCCAGGTCAACCCTCTTCCTCCATTTATAAATATCTACCTAGCTTGCTCTCTTCCTTTGTGTGGGAGCTAGCTAGTGTAATTGAAGTTGCAACTGCGAGAGCACAACCACTTCTATACTATTGAACAGACTTCATCAAATGGGAAGTGGGGAAACCGACTTATACTTCGTGTTCATGAACTACGACCCGGAGTACGAACGACTCCGAGCCAAGCGGTCCGTTCCCACTCTCCTTTCTGTCATTTTGTTTTGGTAACTGTCTGGCAGACTACAATATCAGCTTCTTCTCCCTCTGAAATGTTTTCTGTTTTTCTTTGCCCTCTTGGTTGAATGTATGAATTATAGAACAAAGAAGGGAGGGTACGAGCTCGATGCGTATCTGAGCCGGAAGCACGACGAGTTGTTGGCTGCCACTCTCGAGCCGGGGACCTACAAGAAGACTGTCTCGCTGGTCATCGTTGATGCCTTTGCTGTGGAAATCTCTGAGCATCAGGTGACCTTCATGCATTAAATAAATCTTAGCCATTCCCTCCATATAATGTACATTATTTAGGTCCTTCTTTTATTTACAAGGGAAAATTCCTAAATGTGTTCTTGCTGTGATTCTCGTATACTGAAAACAGGCAAATGTGCTTAGATCTGAGGAGGGAGTGAGGATCGTGGAGAAGAATCAAGAAGTTGCTTAATGGAGTGGGAGATCTGATCAGCTCCAGTTCTTGAATAGTATATATGCCAATTTGTTGATGAAATAAAGGCAGATTAATATATATATATATATATATATATATTATGTGTTGAGTGCTAAACTCTAATGTTCAAGAGTAGATTGATCTCTGCTTTTTGGTTGCTTGATGCCGTTGTTTGGAGCTAAGCTCGAAAATCTGCATTTGACAAGATATATATACAGCAGATAATCTCGTTAAGTACTAAATCCGTACATCATATAATTGATATATCGTAATGCTTTTGTATCCAAAACATAATATTGATGTACAACTTGTATAAGACACATACTTCTATGTTTCTCCATGGAACTGCGCATATAGTCTGCATGCAGAAGATAGATGAGTCAGTCCTACCAATATATATCAGATTAGAACGTACGAAATGAGCCATATAGAATGGGGCTAAGCTTCGACTAGCTAACTATAGCAGATGAATGGCCCCTACAACAACAATGACCATTCTTATGAATGCAATTGTCTCACTCTGATGCAATCGTAGGCACTGACGACGAAGGGGTTGAGATGGCATTAGATTCCATCCGAGGAGGAGGACAGGAAAAAAAAAAAAAAGGGGGGGGTATGATTTGATGCATTGAAGAAAGGGGGGGGGGGGGGGGGGGGGGGGGGGGGGGGGGGGGCCGGGCCAGAGGGGGGCCTTCATGGAAATGGCATTAATATCTAGTTGAGGTTATATAGTAAGCAGTGATATGGGGCAGACATTGTCCAAAATTTGCTACCCATTTTCAACAAAAGTATAAACCAAAAAGCCTGACAATGGGGCTCTTGCTTCTGTCCATCACATGGAAGGATCGAAGATGGTGCCAACACATTCACTCAGTGTTCATTATCATCCCACGTCCCCACGCCAAGGAGAAGTTCGCGCCATGAATACGTACGTACAACCGTCTAGCAAATAATCAGAAATACTACTACATGTAGGGGCCGGCGTCTCATGCCATCCATTAATTTGCTTTTTCAAAACCCTCGATCTACTAGTCCTTTATGTAGCCCGAGGACGACCAAGACCGTTGCCCACTTGTTTGTCCTTCTAGTTTCATTGATTTTCTCAATAGAAACAAAAAGATCCTGTATCATCATATATGCGATTATTAATATTTGACTCCTTTAAATCATCTGATCGACTAAAGTGATCTAGCATCAGAAAGCACAATTCATGTGCTAAGAGACTGGTTCGATTTGGTCTATTGTTCTTTAGTAAATATTCGGTGAATAGTACTCAGCCACTTAGCTATGTAACATATAATCAAAATGCATGAAAGTGAAAAATTGAGCCCACGACGGGCCCATAGGTTCGCACTTCCAAGTATTTTCATTTGTTGTTACTCATTCACGATGAATGAATAATACTCATTAAATATTTAATTATTATTTTTGCCACCAATCGTTGGCTTCAGTGGACAAGGAGGAAAAACAGAACTTTTTCAAGAGGAATTTTGTTAGGCCGCCCGATGAAGCACATTCTAACCCTAAGGCAGCCAGAAGCTTTGTGCGTGCTAGAGATACTGCGTTGAAAGTTACTAATGCATCAGCCCAAACCTGGAGAATGATCATTGGGTTAGTTCTGCAGAGGGATGGAATGATCAATGGGAAAGGAGCTTCACGAGGTAATTTGGAAGTAGCTTAGGGCGGGAGGTATTTTTAGAGACGGCAACTGGATTAATTCGTGGTTTCATCCATAATATCGGAATTGCGTCTTTCATTGCTGCTGAACTGTGGGGAGTCTACTCGGATCTCCAAATTGGCTGGTCTTTAGTATTAGGAAGGTTGAGGTTGAGGTAGATTATGATTGTAGGAGGTGGCTGTTCTGCTCCTTCTATTCGTCGGCCTTGAAAGAAATCTCTTAGCTTGAGATTGGGACGTGCAGATGCATCCATTATTTTAGGGAGGACAAATTTTTGTACTGATTGATTTGCTAGGTTTAGATATAGATTTGATATATTTAGGAAATAGAGAATAAATTCTTATTATATGGTAAATTAGGCAGTTACTATTTTAGTATCATTTGTGATTTGATTCTTATTTGATTTTATTATTTCCTATTAGACTTTTTGGGGTAATTCCTATTTGAGTCGTTTATTAAGCCTATAAATTGATAATTTGTATTACGTAATCCCTAGAGTCAATCCTTCTAATAAAGTTGTTCGCTTCTGTAGTTTTGGCCAATGACTAAGTCACTAACAATGTTTATGTTTCTCTATATCGTCTCAATTCTGATCCTCTTATATTAAATTTGTCACCAGGCGTGCTCTTCGATTTTCTGTAGGTGTTTCCTTTCTCGATTTCATTCCTAACAGCTTAGAATTACATTTCTTGTTAGGAGATATTTTAGGAGCCTCCCTTTTCCGATTTTGTATTGTTTAATTTTTGTTGGCTTCAGCCTGATTACCGCCAAAATTGAAAAAAAAAAAAAAAAATGAAAAAGAAGAAGAAGAAGAAGTCGTCTGGGATCTATCTTAATGACTTAACGTAGAAGCTCCCTCGAAAGGTGCAACTCAAGTAGCTCCTGGTGAAATATAGCCAAGATTATGTATTCATTTATTTATTTTCTTAAGGAACTACAAGAGCTTTCGAATCTGGAATAGGAAAACGAAACATGAAATACGAAATACGAAATATGAAATATGAAAATACGAAATACAATATAGCATGGGTTGGATTTAGGGTTGAAATCAGACCTAAAACGTTATGGTTTAATACAGTGGTGGTACTGTGTTATGGGGACATATTCCTTGCACTATCCCATGCACAAACTGCAGTATCCAACTTAAGGCAGGATCGCAGTAGTTACTCGATGATTTGGCCCTATAGCCGCGACCTCAATATCTGATCATTGGTAGTAATTAAGTAATCGTGACACCATTTCGCTATCATTTGTGTGAGACACAAGCCGAATATTAGTTGCACGAGTTAACCTTTTCTCTTTTTTTTTTCTCTCTCTCTCTCTCTCTTTACTCGAGCAGAAATTGTAATATATCCCGAACACCATTTGCGTATACACGTAATGTGAGGACCCCTAGGGGAAGGGCTTATAAGAACTGTTGGACCACATAGTTACTGTTAAAACTCGATTGATGCATGACACCCATATAAAATCATATAAAACTGTGTCATATATAGTAATAATGATGGACCAAACATCTATATTATATATATTAAATTAAATACAAACTATTAAAAAATATTTTTTTGTATATTAATATAAATTACGAATTGATATATCAATTACTGCCTTTATACTTCTTTTCATAATAATTTTTTATTTTACAAAGTCCGTGCAATGCACGAGTTCAATAATCTAGTAAATATAAATTTAAATATAACTGCGTTAAGTAGTGGTATAATTATAATTATATATACAATTAATTCACATAAAAAATATTTATTATATAAGTAAATAAACAAATAATAAAATAAATGTATATGTTCTAGAAATATATATACATATATATATTTGTTTAGGAAATATTTTTACATATACAAAATAAATATATATGTTAATTCACATTGATAAAATGAAAAAAATTAAGGGTTTTTTTTTCGGTTACAATAGGAGGCTCATGACCTAATATAAGGAAATGAAAATGAAATATAAATAAAGTGACACAGGTAATCCCACTGATGAGAATCAAACCTGGACCCTCTAGGTTACCAGGCGAGAGTGTTAGCCACTGCACTACACTCCATTTCTCAATTAAGAGTTTTTTTTTATCATTTACCCTAAGGACATAGTATAATCAATCATTAATTAACCATAAATACAGTATTTACCATTAAATCACAAACACTATTATGTTGTGGAAGTATATACACAGTGTAGTATGATCATGTACTTTAGATAGCACGACGCAGTATAAATAATAATGTGCGCTTTTACTTTCTCTAATCCTTCTTAGGATTTCTAATTTTCGTAGTTATCCACCAAAAAATATTTACATTTTTAATTAAATTAGTAGGGTCATAACTAAATTATTCACTTCCATAATTTACAGTTTAAATTTTATTTTATTTATATTTTCATTAATTACTATAACTCAGTCTCATACTAATTTCTAAAGTAATTAGAAGAAAATTTTAAAGTGTATCTACTAAAGTTTTACAAAACTAAAGATAATATAGATTAAGTGAAAAATAATTCAGTGAAATTTTCCATATAATAGAGGGTAAAAGTTAAATTAAGAAATAATATTTTATATAATCACTTTCAGCCAAAAAAAAAACTGACTCATCAAATTAATTTTGAAGTTTAATTGGCAAAGTTTATCATTGGCTTTAAGAAATTCATTCCAATTTAAAGTTATGTTAAAAATTTTAGTGTAGCGGCTCAAATGTATATCTAATATAATCAATAATTGTTTAATTTCATACATTTACAACAAATATTTACTTCTTTTGGATCTGTCGTTTGCGCAATCTCCAGTATTTGAAATTGAAAACTATATTGTATTGTTTAAAGCTAATAATCAAATCTTACTTTAAATTTTAAATAATTTTTTAATAATTATTCGTGTAATGCACGGGCAAAGAAAACTAGTATATAAAATCTTGACTACGTACAAGCTAATAAATAGGGTTATATAGTAAAATAAGTAACATAATTATTCGTAAAAAAATAATGATATATTTAAAATTAATTTAATGTAAGTATTTATACAATTAATTCATATAAACATAATTACATCAATTTCAATAAGTACACAATTAACTGTGAATATGTTAATTCTACACAATAATTGGAATGGCAAGGATCTACTCAATTAATTAATATAAAAATTTTTACATTGATAATTTTCAGTAGATAAATAAACATAATACATATTATTCTTATTAACTATATACATAAAATTTGGTTTATATATAGATTAATATTATTTAATGTGCATTATTCCTAATTTATTTACATTTACTGCAATAAATTTAAAAAATTTAGAAGTATTATATAGATTATCTTATTAAATCTTAATTAAGAAAATTTTCCATTGAAGTGATTGGATCATTTCATCTAAAATTATTCAAATTCATGAAACTTAATTCATGTAATGTTAGAAGAATAAAGGACAAGCAAAGGCTAAAATTATAAAATTTTAAAGATTCTATAATTATCATCCTTTCATCAAATAAAAACTAAAGATTTTGGATTTTTAGGAATTTGAAACTGTTTTCATAGATATAAGATCAATAATTGAAATGATGTATATAAATGATTTTATTACATAAATTCTTTATTTATAAATTGAATAAAAAAATAAACCTTTTACATATCAATATAAACTATAAATTCATATTATTTATTAATTTCATATTTAACTTCTTATTGTAAACTTTTATTCACAAAAACTGTGTAACGCACGGGTTCAATAATTTAGTATAGTAATAATGATGGATCAAACATTACCGGGAATAATTTAGTTCATCACATTGAGGATGGAGTTTGATGTATCACTTCGACCAGCCGATCGAACACAACTTGGTCTTGTCCACTCTCCAACAAGGACTCCGGGGGGAAGTGAGACGGAGATCGAGAGAAGTCCCGCTCGAAGCCCTTGAGGGAGAGTGAGCAAACTCTAAGTTGCCATGAAATAAATGAAAATATTGACATCCCCAGCAGTGCCTCAGTGATGGAATATCTATAATTGAATTGCAAGGCCACAGCTTGTTCAAACTCCGCCAAGGGCTTCTGTTCGGCTCGACCCGTTAGCTCAATTAAGCTATTGGGGATATAGTCAGAAGCCCTTGAGGGAGAGTGAGCAACCAATGGCTTGTGAAGATTTCTTTGATCAGATGTATATATATGTCTTTGTATTTTGCTCTGACCTGATGAAGATTTGGAGTTGAGAGAAGGCCACTTATTTATAGATGGCCCCGACTGTCGAATGGGGGTTGACAAATCAAAAGTAGAAAAATGTGGATAACATGAATAATTGTCCAATTTGGCAGGGACCACATATATCCTGAATTTGGCTTCCAATGGCCAAAAACCAGGATTCTCTCATTGGCTTTTAATCTAGAAAGATAATTAATTGAATGCTCTAGAAGCAATCAGGAACGGATTTAGGGGCGCTAATTTTTGGTAATAAGGGAGGCACATAGGCCTAGTACAATGGAAGAAAATGAAGCTAAAATGGCACATAAATCCCACTGGTGATGATCAAACTCGGGATCTCTTCGTTTCGGGCGGCGCCTTATACCACTGCACTAAGACTCCTTCCTCATGGGCGCTAATTTCTATTAGAATGTGCTGAGTATATCAATTCTTCAATGAAATTATTTTATTTGAGCCCCTTGACTTTATGATGTAAAGTTTTTTTGAACTTCGCTCCCCTTGAACAAAATTCATAGATCCGTCCCAAGGGAAGAATGCCTCTACTATAAAAAGGATCTTAAAACAATCAATATGAGTTGATTCAAATGGTTCAAAACTTATTTCTCTTAAATCAGATATCATATTTGACTCTTGCGAATGGAGAAAATCCATGTACGGGAGAGTTTTATGCCTTAGTAGACCGTCCCGGTAATACCAAGATGCACACTTAGAGGGGAAAAAACCTTATAGTAAGAATAAAAGTAGATAGGAGTTCGTGCCAAATCTTTAAATAGTAATTTACTCTTGTTGAGAATCAATTATTCAGTATCGAAAAAATAAAAAGAATTATTTGAGTATATAATACTACTAAAAATTAAGGGATTACGAGGGGCGGATTCGGTAAACCTATTTACCAAGGGATCTGAATCCCTCGATAAATTGAGTCTCAGTAAAAGAAAAATTACGCCCGCTACCCATCCGCCTCCTTTTCCCTCCCACCTCTCTCATATTTTTCTTGCATTTTAGAAGTCTCAAACCCGAGACCTCCCACTCCCCATCCACCAGCCCCTCGTGCCATCTCTTTAACTGTTGAGCTATAGGCATTGTTCTTGTTATTTCTCTACACTTAATTATATTTGTATTACTTGTCTTTATATTTTCATTTTTAAAAAATAAAAAACTTGTAATTTTAACAAATTTGCATTGATAATATATACATTTAATAATAAATTCAACATTATTTATCTATATAATGCATGTGATATTTCATTGAAAATAACCACATCGTTTATTTGACCTATCTAATAATATTTATTCATTCATTTTCATATACATTAAAATAGTTAACTATAAAAACTATTTATGATAATCTTAATTATAATTTTTACGTACTCCGAGCGTAAACGTTATATTTATATACTAATATCTATATATATTTTTCAAAAACTCAAAATTTTAAATATTCAAATTAATTAATTTCATATTTAATATAAATATTTAACACTTTCAATCCTAAATTAAATTAATTTTATATTTAACTTCCAATATAATATTCTCTTCGAGAAATATAATTTATATGTGATAGATATCCCTACAATTATTATTGTAAAACAAATATTAATTTTCCCATTTGATATTTTATTTTTCAACTTTTTATTAGAAAATTTAAAACTTTTTAATTTACCGAGGGATTTTTCCCTAGGTAAATTATTTTTCAAAAAATAATTTTTTCTTTAATTTTACCGAGGGTGAAATCCCTCGGTAATATTACCGGTGGATTTTTCCCTCAGTAAATTATTTCAAAAAAATAATGTTTTTAAAATTAAACCGAGAGATTTTCCCTCGGTAAATCCCTCGGTAAATTATTTAAAAAAAACAATATTTTAAATTTTACCTAGTGATTTTTTCCTCGGTAATTTGTTATTATTATTATTATTATTATTATTTTATTTTACCAAGGGGTTACCTAGAGAATTTTATCGAGGGAAACAACCCCTCGGTAATCCCTTAATTTTTAGTAGTACAAGATGACTAGTTCACCATTTTAATTATCACCATTTTAGTTTAGCCTGAGTGTGAAATTCGGACAAAGTTTGTCTCGTGGTCAGTTATTGAGGTGAGTGCCTAAAGACATGTGGCATGTGATGAAGATTGTTAGAGACCATTATATGAGATGATAGAGTTCACCGTCCTATTAGTTCGAGATTTTGGGTTAGATATGACGAACCCATTTACTTGATCGCTCAAGAGTATATATTCTTCACTAGAGGTCAAACTGATGCTAGCTGTCTTGAAATATGGATTCTGAAAGGGTATATTGTGTACGAAGAAATCCATAAAAAGATCTAGAGAAATTTAGTAGTATGCTAGCAGTTGATATTGGGGGAGGTAGATCAACCCTTGCTCGAATTAATGTAGGGAGTTCAGAAGCCATTTGCTTTCTAGTTTTTATGCCCGAATCCTAAACAATAACGTATATTGGAATGGATCGACGAGGCCAGGGGAAGCTGAGGGGACAATCGCCCCTCTTAAAAGTATGATATTCTAAAAAAATTTGTATATCGTCTATTAAATTTTTATGAAATTACTGTTATTCATCCCATCTAAATCAAAAAGTTCATATTTCTATTTCCTGTTTAAGAATTTCACCTCCTCGATCTAATTTCTATGCGTTCGTCCTTGAATGTAAACAACTTGCGATGTAAGAGGAGGAACAAGAGCAATTAGTATTAGAAGGTGAAAACTTAGCAGACAAGAGAACAAGATTTACCCTAACCGGTTGTGTTGCAATATCATTGGACAGGACAAGAGATGCTATTCGAATTTTTGATATTTACACTCGTTGAAGAAATGGCAGAAAGGAATGAAGAATGTCCACAAGTCCTTTTCAAAGTTTGCCACATGTTTTTTGTTTGCGGGGTTGATAGTTTGTCGGACATTATTTTTTTAAGTTGCGGGAAAGTTAATTTAATATAATGAAATAAGAATTTTAATAGATAATAAAACTGTATCGGTGATCTCACAATGCATATCACACTTGAAATCTTTTATTGCCAAGCGAAGACATGTACTGCTGTACTGCACCCTCTCTAATTGTCGTACTCAGTTTTTCTTTCCCTTTTTCACTAAACAAAACACATATGGCTAATAAATAGAACGAAAAATAATACGAAAATCGAATATGAAAACTCTTGATTCACACGTCAAGATGAACTGCCCTACCCCTTTTTTTTCTCTGTTCTTTATTTTTTTTGCTTTTTCTAAACTAATAATAGTGCATGAGCCAATAGGTTACGAACTCCTTATAATATCACTTAAAAAAATGGTTAATAACCAAAAACATCCCAAACATTTCATATTTTAATGATTTTAACATAAACTTTTTTTTTTTTACAAAAAAACACAAATTATCAATTTGATAACAATGTTAAGTGTATTCCAAATGTTTTTAAATAAAAATTATTCTAAAAAAATAAAAATAAAAACAAAAAACAAAAAATGAAAATAAAAAAACTAAGGCGGTAAAGCCGAAAGGGAGAAAGGGGGCTGGCCAGCGATGGGGACCTTGCCACCGGCCACCATCCCAATTGGAGATGCTAATTGAACTCTTATATATATATATATATATATATATATATATATTTCGGTGTAAACCCTAATATCCGAAAGTCCAATTAGACAATTCAGTCGAGTCGGATCGGCTCACTAAGGGGTAAAACTCTCTCAGCATGAATTTTTTGCATTCACAAGAACTCGATCCCAAGAATTTGCTTAAGAGAAACAAGCGCCAAACCATTTGAATCGATTCATATTAATTATATATATACAGTTGTGATTTATTTCGTTCCGGATCTCCAAAAGTCATTGGAGTGAGCAAGATTGATCGGAGAATGAAGGGAAGGAAAGCTACTGAAGCTATCTTCAACGGAACTAAAGAATGTCCACAAGTTCTCTCCGTAGTTTACATCATCGTTTGTTTTCTAGGATGTCAATCTCGCTTTCTCCCTGTTTAACTATAATAGTACGAGCATCAGTCGATAAATTGAAAATAATATGTGAACTCACTGAAAGAATAATTAAAAAAAGAAAAGAAAGATAAATAAAGGATGAGGCGGTTGGCCCTTGAAGGCCATGACAAGGCAACAACAAATAGATCTCCAAATCTTAAGAAGAATAATTCATATCTGAGGAAAAGATTAGATAAAATCAATAAGAGAAATTCCACTTTTTGACATTCGCCAAAATCGAATTGCTCCCTTTCTCCTCTTCGCTTTACATCTGGAAGGAGAACAGGTGGCACACATTGCACTGTGATATAATGCAGGATTTCTTTCAGGGAAACTGATGATATGATGCAGGATTTGTTCTTGATGGCATTCTCTTTTCCACCCAAATAGTCGACGGCATATTTGCATAAACATGAAAAATTTGCAAAAATAGGAAACGAGGAACAAAGCCCTTACCCTTTGTAATATATGTCTGATGCCTGCTGTGCAAAAGCATTTGAAATTTTACTTGAAAGCATCGTAATCAGAATCAAGTCGATATTTAATTTGTTAAGAGTCAAAGTATAAAAAGCTAAATCCCATATCAGAAAATTGAGAAGATATCATCATCATCATTCGATCGGTTCGAGTTTTTGGGATATATATGAATCCAATAGATTACTAATTCACTCGTGATCGATTTGTCTGTCTCATCCTAGTACGGAACAAGATATCTGCTCATACTCAACTGCTGAGAGCGGGTGTTTAATGGTATGTGATGCCTGATATGGCAAACTAGACATTGCCACGTGATTCCTCATCAGGAAATTAAAAAGAAATAATCTCTGGGCATATAAAAGATGATTGTGATCACCATGTCAAGCTTTTGGGATGACTATGAATTCAATAACTGGTAGACTCATAAATCTAATGGAAATCATTTTACAACTATAATTAATATCAATCAGTAAGGTGGGTATACTTCATAGTTCACGGAAAGATATACATACGAGGACTCCATATAACTAAGAATATGAGTGAATGGACAGTTATGCGGGCTTATCTGTCAGTAGAGTTTAGTGACTTGAGATGTGTACGAAGAAATCTCCAATGGGTCAACAATTTCACTTTTTGTTGATAATGATTCACATTCGAAAATGTCATTCTTAAGTAGAAATTTATACGTGTAAGTTATGTTATTCAGCCAAATGGTGCACTTGATCGGGGCATGCAACTATTCCCGATCGGTATTGTTTAACGAATAGTTGAGACGATGTCTCATTCCTAAGCTAGTCAAAGGCCAAATATTTGCATTTAACGTACAGGGTGGCTCTTCACGTATCCAAATGACAATTTTTCTTTTTGGCGATATTGTGATGCGTCCAGTATCTGTTTGAGCGAGTTGTTTCATGTGTTGGCTTGGCTGACAATTTTTTTTGATTACTAAGAAAGCTCGTGAATATAAAAAAAATGAGATACGAATAATTTTACTTGTAAGAATTGAACATGAAAATCTCTTTATTCACAAACGAAAATATGTGTTACTACACTGAACCCGATTCACAATTTACGCAGTAGACAACATCGTAACGATGGAGATGTAGGAGTGACGGACTTTTTATTGCTTTCGGGTCATGGAGTCGGGTGATTTGGCCTCCCTTGCTGTGTAACGCACGCGCCCTGTGGGAGAGATGGCTTGGGAAATGGCGCCGATCAACTTTACCCCACTTGTATGAACCCGGTGTATACTCCTGGCGAGGCTTAGGACATATCGGACGCAGTGCCATATGCATCATGGGTTTACGTACACCCGGGTGCACAGTTCCTAGGAATCCTCTCTCGGAAATGTGGCGCGAAACTGAGTCGGCGGTTAGGGCTTAGACTTTGGCAATTCCCCGGGGGCCGGAACTCGATTAACCGCAGAAGAAGAAGAAGAAGAAGAAGCAGAAGAAGAGATTTTAGTGTTCTGTCGATCCTACCGTGGAGGAAATGGCTTCTTCTCCGCCCCCTGCGAAGCGAAGCCGGAAGAACCAGCCCAAAGAGGACGACGGTGACACGTTGGCCCCGATTCCTCTGCCGGAGAGATCATCACCCGTGGTGGTCTTCGCTCACGGCGCCGGTGCTCCTTCATCTTCCGATTGGATGATCAGGTGCACCCCTCTCTATTATCTTTTGGACCTCACCTCTCAGTTAGCGTAGCAGTGGCATAGTGGCTCCCAATTTGCTTGTGCCGCTTTCATCTCGAGCCTATTTGTGGTTAATTCCTTTAGGAAAACGTTAGCTTTCGGGGACGAGTCAAGTTCGAGTAATGAATGAAGTCTCGATTTGGGGTACAGAACTGTCTCTGCAGATGGGGGGAAATGAAGCATTTCAATTTGTTCGCTGTTCAAGAAATTGTGCATTTTTTCAACTTTTCGTTCGTGCAGGTGGAAGGAGATGTTGGGAAAGGCCCTAAATGCTGTTGAAGTTGTTACTTTTGACTACCCCTGTGAGCTCTCCATCGGTTTATATATCCGTTCCGTTTAGACTATGTCGTTTGATGCATTTGATAATCGATATGCTTCATATGGTTGGCATAATTTATCGGTTCAATCATGGCAGATATCTCTGGAGGAAAACGAAAAGCTCCTCCCAAGGCTGAAAAATTGGTGGAGTTTCACTCTGAGGTTGTTAAAAAGGCGATCGCTAAGCATCCCAGTCACCCCTTAATTTTAGCGGGGAAATCCATGGGTTCAAGGTGCTAACCTCTCTGCCCTCCCATTATAGCATACCTAAGATTTTTCATTTTGGTCTTATTGCTATGTGCTTGTTGTAGATATTTGGGTTTTGCTTGCCAAGAAAAATTGATCCAGATTTTGGTGTTCTTTTTCTTAGAAAAGATATGGATGACAACGTGAGACAATTTGTTTTCGACTTGAGAGCATTCATTTTCTTAATTAAATGCAAGAACCTGTTCATGTTTCGTGGAAAATAAAAAATGAAAGATATAAAACAGGATTTCAAATGCATTTACGATTCAAAAGAATTAAAATATCTCTTGGCCATGACTTGTTTGTTTGTGAATTTTCTGGAAGTGCTTCATTGGGTGGTCTCATGTTCAATATCACAATCTGTTTGTATCTTTCATTAGGTTAGATCATGACATTTGGATCAGGAAGTGGTAGCAGTTGTTGTTATTTACTACTTGTGGAGTTCCCTTTGTAGGGTCAGCTGCATGGTGGCTGGTGAGGATGATATTGATGTGTCTGCATTAATTTGCTTGGGATATCCTCTAAAGGTTTAGCTTCCTTCATGCATTTCCATTTGCATAAAATTTCATCTCACTTCAATTATGCATCTCATTTCATTTCACTGTCTCTATCTTACCCTACTGTCTTCCTGATTCAAAAGCCTGGGATTAAAGATTGCTATTATGGTCTTAATTTAGGGTAAATTACACTGGTGGTCTAAAAAGTTCTAATAATGTATCAGGTTGGTCCAAAAAGTTTTTTTTACCACTTGATGGTACAAAATATTTCAAAGTTGTAATATGATAGTACAAACCGTCATCTCACTATTAACGCCGTCAAGCCAACGCTGATGGTGCAAAATCGGTTTCTAAGGGACGTTACATGATGGTGCAAAATGTTTTGAAGTTGTAACTTAATAGTACAAAATGTTTTACGTAAGTTACATGATGGTGTAAAATTTATAATTTTGTAAAGAGCGGCTTGATGGCGTCAATGGCGAGATGACGGTTTGTACTATCATGTTACAACTTTGAAACATTTTGTACCATCAAGTAGCAAAAAAAACTTTTTGGACCAATTTGATACATTATTAAAACTTTTTGGACCACCAGTGTAATTAACCCCTTAATTTAACACATACTTCCACTTCTTTAATAACTTGTATCACTTGAATATATCCATAATTAATGAAGGGATCTATCTTATTTATCAACTTCCCATTAAACTTGCACTATCAGAGGTTAATCTCCCTCTTTTGCTTTTATCCTTTATTCCTCCTGGCTCAAAACTAGCTCTAATTCCTTTACAGTTATTATCAAGTATATTTTCCAGATTTTTTTCTTACTATTGTGCTGTTGTACTGTATCAGGGCATGAATGGATCGATTAGAGATGAGTTACTTTTGCAACTCAAAGTCCCAGTAATCTTTGTGCAGGTATGTTTTTCATTCCTTCTTGTGTCAAATGATGATTGATTATTACGAGAAGAAAGCTTTTTGAAGCAAGACAAAGAAAAGCGTGATTGGAAATTCAGACAGATTGAGTGATCATACAGAAAAAACTAGGTGGAGTGCTGGAAATTTCTGATTTTGAGCAGGCTTTAGTATGTAATATGCTGGATCTCTGTTGCAACATTTTTTCTTTGAAGTCTCCATTTGAACATTTTGTTGCCTTCAAGCATGCTGATCATGTGGTACTTTTCTGATAAAGGGTAGCAAAGATGCTCTCTGCCCACTCGATAAATTGGAGGCTGTTCGGAAGAAGATGAAGGCCTTCAGTGAGTTGCAAGTGATTGATGGGGGTGACCACTCTTTTAAGATTGGAAAGAAGCATCTTCAAACCACAGGTTCAACACAAGAAGAAGCTGAAGAACTAGCTGTTCAGGCCATTGGAGATTTTGTTTTCAAGGCAGTACAAGGGAAATACTAACTCTCAGGAAGAAGATTTCAATGGTCAGTATCAGGTCATCTCATGGATCCACATTTTCTTCACCATTTTCCAAACATATATAGTTTCCTGCATTTCTGGTGTTGACTCTTTTTTTTTTGGTTAATATGCGGTGATATACGTGCTGATCCTAGAATGCAACGTTTTGATAAGGTGTTCATTTATTGAGACAACAACAATGCCCTGGCAAGTGGATAATAGTTTTCAGGGAGAGGAAGAAAGAGTTGCCAACCACGTTTAATATTCCTTTAGAATTTTATTGAAAGCATTATTCTTACAAAGGATAGGAGACACCCCCTAATTGAGAAGTGACTAGTAAATAGTGCACTATTATTATAGGACGAGGGGACTTATTCTTACTATCTTTAGTCCGCTATCCCTGCAAGTGCTTTTTTTTGATATTATATTTCTCCTCGCTTCTCAATCCTGCAAAAAACAAACAGAGAATTGAGAACGCATAAACTTTTAACTATAGGAAATTAATGATTATACAGCATTCTAAGTTGTTATATGTAGAACTTGCCTTTCAGGGGCAGCGGTAGGACTCATCATCACTGTCGCTCTCGCTGCTGCTACCATCACATTCTCCATGCCTCTTCTTCCTCCTGTAGGTCCCGTCGTGCATCTTTCTGTGGCCTCTCTCATTCTTACCGTAACATGCCGCAGTACCGTAAGATCCATGCCCTGCAGCTCCTGCTCCATGGCCATAGTGCTGGCTGTTACAGGTGCCAGCCATTTGGCCACTCGAGTGGCCGGGAGTGACCGCTGAGTGGCCATTTAGGGGGTAGTGAGTGGCTGCTCCTTGGCCATTTGGGTAGGCCGTTCCGTGGCCATTTGGGTAGGCCCCTCCATGGCCATTTGGATAGGTGTAAGTGCCTGGTGTGTGGCTATTTGCGTATCCATGAGTGCCTGATCCATACCCGTGCTGTGCATACTTTTCTGCCTGACACTGAGTCTGACATTTCACAACATTGTAGTCGCTTTGTTTGTGCTCACCGTGGTACTTCATTGGCCAGTGGGCCGTCTCATTGTTGCAGATCTGGTTGGCAGGTTTCTGGAGCTGACTGTAGGCCATTTGAAAAAGCGCCTCGATGGGCCTTCAAGAGTCCTGTAGAGGATTTGTTTTGGGCTACCTCTTTGAGCTCAGTGCACTGAAGCGTCTCGTGGAGCTGCTATATATAGTGATCACATAAGTGGTTCCATATATCCCTTTAATTGTTGTGGTTGTGCACTTAGATATGCTTTAGCATGATGGGCAAAACAGCACTGAGAACCTATTCTGTTTTGTGGGGGAAAAAGCATGGCTCTGCTTTTTTTTTTTTTTTTTTTTTTTTTTATCTTGAGAGTATCTTTCCATGCCTATTATTGTAGAATTGGTTTCTTTAATTGGTAACGACTATGTATATATCGTCTAAAGCTTGCCCCTTGCATTGACTGGGTGCGTCTGAGCCGTGCAATAACTATCGCATAAGCCAAATTTCGAATCTTTTGAACACTGGCCAAAAGGCGGAGAGAAAAGCTATTGAGTTGTGGTGGAACAGATTCGATTCGATGATTTATTGCCCCTTGGGCCCATCTGTAGTGGTTTCGAAAATTTGGACTATGTTACAGTTCATTACGCGGCATAGTCTACCTAGTGCGTCCATTTCTGCAGCTGTTGCCGCTCAGAAATTATAAATTTGAATGCTTAAGTTTTTGATGGATCTCTCTTTTGCTTTACCACGAGTCATATCATCCGAGACTTATACGACATGCTTTTATCTGACTTTTCTGTGTCCTAAGCTTTACCTCGAGTAGAATTAACGAGTTGACAACAAGTGGTGTTTTGATACACATATTTACTAGCACTTTCAGTGTATACAGACTCTTGGGGATCAGGAAATATGTATATTTGCTAGGTCTGAACAAGGAAGAGGCTGTAGTCCATATGTGGATCTTTTTCTGCTTTCGACTAGTGATGAAATCTGCGCAATCGATTCGGTTTATGCGTTCCTGAACTAGAAATATGCAGTCTCTTCTAGTCTTCTGAAACCCGAGACATCCAATTAGAACTTTGAAACCTCTCATATTGTGGCAGACTGGCAGTGTCTCGAGAGAAGCCAAAGGTCCGATCCTTTTCCCAAGGTATATTAGCTCGAACGAACGAGTCTCTGTTCTGCCTATAACGCGCATAGTGCTTAGGGCCCACTTGACATGGGCCTGGCCCAAGTAATGAAGTTGGGCCTAGGCCACTTCATCTTCCGAAAAGGTAGTCATCACTTCGTCCCACTGAGGGCCCCTGGTTTTTGACCGGAGCATGATCTGGGAGCATTTGCCAACATATATAGTACTACGTATGTAACAACTCTCGCCTTGTAATGATGAAAAAAGATGCAGACGGAAGTGAGAACTTATACCTATAATAATGTTTGGCCGACCAGTTATGCAAGATCTATGTATGTACTGTAGTTTGTACCTTTATTCTTTGGTGAACACAGTTTGTATTTTTTGTTTAGATTGTTTAGATTTCTCCATTTTTCATTGCCTATTATGTTAGTTCCGTTTTCCATTACTTAAACTTCTCGCTTGTTTGGAGAAATATATATATATATATATATATATGTATATAAGTGACTTTCTATCATTCCACCGTTTGCATGAAACTGTATATTAGTTCAGTCATTAATGTAAACCTAGTCGACTAGGTCCAAAAGGAAAAGACTCATACAAGCTCTGGTAATTTCAAATAGGAAGCAAAACAACAAGAACTCGACTTAGAATCATGGTCTTTTCCCCTCGCACGTTAGATGATATGTCAAACAACAGCTTCAATAGAGGGGGGTTTCCTCCCCCTTAAAATATGTCTTTCCTTTCTCGTCAAATATAATAGATGTAAGTTGTCTAGAACAACAGCTTCAATAGAAGGGAGTTTTCTTTAAATTACTAAAGTTTTAATTTTAATGCATATGCAAAATAATTCTAACTAATATTATTGATTTTAAGATTATATATCTTAACAGTAATTATGAATTTTACGAATATTTTCAAATCGGTCAATGAATTAAAAGCTAATAGAATAAGTTTCTACAGTGTAGGTTGACCTAGATAAATTGTAGGTTGATAAAAAACTTCACTCCAAATTTCCTCTAAATTTCTCTCCGATTTGCATGTAATACAAGTATTATTTTAAATAGTTTGAAAATTATTTATCATATTGAAAGAATTTATTTATCATATTGAAGGAATTTATTTATCGTATTGAAAATTATTATCTATGTAACATATACATATACTAATTAATTGGGTAGATATATATACTTCTACTTATCCTATAAAATTTTTATATTTATAACAAATTGTCTATATATTGAAATATATAAATTATATTTATATGAATTTGGTACTTTTTTTTTTGCCAAAGTAATGTTTTGTTTAAAAGCATTTATTTATCGCACTGAATGTTATCTATGTAAAATATACTTCTACTAATTTAGTAGATCTTATAATTCTAGTTATTGTGTAGAAGTACATATTGAAAATAGATGTATATGAATTAATTGTAAAACTATTTATGTTAATTTAATTTTAAACATTTCATAATTTGATCGTAACATATTACTTAGTTAGTGATTCAACCCCTATATATTAGCTTGCATTTAACTTTTTTCTTTTGGCGTGTACCTTGGAACCGAAAGCCCAACATGCTCCGATTACTCTAGTTCGAGCTGGGTCGACCCACTAAGGGTAAAGACTGTAAAGTTCTCCCAGTCAAGGGTTTTCTCTATTTATAAAATTCGAACTCAAAATATTCTTAAGGAAAATAAGCACCGAACCGCTTGAACTAACAATTGTTGATTAGCTTGTGCTCAACTTTATGTGTACTATATATATATATATATATATATATATAAACATTTCATAAATTAACCAGAACATATTATTTAGTTTACAATTTTACATCCTATTTATTAGCTTGTACTCAACTTTATATATATATATATATATATATATTAGACCATGAACGTCTCTTTAAAAAAAAAAAAGTTTGTGCCAAAGTACGTTCGGTTTTTTAGGCCTACAGTCCTATCATACTCGAGAAGTGACAAAGCTACTCCAAGTTGAGTACAACATCCTTTCCACCAAGCTAGGAGCTTTTTCAACATTTACTCTCTCAAGATGATTAATTATTCATTGAGTAAGAATCAATCAAAATACTTATAAGTAGGAATTTATGGACTCATTATGAGACCAACTTTTCACTTTTAAACATCTTAATTGAGTGTTACATATTCAAGTGAATGAGTAATACTCTTCCAATATTTACTCCTCCCGAAATGTCCTTGTCCATCTCAGTCTCAGCAATAATCACAATATTATAGTGGCTCCACTACCTCCTTTGGTATCCTACAAATTATTATAATTAATCCGATGAAGAAGAGAGTTTAGTAGTTAGTACAGCCACACTATTTGTTGACTTGAATGTCACAAGTTTCAGATTCAATTCGCATCTGGTGGAACTTTTTAATTATCTTATTATTTTATTTTTCTTGTTCTTGTACTTGATCAAGAGTATTTCTTATAATCCAAAAAATAAATAAATTAGACAAGCAGGTCCAATGCAAAAGGAAGTTAACTCTCAGGGAGAAGATTTCAATGGGTCAGTATCAGGTCAGGTCATGTCGAATGTGTTCCATTAACATGTCGCGGGTCTACCTGATATGCGTGCTGATCTTAGAATATTTCAAGGTTCTAATAAGAGTGTTTCATTTATTATCAGAGATAACATCAATACATTGGCAAGTGGCTAATCATTTCCCGGGACGTGAAAGAGAGAGTCGACGACCACGTTTAATGTTCCTTTAGAATTTTATTGAGAGCATTATTCTTACATGGGATAGGAGACACCCCATACATGAGAAGTGACTGTTACATAGTTCGCTATATTATTATAGGACGAGGGGACTTATTTAGTCCACTATCCCTGCAAGTGCTCTCCTTTGATGATATGATCTCTCTTCGCTTCTCAATCCTGCAAAACACGAACAGATAATTGAGAACACGAACGCTTAATTGTAAGAAATTAACAATTACGTGAGTCGTTCTACGTCCCTTTCACATGCTTTTGAATAATGGCTGAACAGAACCGGGAACCTATTCTGTTCTGTGAGGAAAAGGCGTGGCTCTGCCTTTTTATCCTGAAGTTATCTTTCCATGCCTATTATTGCAGAATTGGTTTCCTGAATTGGTAATGATCGTTCGAGTCTCTTTCGTTCGTATCATTACAAAGCATGCCCCTTACTTCGACTGTGCATTTCCATCTCAGCCGTGTGATAACGATCTCATAAGCCAAACTATGAATATTTTGAAAGCCTTCCAAAAGAGGAGGGAAAAGCTATCGAATGGTGATGGAGCAGATTCGATTCGATCATCTCTGTTGCCCCTTAGGCCATCTCTAGTGGCTTCGAAAATTTAGACTTTTCTAGAGCTTATTACGCCGCAGTGTCTGCCTGGTCCCTCCATTTTCTGTTGTTGCTACTTAGAAATTATAATGCGGATGCTTGTTTTTGATGGTTCTCTTTCGCTTCACCATGAGCCATATGATCGATCCGAAAATAGGAAGCTTCTTATAAAACATGCTTTTAGATATGTTCATTTGCTTGGTAACTTGGTCTGAACGAGAAGCGGCGATAGTCCACATGTATATCTTTTTGTGCTATTCGATTAGCGAAGATATCTGAGCATTCAGTTTGGTGTTGTTGCGATCCCGATCTTAAAGCATGCAGTCTCTTTTAGGCTACTGAAACCCAACATATCCGATGACAACTTTAAAACTTATCGTACCGTGGCAGTCGTAAAAGACATATTGTCTTATCACCTTGGCTTGTTAGTCTCATCCAATATTTTCTCGCAAATCCAAATCCACTGTCGAAAGTGATCCCATACATTTCCCAAAATATTAGCTCGCATCAAACAGACGGGTGTATTTAGTGGGTAACGGCATTTAATGGGATAAAATAATTCGGTATAATTAACCATGATAATATACTGAATGCTTCTACCCCGCACCCCCACTTTTTCTTAGGGGATGGGTTGGGTCTGTTCTTATTTTACCCAAGGGTTTTGAATTAGCCCCCTTGTCACACGAACCGGACCGATTCATCAGATTCTGATATTGTCGAAATCAAAGTAGGTGGTAAAGTAGTGGGAAGACATGGAAATAAAGGTATCATTTCAAAAAATTTACCTAGACAAGATATGCCCCATTTGCAAGATGGAAGGCCTGTTGATATGGTCTTCAATCCATTAGGCGTCCCCTCCCGATTGAATGTGAGACAGATAGTTGAATGCTCGCTCGGGTTAGCAGGGGATCTCCTCTTTTCTATGTACACAATGATTTCGTAGAATGAGCAGGGCCCATTTGAAGTGGCCCTGGCCCAGGTAATGGAGTTGGGCCTTGGCCGCTTCACGGTCCGGCTGATATATATAGCTACATCGCACAGGGCGACCTGCCAACAATGCGCGAATGAATCAAATAACCAAGTTTACAAGATTCTCGCAGGTTGGACCAGCCCTCTGGCTAAATTTAGTACTACACGTATAATAACTCTCGCCTTATATTATGATCACGAGCTACGCAGACTTGAGTAAGAACTTATACTATACCAATGATGTCCAGGCAACAGGTGTTTCGACAATCTATTGTATATTGGATAGTTTTTCTATGTTTAGGCTGTTCCGATTTCTCCTTTCACGTGGTTTATTTTGCGGGCGTCGTTTCCCGTTATTTATCGGTCTCTAGGTTTATATATATGTTGTCAGATGAATGGTTCTGAGACTGATCGATGGCAAAGTATCATCCTTCATTTCTTTCTATTTCACTGCGGTCATGACCAAGAAAAATGAGACGTCGTCCGGACTCTCAGTCCGGACAGTAGAAGTACTTTAATTTTTTAACAAATATGTTGAGTAATGTGAAGATATTACACACATATATATATATATATCTCTAATACCCCCTCAATCTGTTATGGGCTTAGCTACTGACAAATTGCTATGATGGGACTGAAATAATGAAAGTGATACATTTTTAGTGAGCGAGTCTGCAAGTTGTGATGAGTGGGGACATATCGTACAAGAAGTTCTCCACGTGCCAGTCGCTCTTGGATGAAATGATAGTCAATCACAATATGCTTACTACGATCATGTTGGACTGGATTATGTGAAGATATCACATATATATCCTTAATGGGGAGTGTTTACATAGGCCAATCGGAGCGTGCCACGTCACAGATTGTCAAGTAATTGTCGATGTCGAAATAATAACTTATTAAATAGCAAAAAACTGATTATTTAACAAGAAATTTATTATTTTGAAAATATTCCTTGCTAATAATAAGAAACTTGTTATTTTGTGATAAATTTATTATTTTGAATACAACAACAATCTTGTTAAATAACAAGTTATCTTACTAAATAATAAGAAACCTTTTTTTTTTTGGAGTCTCCGTAAAACCTACCTTTTAAGGAGCCTCCGTATCCTAACTACACTCAACATAAAATTATCACTGGGCTGCCACGCCAAGGTGGTAAACTGTGACTAATGTGGGTGTGCTTTATATTTGTTTTCCGACAGCCAAACTGCTGGATCGATGTAGCCTTTTTGTCACATAATCCTTTCTTGTCCTATGTTTGGAAGTACTAGGTGCAAGTCATTCCGAAAGTAAGTATTTTTGTTAACTAACATATAATCACTTGCGTAATGCAAACAGCCAATAAGCTGATCACAATTTCTTCTCGACGAAAAAGAGTACGCTAGATCATTGCAACTTATATATTATCAATAAAGTTGTGTAACTCGGAGATGATCTAGCACATCGGAGGGCAACCCTTCACGTTTGTTTGTTGGGAATTTGTCATAGATATAAATGACAATGGAATAAATACATGCAATTTCTCATATACTTTTGTCAGCTTCGTCGTCTTTTGCACCTTTTGGGAGGAGGGCAAGCTCGTTTTGACATGCTCACACAACGCAGAGTAACTTTGGGACCAATTGGGACCATAAGTATTACTCTAGCTAGTTACTAATTCGTTATGCTGCCCTGACAGTGACTGTAAGACTATGTCCACCTGAAATGCATGTTCGTATGTACGTAGCTAAGGATAAACATAAACATAAATGGATTGTACGTCTTGGTTTTCGGAAACCAGGAAGTACATACCGGTTCTTTTCATAAGCATGAATATTCAGGACTATATGTCAACCTATTTCAGAAATTCGAAAATAGTTCTGTTTGGGAGTGATTTGTTGCCATTTCCTCATCCAAGCCCTCAAGAGACATGCCAAATCTTTAGAAGATTGTTTTTGGGTTGACGCATGCTTATTATTCTTTGAATTGTTCATGCTACAACTAATCCTAGAGAAAACTGATCATGTAAACCACTGGTCCAGTAATTTGAGGTGCCCTTTTTGTAACTAGAAAATGGATAGGACTCGGTGTACGCCGTAACCGTGCTTGGTAGGAATTCCATCACAGAATATGTGCGTTGTAGGTCCGGATCGAGATCCAGACCACATGCATATATCCAAATCCAAAGCCAAAAGGACGAGGGAATTAGGAAACTTCCAAAGTGATTTTCGGACCACATGAGAACCCACAGTGATCGAACCACATTTCAAAATCTAATATATATGACAACCCGCCCGTATCTCACTAAATTAAGAGATACATCGCCCGTCCCCACAAACGTTCCGTCGATGTGATAATCGGTCGGTAACAATAATACTAAATATCAACCTAAAAAACAGCCAAGATGGGAAGACTGGAACGCACACACAGTCCCGGAGCATACAGCTATATCATGATAGATCAGCATATAGCTCTAGAGGAGTTCTGCACATATACATATACATATATATATATATATATAATCTCAACCAGATATTTTCTTTTTATTATTATTATTATTTTCTTTTTCGTAGTGAAATTTACGTGGTGAATCCAAGATAGGGAAAGAGCGGATGATAATAGTCAAAGCAAGGGGATGACATAACTACAAGTCAAAACTGATGCATGTCAATGAGAGGGACAGAGAGAGAGGCTCGACGTCTGGTCGTTCACACCCGTCATTCCATGCACTCATTAATTTTTTTGAAATTAATTCCCTCCCCCAATATTTTCTATTTATTACGTATCATTTTCTTTTTTCTTTTTAAAATTTATCTATCGAGATGTCCATCTCAGCATAATCAGCTTAATGAGTTACTTCAGTATATACCCCTTTGCTATCCTATAAAATAATTAATTAGATTCGGAAAAGGATTTAGTACAGTATAAAATGTCGAATTCGAATCAAGAGTTCGTGAATCCATTTCTAAAAATTTCTTATTCCTTTATATTTTATTTTTCTTATTTTATATTTGACCGATAAATCTCTCTTAATTATAATAAAAAAAGATAATAAATTAGGAAAACATGTTATTTCTACTTTATACGGCAACTGTCGGACATCACATTTATCAATACATCCATCTATACAATTATCACCATTTCATTTAGGGCTTATATGTAACTTTTTTTTTTCGGTGGAGAAAATTGTGAGATACATTACTCTTACAATTTTGGGAGATCGAGCATTAAAAATTATTCATTTATTTTTAATTCTTAACCGTGGTACAATTTAACTAGTTGCTTCGTCACCAGTCCAAAATTGTAAATTGGATTTCTGCTGTTACATATTATAATTAGTTTGCATAGAAAACCTTGTTGGCTTATCTGACATATCTTCTTGTCGTGGACGACGTCGACTCCATCTTCCCTGCATATATAATTCCTATCCCTCTCCATGCTCTCTCTCTCTCTCTCTCTCTCTCTCTCTCTATCTATCTATCTATCTAATGCTATATGCTAAGTCATCAACAGGAACAACTCCCCCAGCTAGCAACTTCAGTTCCTCTCTTCTCTCTATATATCTCTCCCCATCTCTGTGGATGAGTTGCGTTCATCTTCTCTGTAATGATAAAGAAATAATGGACGAGCGTCGTCGGCCTCGGAAGCAACCAAAGACAGCGCTAAGAAGTATTGACTCTGAAGGTTCGAGACTAAGCCAGTTCTCATCGACAAACTGATGATCCTTAGTTAGTTACTCTATTTGGTTTTCTGGAGAGGATGAATTAGTGCTGTTCATACTTTCTTCTTAAGTTTATCTAGATATATGTATATACACGTGTATGTATATATATATATATATATATATAATATAAGCATATATGTGCAGCATGGGCGTAGTACTTAGATTGATTTGTTTGCTCTATTTCGAGATGCAGAAGTTAGTAGCATCGAATGGGATTTCATACACATGACAGAACAGGAGGAGGATCTCATATATAGGATGTACCGACTTGTCGGAGACAGGTAAGACATAATTCCCTCGGTTATATTATCGTTGTTCCTTCCTGCTCTATGATTGTTGAATTTTCATCTGCGACTAATCTCGTCTACAACTATTATTTAGCATTACATATCCATTTCATTTATTTTTCATTTTATTAATGTGGGGGAGAGAAGTGTGCACTAGAATGAGAGATCGAAGGCCCGACAATAACTATGAAAAAATAACACGCTTCGACCTGCCTAGTTGGTAATGGTTTATGCAACACGAATAGACAGTAATATGCAGATATTTCGTATCAAAAGTCTTTATGAAAAAAATTAAATGTAAATTAATATAACTACATAATATTTTGAAAAAATAAACAGTAAGTGGAGAGAAGAAAATAAATAGGTATTAATTATCCTTTTACCATTTTCGGCTTTATTCCAAACATTTTGCAAAGACGACTGTAGATTTGCAGGGGACTTGAGATGTGATTCTCATCGATAGGGATGTATTACGAAAATGGTACCGTTTGGTGAAGGTTGCAGGGGTGCATACAGAGCAAGAGGTATTTAATGCAACGAGCCCTCTCATATAAATGTTGTTCTCTCAAAGAACAATTATCCACATATGAAGGTGAAAACAAATTTACTAGAGGATAAAATCTCGAATAATTCTATCAGACAATGGCGTTCTGGAGAAAAATTTAAGCGTATCTAGTAAGAGTGGCATAAATCGAGATTGAGTCAATCAATGTCCTTTTCATTGCTATAGTACTATTCTCATTGGCAGTTATGATAATCGAGTGATCCATT
Organism: Punica granatum; assembly: GCF_007655135.1. Taxonomy (NCBI): domain Eukaryota; kingdom Viridiplantae; phylum Streptophyta; class Magnoliopsida; order Myrtales; family Lythraceae; genus Punica; species Punica granatum. The sequence goes on from NC_045127.1 coordinate 50,149,557, forward strand.
GCTGAGAAAGATGCTCTCTCTATAAAAGATATTACGTGTTTTCTTTTTCTCCGGTGAGACCAAGATGATGTCTTCGGCCTAATAAGAAAAATTAATCTTCACTCGGACGAGAGTCAGCGTGCCCCGGCAACCAAGAGATGTTTTGCGTTATGTTCTTAACGTTTTACCATTTGGAATTGGTAGTATCGGTGGAATATGGCTCGAGAATGTTAATTGGGTTGGGGAGAGAGAGAGAGAGAAAAGCCGAATGGAATAATTGCAAGACAGGGCACGCTATTGCGAGCGACTGAGCAGCATAATGCGTTTCATGGCAGATAAAGAAGAAAGTGGGCAGGCTTTAATTAAAAAAAAGTAAATAAAAAATAAAACTTGGGATGAATTTAACTTGGAAATAATGAGTAAATTGATGATAAAACTAAACGTGCCCTTCTGAAGACTGAATGAATTTGGCTTCAGTTTGTTGTTCCTTGTTGATTGGGTTTGCATTGCACCAATGCATGATGAAGACGCTACAGCACATACCTCTTTATTTTCTTTTTTCTTTTTTCTTTTGCCAGAACACATAGCTTTATATCCACACATGTGGGACCTCCTCTTCAGTTAGGGTTCCTAGTAAAATTTGTACTTATGTAATCATCAATCCTTTTGAAATGCTTTTTTTGACTAAGTGGTTGCATAGGACTTCTCTGGGCATGTTTGGTTCGCCGGATTTGATCAGGAAAGGATTACGTATTTCGCACGGAATACACAATCCGACGTTTGATTCGCAGGTCATGCGGAATACCTATTCCGGATGGACCCATAATCCGGCTTTCACCCGGATTGAGGAAGCTTCATGTAAAGGTCCGAATTAGCTAAGGAACATCCGGAATTGATGCTAAAAATACTAAAATGCCCTCAGCATTGTTCATTAATTTCAAAATGTGCCATCGTTTAATTATGCTTATTAAGTTATTAAAATAATTAATTTTATTAATAAACACAATTTTTAGTAATTTAATTAAAATATTAATTTTATAAAATTATTTACTTTTACATTTTTTAAAATGTTTTTTTATTAATTATAAAAATTGTCATTAAACTTATCTATTTATCTTATAAAACCTATTATATTTAGCATTAAGGACATTTCTGTCTTTTTATTCTATTCATATTCTTTCTATTCCTTATTCAACTCAATCAAATATCAGAATATAATTCTCAATTTTGCTATTCCCTCCAACCAAAAAAAAAAATTTCATCAGAATTTCTATTTTATTCCTTATCTATTCTATTTCCAGTCTATTCTAATCCTGCTATCCAAACGTAGCCTTAATGGAACCCTCACTAAAACGACTATGTTCTCACATACATTCTTTCGACTTACATAATTCATAAGCATATCGCCTGCTTATGGACAAAAGCTTAGGTTATATGAGGGTGATTGGTCCGACACTATCTTTTCAGGGGCTGTTGTCGTACGCGGTAACATGCATATGTGATGCGTGTACATTATTAGTACATTTAGGGAATAATCGCTGAGAGATCATACTCATGGTACGTACTTGTTTTACATACTAAAGGCCCTAAGTGATGGGCCATGAACACGAACTGTCGTACTATATGTTGTGTTGTGTTTGAAGATACCAGCAATTCTTGAGTATGTACATGTTTAATCTATAACAATGTTAGTTAGGGATAATATATAGATATATACACGCACAAATAGTTATATATATATATATATATATGATGTTTGTATATATTTAATTTTGTAGGTGGGATTTGATAGCTGGTCGGATTCCAGGGCGTAAAGCAGAAGAGATAGAGCGGTTTTGGATAATGAGACACGGCCGAGCTTTTGCGGAGAAGAGACATACAACCAAGAATCATCGTTATCGTCACCAGTCGTCCAACAATTGATGATCAATTATTATCCCACGACACCGCTCATAATTAATAAAATTTTGCTTTAATTTCAATTCCTGTGTATACAATTAGCAGCGTGGAGATTTTAATCTGTGTCATATTTATTCTGTCTATTTTATTGTTAGGAACATCGAGCCCTTTTTTCTTGTTCTTTTTTTTTTTTTCCTTTTCGTTTCTATTTTTAACTGCCTGACATCTAAGCTTGCTGGGGCATTCTTTTTTTTTTGGGCTTTTCTTTTAAGTTAATTAATTGTTTTGGACATGATGTAATATTTGATCGTTTGTGTTGCCGGAACCGATATATGAGACTCCGATCATTCCTCTCGCACCACAAGTAAGCGATATAGTGAGCATATATATATATATATATATTTCTTTTTTCCAAATTCTACAGTATGGACTTTTAAAAGTTCCATAAAGTGCGGAAGGTTTTTGAATCTTTAGATCTCCATCAATTTAATCTTGACGGTTTTTTATTTTTCAAGTTTTAAAATTTTAAAACATCCCAAAAAAAATCGCGATCTCACCCTTCAATTATGTAAAATGCGCTTTTAACCTACTTGTGTTTCCATCGAGTTTGCCGGGTTTAACATGATTTTTATCGCCGATTGCTGGGTTTCTCTTCTGCAAAATCCCTCTCTTTTATCGACTTAGACGGCAAAGACATGTACAAGGAACACCCAGAAGAAGATGGAGGAGGAGGGTTCATTGATTGTTCAGAACATACGTACAAAGGGGATGCAAGCGGAAAGGGAGCCACAGCTTGAACGAATTGAAGCTCGGAGTCAACATCGTCTTCGTCGAAGGGGACAAAGGAGAATTGGGGGAGCTCTTCTTGGACCCATTTCTCCTTCTCAGCCCCATCATCAAAAATCCAAGGAATGCAAGTGACGAGGGAGCTCAAACTTGAACGATTTGAAGCTCGGAAACGAGATCAGTTTTCGTCGAAGAAGAAAACAATCTTTACCCACATTCGCCCATTTGAGTTTCCACGCCCATCTCACCAGCACCACCTACCTCCAGCCCCTCCATTTCCCTTTTTTTTTTTTAATAAGATATTTCTATAATATTTTCAAATATTTTGATTCAAAACAGTCCCCTTTTGAATATTCTAATATTTTTAATGACAATGTCGGTCCACATGAGCAACACGTTGGATGGCCGTCACGGAGATTTGACGATTGGACTAACTTGTATAACGGAATTGAAATCTATGGACTAATTTGTTGGCTTTTGAAATTTATGGACCAAATTGATGGCCGCCTGAAACTTGGTGGAGCAAATTGACGGTTTACTGTTATATTAAATAAATTGGTTTGTAACATGGCACTTCTTCATTGGTCCACGTGTAAGGACTAATTTGTAATACTAATTAAGGTTTGTGGGTAAAAAATATAAAAGTAAAGATTTTAAATACTTAAAAAAAAATAATGTACACGATCCGTAGCAAATGACGGTGATTTAAGGGTTATATTGATATTATATGATGTTAAAATTCTAAAAATGTGCACTGCACCGTTGAAGTAGCTTTTTTTATTTCCCTATAAAAAAAGACGCATGTCTTGGGCTCTGAATATTTTATATATGTCCAAGAAAAAACCGTGATTGTATGTCCTTTCATTTTCAGGTTCATTTCCTTTTGCCAGTTAGCAAAGTATATATGTTGAAGTAAAAAAAGAATGCAGTGCGATGGCATATATCTTTGCTCGTCAATTAAAAGGTTGTAAGTTCGATTCTCATAATAAAATTATCAATATTTCTTTATTAGTTATTAAAATTTTTATATTATTATACTAAATCTTAAAAGTATATATATTAAGTATCCGAATTAGGTATGTTAATTAAATTTTACATACACTTATATTTGAAAAGATTATCTGAGCAAATCTTCTAGGAGAGCGTACCCTTTCTTTATACTCTCTCTCTTCTAATAACAACTACAAATAAAAAAGAATAATAATATATTTTTTTTTCAAAAATGCTAGATCCTTCTAAGTGGAGTGCCTAAATATTTTCTTAATTCAAAATTCTATTCACACATCTATTGAAGATATAATCCTTGAATCTCAATGCCATTATAAGTGAAATTTTGAATTAGGATTATTTTTTATTTTAATTATGAGGAGTATATAGCAATATTCTAAAAAAAAAAATCTCATGAATTCTTGGACTTCCGACCAATGAGTTCCTTGCCTTCTTTGCTCAGTCGAGCTTCTTGTTCCTTACTGTAGTCTCGGTCCGTAGCTTTAATACTCCGATTTTTATAACCTTTGTCTATATTCACAGTTGATGCGACTCTGTACCGACTTCCCTATGTAGATGGCTAAATTACTTCGTAGCCTTAGCCTAGTTTCTTTCTTACGATTAAATCAGAGGTCTTCCTTGGCTTTCGTCCCTGTGCCTATAGGCCAAGGCTTAGCTTCGTATTGCTTAATCTTGTCTAATTTCATGATTTACAATTAGTTTGTAGATAAAAAGGCTACAAGGCGTAACATAATTACGATGCTTTTTGCTCATTTTCTTAAACTAGACATATGAACTAATAAAAACGACACACTGTCCAAATTACAGTAAGGACAAGTCTCCAAGGCTTTACATTGACTAGAAGTCTTAACCGTGCTACAGGTTGTGGTACATTTTACGCTTCATCTTTCCACGAAAGATAATGAAATCTAATTGGATGGAATGATTTCGCATCATGAAGTGTCTAATTGCATAGTGTGGATTTCTTCCATTTCGGCTACCAATCATATTCGATTTTATTTTTTCCCTAGATAACACCGATAGTTCGTGATACACAAGGTGATAAATATTGGTTTAAAAGGAGCAGTAGATGTGAGAAGAAATCAAAATGGATAGGTACGTAGCTGGTCGTTATTTTACAAATGAATATATTGATCTCCAACTAATCGTTCTTATAACTAATTAAAAACACGGGGCTTCCCAGAGAAAAACGTGATACACATAATATACAACCAATCGGCCGCTTTTAAAATAATTTAACAAAAATTTAAAAGAGACAGTGACTAATGGATGGTGTAAGCGTTAGCCAATTTTGAAGAAAATCGATATAGTCTTAGAGATGGTTGAGAGGGAGGATCAAATGAGATGAAGATGATGTAATTAATTTACAAATTTAACCTCAAATTAGTCATTGATTTGTTCTAAACGATAATTGATGATGAGTAATATATAGAAATATCACCTTTTTAACGAAAATGGAGCTTGGCAGCTTTAATCTTCACTACTTCGAAATTCAAAAGACCCCTTTTGGTCGCACTTCTAATTTTCGATATTGTTCATACTTCAGCTACCTCGATTATTAAAATCCATTTTGATCGAAGTAATCATAACAAATATAATAAAAACAAAACTACCTACCATTCTCATATATAACTTCTTTTCTCTCCCTCTACACTTTAACTTGCACCCTTTTGTTTGCCATGAGGATCAAGTGCCCTTTGCTTTTGCCGCAAGGGCACTCATCATTGCCTATATATATATATATATATATATATATTGACCTCTTTTTTTTTCCAATTATCTAAAATTATGCTAGTTAAATATTCCATATCACATCAAAGAGGATATAACGTAGTGGTGCATACACCTCGCTTGATAATCAAGAGATTGCATGTTCGATATTTAGTACATGAGACAACTCGTGCCCCTCTATTAACTATTAAGATTTATATTTTATTGTATTAGGATAGTATGTCCCTTTATAATCAAAAAAAAAAGTTTTATATGATTTTGTAGATATATTTTACCTTTTCGATACGCTTCCTTTAATGCTGAAATTGATTTTACATTACTTCCAAGGGAACTTGCAGTTAAGGCTGTATCTTTCATCCATTTGTTTTAATTATTTTATAGAAAACTTTCATTTCGGTCCCCAATGTTTGACTCCGCCATCCACTTCATCCTTGAAGTTTTGGAGCCATCAGTTTCGTCCTTTAAGATTGAATTTCCCCATCAATTTAGTCCCTCAATCCAACCACCATTTAAAAAGACTCAACGGCGTCCAAAAAATAAAGTTTAATTAAATTAAAAAAGAAAAACAAAAATAATAACAACGGATCTGGGTAACAGGTTTGGCGGTGGCAAATCCCGGCAAGCCACCTTCCTCCGCCCCACTCCCGCCAACCCTCACCTCCTTCGTCCTTTCCCCTCTCGTTGTTTCCCCCACATCCAATATACACATAACCCCAGCCCCACCATCAATATGTGTGTATATTGCCTCTTTCTCTTCCCTCATCTGAAGTTTAATCTTTTCTATTCTCTCTCCTTCACTCTCTCTCTTCTCTTAGTCTTACGATTTTCATTAGTCCTCATTTCTCGAAGGCCAGTGAAAGGAATATGTAAATTTTTGGGCTCAAGGATCTCTGATATTATTGAAGAGCTCCCTTTTATTCGACTCTAACTTTGAACCTCTGCAAGTTTTTCACCGGCAGCAGGCCGAGAAGATGAACGATCACGACGATGATGGGGCAACCACCTTAGATTTCAACACCAGCGTCGGCGCGCCATAGATGTAGACCACTATCCGACTGCCCCGCCCCAGTAAGCACTCCGCCATCGGTGAACAATGATCACCCAATACCATTCCAGACCATACCCTTGAAGCATGAGCCTATCAACTCGAACCCCATCTCTGATCAGACATGAAGCACCAGGGCCCTCCATGCCTCACCGCTGAGCTCATCTTCCCCTTACCCAGAAAACAAATCTTTTAGTTTTATTTTTTTTCACTTGCTGTTTTTAATTTAACATCATTTTTTGGATGTTGTAAGCCTTTTGGACAGAGGGACTAGATTGATGGGGAAATTCAATCTCTAAGGATGATATTGATGGCTCCGAAAATTCAAGGATGTAGTTAATAGCCGAGTCAAACATTGGGACCGAAATGACAGTTTACTCATTATTTTATTATTTTTCGGATTTGTGCTGATTAAATGGTCCACAAACCTGGAGATGTGACACACACACACTACATTTTTTCCCCCATCTTCTGGCTTGATAGTTATTCTACATATTTAAGTTTCAAACAAATGAACAAAATGAATGTTACAGTCAAGAACATTGCATATTAAAAATTTAGATCGATAAATCAGTTAATTTCGTGGCTCCACGAACTCGGGCTTTATTTAATGATATGATTAAATGATGTTTTCATTAGCTGATCAATTTGGAAATTCTCAGTAAAAATATACACAAATTTCTATCGAGTAGGTCCAGATCAGAAACGAGTATTTTTTTTTTCGGTAGGTAGAAACGAGTAATTTTATTAGGATGATTTAGAGAATCAATGAATGGGTTCCAATTAATAGAATCCCTTCCCGCATAGCTTAAGTCGTACCTCTTTGTTTTTCCTTGCCAAAATTGGAAATTATACTTCCTCTCTTCTTTTTTTTTCTTTTCAATCAGACTAATGTATTATCTTCTATCGAAAAAGGATAATGTATTATCTTCCGCCCGATATGCTTCTATTCCGACGTCGAGATTTATACTTTGTTCAAAATATAACCCGAGAATCAGATTGTTGGATGGTTATCATCATAATGACAATGTTCATAGTCACACAAACCTTCCAATTATAACCAAAATTATTGCAAGATTTCCGCTTAACCTATCAAGAATTGGCTATCTCCAATCGGAAGTTTTAACTAATTAATTTCATGATACCCAATTATAAACACAACGACTTCCTTTCCATTTTTCGATGTGGAATTGACTGTAATTCTTAACACGCAACAATTATATTGTTCCATAATGATTTTTATGGATTGTGGAACCTCTTTATTACCGGACAAGAAGAGGGAGCGCTATTGTATTACACCTTCTTTCCAACCAAATTGGAAAAATTAAATAAATTACAATATTGTCCGGAAGCGATATGGAGCGGAATCGCAGTTTCCTTGTCCAACACGTCCTACACCCCATCAATGTCAAGCGGTCCGACGGGCCTGCATATGCATATAGTTTGTGCCTTTGGGCCTGAAAGAGGCCCAAAAATTGTGAAGCCCATGAAGTCCTCGTCAATATTTTGTTATTTATCTCTTCAAATTTAGGATATGGTACCGTACGTATGGAAAAACTTAAGTAGCATATTCATCGTATTAAATCTATGAGCATTCTTTATAATCAAAAAATAACTTGTGTATCATAACTAATGGAGAAAAGTTAGCTTAAATATAAATTCCACTGCTTAGATATTCCAATGACGAGGTCAGTCCGTCCCCTCCAGCTTGACCGTGACTTGCATTGCCTCGAGGGGGGTATTGGGACAGCGATGGAGCCCCCGCGGAGGGAGTTTTTTCCCGAATAGGAGATCGTAGGAGAATCCCCAGTTCTAAGGGCCCTGTCTCCGGCCCTCATCCCCGGACATCGCAGGTTTCGTACTTGGCCTCTATGCGGATATGAAGGTCAGTGATGGAGCCCCAACGAGGGATGTGGCACGTTCTCCTCAGCATATTATGAGTATAGCACCTTACCTTAACGTACCAATTAAAAATAGACGTTATTTAATTTATTTTCTACTTGATTAAGAATATAATAAATATCTCCTGCAGCAATACTAGCTAACCAGCCAGCACAAACGTATTAGTACTAAGGAACCGAAAAGGACAACTATTTTATTGATACAACCCAAAAAAAAAAAAAAAACGATCGAGGACAACAGAAATGATATAGTCAGCCGACTATATTTAGAAAGATAATTTTATATCTTGATGACAACTTGGGGCTACAGCGTCTTCTTGCTGAGCAGCAGAATCCCGAGCCACCTCCCACGTCGGCCCCTAAAGCCCGTAACTCGGAAGGTGACGCAGAAGACGAGTTCGAAGAGCCAATGGATCCAAATTTCGGAGGTCTGTGTGGGCAGTACGGCCTCTGGGAAGGAGCCTGGCTGGTCAAGAGAAGCTAATGTAACTCGATCCCCGTCTCACGCACACGTTCGCCAGTCCCTTCCTCTCCATTCTTCCAAGTGATGCATATGTGGTGAGACATGTTTGTGATCTACTTGAGAAAAGAGAGAGATATTGATGCAGCGACATCGTCATTTGACTCGAGACTTTTTAGATTTGATGATCATATGAGAAATTCTTATATATTCATTTTTTTTCCTTCTATTGCATGACATTCTATAATTTATGAGGCTCGCTCCGCAGGGCAAAAAAAAAAAACAAAAACAAAAAGTATTTGACGTTTGTGAAAGCTTCATTATATTATATTTATGTTGACTAACTTATCCACGACAAAGATAAAAGAAAAGTGTCATGTAGCGGACTATCAATAAATGGACTAGAATAATCTGAATATCTAATTAATTATTCGAAACATACGATAATTTCAATGGCAGATCTCCATTATCTCATACAATCTTCTTAATAAATGTATATCTGTTGTTTACACTTTTAAGCCATATTGTAGACCCGTGTTCTTTTACTTTTTCCATATTCATTTTAATTTACTCCTTTTTAAAAAAAAAATTACCCACCAATTTTGACCCTTTCTCATTTTTGTCCCTTTTTTTGATTTCTTCTTATATTCTCTAAAAAAATCTCAAAATTAACATGCCCTCACTATCTATACATTAATTAACTAAAACATTTTACATCTTACAAAAATGGAGTAAAGTATCATTTTAACACTCCCGCATATATTTTTCTCTAAATAATATTACACACAACTTTTGTCTCTATTAATTTGTAAAAAAATAACAATGAAGTGGGTGCTATTGTAGTGTTATGTCAAAACTTTCAAATTATAATTAATACAAAATACATTAATATTAGCACGAATATATATATATATATATATATATCCAACACCAAAACGATAGGGCTCAGCAGAGGTCAGCACTAATTAACATAAAAGAACTAATTGGGAGCCGAAAAAGTCAACAATTGATTGATTCTAGATTTGCATGAACACATGACAAATATAGGAATGATTACCAAACGAAAATATACTAATCAGCAGAACTTGGAGGATCGAAGAAAATTTCATTTGATCAATGGGGTTTATGACATCTTCTTGCTGATCAGAGCCCCGAGCCGCCTCCCACATCGGACGCTGTCATCTAATATCTCCTTGAGGTTGTACTTGTACTCGAACCCTATCTCTATCAGCCTCGAATTATCGCATCTAACTTTGCTGCCGGATGAGTCCCCCATAAACCTGCCCAGTTAAACTTATAGTGTCACGAGCAAATATATACAATAACTTCGAGTTTTATATCCTTCCCAACAACGGAAACTACTCACTCTTCTGTAATCTCCCACTCCGGGTAATTTTCTCGAAAGTAAGCTGAAATTTCTCGAATGGAGACGCTTGTGGCTGAGCAAAGAAACCGACCCTTCATCGACTGTTTCTCTGCACAGAAAATATGTGCCTCGCATACATCATCAATGTGAACTAGCGGAACTGATCCCACAACGTCCTGCAAATACTTGAGGCCAAAGAAAGCTTGATGGTCACCCAAAATAGGCGAAAGGACCACCAACGTGCTCAGTGGGACATCTCGATGGATAGTCTCGCCCGCCACCTCAGCACAATCGAGGCTAACCACTTCTGGCCTAGAATTCTCTCTGTCATTGTACTTCAGCAGCTCTTTCTCTGCTAACGTCTTCGATCTCGTATAAGCCTGCGAGTAATACAGCAAGAGGTGTGAAATTTGAACGGCACAAAACAAGGGAAAGCAACATGGAAAAACAGGACGTCCTTACCGGAATCTAAAAAACAACACATGTGCTAACAAGCAGATTAAATAATCCCATAGGATCCAAAGTTGTAATTGGATTTGATGCAACTCGATGTGATCGTGGCTTCTTAGTATAGGAATGGGATTATGTACCAGCACAGAATCAACAGAACAAGTAATTGGGGCGTCCAGTGGTGTCCAAGTGGATTCATCCAATATGCTGGACCGATAGCCAGTTCCATCCTCATTCAGTGGGGACATCGCTAGCACACTGCCAGTGTAAATCAGACGCTTGACGCTGCCTGATCGGATGCAAGAGTCAGCAATGCTCCTTGCCGCCTCGACGACAACGTTGGTCAAATTCTCAAGCTGCTTGAAAAGAAAAGGAGAGAAAGAAAGCTGAGAAATAGGCCAATCTCAATTAGCAGATTGGATCATACAAGGTTCTTCAGGGAACTGATGGAACCTGATCCTTTGAAGCCCCGAAGAGCACCGGATGGGCGACATGGAAGACCGACTCACACCCTTGGATGGCGGGTTCAAACTCTGCCGGATTGAGCAAGTCCGCTTGGAAGAGTACGAGATTGGTGTCTCCATTTGGAAGGGACCTGAGAAAGTCCACCTTGGATCTGTCCTCTGCAAAAGTAAGATTCAAAGAAACACGCAGACGTTCACTGTGAGCAAAATATACGGCATCAAAAGCCCGTAAACCGGAATGAGGAGGTGCATAAGAAAAAAGAGATGAAGGACAAGAGCCGATGAACCCAGGTTTCTGAGGGTCGTGTGGACAGTATAGCCTCTGAGGAGGAGCTTCCTGATCAGCCAAGAAGCGATGTAACCCGATCCGCCCGTGACGCACACCTTGGCCCCCTTCCTCTCCATTCTCTCTGCACTGCAATTCTTTTAACCTTTGGTTTCCCCTTGGTACTGAGTATCCTTGAGGTGATAAAATGACAGTAGAGATCTATACATGTGTTGGATCGACAGCCGGAGAAATAAAAAGGATTTATTCGATCTAATAACTAGTTGTGAAATACAATATGCGTCATATGTTGCCGGCCCACATCTCCCATTGTCTTATGCATATCCCCAACAAGAAAAGTCAATGAACAATTCCTACAGTAATCAGGATGCATTGAGAAAACCAATTAAATTAGTGGATCCCAGTCTGTCTTGTCAGTGCTATTTATCGATCGTAACGTTAAATATAGTCACTTATATCAGGCCTGCAGCACACATGCCCAGCCATATATTCCGAAGGCGAGGCACTTGAACAACCTTGAGATGAGAGAATTCGACTGTTACAAATACATCCCGAGAGGTTCGAAATTTCTGAAGAAATATGAACAAACGAGGAGGGGGGGGGGGGGGGGGGGGGGGGGGGGGGGGGAATTGGGTTGTACTTCCCGATGTTCAAATTTTTTAAAGAAATGGGAAAAATGAGATTATGTAAATGAATCTAGAACGTTATGGCAAAGACTCTCAACAAGGAAAAGGAAAGTGAGTTTATTATGTGGTTTCTCGCTTGTTTTCATAAATAAATAAATAAAGTCTGTGTATCATTGGTTAGACAAATCAACTACGAGACAACGCCAAGGCAATCATGTAAGAAAATATAATTAGTCGTAATAAGTCACAAAATTGAACATAATTCGAATAGTAATTTGGACAAATAGAACTAATTATATTTTCTTATAATTTTGAAACAGAATTGTCCCCTCCTAGATGCTTGAGGTCACGTGGACAATCGTTTCCCAGGGTAAAACGGCAACAAGCGAAGCAGCAACACAAACAGTAATGCTCCAACGAACTCGAAGTAAAGCGTGAACACTATCTCAAAAGGTACATAAGAGAAAAGGGGAGACTTTGATCCCTCGAACCTCAATTCATCGAATTATGTTGTTTTCGGGTGGAAATTCGAATCTTTGTGCATGAAGAAAAAACTCCACAATAGCTCATCATTCCCAAACGATTTTTTAATCAAAATTTGTCCCGAAGGCAGATTGAAAGGTCTGTTGGATTTTATAAGCTAGGTTCAATGCTTATTTCACTCTTCCCATTCTCCCGTTGTGGAGAATAACTCACACACATTCAATATATGTGTTGATGGAATTTGATTATTCATGAATGCAATCCATTCATCTCTTGTAATCACCACTTAAATATAATTCATTCTCACTTGAATGTAATTTATTCCTCTACCATTAAGAGAAATTTTAAATGTGGTTAACATAAGAAAATCAAGAGTCATTAGCTTGTGAACAATTTCATCCTTCACCCATTAGCCATAATTTTCAACCATCCCCCACATGAATGGAAATTACTTTTCCTTGTGAAAATGCATGTACTTTATTAGCAGTCCAATAGACGCGATGTCCTTGAATTGTTCCACTGGTTTGTGTAAAGATATCACACACCTTACACATGAGTCAACTGACTTCCTTCGGTTCTCATAGTTGTGTCTATTTTTGCCATGGAACACTGTCCTGGTTCTGCAAGAGTTTTTAAAAAATTAAATCCATACAAATTCTCCTCTAAAGCGGTCCCTCTTCTCTCTAACATAGGTGATTTCACATATCATTAAAGCAATTTAGATTACTAGCCTTATCTATTTATCACTGTTTCTTCAAGGAATGGTCCAGGGATTTTCTTGTCCATAGTGATTTAATTCGGTTCTATAACACGGTTGTCCCATTGAACCTAGATCTTGGGATCTCCAGTCAGCTAGGTTGGGTATCCGCTATAAAACCTTTCCTCTAATGGACTTCAGACCCATTCCCTTTGACAACTTCTCAAACTGCTCTTTACTTAACCCTTTGGTTAGCGGATCCGCTATATTATCCTTTGACTGCACGCAAGGTTTTCAGAATCGCGATTCTACCTAGAATCGATCAAGGGTCGTAGAATCGTGAATCGTTATTCGAATCGTGAATCGTAATATTCTACTTGTAATTAAAAAAATATCATATATATGTAGTATATTTTCCTGAGCAAAAAAAATCAATTCTTCAAATAAAAACCACAAACTAACAAATCAACAATAAGTTTTAAAATGATAAAAACACAAAATATCGTTACAAATTATCGAAATTCAAGGTCCAAAATTTCAAATCATAACTCAAACTCCCGAAATAAAAAGTTAACAACATAAGTAATAACTCATAATATAAAATGAACAAACAGATCAAATCTCATCCAAATCTTCATCATCACCAACATCATCATCATACAAAATATCAAACTCAATAATCACTCACTCAATAAATCTAATAGAAGCTCAATAGGAAATTACAGCACAATGCGGGAAAAAAAAATTAGCACAATTTCAGTACAATTACATCAGCAATTCCATCAGCATTATTAAATACAGCGCAATTTCATCAGCACAATTTATCAGCACAATTACATAGAACACAGTAGTAATTTTCATAAGAGAGTAGAATTTTCATCAACAGTTCAGCAGTTCAGCACAATTTTGGTCTTTCGAATTTGATAGAAGTTCACTTGTTAAGTGTTACCAAATTGATTCAGAAATCAATTTGGTCTTCCGACCAAGAAAGTGCAGCACGAGCTAAAGTGTATTTGTCTTTCTCTGGTTCTCTCTTTCTTTGTGCCTTCCTGTCCTACTTTATCCCTCACGCTACAACTTCGAGACCAGACCTTCAAAAGACTAACCGGTTTTTTCGGCAAGAGATCTCTGAAGGCTAGCTTTGCTATGCTATGTCACAGGCGAGCAGAATTCACACACTGTTTATTTAATTTTGCAAGAATAATGAGAGCTGGGCCACCTTGCCGAGGAGAATCTCGTTGGTGTGAGGAAGCCGTAGACTGTCGGGTGGGTCGAGCCGTCGAGGAAGGTGATGTCGTTGGGCGATGAGTCGGTGACGGCGGTCGAAGCTCGGGCACTGGGCAAAGGCGGAGGAGCAGCCGCGCAGAGCAAGCAATTGCTGAAGCGGAAGTCGGACTTGGAAGAGTCGGAACCACGAACTCACGGTCACGGAGCTTCAAGCTCATCGATGACTCGAAACTACGGACTCACTAGCAGAACAAGAAGAAAACAAGAAGAAATTATGAATCGCGATAGGACAGATCGTCGGAGACAAGAGAAATTGGAGACTGGGTTAGGTTTGCTTAGGGCACAGACATGTCGGGGAGAAAGGGAGTGCTGGAGAGTGGAGAAGAAAGGGAAAAGGAAAGGAAAAAAAAAAGTTGTCGGGCTCAAGCTTGGACTTTGCCGAATCAGGCCTGGGCTTGGCCCGAATCTGGGCTAAATCCGGAATCGCAGAATTAGTCCGATTTCGCGATTCTGCAATTCAACTCCCGATTGACATGCGATTCTAGAATTTTCGACTCAACCCCCTGACTCGGAATCGTATGCCCCTCCTTGAATCGTAGAATCGTATGATTCTACGATTCGAATCACGATTCTAAAAACCATGACTGCACGTAGTCAATAGAGATCATTTCAGTTGAATCAATTGTCTAATGGTATTATGTCTATGACGTATATGTCTAGACTTACCTCTGTGCCCTTCCAATTGCTGTTTGACTGTCACGGTGGATACAAATTGATGGCACAGGTTTTTCCCATTTAGGAATGTCCTCTAGAAAATGGCGCAACCATTCAGCTTCTTCTTCGCATTTATTCAGAGCAACAAATTCAGATTCCATTGTGGACCTAGCGATAATAGTTTGTTTCGAGGACTTCCATGAAATTGCTGGACCTGCTAGTGTGAACACATATCCACTAGTAGATTTCGAATCCGTTATATCAGATATCTAGTTTGCATCATTGTAACCCTCTAGGACAGCTGGATATCTAGTATAGTGCGGCTCGTAATCTCGAGTGTATCTAAGGTATTTGGGCATCCTGACAATTGCCTTCCAATGGTATTACTCGTATATCTGCTGAGTCTATTAACCGAATATGCAATATCTAGCTGATCCTCCCGTGATGCACACCTTGGCCCCCTTTCTCTCCATACCTTCTCTGTAGAGGAAGTCTTGCGCCGCGCCCTTTATTTGTATAAACATCCGTAAATTGTCAAAATGATAATATATTATATGTTTCAGTGAGAAATCAGACAATGAAACGGTACAATCACATATGTTTTGGTTTTATGTGGGGCTAGTACGAAATAGAAATTAGTATTGCAACCGATTCATATGCCACATCTCTAATATTACAATTTGTCATCTATATCAAACCGTACAAATTCACGTGTGACATCTCCAATATTACGATTTGCTCTGTACCAAACTGTACAGGTTAAATATGAGATCGATCTGATCATTAAGAGAGTCTAAAAGGAGAGCAACGGCTACTGCAGGAGCATGACTGATGTACATTTAGAATTTTCTCATATATAGGCAAATCTTAGTTCACTTTCCTTCTCTATTCGTCATTCCTATCATTGTTACTTGTTAGGAATTTAGTCTCAGTTCGAACTCTGAGCTTCTTGAACTTTGATGACACCACCAGACAGGCCTTCCATCGAAAATAGCAGAAATTTGCGCTAGGTATCACCAGCACTAGATCCAACGACTTCCAGGTCATAAACTTCACAATGACTTCACAATGACAGGGCGGCCCGCGAAAGTCGGTTGCCTTTTGAGGACAACTCAGGTCACAGATATACCCTTAACTGGAAGGAAATATCACGGCCATATGTCTTATCATCTAGAGGAGATAAATTAACTTCTCCAAGGTTTCGGAAGGTTTGTCTACAAATATCAAACTCTTTTCATTTCTGTGTGGGAGATGAGTACACAATGAAACTCTGGAGCACACAAAAAGATGACTAAATGCTTAACCAGCTAACAAGTTGGCAGAAATGTGGCTTGTCCTTGCCAAACACCGTTCAAGTTGGATTGCCACAACTTCACAGCCCCATCAGATCCGGTAGTTGCCAATGTCATCCCACTCATGTCCCATTCCATTTGCCAAACCTACAAATGGAAAATCACCCGTAGGTGAAAAACCAATCCCGCATCCAGTTTCTTCCATCAGAGGAGGAAATCAAATTGGAATTTGGCCATGTGCCAAGTTACAATATTTGAACCTATACCGTCACTGAACCAGAAAGCAAGGTTTTACGGGCCGTCTAACCAGAGAAACAAATCCTTTCACTTTCTAACCATTGTTCTTGTCCAAGTAACTTAATACAATCATTGTACATTACATTACACACATAAAATCGGTGCTTGAGTTATCCATCTCCAACAAAGAACATCCCTAGAAGCTAGTTTCAGAATCATCAACATCAATTCATGAGAATTTTCCTTGATGGTCAACTTTGATGGGAATTTGAATCAGCAATAGCAATATGAGAGTTTCAAGTGCATACCTCTCCTTCCTGTCCAGAATGCAACGCAACCCTTTCCACAGGAAGTCTTCCATCCGCATCAGGGCTTAAGTTAAGATGCCATATTGTGATTCCCTTCTCAGTTGCCACAGCTATTAACTCCCATGGCCTAGAGGAATTGCATAAATTCAGATCATTTAACAAAATAGATTCTTCCAGTTAAAACCAAGCATTTGGTTCAAAACTCTGTCCTGCTCACTTGACAAGTGCTGTCATAAATAAGGCAATATACATTCTTGTGTACTGACTGCTGCAAGCAGGAAGAAAATGAATAATAATACCTCCCAATATTAGGGGCCCATGCAACGGAATATACCCGATCACCCCTGTCCTCAGTCAAAGCCAACTCTGCTACTGGAAGCCATCTTTGATGAGCTTCATCAAATTCCCACACCTTCAAAAGTTATCACGAGGTAATTTTAGAAAAAAAAAATTATAAGCTTTCTAGCATTCTCATGTTCTTGTGAATGCAATGGAAAGGAGGTCTAGCTAATTTCAAAATTTGATAGGGCAACAGATTATTCTTTCTTTTGGCTCATACACGGCAAGACACTTGGTTATAAATATATTTGATTGCTTTAAGTAGCATCTTTTCATGCCATCTTATCATGATAGAGTTTGGAAGAGGCATCTGAGTATTTACTTTAGAGCAAACTTGAGATAAGTTGCAAAAAAGATGAGCAGAAAAAAAATTTGAAAATGAGCAGTTAAGTAAATAAGGTGAGATGTGCAAGAATAGAACAGGCCTTGGAGGAATTAAGTTGAGGTGTATCTGAATTGAAACCCATAACGAAACTTGACTCTTGACCTTCACCTCTCACTGGATTCCAAGAAATTGAAGCAGACAAGCACGAGGCTTTACCAAATGTGGAAACAGAATCAATAACATTCTGGAATTCAGCCTGGTTTAAAAAAAAAAATCTGTATCAAGCAATCGTCAAAAAGGATCCAAGGATAACGGATAAATTTGTTCTATCAGTGATCAAATACAGCGAAAAAATGAAATTTCTAGAGACCTGCAGCTGCCAATTCTTCAGCTCCAAGGGATTTGTTAGCTCAAAGACCTTTAGAGACCCATCCGAATACCCGGCAACCTGTAAATAACCTCAATTAAGAAACTGTGGAGATGTAAACATAATCTCGTAGCAGCGAAACAGATACTATCTCTATACAACACGATACAGCACATCAAAAGCAAGACGAGAACTGCTAGCCATAAGAAAATAATGTTACAAGGTATTTGGATGCCAAATTTTCGATTAAAAAAAAAAAAGAGGAGGGCCGAATAGGGAAAGAAATTCATCAAAACGAAAACTGATGCAGAAATTTCAAGATCTGGGGAATTAACTCATATCAGCTTCCTCAGCCCACACCAGTGATCAGGACTAAAGGAGTTGTCTTGCTCTGTATTTCTCTTCTTTTATTTTAACCATGAAAATGTCCAAATAGGCAACGATTAGCTTCTCAAAGTTATTTTTAGTATTACCAAGGACAATTATATAAAAAATAAAAAAGATAAAAAAAAATAGGGTGTAGCTCACCATTTTCAAGCTTGTAGGAGAAACTCCAAATTGGATATCCAACACTTTAGAGGAACTGCTTTTGAAGAACTCACACAGCTTCCACTGAACTGATAGAGAATCTACATAGAGGGAGAAGACAATCAAAAACTCATTATTAATCCTCTAAGGCAGAATAATACATTGCAATAAATTAAAAGGAAGCCTGGGAAATCGTAACAGTAGAATTATGTTTTATCATCGCACTGGCTGTCTCCAGCTAGAATCAAATGTTCAGTTAGCATCCAACTGGAAAATATGTCACATACATTGTAACAGGAATGGTGGTATATATTTTACATTATATCTGTCAGAGACTACAAGAGAAATCACCTTCGGCAACTTCTTCCCAGATAGAAAAATTTCCATCCTCAAAGATGCAAGCCACTGCATCCCCATACTCGGGAGGTACCCAAACTACCTTCGAGATACCGACCTCGCGTACCTATACATCAAGCAGTACTCAGCGTCAATACCCGCAGAAAACCTACACCAACATTAATTATGCTCGTAAATTAACAGCAACCCGAGAGTCCCCTTTTTCCCACAGGACAATTTTGGATCAAACTCCGGCAACTCAAAGGAGATTATGTAATGGTTTACCACAACTATTGAATAAGGTCGCCAAAATGAAAACTTTGATTTCCGGAAGCTGTCTAATAATTCCAGCAACGAAAGAATGTAAACTTTGAAAACCAACAGCTCAGAGGCACATTTTCTAGTCCAACACTCAAGTGTGTATACAGGAGATCTCCACCAGATTTCCATGAAAGCTCTGTGTCTTTCACAACTTTCTGGCCGATTTTCTCAATTCAGGCCCTTCCAAAGCTAAACCCCACTGACAGTAACGTACGGAGCTTTGAACCTTAAAATGGGATTCCACAAATGGTGAATGCTGACAATAAACTGGAGAGCGTATTGCGCAGAGGAGGGAAGTTTGAACCTTAACACTGGAGCTGCGGCTGAAGGAAGAGGAAGCAGGGTCCGGGGAATCAAAGACGGAGAGCGTTCCGTCGACGGAGCCGGCAGCCAATCTCTGACCACAGTAGTTCCACGCAGTGCAGGTTGTTCCCTTATCGAGCTTCAGGACCGATTTCTCCATTCTGTACTCCCACAGCGCTTCCTCTCCTTAGCTTCTGCGAGCTATCGGAGCTCGGAGACCGGAACTGAGCTTAAAACCCTGCGGTCTGGCCTAAGGTTTTGTCCGGAATTGACAGTTTCCGGTGATTCCACCTCCACGTCGGAGAATGAATTGGGCCCGGTCCATTTTATCGGGCCTCGCTCTTTTAGAAGGAAGCCCGCCTACTTGGGCCTAAATTAGAGTTTCGGCCCATAACAGATTTTGCATCTTCAATTTTCTTACATACAATATACAAGATGCTTACTTCGAGTAACATGACAAGGTTGGAATTCCTGGCAATCCTCACAAACCGACATAAGGGTAAATTTTTGTAGAAATCTTAGCACTAATTTAACAATATTCAAATCAAACACCTTCTAATCGGGTTTCTATGAATTTGAGAGGCAATTATTATGCTAGAAATTGTACTTTCCTGCATATCATTGGTCTAATCCTGACATATGGCTAACTAAATACAGAACACTATTACACCAATCCTACTGTTAATGCTGGAAATAAGGAGAATATTAGGTATGTGGACAAAAGTTAACAAAGAGTACGACACACTATTTTTTTTTAAAATGAATTCTAAAATAGATAGATAGGTGTGATTTACGCTTTGTTTGGGAATGGAGTGGAGTTTAAATTCATTCCATTCCAACTATAAATAATTATATTTATTTGAAGTTATAATGATTGTATTATTAAATTATGAAACAAAAATGAAAAAAATAATGAATAGTTGAGAAAAAATAATGATTGTATCGTTGAATTGTGAAAAAAGTAATGAATAGTTGAGAGAATTTAATATTAAAAATTAAATTGAATGATAGAAGATAAAAAAAATTAAAGAAAAAGAAAAAAGTAATAATTGTGTTGTAAAATTGAAGATAAGTGAAGTTCAAGTGGAGTAAAGTTAAAAAAATTACTTATTTGCCGACAATTCTTATAACAACTGCCATAATTTGTTCTCCGTAAGAATTACTTCTCACGCCGTTCCAGTGCGATTAATTAGGTTCCTATCTCCTGTCGCTTGATTAATCAATTTCTCAATAAATTATCGTGTTATTTGAAAAATAATAAAAAGAATGGAATCGAAACCATATTATTGATTCATCCAACTTCTAATAACCAAAATGGCAGTGGGCATCTCAATATAGTTACACATAAATCAACCTACAGGCTACAAAGCTATAATTTTTTTCCAAAAAAGAGAGAGAGAGTATAACTTAGTAATGCACGTCCTTATTTGGTAAATAAGAGGTTCTATATTCAATACTTGTTGTTGTGAGATTATTCATACATCTTTATTAATTATTAAAATTTATATTTCATTATATAAGTGTATGGCCATTCTCTTAATCGAAAAAAAAAATACAAATTTGCTTTTCGCATAATTTCATCAGTCAACTTGTATATAGTCCCAGACTTTTAAATAAATCTGATCCCAAAATTAATTGTCTGTCCTCTGATGAGCAGATATATATTGCATAATTATACATATATATATATATGATATTTTTATATATATGCACACGGGCACATCTATATCTATATCTATACTATATATAAAAGTAGGTGACATTTCTCTAATTTTTATTATTTCAAAAATATAATTATATTTTCATGACTTTTTCTCGCACCTTTTTTGCTCGTCACTTTTGATCGTGCACTTAACTATATATATATATAGCTTTTTCTATTCATTGATATTTTTTGACATATTATTGCCTCTCATCTGTCTCAACAAGTTAGCATTTCATCATCACATGTATGTTTGCCCCATTTTTCCCACCGACTTATAGTTTCAAAATTTTGCTACTTCATATGTTTATTATCAACATTCGTTGTCTCATCATGCTCAAGATCATATGTTTATTGTCAACATTCGGTGTTTAATCATGCTCAAGATTCTTTGTCTCATCGATGTGCCTGGTTCATTATGATATAATAAATAGAAAATCCCACACATACCCATTGACTTATGAATAAACCTAATTGAACTTCGACGAGAACTACTTTATGTAGTTGGTAGGAACAAAGAGAGCTTTTTTCAGTAATACGATGCTAAGAATTTCAAATATTATATATAAAAGTACGATATCCTCCATTGTTTCTCCACTTTTCTTCCTAAAATATCCCAACCCTCGTTGTTTTTTACCTTTCTATCATGTGGTGGCCACTCATGACCTTTCAATAAGTAACATTTTCAAATTTTGGCCAGAGTTTATTTACTGGTCATAGCCAAATTAACCCACATTCCATGCACCATGTATAATGTGATTATTCGTCTATAAAATCATGTCTATGAATAATTTGGTGAACAAAAATAAAATTTGTTAAACTCTTGTTACTTCTGTCAATGAAAGAATACTTCAATATGTGAATCGCATATAAGCACGAGGATTTTAGTATTGCTTGATCTAAGAATTAATTAATATGTTAAAATTTACATATGATCTATCTGTTACGTGTAATCCTATGGTTGAAATCGTAATTCTCAAAGTATTTAATATATCTTTATGTATATTGGTACTTTTTTTATGGTCCTCCATTAATATGATCTAAACAATTTAATCACAAGATTTGGATATTTCTTTTTTTATTTTTCATTTTTGATTTAAAAATTAATGTGTTCCTGAAAGATGTATTCATGTCCCTTGATTGTTGGATATGTTTCTTTGAGAGTTTGATGAATATCTTTTATAAAATCACAAATATGTATTTGTATATTGAAGAGATGTAACTATACATTGAAGAGACATGACATTTTACAACTTAAAAATGTCGATTCTTTTATTTCAAGAAAAGTTTTCTTTGCATTTTTTGGTATTCTAATTTCAAAAATTCGCCTTTGTCCCTTCCTTCGAAATTTTTGTTCAAGTATTATGAGATTACAAAACTCTATTCTTGCTTCTAAATTCCTTCAATAGCATCTAAAGATTCAAAAGTTAATCAAGTTTTCCATTTGAATGCATATTAAAAAAATCCCTAGTAGTTCGTTAAATCTTGGGAGTTGCATATGATCGAACAATTTGCACAAAGTTGGTGATGGAGATCTACTTTGAATTGAATGTCTTCCATAATGTTCTTGAACTGGTTTCACTTTGAAAACTCATTTATTTTTTTGTTTATAAGAATTGTTGAGTATGATTTTTTTTTGTATGTTACATTGTATTTTTATGTGTAGAGAGAAAACACAATATATACATCATGATCATTAGCATATGATTATAACTGGTGACAATATATGCATCACATGATACAACACCACTTAAACATCCATTGGCCTTGAAACGTTAGGCAATGAAGGGAGACGGAGATTGTAAAGGCCTGAAATAATGGAGGATATTTTTATAGTTATATAGAGTCGCAAAAGTGTTTAATTTGTTTACTTTGTTTCTTAGAACTGGTGACTAATAGAGGAGAGAAGAGAGAGGGAGATTGGAAGAGAGAAAAATGGAGTGACAAATCAGGTAATTATTTAGTTATTTTTATATAATTTAATCTTAATTTTCTGGTTTCCATTATTTTACATTATATTAGAAAGGGTACTCTTGGTAAGTAAAAGTGAGACAAAAGGGAAATATCTCCCTTTATAATAGCACTAGATGCGGAATTGTGCTACAAATGGTGATTAACATTATAATTGAGATACAAATTAAAATAATAAAAATATATAGCTAAGAAAATACAAGTCCGAAATTGACTCGCTAAACTCAAGAAGCATTCGGATGATAGTAAACTTTTAATTAAGATAATTAAAGATATAGTTAAAAAAATAATTAAAAATAAATAGGATGAGTGAACGGTATGGGTGTTTGGGTCCAAGTACCATGTTTCTTTCACAATATCCGGACCCTACCCTGTAAAGAATATGTTCTAATATTTTAGAACCGAACCTGACCCTGTTGAGTCCTAGAATCGGAACCTACTCGAAATTTGTATTATACCATAGGTTCGGGGTACCATGTTGGAACCCTTTAAATTTTTTGCCTCGCTAAATAAAATCGAAAAATGTCTCATCCATAATCAGTAATTATGCAAAACAGAATGTCGACATAGATTTAGATTAATCCACAATACATATACAACAAAGAGTAATATGTCTCATCAATCCATCCACAAAACTAAACATCCGTAATACGATCAGGTCTCACGAAGGATATACCAATTGTCGTTGAACCAAAGCTGCTGACGATAATGAATGTGAAGCTTCCACCGAGAGAGAGATAGAAAGAGGGTAAAGTAAAATGGAGAAATATATATGAATATAACTATGAGAAATTATTTTCGGGTTCAAGCACTGGTTCCGGTTCCGATTTTGTGTACCTTATATGCAGGAACCGTAACCTATTTTCACTGATTTCTAATTTTAATACACGGACCCTATCACATTTTCAATACGAGCTACTCGGACTCCATCTTAACAAGTAGGTTTCAATCGGTTTCGAGTATATCCGGTATCCATGCACACCCCTAGTGAACGGTTGAAGATAGGATAAGCAAGGGGTGGATGATTGGGAGAGAGAGAAAGTAGGGCAAATTGGATGTTATTAAACAAAAAATCCATTTTAACCTTAATTCAGGTGATGTTACTAATTAGAATTATTTTATTAAGGGCATTTTAGGAAAGTGAAATTAGACCAAACCTTTCCTTCTCACTTTTGTATTAGTATAAATAAATATAGATTTAATTTTTTAAGTAGATATATATTTAATTTTATAAGTAGATATCTATGGAAAAAAATTATATTTTTACATATTACGTTAACTTTTAAATTTAACATAACAAGGAGGATTCGGCTTTTAGAGATCATCTTCTGACTCGCCAAAATGGGTCGCCAAAAGCCTCCTGTAATGGGTCTAGTGCGACCCAAAAAATTGGACCGCTCAAGATAGGACTTTGCCCAACCATTTCTGATGGGTTGGCAAAAAATGCTTGTGGTAGGCCAGGCTACGCCGACCCACAGAAAAGGGTCGTTTCTAGATATGATTGTTGGAAACCAAATAATTAAGGTCGGCACAAATTAATCGCCCTAGATACGATCTATTCCGACCAAAAAAAAAGATGATAGCCTCAAGCAAGGCTTTACCCGACCCATTGTGTAACGTCGGCCGCCTATACCGACTCTCAAAAATGGATCGGCCTAGGTATGATTTTTCACCACCCAAATTTCTTGGTTGGCCAAGCAAGGTCTATGACTATCCATAATAAATCGCCCTAGGTTTGTTTTTTCACGACCCAAAAAGGAAAGGGTGGTCTAATTTCAGACTTTAGGCACCAAAACGAAAATCTGAAATTTTGAAAATTTAGAATTTTGAGAATTTAGATTTGAAAGTAATATGAGTACGTTGCTCCATATGTCTTCCTGAAATTGATTTGTTTCCACCACCGAAATCCCTAATTTCTCAATCAATACTTCCCCGCTCTCTCCGCACCTGCATCGATCATTCCCTCCACTGCTGTACGCCGCCTAGACGACCCTTTTCGGCCCCGCAAGTTCCTGACCAACGAGGAGTTGGAGAAGCTTGAGTTCTTGGAGATCTACTCCTACTCCCAGGAGCTGAAATCCGGGCACTTGACGGTTAGGGTTATGAGGGCGGAGGAAATGGACGACATGGTGAAGCTGCTAGCAGAGTCCTTCGCGGACTCGACGTTGCTGCCCTAGGGGTACGTGCCTCTGCTACGGAGTCCTTCCTCCTCGGAGGTCCGAGTCTCCCCCGACGAACCCTGCATCTCAGCTTCAAGCTTATTTCCTCGAGACCACAGTTCTGCTCCCTTTCAGCACCTCAGCAGGAAGCAACCCAAGCAGCAGCTCCCTCCTTAGCCTCATCCCAACCAGTAGAAGCTTGATCCTGAGTTCCTCCTAACGCCGTGCTCAGCTCCAGCCATAGAGAAGGCTATGTGAGCTTCTCAAACCCCCGAATATGGTTGCTTATGTTTAGTGGAGATGTATAGGTTTTCTATGATCGATCTGGAGTCGATTTGTCTAGTTCCGATGGTTTGATATAAAGTGTCGGAAATCTTAGCTCAGTGTATGATACTTCATTCATCAATTTGAGCACATTTGGTTTGATTAGATGACTTGAAGCCGTGATTGATTGATTGATTGATTAAGGGTCGTTCTATCTGATTTGATGGCTAAGGGTCATGCTTTAACGATAAGCTGAATTATACGATGGCCCTTTGGTTGATTTAAGTGCACTTGGCATGCTTTTGGTTACTCTTGGTAGTGTTTGAGAACTTGTCCTAGTTTCAAAGCTTTCAAAGACAAATGACAAGAATGGCGTGAAGAAAATTCGAAAAGAACAAGAACGGTGTGAAGAAGCAATTCGAGCTGAAGTTGCTACAAAGCAAGTGTAAATTTTTTCATAAGTATATGGCTTTGTCGGGTCTTGTAATCGTAGAATTCTTAAATTATTAATATGTAATGACTTTGGCATAACTATTTGGATTGTCAATTTGATTCATGGGTAATTTATATTTGTTCATACCAAAATTAGTTAATAGTTTGTTGACAAATTCCAAAAGCTAACTTGAATTTTTATATACTGATAATAAGCTAATAACATGTTGACGGCAGCACCAGTTATTTATTTTTGTGGACTGACAGAAGGCTACTAACCTGTTATTAATAGGCGAGCTATATATGTATGTATTATGCTTTGGCGATCCAAAGCTTTAGGTCGGCCAAACCATGGCTTCGCCTACTCAAATTGGGTCGACCCAGATTCGCTTGGGCTGACCCAAAATTTTTGAGTCAGTCAAAACCATGGTCTGGCCGACCCAAATTGAGTCGGTCCAGATATGCCTTGGCCGACCAGATTTCTCCCGAACCATAATTTTGGGTCACCTTAGGTTGGGTTTGTGGCGACCCTTTTCGAAAGGGGTCACCAGGCCTATTCATACTTTACCTTAGACAACCCTTCCTGGTCAGGAGATCAATCGAGACCTAATGGGTCGCACCGTCTTTTTTTGGGTTGCCCAAGGTCCCCCGTGTTGTAGTGATTTGATATTATAAATTAAGAAATGATTTTTGAAAGTTGTATGTATTCATATTGCCTTTTGGTAATAACTAATATAAATATGGCATATATATCTTCTTTTAGTATTTTAGTTTAATTATTATTTCTATATTTATTATTAAACACATTTACTTAATGGTATGATAAATTTTGTTATCATCATCATCATTGTTGTTATTATTGTTATTATAATATTAAATTTATGTATTTTTAGATAAGGGTAATTTTTCAATTATATTAACTTATTTTTAATTTTTCGTAAATGTAATTATATTTTATTAAAAGAAGAAAATAATTTTATCAATTGATTTAAATAGTTGGTTAGGTAATTTCATATTTATTAATTTGATGCACTATAATTACTATCTAGTAAGATAATTCATAATATTAGATATATTTATAATTTTCTTATAAAATTTAAATTATATATATTCTTAGCTTTTTAGAAGTATGCATTATAATATGATAAAAGAACTTTTCACGTACAATGCACATATATATCTACTAGTATATATAAGTTTTCCTGCACAAAATTGATTAATTTCTCAAAATATTTTGATGTTCAATATTATTATTAAATAATTAATAACAGCATTAAAAATATAAAATCGGGAATTAGGAAGGGGGCAGCTCGAAGTTAGGTCATTGGCAGGTATACGGTCACGGGCCTCTCGGCCTTATCATGTGTGACATGTAACATCATCGTTCAGCCAGGTCCAACTTTTCCTACGCGAGTCCTGTGCATGATGGTGACCTTAACGATGTATCACCCCCAAAAAAACCTTTAAGAAAATTTAATTAAACAACTACACAAAATGCTGGTGCTAAAAATATAGCCGAGGATCATAAAAGTACATGTGATTCCACGAGCTTTTCCATTTAATTTTCCCGCAGAAAAATTTATTTTGTTCTCGCCACACTCCTGTGTACATGTTAGATTTGGAACAACACCTAATGTATTAGTTTCATAACATAATTTGGTATTTCTACTCATAACATAATCGACCTAATTACATCTAATGACCACAATCATAATATTTTTTTCTGGTTATAAGGGAAGCATATGGCCCCGTACAATAATATAAATAATAAAGCTAAATAAAAGGGTATGGATATCCCGCTGACGATGATCGAATCCAAGACCATATAATTCCAGGCGGTGACTTGTGCTCTCGCACCAAACTCCCTTCCTCATAATCATAATATACTTTGACATGATGATATTGGCCAAAAGTGGCCGAGAACGGCCCAGAAAGAGCTGAAATAGTTTTTGTTGGTTATAAAGGAGGTCTAAAATCTAGTACAATGAAAGAAAAACACTAAATAATTAATAAAGGGGTACGGGTAGTCTCACTAGGTATCAAACCTGTGATCTCTAGGTCAACAGATGAGGACATGCGTCACTACGCTACATCTTCTTTTAATAAAAAAAGAGGTGAAATATTAAATGCCAAAAAATTGCCCATATAAAGACTCTGATACTATAATAGGATACAAAATGACCTCGAAGAAAACCCACACACTCTTCAAATTTATCCTACTAGAAAATACTATTATATCACAAGTAAATTAAGTTGCATGAATATGTATCCTCTTGGCTTTGTATTATTTCAAGCACTTTCAATTCATGTAAACAGTTACATAAGGTTTTCATGATCTCTTCATTAAACTCGTGAAGCTCCCTTCAAATCGAAGATAATCACATACAATGTTGCAAAGATATATTTCCCCAACATCATATCTAACTGCATCTGTATGTTTACGCTCTATAGAAGATTTAACGGACCAAAACTCATCCTGTAAAAATCGGAACAAAAGTTATTGCCCGATCGGATGCATAAATATCCTCAAATTATTAGCACCTAATGTTCAACAAACACATTCTATAATTCAGTAGAAAGTAAAAAAAGAAAAGGAAGCAAGGAAGAAAAAATGTCCCAACAACTAACCTTTGACCGTATGTACATCCAGTAGCAAAATACCACGTAAGAGCATAATAATATTGTTTTTATATTTGTTGGCCGGGTTTACTTTTGAGCACATGAGATGCCGACGGAAGGGGCCGCGAACCTGTCCGACGCCGTCCTCCTCACCAAGGAATTGATCTCCGGAGAGAGGCTCGCCAGGTGGTCGATCTCGGGAGCCTCTGGGATAGTAGTCAGGGCGCCAGACTTGTCATAGAGGATGTAGAACCCGTCCCGCCCCTGGCGGTCCCCCTTGACTCTGAACATCGAACCGGACGAGCCCCGTTTCGTCCTGAAGATAGACCGGACCAGCTTGTTGAGCGAGCGGGAGATCTTCGAGGGCTTCTTGTAACTAGATATCGGCTGGGTAGGCACCGCAGGGTCGAAGACAGCGGTGGGGACGCAGTGGTCGGGGAGGTGGGGCATGGAGAGGGTTCGGGAGGAGATGGCGGAGTCTAGCTGGTTCTTGAAGGACTTGAGCTCGAAGGAGTCATAGAGCGTGCTTCCGCAGTCCCAGACGGCGGACTTGGGCCGGTCGATTTGGATCGTGAGCTTCTTGAGCTGCGCCGGCTTCTCCATTTCTCGTCGTGATCGATCACAGAGAGAGAAAGGGAGTGGTAGTTATGAAAGTTTTTCCGAGTTTAGAGAAAGCTGGAAGGATAGAGGAGGGAGAGGTTTTCATTAATGATCGAAGCTGGAGGATGATGGCGATGGCGATGGCGATGAATAATGGTAGGTGATGGTAGTGGACGCGTAACTTTATTTGACGGATCATCGGAGCCTGTGAGAAGAGAAGAACATGTACATGGTTTAACGTAAGATCACGTCCGCGCCATGTCTACCATTAAAAAATTTATGGCGTAGCTTCGGGAAATGAGTTTTGGTGCACTGACATCGCCATCAAGTTGGAACCAATTAGAAATCTAAGATTCGATTCTTGTAAGTGAAACTTTACATACTCCTTTACTTTTTATCATCTTTTAGGCATACGACCTCGTTTGTAACCGAAAAATAATTTACGGAGTTTCCTCTGTGCTGCGTGTACAGCTGAGGATCGATCAAGATCGATCCGTTCCCATTGCTTGGCATTAAATGTAACACGGTTTATTAAAATAATTAATTATTGTTTACGCATACAGTAAAGTGAAATGATTAAATTATTGATGACTGCCTTCATGTTTTCTTTTTTAATTATTACAAATATATTGACCGGTATGGAGAAATACTTATTTTAGGGAGAATTGTAATTAATAGATACAGAAACACGTAGCTAGTGCATGATCAGAAGGTGCCGATTATATGTCCGCAGGCTGCATGTTGCATTGGGAAGATTAGAGATATTATTCGATGAAAAAAGTGATGATATGATACATGCATTACGTATACATATAAGAGCACCTCGAGATGAGACTGTGATCGTAGAGATTATGATAGTTTATCAATTTTCTTGGTTATACTGGAAATTGATTAGAACTCGCGAGAGAGGATATCAGAGTTATAAATTAGATAATTAACTTGCGGAAAAAGTTTTGTTGCAACATATATACAATTCGGGTGCGTGGACTGTACACCAAATACATGTGAATGGATGAATATGATCATGACCGAATTTGTTATACAAACTTAAAGTATAGAAAATCTCTTGGAAGAAAAATAATTTTTTTAAGTAAATATTTTTTAATTTGAGGGCCCTTGGAAAACTAATACCTCACGCCTTATAAATTATAGTATGTCTTACAGAAAAAATATAAATGTATGAGAGAAATGGAATATAGAGCATTTTGATATGCCTTTGTTCATACTTCAGATGATTTATTTTATCAAAGAGGAAGTAACGAAGTAGTGTATGCTTTCGTCTAGAAATTCAGAGATTTTAGGTTTGATATTCGTTATAGAACTACTCATATCAATTTATTAAATATTATGATTTATATTTCATTATACTAGGTTAATAATTGGTGAATTTCTATGATAAAAAAAATATGTACTAAAATTATAACAAAGTGAGAAATTTGGGTAATTTATCCTAATATTTACATATGGGAGCGTGTGGACATAGTCCGTGCAAGAAACGATAACATGACTCGGTCATTAAAACAATTAAGTCGACATTGAGGCGTAGTGTGTTTTTTTTTTTGGGGCAATAATAATAATAGTCCATTATTAGCATAGTCAATTTACTAACCAACCAAGAACGGACAAGGATGTCAATTTTTCACTCGAAAAAGAAAGTGCACATCATGGGATGTTGATCAATAGCATTATACATATAATTAAGGGTAAATTATATTGGTAGTTCAAAAAGTTTTAATAATGTATCGAGTTAATTCAAAAAGTTTTTTTTGCTACTTGATGGTACAAAATGTTTCAAAGTTATAACATGATAGTACAAACCGTCATCTCGCCATTGACGCCGTCAAGCCGACGCTGATGGTGCAAAACCGATTTTTGTGGGACGTTACATGATGTTGCAAAATGTTTTAAAATTGTAACTTAATAGTACCAAATGTTTTACGTAAGTTATATTATAGTATAAAATTTACAGTTTTGTAAAGGACGGTTTGACGGCGTCAATGGCGAGCTGACGGTTTGTACTATCATGTTACAACTTTGAAACATTTTGTACCATCAAGTAGCAAAAAAAAAAATTTTGGACCAACCTGATACATTATTAAAACTTTTTGGACTATCAGTGTAATTAACCCTATAATTAATGTTATCACATATTGTTGGAGGATCATTGCATGATTCGGTGGGTGATTTATTTTAATTTAATTAAAATGCATGTCAAGATAGGCACCCATTGAAGATCATTCCACCAAATTATTATTTAATTACCAATGTGACTCTTTCAATTTTTTAAATTTATGTAGAAATATCCGTTGACCCTACATTCATGGATTCAATAGTGAACGGGTTTTAAGGCAAGAATCACATGCCATATGCGTAGTTCGTCATCGATCCGCCTGCCGTCACACGAAATTGTGTGAAAGGGTCTTGGAGTTTTATTTAAATCAATTCTCTTTTCTTCTCTATGCATGTATATCTTTTTTGTTATAAAAGAGGTCTATACCAGAATAGATTGGCACAATTTAGTCAAAAGATGCAATTGTCCCCTTGGCATTTCTAATTAAAGCTATATTTACATATATATAATCTATATTATACATATATAGTTAATTAATAAATTTTAAGTTTTATCTCATGAAAAATGAAAACATCCATCTCAAATTTGTTAATATTTCATAGATCCCTTGATTTTTCTTATAAAGTCCTACTAAAAATTAAAAAATAAAAATAAAAACTCTAGCTAGCAAAGAAGGCTAATTTGCATTTCAATTTTAAGCTTTATAAATTATTATAAGAACTAGTAACAAATTGTCCTTTCTAGTAGAATTTCTCGTTCAAAAAATTTATCACGAAATCTCAAATCTCAAATTTTAATTTAGTAGAATAGATGAAATTTTGCTAATTTAAATATAATATTCATCTAATTTCTCAAAATTTACGCAATTTTCAGTAAGTAAATATAATTTTCTATTTTCAGTAAGTAAATACAATTTTATATATTATTATATGTTGATATAGTTTATCTTCCCCTCTAAAGGAAATTCTAGCTTTGTTCCTCGACCTATTTATGGACCTACAAGGGAAAATGAACGAATGCTAAGTCCCTTTGGTAAAAATTAAATTCAAAATCTTTTGATTGCGGTCAATGATTAATCTATTGCATCAAACTTTCTCTCTCATATTCGCTTACCTTTTAGGTGGTCTTCGCGGTCCTTGCAAAAACATTTGTCGAGTCTTCAGTTGTTCTGGACATCGAAGCATTATAAATTGATGCTAGAAGAAAAGATAATTATGTAGACGAAGAAATGTATAATGAGATCTTTCGGTGAGAAAAGAAAAGGGGTCCATAAGCTAGAATGATACACAAAGGGGCCAGCGTCAATAACATAGAATGCCAATTTCAATAACATAGTTGCCAGTTTCATCCAGGTTCAACTGAGTCGGCTTACTAAGAGGTAAATCTCTTACAGTGTGGATTTTTTGTATTTATAAAAACTCGAACCGGACACTTTATTTAATCGGAACAAATACCGAACCGATTGAATCAATCCACGTTGGTGACAGTGAAGCTTATTTATTCCTATCTTTCTGATCATGTATAAAGAGAGAAATGTCTTTTGATAAGTCTTATAAATAGAAAGATGATCATGGGTTTCAAGACGCCAGCCGGGTAGTTTCCTGATTAGAATTGACCCAATAAAGCTAACATATATGCACGCAGATATAGACGATGAGTAAACGATCAATTTCGTCCCTAACTTATGCAAGTTGTATCAATCAGGTCCTTGAGAAAAATATTATATCAATTCGATCTCTGGTCACATCAATTTCGTCATTGACCACATTAATTTCGTCATTAATTGCATCAATTTAATCCTTTCGCTTGGTCACGTCAATTTAATCCTTCCTTGATCGCATCATTTTAGTCCTTGTCAACATTAATTCTCTACATCAAAATGTCCCTCTTATTTTCTCCTTCCTTTTTATTACTATTGTCTCCAAGCCGAATTTAGAGCATTCATTCTCATTGCTCGAACCCCCGATTCTCGTGTTCTTGGTGGTTATAGAAAGCTTATACATAATACTACTACTTAGGATCAAGTTTTGAGCCAAAAAGTAAAGAAATAAGTTTGAAAAATGCTGTTGAAATTCGATTTTGACTCACAAGGCAGAAATTTCAAAGAGCGATATCTCTCAAACCGTGCAACGAAATTACTAGCCGTCAAGTGTTGTACCTTCCTTACAATATGAGAAATTTGTCTATATAAATTTTTTGGACTAATATTGACTCTATACGAATTTGTTCCCGTGTCTTAGAGAGAGAAATCTTTATGAATCATTAATGACAAATTCTTATAAAGTCAATATGGATCCAAAAATTTATATATACAGATTCCTCATATAGTGAGGAAGCTACAGCATTTGACGCTCGTAATTTCATTGTACGATTTGAGAGATATTACTCTCTGAAATTTCTACCTCGTGAGTGAAAATTGAATTTCAACAGCAGTTTTCTAACTTGTTTCTTTGCTTTTTTACTCGAAACATGATCCTAAGTAGTAGTGCTATGTATAAGCTTTCTATAACCATCAAGAACACAAGAATCAGAGGTCCCAGCAATGAGAATGAATGCTCCAAAGTCGACTTAGAGACAAAAGTAGTAAAAAGGAAAGAGAAAATCAGATGAACCTTTTTTTTTTTAAAGAATTGATATTGACAAAGACCAAAATAATGTAATCAAGAAATGACTGAATTAATGTAACCAAGCGAATGGATTAAATTGATGTAACCCAAGATGAAATTGATATGACAAATAACGAAATTGATGTGTCTGGGAACAAAATTGATGTAACAAATGACGAAATTGGTATGACCAGCGACAAAGTTGATGTGATTATGGGCCAAATTGATGTAACATTTTTCTCAATAATTCGATTGATGCAACTTGCATAAGTCAGAGACGAAATTGATTATTTACTCGATAAATAAATCACATCAAGCTCTTTAATACGTACAATATGAATGCATTGTAAAAAAAGAATTACTCACTATACCATATTTTAGTTAATATAATTATTTATTTATTTAATTAAAATCATCGTCTTACAAAGATAAAAATAATGGAGCCATCTCATCATACATTGGACACTTCGAACAACACTATGTACATAGATGGGAAAAATATAAAAATGTATTCCGGAAGTCGGAGCTTCCATGCTGCAGCCTCGATGTTTATTCCCTCTTCTTGTCATTGACTGAATCTGTCACCGAAAGATTCCGGCGTTGTCCTTATTAGTTATTATCCAATTAATTAAAAATTTACAAATAAAATTAATTATAATATATAAAAGTCAAAAAGCAAGACGTGAATATACGACTTAGGCTAAACTAGTAAATTATAACTCTATAATGAGCATCTTTATAATTCTATCCTATTTAGATAAATGGATTTCTACCCTTTTTTCAATTAGATTAAATTTCACAAGTGGTCTCTAGTTTACTCTTATAACCGGTATATATTAGTTACTTATTAAAATTCTTTTTTAAAATTTTAAAATTATTTACCCAATAATAATAATAATAATTAAGGACATCTCAAGTGATGAGAAATTTTTTGTACAAGTGAATATACATTTATCATTCACAAGTTGAAGTACAACCTGTCCTGCCTTTTCTATAAATTTATTTGTTGACCATGCATTTTCCCGTTGAAACTTCTCCATCCTTCTCGGCCGCAATCCAACCTGTCCTGGCTTTTCTCTCGAAGTGCCTCTATCAATGTGCATAAAAATATTTAACCGTATATATGTATGTTAAATTTTAGCTATAGGAATACTATTCCTTTTATATGGTGTTAAATGAAATCTGATTTATTATTTTAAATGTTACTTTGTATCTAATTAAGCCAATTACTTTTTATTAATATGTTAAATGCAATTATTTTTTATTATCTATTTATAATAGTAATTTAAGTATCATATATTTAAATAACTATTTTTTAAAAGTTAAATTTATCATATTTCAATTATAAGATAGCACAATATGATATCTTTGTATTTTAATCTTATCAGTATTCTTATAATTTCTGAAAATATAAATAAATGGAATTTACCAAAAAGTGCTAATTTGAAATCTTGGAGTCACCCCAACAAAGTTTAAGCTAATCAGAAGTGTTGGCCCAAAAAAGGAAAAAGAAAAAGAAAAAAACTAATCAGAAGTCCAAGTGAAAACATTGCTGGATACTAATGGAAATCAAACGCGCAGCCATTTCATTATTTTCCTTAATTCTTCCAATCTAATTAATAACCTTCTCTTCTTTTCAGCTTGAAGATCAACCCCATGCGCTTAACAAATTAGGTGTCCGACTGATTTAATTACGGAAATAGGCATTAGAAGCACCAGGATATGAGTTCCACACGTACCACATTTTCATCCCGATTACAAGTTAGGAGCCCTACTCGCTAAAGGGGCCAAATGACTAAACCTTCAAGAAACTCGAGGGGCAAAAAGTGACCAAAATGTAAAGTAATAGGCAATTTCAGACTGAAATAGAACTTCAGGTTTTAACTCTAAAAATTTTATCTAGAGAGAGAGTTACTTTTCATACCCAACCTTTGCTCAAATTCATTATAAATCTTTTTTCCAACTTCGTCTTCAAGAGTTACACATTTTATTCCTTTGCATTTCTTTTTCCATCCAAAAATAACATTCTTCAATAAAAAATTGTATTTGAAAGATAAAGAAAATGAAAATGCAAAAAAAAAATCAACAGTTATAGGGGAGGAAGATGGGGCTGCGTTCATGACCACCGAGATCACCATTGACCTCAAACTAGACGGGAATGGGTGTTAGCAACACCCTCCCTCTGAAATCAAGATCCGCAAAATTCCCGGTGTCAATTTTTTTCTAAAAAAAATCTTTTATGAAACATTAAGATCAAGCGAAACAAAATGCGTAACTTTTAAGGCAAATTTTGGAAAAAAAAAAAGTTTAAGACAGAAAATAAATTAACTAAAGATCAAATGGCTTTTTTCGCCTTCGCCTATTGCAAAATGTATAGTTTCTTTTTTTGGACAAGGATATTACTTTGATATACTGTGCTTTAAGATCTATTCCTATTACAATCAGTAGCAAGAGAACTTTTAGCTGTTAGCAGTTGGCACTATCACTCTGTTCAACAGACAGTGACTTTCATGGAGGTGATGGTACTTTGCAACTTAAATCGGATTACAATTTTATCGCGTTGCCTGCTATTTGTATGTTATTCTGTTCCATGTAACGAACTTGCTTGAGCCTTAGTCGACCACATCACTGCTGAAGAGCTTGAACTTGTTAGCGTCAAAGACCAGCTTCCTTATTGAAGAGAAGGAGCCCATTATTCCGGCACCAGAAAAGACCACGATGATCGAGACATTGACCCAGTATTTGAGGGACGACCTTGGTGGCTTGTAGGTCATGTTGTAGAGGACCATCGGGAGGACGAAATCTAGAGGAATGAAGCCGATAGCTCCCACCACACCATTTATGTCTCCGAAGAAGGGAAGCATCGCCGCAACAAACCCGCAGAAGATCATGTACAGAGTCCGAAGTATGATCCTTGGAATGAGGTTTCTCATTGAAAAAATCCCCTGCTTCACATCAGCCGATTTCTGTTCCATGATCTCGTATGCTACTTGGGAGTATACCTGTCTCATGTAAACGACAGAAATCATTATAGTATGACTCTAATGTCGATTTTCACTAACCCTACGGCAATCTCCGAGCATGACTGACCATGTCTAAGAAGAATCTCTTCTAGGTCTGATCTAAAAAGAATCAGAAAGCTTTTAATAAGCTCGATGTCATTAATGTAGATTAATCATGTTTCTTGGGCTCACCAAGCCGATAGCGAAGAGCTGCAGAAGTACAAATACGATCCCCAGGCCAAGAACCCATGTCGGAGCTAAAGCAGGCCCATTGTCGGGCATCAGGCTCTTGAGGATGTTCGAGTTGGATTCGTTCCCAAATGCCCAATATCCAGACACCGCAGCAGAGTAGAAAGTGACGCAGATCACCGAATAACACATTATAAGGCCCTTAAACATCTTCCCAGTTGCAGGAGGAGCCAGAGTTGCCTGCATTGAATGTGGCACGGAACCATCATTATTGTCGTTTGATTAGTAATAACTAAGGGAAGCGTAAAGTTTAGAATATTTCACTAGTAATATGTACTAGTAGAGACATAAAGTTGCTGAAATTACTTGTATCTCCGGCAGAATACCATTCCCGAAAATTGCGGCTATTATGGATATGGAAGTGAAGGCGCTAAAAACCCTCGCGGACTCTGAAGATTCCAAGGAGTAGTCCCTTGGCGGTGCATTCTTCGATAAACCTGCAGAACACGGGACATGGGGCAAGTTTAGCCTAAACCTGGTCCGAAGAGATCCTTTCAGATCAAATCAACCACAACAGTCGATCACAATGGAACGCATAGTGATTGAATGTCATGAGTAATCCGGTCTACTGAAATCTCTCGTAGACCTAGTCTAGGCTCAAATTTCGACATAACTTGCTATAAGTTCTTAGTAGGAAAGGAACAGTCAGTCATATATGCACGAAAAATTGCGGAACTTGTCATAAAGATCATCGGACTCAACCATTTACCTGCACGAATACAAGCGCCGACTACGAGAAAGGTGTAACCCAGACTGAGGAAGAGGGAGGCGAGGTTAATGTGCCTGAGGGAATGGAAGGTCGGGAGCTGAGATAGAACGATCATGACCACCGTCACCATTGCGATGAACTCATACAGTCTGAGGGAGCCATCCGGAGCAAGGTTCGAGTACATGATCTTATACGGTCCAAGAAACACAAGACTGAATAAAAATTCAGAGCGACAAAACCGAGATCAAACAGCTGCAACGAAGTCAGCAACCGCAAACATTCAGTCACATTCTGGAGCCAATACCTGGAGGCATTCACCAGCAAGCAAGATCGCTCCGATTCCAATTCCGGTGTTGATCGCAGTTTGAATAAATATTACAAAGTAAAACATCCATCCCGACCCTGTCCGAAAGCAAAAGCATGAAAAAGGACCACCTCTGATCACGGAGAAACAATTGACGCATTATGCATGCAGAGCAAAAGAGGTTGGGTTGGTCTTTTGCTGTTCCATTTTATATATTCCAGCTATCTCTAAAATAAATTGAAACCTTTTTTTTTTTAAGAAAAAGACAAAAACCCCTTATGGTTTTGGATCGAGACAAATCACACCATGTTTTTTTATTTAGGACAATTAATCCCCTGTGGCTTGCTCCGTTAGACATAAGGAGTTACGGCGTTAATTTTTTCATTTTCAGTCCTCAATCTTTAGTATTTTAATCATTTTGGTCCTAATTTTTTTTCTTTTATCATTCATATCCTCAACTTTTGATTTGTTTCATTTTAATCCTATAAAGAAAAATCGAAAGGGAAGGGGATCGGGGCCGCCAATCAGCGACCCCGAACCCTCCACCGAGGGCACCGGCACCCACAGAGGACACCAGCGACCTCGGTGGAGGGGTCGGGGCCGCCAATCCCCCCTCCCCCTTCGATTTTTCTTTATAGAACTAAAATGAAAAGTTGATGATATGAATGATTATAAAAAAAGATTTAAGACCAAAATGATTAAAATGCTAAAGATTGAGGACTAAAAATGAAAAAAATTGATGTCGTAACCCCATATGTCTAACGGAGCAAACCACATGGGGGCTAATTGTCCCAAATAAAAAAACATTGTGAGATTTATCCCGACTCCAAACCAGAAGAAGATTTTTATCTTTTTCCCTTCTTTTTTTGTGCACCTCATGTCCAAAAATATCGAGTATTCGAATAATTCAAGTTCGAGCAGGGTTGATCCGCTCAGAATAAAACTCTCATACTCGCGAAATTTTTACTATTCACAATAATCGATCCTATCTCAGCTGACCGGGATGGCATTCTTCAATTATATCGTTGACCGCTGACGTTGGCTATCCAATTAAAAATTGTGCTACATTAATTTCGATTAGCTTTATCCAATTAACTTTAAGAGGAAGTTGTGGATCAAATTAATTAGGTTGACCCAAGCAAGGCTATTGGCCGGTTTCACTGTAGGCTGATGTATCGAATCACCGGCCCGGCGAGAATCCAGGGGGAGAAGGGCTGACTCCCACGAAGGTACAGTCCCGGGCCTTGCGGGCCCTGTAGTCGGCCCAAAATGAGGTCCACGTGTTCCATTATCTTTTTCTGCCCCCCCTCTTTAAATACACATTGACCCGATCATACCACCGTCCCAAAAAATAATAATAATAAATTAAATTAAATTAAATTAATAAAAGTTGGAAAAAATTCCTTCAAGCAATAAATAAATAATTCTATCCATCCTAGCATCGTTCATTTTGCCTAGCTATTTCGGAACGTGGAATTTATTCCCCAGACATAAGCATCCCCTTTTCGAGTAGTTACTGATTATAGAATCAGATTCAATCGATTAATGCTTAACGAATAACACGGCCATGTAATATTCCATTGGCCATATTGTCCCGTTATGTGTTAATCGTTTTAATCTAATTTTAGAATATGAAAAAACATTTATGGGGAACTTCTTGTCACTTCCCGTCCCATGCCCTTAGTTTTTCGTTGAAGCGTTTAAAGAAAAAGAAAGGGTTATTAGAAAAACCATTTAAAAGGAAACATTGATTTTGTGGACGAGCATATCAACGTATTATTACTGCCCAAAATATAAAAGATAAAATAAAAAAATAATAATAAGAAGAAGAAAGAGTCGTGTCGGCAAGAACGAACGAACGAAACGAAAGATGAGGTTGGGGGTGTTACCGAGGACGTCGGCGGCGAGCTCACGGAAGCGGATGTGGCGGCGGCCGGACTTCTCGCAGTGGTCGAGGACCTTGGACAGGAGGAAGTAGGAGTAGAAGGTGACGGCCCCCATCACCGTCAGGCAGAGGAACCCTAATGCCCATCCCAGTCCCCTGAACGCGTACGGCAGCGTCAGTATCGTCGGCCCCACTATCGCCGTCGTCAGGTGGTACCCCGCGTGCCACCACTCCCCTGCATGCCCCCCCCGCGACGAAAGGGATGTCATTATCTCGGGTTAGCTCGTCAACGCACGGCTGATCGACTTCTCGCCGCCGCCGGCATTGATCGTGATTCCATGATCAATCATAATCATAATAAGGTACCGAGATGTCACCTTTGGATTCGAGGACGAAGACAGCCCCGGCGTCCGTGTCGCGTCGTGCCTCCGGGAAGGGGTCAGCCGCCGGAGGGTCCGCCATTGGATTGATCAGCCTTTACGTTCTCGGTCGGCGGTGAGGCGATGGGATGTGTTGACTGTTGAGGGGGGCGAGAAGAGCGGGGGAAAAAACAAATCAAGGACAATTTATTGCAGAGGGAACGTATTGCCAGTCGCCTGTGCGCGAACCGTGGTGTGTGCGCAGGTTAAGAAAACCATGCGCGTTGTGCGGTACGTTAGTGGGGGAGTGGAGGTTAAGTTGGATAGGAGTGGGTGGAGGAAGTGAAACAAATTTTCACTTTGGAGGCGTCGAATCTAAGCTAAAGTGCGCCGAGGGAGGGAGAGCATTCTTTTTGCCGCCCGAGAGAGTGCCTTTTCGTCGGCTTAGATGACATCTACGTCTGCGGGACAAGAAAATATGGGTGGGTTGCTTTCGTTTTAAAATCATAATTTTATTCTACTTCATCTTATTTTATTTTTTTCCCTATTCAAGAATATAATTATTACTTTTTTTATATTTTTTTCTAATTTAATAATAAATTCTTGTACGTACCTTTTCTTAAGAGAAAACTATTAATATGATCATTCAAAGATCACGTTGCCTTCAATTTGGCCCTTCAAAGATTTTTATCATTAATTTAGTTCTTCAAAGATTATATTGCCATCAATTTGGTCCTTCAAAGATTTTTACCATCAATAATGTCCTTTGAAAATCATATTGTCATCAATTGGTCCTTCGAAGATTTTTGTCATCAACATGGTCTTTCAAAGAACATTACTTCCATCAAATTAGTATTGCTTAACTCCGTCAAATGATTTCTATACAAAAATAAAAATAAAAATAGAAAAAAATCTATCCGCTGAAATAAAAAATCGACAGTATTTCTCACGTCAACACATGCTTTGTGATTTTGTCAACTGCCTGATAGTTTCCATCTCCATCTCTATCTCAATTCATCTTCATCTTTCCCAATGATATCGAGAAGAAGACACATATATTTTCAACATAAACATATACAAACAACTGTTACAAAGATAGTGTGAGAAAGATGTGCAAAGAGCAGTTTTTCTTCTGTCTAAAATTTTTTTTTCTATTTTTATTTTTTTTATAGAAATTATTTGATAGAATTAAGCAATTATAACAGTTTTTTTAATGGATGATTAATTTGATGGACGAAATGATCTTTGAAAAACCATTTAGTATTAAAAAAATTAGTTATAATAATAGTTAAGAAAAGATAAAACTATAATATGATTCTCAAAAGATCATATTGTCATCAATTTGGTCATTCAAAGATTTTAGCCATCAATTTGGTCGTCGAAAGATCATATTATCATCAATTTGGTCCTTCAAAGTATCTTCTTCTCCAATTTTATAATAAATTCTCTCATATACTCTTTTTATAACAATTATTATAACTAACTTTTTAATAATAAAATTTTCTAACTATTTTGTCTTCATCTTGTGAAGTAGAATAGTAACTCTACTCCAAAACTAAACGCATATAGATACCCAGTCCAGTTGGGCCTACTTCACATGTTTATCACATTTACTCTTTTTCTGAAAGATGGATTTCTCATTTTTCCTGATTTTTCTTGAGCATTTTGCCTCTCGTAATCGCCTTTTGTTGATATAATATATATATATATATATAGATGTTATTCTTTATATTTTATGAAAGTCTTTTTTCATTTTAATTACACTTTTAATATTAACTTATGAACAGAAGTAACCTTTTTTTTGTGTAAATAAAAGGAGTTCCGTTAGAACATTTGACTGGTTTGTAATATGTAATCGTTGGCTTACGTACACTGTTGCTGATCATTTAAATGAAGAGATTGCATTTTGATTCTCTTTATGAGATTACCCGTGTCTCTTTATTAATTATTAAAAAATTTATTTCATTGTATTAAATTCATGGACCTCCTTTATTAAAAAAGAAAATTCAATTACTGCATTTTTCTAGCTGTATATCTCCTCCATGCAAGGCAATTTTCCGACTTTTGATGATTTCATTAATCATT
The DNA here is from genome assembly GCF_007655135.1 of Punica granatum. NCBI lineage: Eukaryota > Viridiplantae > Streptophyta > Magnoliopsida > Myrtales > Lythraceae > Punica > Punica granatum. The sequence goes on from NC_045127.1 coordinate 50,192,052, forward strand.
ACAAAATTTGTCATATAATTGCACATGAACTTGGTACTGTTTATTATTGATCCAATGTTATATCATGCGATACAAGCCTAATTCAACCGATGACTGCATAAGCGGACACGATATTTGATGTCACATTTTCCTTTGAGGATGAGTTTTTTTCGATTTAGTGGGACAATTCGGGACCTTCCATTAAGAAAAAAACAAAGAAACGTTCCAGATATGGGAGGCAAAAAAATCTGAGATCCTCTGAAAGGACTCATAAGGCAAAGCAAACCATGCATATGGGTGATCAAATTTCCTTCCTTGGAAAGAGCAACTATATAATTCTGATCGGGTGAGTATAGTGCAGTAATAATGAAAAGACACTAACTTCGATACTCTTAGTAGGATTATTCATACAATATTATTAGCTATTAAAGTATTTATTTCATTATATGAACCTCCCTTATAATAAAAAATTATATAATTCTCATCGGCTTTTGTTATCGTAAAACTCTATATTCTTGCATGCATTATATGATATATATATATATATATACATATATATATATAGATAGATTCTCTGGTTTAGATTTGTGTTAAAAGTAAATTATATTCGACACTTTAATAGTATGTTTGGTTTTAGAGTTGAGTTGAGTTAAGTTTTAATTTTAATTGGTTTGTAATGATTGTGATATTGAATTATGAGAAAAAGTGTAAAAAAGTAATGAATAGTTGAAAGAATTTATTATTAAAAATTGAATTGAATGGTTAAAAAAATTGAAGAAAAATAAAAAAATAATAATTGTGTTGTTGACTTTTGTTGTGTAGTGAGTATAGTTAAAGTTAGAGTTAAAATCTTAAAATTAGATTGCAAAATCAAACGGGCTTTAATAGACCGAATATGCTGCAAGATAGACTAGTAAAGCCAGCACTCATCTCCAAACGAATAATACATAATATATATTTAATTAAAAAGATTAATTGCCCAAAAACACACAAGCTTTTCACATTTTATCAATTCTAACACGAACTTTTTTTTATTGATCTAAAAATACACAAAACATCAATTTTACATTTCTCAACATTTTTGTTAATTTAAACGAGAATCTATGGCCACATCATCGGATCGATGTGTCCAAGGTCGCCGGCGACCTTATAGGGGTCGTGTGGGGCCCAATAAGGCCCTCATTGCCCTAATAAAAAAAAAGTAAAATCAAGAAAAGAATGAAGGAGGTAGGTGGTGGAAGTCTCATCAATGATCACCATCCCCTTATTTGGGGTCACCAGAGACCTTTGATGTCATGGACAATCCCGATTGGGCGGGCAATGGTTGTCGTTGAGGCTCACCGATCGAAAAAATGGAAGTCGTGTTAACATTGATATCAAATTGATAGTTTGTAAGAAACAGAGAAAGAAAGGCTGAATCCCCACTCATTAGGTGAGGTGAGTGTATTCAATTATATAGATAATGTACATGGTTGTTAAAGGAAGGTACATAAATGTATATCGATAAATGCCTAGAATACAACAATTATAAATGGAAATCTATGATCGCATATCATCCTCTATTACTCCCCGTCAAGCCGAACGGGGAAGTTTCCACGTGAAGCTTGGATCGAATATCAGCAAAGCGGGATGACGATAAACCTTTTGTGAGTCCATCAGCTAGCTGATCATTGGAATTGATGAAATGAATGGAAAGTTGCTTGCTCATGAATCTCTCTCGCACAAAGTGATAATCAATCTCAATGTGCTTTGTTCTGGCATGAAAGATAGGATTCGTCGTAAGGTAGATAGCGGAAATATTATCACACCAGAGAGTAGGAGGATGACGTTGCGATATTCCCAGTTCGTTAAGTAGGGACTGTAACCATAATATCTCCGCAGTGGCATTAGCGAGACTTTTGTATTCTGATTCAGTACTAGACCGAGCTACAGTCCGCTGTTTCTTGGAGCTCCAAGAGACTGGATTGTTTCCAAGAAATATCACAAACCCACTGACTGATCGACGATCATCAGGATTTCCTGCCCAATCAGCATCGGAAAAACCATGAATAGATGATGTAGAACTGGGGTGAAGATGAAGTCCATGAGTAATAGTTCCCTTTAGATACCGCAAAATTCTTTTCACGGCTTGCCAATGAGTAGTGGTAGGACAGTGCATGAATTGGCAGACCTGATTAACTGCATAAGCAATGTCAGGTCTGGTTAGAGAAAGATACTGCAAGCTGCCCACTACACTTCTGTAGAGTGAGGGATCCTCAAAGGAACTTCCATCGTGAAGAGAGAGCCGAGATCCTGTAGTGACAGGGGAGCTGATAGGCTTGCAATCTCGCATAGAGGTGCGAGTAAGGATGTCATGAATATACTTGGACTGAGTGAGATAGAGTCCAGTAGAATCCCTGCGAGCCTCCATGCCAAGAAAGAAATGAATCGAGCCAAGATCCTTCATAGCAAACTCCTTCTGCAGGGCAGTGATTATTGACTGAAACGGTGCTCCTGGAGTCCCAGTCAGAATGATATCATCAACATAGACCAGAAGATAAACGATGTATTGTGGTCCCCGGAGAGTGAAAAGAGAGGAGTCAGCCTTGGAGTCTGAGAAGCCAAGATGCTGAAGGTAGGTACTGAGTCGCTGAAACCAAGCCCTAGGAGCTTGCTTAAGCCCATACAGAGAACGACGAAGTCTGCATATATGATCTGAACGAGAGGGATCAACAAAACCAGGAGGTTGGGTCATATAGACTTCTTCAGTGAGATAGCCATGGAGAAACGCATTCTTAACATCCAGCTGTCGAATGGGCCACTGAGAAGAGACTGCAATGGAGAGGACTGTCCGAATGGTGACCGGTTTGATAACTGGACTGAAAGTTTCTGAATAATCGACCCCTTCCCTCTGATTGAACCCTTTGGCTACTAGTCGAGCCTTGTAGCGATCAATGGTGCCATCAGCCTTTTGTTTAATACGATAGACCCACTTGCAGCCAACGACATTGTGAGCAGAAGATGGCGGAACAAGATCCCACGTATTGTTCTGAAGTAATGCCGTATACTCCTCCTGCATCGCTGTTCGCCAAGCCGAATGTTTACATGCTTGAGCAAACGACTGGGGCTCTTGTAATTCTGCAGAGACAGTGAAAGCAGAAGGATGACGAGATATTATAAAACGCGGAGGAGGAAGAGTTCCATCTTTGGATCGCGTGGTCATCCTGTGTGTATTAGGAAGAATAGATACATCTTCAGGACCCACGGTATCCTCAGCCGATACTATAGAACCTGCAGACTGGTTAGGACTTTCAGGGGAAGACACCAGTGGATCAGTGGGAGAGATGGTAGAATTATGAGAATCATGAATTGGTAGTGAGACAGATGAGGGAACAGGAATATGAGTAATGGTGGTATTAGAAGAAGAACGAACAGACGTACCAGCAGCACATACGGGCCTATAGGAAGACCCTATTGCTCTCTCCGAGATAGGCAGCCTTGTCCTGTAAGGAAAGGAATGCTCATCAAAGATAACTTTGGTTGACAGGAAGATTCGACCTGTGACAGGATTGAGACACCTATATCCTTGATAGTTATAGGGATACCCCAGAAAGATACACGGCTGAGACCGAGGTTCTAACTTATGACGAGTATAGGAACGAAGATATGGATAACAAAGACAACCAAACACTCGTAAATTGGAATAATCAGGAGTATGGCCATGTAGAACTTCATATGGAGATTTGAAACCAAAAGACTTGGTGGGTAGTCGATTGATAATGAATACAGCGGTTTCAAAAGCATAGTCCCAGAATTGTGATGGAAGTGAGGAATGAAAGATTCGAGAAAGACCCATGTCAACAATATGACGATGCTTGCGTTCAGCAGACCCATTTTGTTGAGGTACATGAGGACAGGAGATTCGATGAAAGATGCCATGACTCTGTAATTCAGATTGGAAATCTATAGAGAGAAATTCTTTGGCACCATCAGACTGAAAAAATTTGATCCGATGTCCATAAATGTTCTCAATTTGAAGTCGAAATGCACGAAAAACACGAAGTACATCATGTCGAGATTTTAGGACATAGAACCAGGAGAATTTACTATAATCATCAAGAAAATGAATATAGTAATGATGACCAGTATGTGAGGTAACTGGTGCAGGTCCCCAAATATCAGTATGAATAAGCTCAAATAAGGATGTGCTTTTATGATGAGTCAAAGGAAAAGAGTTGTTTATTATTTTCCCTTGTTGACAGGCGGAGCAAACATAGTCAACATGATCATTATTGAGAGAACAAGAAGAATTCAATGCACGACGAGTAATGGGAAATGATGAGTGACCAAGACGCTGATGCCATAGAATACTGGAACTAGATGTGGACAGATGAGCTTGTGGACCATTAGCATGCCTGTCTCTCTGGTGAAAGCAATAGAGTCCGTCCTTAACTGGACCACGCATAAGCTCCTGGCGAGTATGAAGATCCTTCACAAGAAAACAGTCTGGGTGAAGCTCAAAGAAACATCTATTATCCTTAGCAAATTTAGATATAGAGATGAGATTTTTGGAAATGTGTGGGGCATATAGAATATGATTTAAGTGTAAAGGGCGTTGGGAAATTTTAATAGTAGAGGAACCAGAGGCTAGAACTGGAAGTGCTTTACCATCACCTACGAAGACATTATCTGAAATCGGAGCATCATCACGAAGATTAAGATTAGATAATTGTGATGTCACATGGTGTGTAGCACCTGAGTCCATATACCAGTCGAGGTCATGTAGTCCTGGAGAGGATCCGTGGGTCAAATGAGCCTGTGCCCCAGAGATAGGACTGAATTGACAGGAGGGTGCGGTGTGGCCCGCACGATTACACAGCTGACAGACGACTGTGGATCTGGGCCCAATGTACTGAGCCGGCCCAATGAAATTATTGTTAAATGGAGCTGGGCTGCGAGTTGAATAACCGGACGAGGTGGGCCGGTGTTGAAGGGGCCCAATCGGCCCAGTACGCTGGTCTCGAATTTGGCCCGTGTATCTACCCGGTCTGAAACTCGGATTAAAATGCCTATCCGACCCGAGAGCTTCTCCTCCTCCACCCGATAGCAGATTAGGGTTAGCTTCCCCTGTTTCTCTGCTCGCCTCTTCTCCGGACGAAATCCTTCCCGAGCCGCCTCCTTTGCTTTTGCCTTTCCATCCTTTTCCTTTCCCATTCCAATTGCCACGATTCCCTTGATTACCGCGGCTATTAGTGTAGTGAACCTCAGTCGGGACTGGACCCAGAAGACCCGAGAGAGGTGCAGGAGATGGCGCGGCCGGAGACGTCACGGTTTGGGCTTCTGCATAGAGACGACGCTCCTCATGGCCAACCAGAAGCGATTGAAGTTCCTCCGTGGTCATGGTGAGCATTCTCTCCGACTGGGCAAGGACAATCGGTTCCCAATCGGGACCGAGTCCCGTGTAAATACGCCTGTTGATTTCTGCAGGGGTCTTTAGTTTCCCAATTTGTGCATATCGCAGAGCATGCTCTTTTACTGAGTTAATGAATTTTGCCATTGATTGGTCTCCTTTTTTGAGGTCACGCCATTGTTGATCAAGGAGGTCTTCCTGTGCAGCAGTTAGAGTGAGGAAGGCAGTGGCAAGTGACGTCCAGGCTTCAGAGGATGTTCTGGCAGAGAGGATGGTTACACCGATTTCTTCGGTGACTGCCAGCATTATGCAGGTAAGAGCAAAATTGTCTCTTGACTGCCAATTGAGGAAATCCGAATTTTGCATGACTGTACCATCTGCTCCTGTTGTGGTTTTGCTTGGTATTGTGATTTTTCCCTCAACATAGTCAAGCAGTCCATATGTAGTCAGCAGAGGAGTCATTACTCCTTTCCAATAGAGGTAGTTCCTGCCATTTAGCTTGACCAGTATTGTTGGAAAAGATGAAGGAAGAGTTGTGGGATTTGAAGAAGAAGAGGGAAGGGTCATGAGAGTTGAGGAGGAAGAGCTGTCAGCCATTGATGCCAAGAAAGTTAGAGAACAGATGGGTGTTACCCCGTAGACTTTGATACCATAAGAAACAGAGAAAGAAAGGCTGAATCCCCACTCATTAGGTGAGGTGAGTGTATTCAATTATATAGATAATGTACATGGTTGTTAAAGGAAGGTACATAAATGTATATCGATAAATGCCTAGAATACAACAATTATAAATGGAAATCTATGATCGCATATCATCCTCTATTAGTTTGTATGTTTTTAGGTCAAGAAAAAAAGTTCGTGCTAAAATTGATAAAATATGAAAATTTTATGTTTTTTAGGCAATTAATCCTAATTAAAAAAACTGAGAAGATTTGTTGTTCCATATATAAGTGTTTATATATCTATTTGTTTTTCCAAATGTGGATCAATTAACAGCTCACTGTCGAGAGAAGGTCTTGTATGCAACGGTGGTACTACGTAAAATTATACCACAAGACACATAAAAAATATTACTTTTGCCAATAATAAATTATTTTTGTCAATAATAGATTTTTTTTTATATTTTTGCTTACGTGCTGAAAATCAAAATAGTAAACACTTATTGACTTGTAGCATTGTCACATGGTATTATCGTTGCATACCAAACTTTTTCCACTATCGCATCCTTTAATTTCCGAAAATTTGATCAATATAACAACTTGATGCGAAAAAAAATACAATTCGAGTCGAAATTCTCTCCCCATCACGAAAGATCATCGGGTCCTCCTTCGAGTCCGACTACCATCCCATGACTTGCAAGAAGGGCTCTCAGATTGGTGCCCGAGAGCTTCTTTCGACGCTCAAGTTAAAGAGTGTTTTTAGAGAGTAGGAAAGAGTGTGTGTTAAGGTTAGCTTAACATATTTATATATGTCCATAAAATGGAGATAGTGATGATAGCACGTGAAAATCAATTGAACCTTATTGATGGAACCATATGTTTTCATGAGCCGTGTTTAACCATATGTGTGTTTGGGCCGAAATATACATACGCATCACTACCCTTACAGGAAACGACCCACCCAAGATGCTAATCCTAAAGAGTTGGGCGTATCAGGACTCGTCCAAAGTCGAGCATGACCTTCCTATATTGTTTTATTCGGACACTAATAAAACTCTTGCCTTATGAGAGTTGAAAAAATTACGGGGGGGGGGGGGGGGGGGGGGGGGGGGGGGGGGGGGGTGACTTGAAATCAGGCTGAATCAGAAAGATGGAAGGTTCCCTTCAAATTCAGCTTTCGATAATCCTCTGGTTGTGGGCTCCACCGACCAGCCCTATCAAGATAAGACCCATATATATAATCAATAAAAGTTTCAATTTAATGATCATGTATTGAAGTAGTTGGAGTTGCCATTAAGTTAGTCCAATGCAAGTTGAAGTTGTGCGTTGCGGGCACGGAACTGGAAGGGAGCGGCGTTTCTGGAAGTATGATTATGAGTATGCTTGAAATACGATGAGAGTTCCGTGAGCATGTTTCATTAGTTTTAAGGTACTGTAGAATCGATGTTCAGCCCACCATATACTTTTGATTAGATTCGACGGTCGTGAATGTATCGTTTTTGAGAAAAATATCAAAATGGTCATTCAAAAACTTTAAAACTAACAAATTACTATTTGAAAGATATTTTGAAACAAAATGATCATTGAAAGAATAAAATCCATAACATTTTGATACTTTCGTCAAAATTCCGTTATTGCCGTTACGGGAAAATGACATAGATGCTTATGTGGCATCTAGTAGCCAAACGGCGCCGATTGACAGTGCACATCAGCACGTACGACGTCGTTTATGACCTGAAGTTAAAAAAAAAAGAAAAAGGAAGAAACCTGGGCGAAACGACGCCGTCTTGCTGCCTCTCCCTCCCCCAATCGAATGGTGTCGTTGCTACCTATCCCCTCCCTCCCGCCATTTGCAATCAAAATTAGGTCAACCCGACGAATCTCCATCGAACCCGACGTCCTTCCTATCTCCTGCCCACATCGAACCGGCGTCATCCTTTCTATCTCCGACGCAGCCCCCCATCGAACCCGACGGACGCGGTCAGTTAAACCCAAACCAATTGAACCCGACGCAGCCCCTCATCATAAGAGTCATCGTCGAGCTTGAGTTCAAGCAATCGTCGTCGTCGACCAGTTGAACCCAGACCAATTGGACACACGGACTCGTTGAGTCTACTTTTTGTTCGACGACCGCATGGGCACCACAGCAGCAACTCTGAGTGTGACAGCGGACTGAAACAGAGAAGGGAGAAGTTTGAGGAAGGGAGAGTAGAGAGACGACAAATCGGACTTAGGGCTGGCAAATCGGACTTCAATCGGACAATCTATAGTTGAGAGACACTTCCCATACTTACCAGTTAGCTCTGTTAACTCTGGCGATTAAATCCACCTCGTTGAGATCGTCGGAGATGGAGACTCGGTACAGAGTTGCTGGCGGAGTCGAACTCAAGCTCGACGAGTCCGAGTGTCCACGACCTTCGGGGCGACGACACCGGTGGGGGGAGGAGATAGGAAGGACGTCGGGTTCGATGGAGGTCCATCGGGTTGACCTAATTTTGATTGCAGATGGCGGGAGAGAAGGGATAGGTAGCAACGATGTTGTTCGGTTGGGGGAGGGGAGAGGCAGTAAGACGGCGTCGTTTCACCTAGTTTTTTTTTTTTAAACTTCAGGCCATAAACGACGTCGTACGTGCTGATGTGTACTATCAATCAGTGCCGTTTGGCTAGTAGATGCCACATAAGCATCCATGTCATTTTTCAGTAACGGCACTAACGAAATTTTGACGGAAGTACCAAAATGTTATGAATTCTGGTCTTTCAATAATCATTTTGTTTCAAAATATCTTTCAAGTAGTAATTTGTTAGTTTTGAAATCTTTCAATGACCATTTTGATAGTTTTCTCTTCCTTGGGAGGCTCAAGGGGTTGAGGATCCAATATACAATCCACATCGAAAACACGTAAAGATAACCCTGAATTATAAAAGAGTTGGTTGCCGCTGCCTGTCAAGTTATAGGCTTTTTATTTGGATATGAACTCATTGCTTGCAGGCTCAATGAAATTTTAAGATAAAAAAATGATATGACATGTAAAATTTTCATTTAGATCTACACGGACTTGAGCCCATCTGCAATCTAAAAATTTAAATTGATAGATTATTGGATCCAAAACTCATATAAGCTTACGATAGGGGTGCACCTTTAGCTACCTTACAGCTAGAGTGGGTCACTCTCGGACCTGACTAACATGAGGCGCACTATTGACTGCCTTAAAATCGAATCTGGCGTAGTGTGAGCCCATATGTACGCGTAAAAGCATACACGGACTTGAGCCTATCTATAACGCAAAAGTTTAAGCTGACAGATTGTTGGATCTAAGTCTCATATAAGCTTGTGGTTTCTTTTTTAATTTTTTCGTGCGGACAACATATCTCAATATTACGATTATGTACTTTGTAGTTATCCTTGCACTGTATTTCAAATATCAAGTGGTTATTCATTCTTAACTTCTCTATGTACTAGACAAATGCATCCGCGCTACCCACAGAAAAAATAAGGAGAGAAAATAATTAGGAAAAAAAGGAAATTAAAATGGGATGGGTGAAAAAAATGGGAGAAAAAATAAGAGGTGTAGAGAAAAGTAAGTAAGTGAATGTGGAAGTTACTGATGAAATTATTAAAAAGAAGGTTTTGGAAAATATATTATATTACGGAAGTTACTTGATAAATTGTCCAAAATATAGTTATTGTAATTAATTAGAGAGAATATATCATGGTTATTTTAGGAAATAAAAAGTGACACCAAAAAAGAAAGTTGTGGCTTATAATATAGATAAACTAGTTTTTTTTTTGGCATGTCAGCCAGGTTTTCTAGGCTAAACAGTAAACACAGCCTAATCCTTCACCATCTACAACACATTCAGTTTTAGTATGTGCAACGGCCGCCAACAACGATAATTCTACTCTTCCCTGATTATAATTAATAATCCAATATGTCTTTATGATCACCGCTGACTTTTTTTTTTTAATGCTGAGTGATCTTAAGTTTAGGTCTAAATAATCACTTATCATCTTTCACATCAGTTTGAACTTAATTTTATTTCTTTTATAAAGTTTGGATGTGATGTTGAATGTATCATTTGTGGGTGGCATGATAAGGAAACATGATTACCTTCAAAAACAAAAGAGAAAGAGCAAACTAACACTTCGGTCCCTAAAAGAATCAACACTTGGGAATTTGAAAAATTTTTGTCACCATTTAAATCGAGGGATGCTTATTCCTTCTAATTTTTGACGTTGTTAGCTCAGCATAGGCGCCTATGTTCCCTTTTTAATCTAATCCACTGACAATTTGGACTTAATTGTTAAACGTAATGGGCACTGGTGAATGTAAGTGGTGGCAAAAGGTTTTATAGGTACTGAAATATTGGCTCGCTAAAAATTTGGGAATCAAAGTTTGCTCAAAAAAAAAAACCCAGAATTCAATATACAGAACACAATGTAAGAAGAAAGTGTAATTTTTTTTTTCTTCTTTGTGTTTTTTTTTTTTTTTGATGAGTGAAGAAGGTGTAATTTCGACGAGGCAAACAGATCGGCCAAAAGTTACATACTATAACATGTCCGATAGCTCTTAATAGGCGGACACAACTTTAGGCAGAAAAAAGGAATTTAGTCGCGTGAAAACCAAGAACTGAAATGTATGTGCGAAAACGCCAAAAAGGTTTCGTTGAAACATCAATGTGATTCTTTATATACATAGCACAAAAGTAAAGGGCCTGTTTACTTTTAAAAAATCGATTTCCACAATTTTCATCTCTATTTCTTCGTAGAAAAATATAAGAATATGTTTACTAAAATTTAAATTAAAAAATTTTCTAATATGAGAATAATTGGAGTAATCACCATAAAAAGATGATATAAAATAAATTTCTAAATATAAAAGTTAATAGAAAAGGAAAGCTATTAATTTGAATATAAAAAAGGAAGTAATTGACCAATGAAAAACTGGAGAACGAAAAAAAGAGCTTCTCTAATTTATATACAATTTAGAATAATGGAAAATTAATTCTTTGGAAAATTAATTCCATTCAATATAAATAAAAGCATTATTTGCAGTTTTCTTATTTTTAAAAAATTTCTCAGAGAATTGAAGGATTTTCCAGAAGTAAACAGACACAAAGAGTTCATATTTCACCATTGATGACATATAGCCGACTCAGCACTTGCAATGTTACACCCACACGTACGGTTGATCAGTCCCACTCTATGCTTTCAATATATAACCATAAACTCTTCTAATATACCGACCACTATTGCAGTATAATTTCAGGTCAATTATCGCATTATGTAAATTGATTAAGAATCGCGAATTAGACTAGATACATGAATCCCATCGGATTTTTGTACAATATTACACTCCTGTATCACGTTGCTCGTACTTGAACGACATCTTTATAACTTCATTTTTGTTATTTGGGCCCATGCCCAAAAGGGCCATAGCTTTGGGCTGATGAATATCATGTTTTTGACAAAAATATTTTGGGACGTACCTTTCGCACTATTTCTCCCACGACGTCCCGGCTTGTTCCCCCAGTTCAATGATAATATTGATTGCCAGTGACAGGCTATCAAGTCATGATAATATACATACTATGAGTGCCCTGATCGGGCATGCTCATTGAAGGATAGGTGTCTAGACATTGCCATTTTGAAACTCGGAAGCCGTCATGTATATCACATGTGGACCAAAAGACACCAACAAATTTTTCAAAAACTGTACTTTCTAACGTGATCAATATCATAATGCAGATGACGACGCGCAAGGATGAGAAATAGACTCTCAAGTTCTACTTATATATATGCTTGTCTTCTTGGATTGAGAGGAAGATTATTAATTAAGATTATTTGCTTTGGATTTGTCCAAATGGGTACCTTTTTGCATTGGCTTATAATCTATTTTCTGCCCCATTTACCTTTTTTCTTGGGTGAAATTTATCCTTTTTTCCGTAAGATTTATGAGTCAAGAAATTAAATGGCACATGTAATTATGTAAATATCAGACAAAACCCCTTGGTTTTTAAATTAGGACACATACGACTGAATTACGGCTCCTTTCGCTTTGCTAAGCCTAGAACATAGAAGGGCTAATTACGCAAAAAAAAAAAAGAAGAAGACATTTGCTAAAATTCTTGATTCTAGTTAGAACTTTCGGAAATAGTACAAAAATACACGACCTTTCATTTAAATCTTAAATCTAGCACGCCGTTAAATATTCCATCAATTCTAACGGTATTGACTAACCAGGCATTAACAGTGTCATGTGTCGCCATATTATTCAATGAGTGAACCCCATATTTTTTTATTTAATAAAAAAAATTATGAATTTTTTTTTAAAAAAAAGGGGAAAGGTCGGCTGAAAGGGAGGAGGGGGCCGCCAGTGGTGGCCTCAATTGCGGCCACCCCCAGTCGGGGTTGGCGACCATCTCATGATTGCAGGGTGGGGGGGTATGGTGGCTGCAATCAAGGTCACCACCACCGGAATGGAAGGAGCCCGATTGCGAGCACCACCCCCTAATCGAGATCGGCAGCCATCACAGAAGTCGCCACTAACCCTGATTTTGGAGGAGGTGTGTGTTGAGGGGTGGTGGCCTCAATTGAGGCCACCACAACCGGAATTGAGGGAGACCCAACCACCCCCTAATTGAGTCGACAACAACTTCTGTGATGGCTGCCGACTCCAATTGGGAGGGTGGTGGCCGCAATTGAGGCCGCCGCCGATCCCCCTCCTCCTTAGCTTCAACCCGACCTTTCCTCCTTTTTTTTTAAAAAAAATTCAGCATTATTTTTATTAAATAAAAAATGTGGGATCCACTGATTGAATAATATGGCGACACGTGGCACTGTTAATATCTAGTTAACCAATACCGTTATAATTGACGAAATATTTAACGGTGTACTAGATTTGAGATTAGAACGAAAGGTCATGCCTTTTTATGCTATTTCCAAAAGGTCGTGCTAGAATTGAGAATTTGAGTAAATGTTGTGCTTTTTTACGTAATTAGTCCTACATATAATGATCCGATAAATTAATAAAATGGATAAAATGCACTAACCTCCTTTGAGATTTGGGAAAATAGCATTGAACCTTATTTGTTCAAGAAATATGCAGTTAATCCCATTTTACTACTTTGACCAAACCATTACTTTTTAAGGAAAATACCGATTCGGTCCATAACTTTTGAATTTTTTCTTCTTAAGATCATATATTTACTTTTTACCAAATAAGGCCACCAAATTCGCATAAAGTTATTCTTATATTTAAATTATTTTATTTAAATTTTAAACAAAAAACTAAAAATACTGATTGAAGAAAGAAGAGAAAGGCCTCTAATTATGTTACTCGAGGAGATGGTTGTCGACGATGGGCCGCCACCGCCTTATAATCATTTGATGAGGTTAGGTGGTTCAAAAAGTGAAACTGTTATCTGTTGATACAGTTTTTGATTGTATTGTTGCCTTCCTGAGTTACCCTCCTCAAGCCACTTATCGCCCCAAGCGAGGCCTCCAGCATCCTACGAAGATGTCTCCTATTTGGTGGTGCTCGGTGCCGGTAATGGCCCACTACCGCCCTTCCTCAATTTATTTCTCGTTGATTTGTTGGAAGCTTTCAACTTCTTTTTCTTGTTACTTTTATTTATTTGTTTTATAAATTAAACATTTTTAAAAAAATAAGTTATGCATACATAAATATTTTATGTAATGTGGGCCTTATCTGATAAAAAATAAATGTATGTTTTGAAAAGAAAAACTCAAAAGTTATGGCCCCAATTGGAATTTTTCCCAAAAATTTTGGTTTGATCAAATAAGTCAATTGGGCTAAGTGCATATTTTTTTTCAATAAATGGGGTTGAGTGCAATTTCTCATAACCTCAAGAGAGGACATTGCATTTTACCCTAATAAAATTTTCCCTTATCTTAAATAGAGAGAGAGAGAGAGAGATTTTGGTTTTCATTATCTGCAATTGGCCCAATTCCTAATGGTGTATTACTTTGCCAAATTCATGGAGATTGAGTCTCCATGGCGCTGCCTGTTTAGTTCATAATCACATTAAACTTTAATGAGAAACAAAGTGTTAAGAAAAACCCGTTTCCGTGTTCATCAGGTCCAAATTGACAAATACTATTGTACTTATAACATTGAATATACTGGATACTCACTTTAGTACTTCGCATATTTTTCATAACAAATGTTCATTGTACTTCAGTTCTTGACTGTCTTGCTTATTTGAAATATGAAAATTAAGAAACCGAGGTGATATCCTGAGAATAAGCTTTGAAAATCTCGTACTCACAATTTCAGGCCAAGAACCACAAGTTCATTATCGAACATCAAAGCCAGTAATTCCCTTTTTTGACTATAATGTTAGGATGACGGATCAAACTTCAATTGAAACAATCTTTTAACTTCTTCCATAATCTGCATAATCAGGAATCCAGTATCGTCTAGGAACAGACTCTCATTCAGAACATCGCAGAGGAATTAGCAAAGAATCGTCCCAGATCCAATTTATGCGGGTGATCTGGCTATGATTCTGTGAAGGCTCAATATTGAGGACCAGAAATGCTTAGAAAAAGTTCTAGTTACTCATGCCTAAAGAGTGTGATTACTCATTCAGACTAAAAAGAGATCTTGGAACCGCATAAGGGATGCCTGGAACATAGTGCATGGCTCTCAAACAATCCAGTTGCATTTCATAGAGAAAATTGGATGCTCCTCCCACACACAACAAGTATTCCGTAAAACAGGAAGAAGGGAAAAGTATAAGCACGTCCTAAGCATCTGCAACTATTCAAAATCTGAAGAACAAGAGTGGCCTATGGCAGAAGCCTTGGGCTTCAAATAGCTGATCCAAACCTTCAAGTGCTTTGTTCGCATCAAAAGCCTCTCGTAATACATAGAGATTGACCTCTTGATATGTCAAATTTCGTAAACGCCTATTTTAGATGCTACAGGGCAATTCAGATTCAACTCTGGCATTGGGTTTCTTGTTGCCATGCTAGATAAGAATCAAGATTTTGAGCTATAGCTAGTTCAGGCTTCTTTCTACAAGTGAAATAGTCGCCTCAGTGTTGCAACCTACAGGAAGCTATACCGTCATAAATTTCTATGTCCATGAACATAATACTTGAGAAAGCATCCCAACTATTTACATTTTTTTTGTAGTCAATTCAGGCTTAAAACACACAGAAAAAGAAGAAGAAGAAGAAGAAGAAGAAGTGATAACACTTTTCGAAGATTTGTTGCGTAAGATTCTTAGTTCATAATGATACATCCGAAAGAACTTCAGGCATGTCTGATTGTATGGACCAGGTTGTTGTGATTGCAAGTTCCGAGATTAGCTCGAGCTTGCAGTTGGGCATAGTGATCTCCTAATTGGAACTTGCTCAAAGTATAGCAATTCTCCGGGGAACACTTGGAATATCTCTTATGTAGCTTCTGGCAACGATCCACATTCCCGAGCGGAGTTTCATCTCAAGGTACGCGAAACAAACTCATTCCAAAAACATTAGCTCTTTATCTCTTACCAGTAAAGAGAAACATGAGTTGAACGCTACATCTAATCATAAACCTTGTCCTTCTGTTTGAAGATTCTGAAGACTGAATATTCTATTTGGTTTCGCTTTAGGCCAATACCGAACTTGGCCAAATTTGAACATCCCTAGCTAAATCTATTTGCCTATATAAAGAAGCAATGCACGAAGTTTTACAATTGCTTTGTTTGCTTTCAGAGAGCTGTTTCCCGTTTTCAGCTTTCCATAATCGAATGTGATGACAAGAAGGTACTCCAAATTAAAGGCCAGAGGAGAACTTGTCTCAGGTGATGGAAAATGCTACTACAGTTTTTCGATCCAAAGGAACTTTGTGCGAGCATTGGCATAAAGAGGCCATTTCAGGGATTCCGTAAAGGAACTATCGTCTGAGAAAGCAATTCTAAAAAGTGCTCTAGATCTTGCATTCACAAAGCAGCCTCGATCGAGAATGTGTTCTTCGGCCTGAAGCACTTCGTAGACTTTAGCAAAACACTTCAGTTTATATCAAACATATCCAAATTTATATTCAACACATATCCAAACCGAGCCAAACTCAGCTCATACAAGGATGGTGCAAACTACGAATTCAAGTTAGTTATGATTGGGATCGAGCTTGACCCGCCAGGCAAATGCCAGTGCATGCGCCCAAGGACCAAGTCAAGATAACCGACAACTTGAGTAGCCAGAGTGGATTGACCCAGGGTAGCAAGTCGATCGAGTTGTTCATGGCAACATGAGGCTGAGCACTACGTACTAAGGGTGACCAAGGTTGTCTTCCTTGCCGGAAAATAAGGTAGTTTACACTATGAGTTGGGAAAATTTTTGAAATATTGAAAGTACTCGGATCCTTTTAGGAATACACATTCCTATGTGACTTGAGGTGCAACGAAATCTAACTGCATGCGACCATTTGATAGATAATAATTCAAGACTACTGGTACTCTCTTTTCTCGTAAGAGTGCTCCTCAACATAAAATATCTTTTTAGTGTCTTATTTAATTTTGATTCATCAAATTTAATTACAAAAGATAGTTTATTTCCGCCGAGACCACGGTATGTTTTTAACTTGATACTAATTTTTGCTTTGGCATTGGTATGGATTGATCATAGGGGTGATCGGTTCCGGGTACCTTGTTTTTTTCAAGATATCCAGACCCTACCCTGTAAGGGACCGGTTCCAAGATTTTGGAACCGGACCCTACCCTGTTGAATCATGGACCCGGACCAAACCTGGAACCTGTATTATATCACAGGTTCCGGGTACCCTATTGGAACCTGTAAATTTTTTCATCTTGCTAAATTAAACCGAAAATATCCCATCCCGTCCATGTGCTTAGTGCCGGCTTCTCTCTCACCTCATACTCTATATTTCCACAACAAGAAATCAAGTTTGGAAATCTAAAATGTTCTCAAGAAATTAATCAGACATGTTGAACAAGCAAGCCCCCTAAATCTAAGGCAGGAAGAACCAACAATGATGATACCTCTTTGAAGAAAGAAACTAATTTCATCAAGTAATATGTAAATGAGGTCTTACCATCCTTCCTCATCTTAGGAAGCAACCCTGAAGCATGTCTTTCTACAATCTTCAAGTACCCATCAACCTCATGCTCAGGGACATTAATCAGCACAATGAAGCCATAGTGAAAAACTACCATGTAGCCGCAGTCGTTCCCATTTAAGCAAGCTCCCAGTTCCTGAAAGAAGAGGATTCCTTCAGCAACATCGACAACTTCTTCCAGCTCATAAGATGTAAGGGCAAAGTACTCAAGCTAAGAACATTCGGTTCTCGATGGATTTTACATTTTTACATTATATTGTACTCAAAGTGGAAACTAAGCAGTCTGTAAGACACAGGTGGTGCTCTGGCATAAGAATAGGCCAAGGTGAGGGTTACCAATGGCATTCTCCATGAGTTCCTGACCTTGGTGAATAAATTATCATCTGATATTATTCCCACAAAATTTCATAAATTTATTTGAACTCCCTCTAGAAAGCTATACCGACTCTCCAAGAAGTCGCATCCAAATTTGCCATTTTCCATCCCCATCTTTATTCGCTTTGATATTACTCAAGAAATGGTGCTTCCCATGCCAATACAATGATCCTTTCATGAAAAAGGGATGTGCTAAAAGCAAATGCCCAGAACCACAAAAACGAAGGCCAAGAATGTAGAAAGCAGAGGCTAGACAAACTTACATTGGTACAAGAAAGAGTCCCGAACTTGAGAACGGCGTAATTAGTCATGCACGACGTAAGTGGGATAAAGTTGGCTTTGTTATGCTCCACTAAGCCTCTCAAATCCACACTGAACATGGAAAGAAAATAACAACATAAGAACTTTCACATGATGATTCCAATTTCACAAAACGCTCAAATTATATGCAATCTTTCTTCATGTTACCATTTTTCTCTTGCCTATTCACTAGAAAATTTCCCAATTCTTGTGATACCTTCACTAAGTTAAGCTCGATTTGAGTAGAAATTCCGAATTCAGAACAACACATCGAATCCTTCATGCAGCTTCATTTTCTAAATGCTACTTGAAAAGATTAAAGTAATGAAGAAAAGATGGACTAGAAATGGAAAAGGGAATCAAGAACGGACCTTATGGAAAAGAAATAAGCTCGGACATGGATTGAGGACTTTGCATCCACCTCGACATCGAATCCGCAAGCATCCGGCTCCACGACGACCTCAGAGCAGGAGACGGGTTCGTTCCACTCGAGGGTGTGGGTTGAGTTCACAGACGATAAAGAGATGCATCTGGCGACGAAGGAGCCGAATAGCTTCAGATGGGTTGCTGGAGTGGAGACAGGATAAGGGGTGTAGGCAGCTGCCGGGACGACTGTGAATGGGGTGAGGACTTTAGTGAGGGAGAAGGGGCGAGAATGGGAGAGGGGCTTGGCGAGCTTGAGAAGGGGTGGAGCTGTGAACGGGAGGGATTCGTACCAGTCTACCGAGAGAGGGCATTTGGAGAAGAGCTTGAAGGAGAGTCGGAGATTGAGAGATTAGGCAGTAGGCAGCCTTGGAGAGTTGGATAGAGGAATTAAGGATTTCGATTTAGAAGCTTAACTCAAGCGCACTTGGACTTTATACTTTTTTTTTTAATAATATCATTCGGTTCCGGATACCGGTTATGGGTATCCTGTACTTAGGAACCGGAATCGAAAATCACCGGTTCTCAATTTTCCTACCCAGACCCTACCCTATTTCTAATTGGAATTATCCAGAACCTACCCGTTAGGTTAGGGTCCAACCGGTTCCGGTTCTACCTTGTACCCATGTACATCCCTAATTGATCATATCACAAAATACTTTTAATGAATTTCAATGATACTTATTTTCCAGCAAGATCACTAGATGACCTTAGCTTTTGCTTGTTCTCGACTTAATTTTGGTTAAAAGATACTTTCAGTATATTTTAAACTCCTGCGCTACAAGTAATTACAAAGAGTGCAGTTTGTCAGGTAATCGTATTTTATTTTTAGATAGTTGGCTTAATCATCAACACCTTTTACTAACCATCAAAGATAGTGGTCTAGTGGTTCCAAACTTACTCCCATGTTGTTTGGTAATCTTAAGGTTCCATGTTCAAATCTTCTCTATGCACGCGTGTCAAAACATTTGTTAAAAGTGTGATCTTTTCTTGAGCTTAAAGGACCCGACTTTTGTGAACTATATTAGGCTTTTGGTGATGTTATATTGATGGTGCTAGCTAGTTGTTCAATTCGTCTAATATGTTCGTGATTGAATACGAGAACTTAAATATTGCGTGGCGGGGCGGGCAAAGCGAAACCCTTTACTAATTACAAAAGAGTGTATTTTTAAAACAAAGAGATGTTTTCTCTTTTTTTTTCCCTCGATAAATCTTGAATTTTGTTTTAAAAAGTAATGAAAAATCACATGAAAAATAAGTTAAAAATATCGGGTTCGGTTCTTATGAATGAAAAAAATCTACGATAAAACGCTATATTCCTTAAGAAGTTGACTGGACTTAAACTGAATTAATCGAATTCATTTCAACTTTTAAATATTAAATTGTATACTGAAAATATATATTAAAAATAACAAATAATTTTCCGTGCAATTTTTCCAAAGCAACGGTAATTACAGGAGGACAGCCCATCATCTCCAATACAGAATAAATGAACTGTAATGAGAGCTTTGATTATAGGATATAGCCCCAGAAATGCGCATCCGCTCAACCGCCCGCCACTCCGCGTGGGTTACCGGGCAGCCTAAATCTCTCCAGTCGAAGATCTGGACCGTAGAAACTGTAGGCCCGCCACAACCTGACATCAGTGGTCGACACGGATTGGCCAACATAACATCCACGCGCCCACGCGCGCTGCTAGCGCGAGTGGCCGGGCCTTTGGCACCATGGAGATTTCAGATTGTAGTTTTTCTGAAAATCCAAGCATTAGATTAACGTCTTTGCTTTTTGCCCACTCTCTCTCTCTCTCTCCTGTCCCTCCCTCCCTCCCTCTCTCTCTCTCTCTCTCTCTCTCTCTCTCTGTTAGGGTTTCAGAGTCGCCGCTTCTTCTCCAATCTCTCTCCCCCCCCTCCGTCGGATCGGTTATTGACAAGCTTTCCATCTCCGAGTTCACTCATCAGCTCGGGGTAAGTGCCCTCTCTCCTCCTCTCCGGCTGAAGCTTTCAATCGTTCCACTGCGCTTCGCGATCAGGTCCTTGATTGTCGATCTGCTCGTTCTGGTCTGTGGTTTCCTGAAATGTTGCGCCATCTGAGGTTGACCTAGTTGCGTTTTAGTCAATTGAGCTCGATTTTGTTTGTTGGTATTGGGGGGAAGTGTTCTCACTTGCGAAACAGTAATCACTCAACGGTGATTGCTCGAGGTTGTGACTCCAATCTGTGGAAAATTTTGTGCTTTGATTTAGTTCTTCTCTTCTATCTTTGCTTTAGCAATGAAATGGCAGCATATCCTGACTTCGTATGGGATATCCTGTGCTTGCCCTCAGTGATTCGTCAGTGAAGTGGATCCGATCAGTGGTTTATTACAGTGGCTCGATATTGATGGGATAGGGAATCCTTGCCTACACCAATATTATAGTTTTTTTTTTCAATTACTTCTTAATTTATTCTGGTTTGGAAATGATTGGATTTCGGTTCTCTTATCAGTTAGAATTTATGGTGCCTCTGTAGTGAAATCCATTCAATGTGGTCTTTCTTCTTGTAAATTTTAAAGCTTTCAACTTTTCAAAAGAATCTTTTGCCTTTTGGGTTGTATCTAGGCCACTATTCAAACCTCGACTCAGTTCTGGAACTGATTTTACTGTATAATTTCGGAAAATGATTGGTAGTTTTCTCTGCTTTATTGAAATTGCATTAGGTACAGTGCTGTTGACTGCTAATTGCTTTGAGGTTCTGATTAGCTGCTTCATGTGGTCTATGTCTACCATCCAGAAAAAAAAGGAAAAAAATTTCTGTACTTAACCTTCCATTATGGTCTTATTCTTCTGTCCTTTCCTATTACCTTTCTGATGGACCTTTTATGATGATTGTAGACAGCATGGCGATGGAAATCACACAGATCCTCTTAAATGCGCAAGCAGTGGATGGAGCTGTGCGGAAGAATGCCGAAGAAAATCTAAAACAATTTCAGGAGCAAAACCTCCCAAGTTTCTTGTTTTCACTAGCAGGGGAACTGGCTAATGAAGAGAAGCCTGCTGAGAGCCGTAAGCTGGCTGGTTTGATTCTCAAGAATGCTTTGGATGCTAAAGAACAGCACAGGAAGTATGAATTGGTGCAACGATGGTTGGCTTTGGATGTTTCAGTGAAGGCCCAAATTAAGTCCTGCTTGATTAAGACGCTGTCATCTCCCTCTGGCGATGCTCGCTCTACTGCATCTCAAGTTATAGCTAAAGTTGCCGGTATAGAGCTGCCTCAGAAGCAGTGGCCGGAGTTGATAGGAACTCTGTTATCAAATATTCATCAGTTACCCCCCCATACCAAGCAAGCCACGCTTGAAACTCTCGGATATATCTGTGAAGAGGTGTCCCCAGATGCTGTTGAGCAGGATCATGTAAATAAGATACTTACAGCTGTTGTTCAGGGTATGAACTCATCCGAGGCCAACAATGATGTCAGGCTTGCCGCTACACGAGCTCTATACAATGCCTTGGGGTTCGCTCAGGCAAATTTTTCCAATGACATGGAACGTGATTACATTATGAGAGTTGTCTGTGAGGCCACACTCTCGCCTGAAGTTAAGATTCGGCAGGCTGCTTTTGAGTGTTTGGTTGCTATATCTTCGACGTACTATGAGAAATTGGCTCCTTACATTCACGACATCTTCAACATCACTGCGAAGGCTGTTAAGGAAGATGAAGAGCCTGTTGCTCTTCAGGCAATTGAGTTCTGGAGCTCTATCTGTGATGAGGAGATTGACATTTTAGATGAGTATGGGGGTGATTTCAGTGCTGATTCAGATATTCCTTGCTTTTATTTTATCAAACAGGCCCTCCCAGTCCTTGTTCCGATGTTGCTGGAGACGCTTCTTAAGCAGGAGGAGGATCAGGATCAAGACGAAGGTGCTTGGAATATTGCAATGGCTGGAGGTACGTGCTTGGGCCTGGTTGCACGAACAGTCGGAGATGATATTGTGCCACTTGTTATGCCATTTATTGAGGGGAACATAACAAAACCAGATTGGAGACAACGAGAAGCGGCAACCTATGCTTTTGGTTCCATCTTAGAAGGCCCGTCTCCTGAAAAGCTTGTACCTATTGTTAACGTTGCTCTTAACTTCATGCTCAGTGCTCTGATGAAGGATCCGAGTAACCATGTTAAGGACACAACTGCCTGGACACTGGGAAGAATGTTCGAATTCCTTCATGGTTCAACTCTAGATACTCCAATAATCACTCCAGCAAATTGTCAGGAGATTATCACTGTTCTCCTGCAGAGCATGAAAGACGTTCCTAATGTTGCAGAGAAGGCCTGTGGGGCTTTATATTTCCTCGCTCAAGGTTATGAAGATATGGGGCCATCAGTCTCCCCACTGACTCCATACTTTCAGGATATTCTACAGGCCCTCTATGGAGTGACCCGTCGAGAAGACGCTGGAGAGTCTCGCCTTCGAACAGCAGCCTATGAGACTCTGAATGAAGTTGTGAGGTGCTCTACTGATGAGACCGCTCCTATGGTGATGCAGCTGGTTCCTCTCATCATGATGGAGCTTCACCAAACTCTTGAAACACAGAAGCTTACGGCCGATGAGAGGGAGAAGCAGAACGAGTTGCAAGGCCTTCTCTGTGGTTGTTTACAGGTCATCATACAGAAATTGGGTTCATCTGAGGCCACAAAGTATGTCTTTTTGCAATGTGCTGATCAGATGATGGGCCTTTTCTTGAGAGTTTTCAGCAGCAAAAGTGCCACTGCTCATGAAGAAGCTATGCTTGCCATTGGAGCCCTTGCCTATGCAGCAGGCTCCAATTTCGAGAAGTACATGTCGGAATTTTACAGATACCTTGAGATGGGGTTGCAGAACTTTGAGGACTATCAGGTCTGTGCTATCACAGTCGGTGTCGTGGGAGACTTATGCAGGGCTTTGGAGGATAAGATCTCTCCTTACTGTGATGGAATCATGACCCAACTTCTTAAAGATTTGTCGAGCAATCAGTTGCACCGATCTGTAAAGCCGCCCATATTCTCCTGCTTTGGAGACATTGCCCTGGCTATTGGAGAGAACTTTGAGAAGTACTTGATATATGCGATGCCCATGCTTCAGAGTGCAGCAGAGTTATCAGCCCACACATCAGGTGCTGATGATGACATGACGGAGTACACCAATTCTTTGAGGAATGGAATACTCGAGGCATACTCGGGGATCTTTCAAGGGTTCAAAGGCTCTCCAAAGACCCAGTTATTGATGCCTTATGCACCTCACATTCTTCAGTTTTTGGATAGTTTATACATGGAGAAGGACATGTGAGCATATCTCTGATCTGTATCCTCTCTATACTTATTCGTTTCTGGAATTAAATTTAAATATCCTCCCTTGTTCTGACTCAGCATTTTGTTTTCTATAAGGGATGATGTGGTTATGAAGACGGCAATTGGGGTCCTTGGAGATCTGGCGGACACCCTGGGTAATAGTGCAGCTCCCTTGATTCAGAATTCGGTATCAAGCAAAGACTTCCTAAACGAATGTTTGTCATCGGATGATAGCATGATCAAGGAATCCGCTGAATGGGCGAAGATGGCAATCAGTCGGGCTATTTCTTTTTGAGAGGGGTCCGCTGGCTTCATCTTCTTCGTACATTCTCTCGAGTCCTTTGCATGCATTCGGGTGTGTCAAGTTGGGGTCGGACATTTGCATATCATCTCATGGGTCGTCTGGGTCATCACCATTTTTGGGCGCAGAAAAAAAGCATCGTCGGGATTTTGCCATCAGGATCACGGGTCTCATCCTCATCATCATCAGCAGCGTGGAGTCTTCATCTATGTCTTCTTTCATTCTAGTTTTATAATGTCACTGTTTCTTCTTTAGCCATGAAGAGGAATTGGGTGGTGATGGCCCATGCATCTATTTATCTGCTGACTTGGCAGATAAGTATATGATGAAACTATATAAGATACTGCGGAACCTAAAACCAAGTTATAGGTGTGGGAGGAATGATATCTAAGAGGAGACCCCATCAGACAGCTTTCAATGCTTTATACAGTGGTGGCAGTTTCTTGAATCCAGGGTGGACTCGGTGCTGAAGATTAGTTCTTCTGGAGTCGGGGGATCTATAGGAGCATTTATGAGGCTGCACATTTTCTTTTCTTTTCTATGATTTTTCATCATCCCGGTCGCCTTCGTCGTTTTGATTTGCTCGTCTCCCTCACCAGAATTTGGTGTCCAAAGGTATTTGCATTATTCAAATTCGTCATAGAGAGTTTGGGTCTTTCCTTTGAAGCCTCTCTTTGTACTCATTTTGTATACACTTGCTCAGAACGTGGTGTTTGTTGTGAGAACCACAGAAAGGTCCAGGGCATTCATAGCATGCATTTATTCATGTCAAATCCAGTTTCATGTTCATTATTACATAATTCTTTTCTTGGAAGAAAGTCGATGTTCTGATGTATGCTTTCCCGGTTTCTTTTACACAGCTCTCTTAATTATCATGCTAAAATCTGTTGATGTCTTCTCCAATCCTTGGGTATGGGTTTCACTCATTTTGGGGTATTAGAGTGTGTTTATTCGGATTGTGCATGTTTAGGTCTGTGTGCAGCATTCATGTTAGATCCAGTTCCTTGTTTCCTGAGAATATCGAACACGCAAGAGATGGTTACCTGTGTTTGTGCATCCTGTCCATTGGTACTGTTCAGTCCTGGAACCAGGATGTCGGGAAGTTGAAGGCTACGGGTTTTGTATAATTGTTGTTGGGCGTTGTTTTGAAGTCTGGTGAAAGATTTGGTGATTTATTTGCTGGTTCTAATAAGGTCCAGTCTAGTATGTTGCCGGAAATGAGATTATTGAAGAAATTTGTGTAAGTCGAGGGGTGAATTTTCCAGTCGTCACTGTACAGAATAAGATTGTTCATACAGTTTTTGAATTGGAAAAACAGGAAATGAATTGATGTATATTGAACTTGAATCTGCCCTGGAACTTATTTATATCAGCTCCTTAATAGTGCTGGAAACTTGTGAAGGTAACAGACCATTGCCTTGTGAAGAGTGTTCCAGAAGGCTCGTGCGATTCTGACTGTCGTATATCCTCGATCGATGAAGCCTCAAGATGCCCAATTTATGGTAATCAAGAGGAAGTGGAGACCACTCTGGTGGACTCGATGGTGGTAACTTGGAAGTAGAACTCTCGACGTGTTATTCCCAACATTAATCTACGATCCGAATAATCCATTCCTACAGTAGTTAGATAAGGACTACGTGGAAAAGAGATCTTGGAGCGATTCCGTGATTTTCGAGCTGACAATCCTTCCAGAAAGAAACCCGCCGATCGTTAGTATCCCAGATTAGAGAGCAAATGCTTATGCTTATTGACTGGCTAGCTGGTTGAAACTGGGTATATTGGAAGGAGAACAGATACACTTCTTCCATTAGGAGCTCAAGCTCTGAGCTTATGATGACTGAATAATGGAAAGGTTGCCGTTCCATGTTAAATTTTCCAAATAGACATGTTTGAACGAACTCTGATGGTCTGACTCGTTGAAGTCTCACCATATTCCGGTCCATAGTTCCGAATGTCATACGCTTCTTACATCTTCAGACTGGATCGATGCTGGTCTCCAATGGCCTCCCACCAGTTTTTCTGTTTGCTCGTATTGCACCATGGAGAATCACTGCAGTGGAAGAAATGGAAACCTTGAGTTTGATCAAACCTTAACCTAATCACAATATCCAGAATATAATATCTTCTGTACAGATGTCACATCATTCATTTGTATAACCGGTCTGTTGGAAATAATCAAAATTTGTTTCGGATTTACTCTGCTTTTTAGGTATATCAGAATTTTGAGCTTTTGTTTATGTACCTCTCTGGTGCAGCCTCTCAACCATCACAGTTCTTACCGTGGGATATTCCGTAGCTAGTCCGGTGTGTTTCAACATCAAGTTTGGTTAGTGAAGTTTAAAAAAAAAGGTTTTGTGTTGTTCAATGCAGTTGATGGTCTCATTCCTTGTCCAAAGCCTCACAAGAATTGAGTTGCAGTGTCGATGTCGGTTTTCGGAAAGAATCCATGGTTGTCTAACCGTTCGTTTTGCAGAGAATCCTCCTGACTGTTATTGGGCTATGCTTCATACATGATGTGTCACCTCCTCATAGATATTTTCTGGAATGATATTTGTTCTACCACCAAGCGGCGAGTGCGTAACTTCTTTCTTGACTGTCTGATTGTTCAAACGAATTACCCGATCATCATCTTTTCGGTTTATTTTCCAAAAATAGTCAACAACAGTGGAATCATCATTCATGTACAGATTGCTTCAATCACTCTGCCAACCAGAATCTACTCTTTGGGCTTGGAATCTGTGATGTACTACCTAATTCCGTTGGTTTCTATCGACCCGGTATCAGTTTCCAGTCGTTTCATTTTCATCTGCTTAAATATGCGGTTACAACTTTCTATGAGAGTGCTTGTTCCATCTCCATCCACACCTAATAGCAATGCAACTTTACATCAGGGATGCTGGATACCTGTGGATCAAAAGACGGCATTCATCTCGGAAGTTAAAATGTAATTCCTATTTGGTTTATGGTCGAGAGAGTCTTTTGTTTAGATCATAGCTAATTCTGCAGCTCTTCTCCTTTATCATCGAAAAGTCGTCCATCTGACGACGTCTGCTTTGACCTTGGGCGGTCACATATACTGTCCCCTAGTTATACGGTAATCCTCTCGCACCATTTCCTGTTTGCTCCACCGAATGACGCAGATAGGGCCCCTCATCTGCAACAATTAGTGGGAGAGAGAGGGATGGAGATTTGTCATTTTTCTTGGCAATATCGTTTGCTGATTCACGTACTATGCGTGCATTTACGACTAATTCCAATGAAGCACGAAAGTTACGTGTCGAAAGGAAAAGGGACATCCATATAAGCGCAAGATTAAGGATTTTAGTGGACTGGACTATAACGTGCAGCTCCAATTCCTCAACAGAAGAAAGATAAAGAGGAACATGCTCCTTAAAGGCTATAAATTGATGGAACAGTAGCCATGCATCCTATATCATTTATAGTGGCCACCTTCTATGGTCTTAGTGACTTCAATATCGGTAAGAGGTAAGTTAGGTGACAATCCACATGAATGGTCCTGAAGACAGGGCTCATCGATATCAAGAGATGCGTGCTATGCAAAGCTTCTCCTCTCCGTTTTCAATCAGCAATTATGCAACTCTTAGCTCAACATTTTACTTAGAACAAACATATGATTCAATTACACCTTTTTTATTTTTCGGATTTAAGGAGGCTGGAACTTGCAATCTTGACTGATCACCTACAGCAGAGACAGTTCAGCTGAAACCCAAACATAACATGAGCATCCATTGCTAGGATCTCCTGTTTATTGACCGTGACGCTCGGGTTGACTAGGCGGAGCCGACACAGTGAATAAATGCCAAGAAAAGTATAGAAACGTGACGAGTTGATGGAAGGACTGTGGACCCGAAAATGGTTCGCTGAATTGCTAGGCATTTCCACACAAAGTGTTAGTGTGACCGAGAGAGATTACCAAATTAAGACTTCATCTTTGGACTTGGATACTTCAGTCTTCACCTTCAGTGCTTTGCTCCAAATAGTGCAGTGTTGACTTGTTACTGATGGATACTGCGTTCTCTTTTTCATGAGCATTAATTCCACTAAGTATTTGAGTGCATCTGCACCACAATAAGTATACATATTCTTACATATAATTATATATATGTATGCACGTATCATAGAACGTCGCAGGCACGTCCTTTTGTTTTCTGAGAAAACCATCTATATCGAGTAGTTCTGATGGATCGTATTTTCAAATACGCATTCTTGTCTATCCTACTCTTGCTTTTGACCTGTCCTTCCTCAGCTGTGATTGCTTTTTCTTCACATCAGGTTCGGAAGATTGCAGCCACAGCTGCAGACATTGACAATCGGGTGAATCACGTACACCCGCAAGGCATAAAGGTAAATGCAGCTTCTGTAATTCACTCTATCAAGTGAAAAGAATTAAGCATTTTCTTCCCGGTTGTTTCCTCGTTTCCATTTTACGATCATAGTTTTACTTGGAATTTTCCTGAGCACACGAGAAGCCGAAAAAGGCAGAAGGAAGCTTCCTTATCAGTAATTCTTTAGTGCATAGAATACGCTACCAACACGCAAGTTATTTTCAAACCAGACAACTTGGTACTTTGTAATTATTTTGCATAAGTGGATGGAGGGATTATACTCTGAAAGCAGTAACGAAGAGCACATATTTTTATTCCCCAAATGGGCTACATTATTTGGGAAAGGCATTAAGAAAGGACATGAGCATAACAATTTTGAGGTGATAATCTTTTTTAGTAGTGTTTGGTACTTGAGAACAGCATAGTTTATTCTTAATTTCGGCTAACTTGAGTCAAAAGCTGGATGCTTTTGTCGAGATGTACAATAATTCTGTCCCCTTGTTTTCCTGAAACAAAGCAAGCTTCTGTTCTGTTCTTGGTGATCATCGGATTTTATGTTCAAAGGTTACCGGTCAGATGCATGGAAGGAAGCTGATGGTCGCTGTGAATGCTATGCTGGACTATGAAAAGCCCAAGCCCAACCCGAGGCACGACGACAAGGGAAAGTCCGGGGGCGGATGAAGCGGTGGGGTCCAACCTGTGAGACCCGAGTTCTGTCTGCAGCATATATCGGTGGCACTTCCTAATACTTTTAAGAGAAGAATAAAACGTTGCACATATTGTTCCTGAGGAGTTTTCTTAGGCTTGTGGCCCTTAGTAATCATCGTTTACAGGGCATCTGTTATGATGTTGATAACCTTAAGAACACGAAATAATGCAACCCCATGTAGCTCTTTTCCTTTAGAGATCGATAATGATTGTGCTCCCCTTTGCTTATCTGCTTCCTTCTCTCATGGCTTTCCATAAACAATGATTTTCTTCATGTTCTGTTGTGATCAAAACATGTAGCTAGGTCACCTGTTCCTGGAAACCGGACCGACCCTTTTGTCCTCCCTTTTCGTTTACTAAACTGGGAGCCCAGGGGAAGTGAAACTATATTACTACATGATGCGGCATAACACGTGGCAAATCGGTACCTTGAGAAAAATAAGTTTTGACGACCTTGTTTCTAGGGAAACGGTTTTCGGAGCACAACTCACGCCTTCGGCAGTGAAAAGACGAGATTTAGACCGAATTCCATCGTTTAGGGCCTCAAACGGACATTTTTATGTTATTTGGGCATTTTTACAATTTTAGAAAAAGTTTATGTCTTTCATGTAATTTAGGCGTTTTAATTCCTATTTAAGCTTTGTAAAACCCTAGATTTGAACGTTTTGTTTTTGATCAATTAATAAAAATTGGAGCTTTCGTGCTTTTTGCCTAATTCTCGGATTTGATTCGAGTTGGATGTCAATTTCCTAGAAATTCAAAGAATCAATAGGATTGAAGGTCATAGTTCCGGTATTTTGCGGAATCAACGGTTCTGTGACAGGTTCTGTGCATATACGTTGCGTCACTGCCTTGACAAAGGGTTAAAATATTCTGACTTTATCGGTTAAAATATGATGATGATGTCTAGCTTTTGTTTCAGACTGATAGGGGACATTAAAATAAGGGTCAGGTGATCCTATTAAGTGGCATCAACTTACCAATATTAGCAGTTAATCCTGATCAGGTTGTGGTGCTTTCATCTTGTTTTTGCCAAAACAAGCAGTTCGGAAGCTTCTCATGCTAGATGTCGGGATCTAATCGTGCCCTTTTCTTTTGCCGAATTATTATAGCATATATAGTGCGTTAGCACGTTAGGTGACTTTTAATAGAGCCCGAATTTTTACTGCACTAAGGTTCTTATGGAGGAACATAATGAATCGCAATACAGAGATTCCAACTCAGCGTTATTCTTTTGAAAATTTCCCAGTGTTCTCATGACACACTCTGATTGGAAAACGACGGTCCAAACTGTTTCGTGGATAAAAAGGGTAGCCTAGTCGGACCAGTTCTTCTGGTTAAACGCTTGTTTCTGTGACTGTTGTGACGAACTGGTTAATGGAAATCTGTTTCCCGGTTCTACCAGTTGAAACGGTCACCCCAGTCCGGTTTAAAGACCTGGAAGAACTTGAAAACCCGTTAAATATGATCTGGAGAGAAGGTAAGCTCGTTAGGTTCGAATGGTGAGTTACCGACCATCACATTGATGTCGAACTTATGCTTTCATTTAAATTGTTGCTCGGCCTAATTGGTTAGCAGTCTTCCAACACACATCCACAATCCACCCAATCAAACCAAACGACTCGCTGAGGACCATAAAATGTGACCATAGACAAAAGACAAGAACAGGACCGGCAGAAGGGAAAGTGATCGAATTTGACAATGCATGAAGGAATAACAAACAGTGTCCACCATATTATATAATAATACTAGAAATATCTCAGCTTACATTTGATTTTCGACTTGGATTATGATATTGATTTCATGCAATTATTGTAAGTATTGAAATATATATTGATACGTGGAAAATATATATATATATAAATATAAAAGTAAATGAATAATTTATTTTTTTAAAAATTGATTATAAAAATAATTAAAAAAAAGTTTGAGTGAAAAATTATTTTTAAATGAAAGAGAAAAATAAAATAATAATGATTATATTATTGAATTTGAAAAATAATAAAATTGAGTTGGATAGAATTGAATTATTATTCAAAAATTAAACGGATCTCAGCTTCTGAGAATTTATTTGGCTGTGAATCTTACAGCTGGTCTGTCTCTAAACAAGTAAAAGGTTGACTTATCATTTTCTGCATATCGTCATCATTTGATTATTGACTCCACTCAATTAAAGAAGAGTGAGCAATCAAGAAAACAAGCAAAATCTTATCGGGTCGACCCGTGTTCAGGACATGTTGTAACGATTCAAAACGTCTTTTACAATACAATCCAACGTATCTTTTCCGTTATATTTTCCTTCATTTTTCAAAAGAAAACACGAAAAACTCGAATACTTTCTACCAGACGGGATAGGGGAACCGAGATGACATGCGAATACAAAGGCAAGAGCACAACAATGAATGTGCACATAGCTTTCTAACACAGAAGAGAACACAATACTTGAATGCCTAAGTTGACTTTTGCGAAAAAAGCATTAACTTACAGCTTCTGAAGTTAACATTAACCGTGGAGAGATCGATGGAACTCTATTGGGTGCATGATCATAGAATAAGGAAATGGAAAGCATAATAATGAGGTTAGCTTTTCATATCACCTCTGTTGTTTGTAACCTTGTTTCCTTCATCATCCTTGGACTATGAACTCGAATAAACAAAATGTTAAAAAACCCGAGCTAAGGGAGCTTATGGATCGGTGAATTTTCATACTTTACTCTATTCCCATTCTTCGTGCACGATGTTTCTGCAATTTACCCACATACCGTATAGTCACGGTCTTCGTTCCGATGTAATTCCAGTGAAATATTTCGTGGTAATGCTGATGAAACATTGAATTGGCAGTGAGTCACCACTCAGCAAGTCACGTGGGCTTTCAGAAGTAATGGAGTGGCCTTCCTCAGAATTTCTCTGAGAAGTGCCCCTCATAATGATCTTTACTAGGAGTAGTTTTCCTTGTGTGCTTCCTCTCCCCATTCTTTTTCAGAGTGCATGATTTGATATCAGAAAATTCAATATATCACAATAAATTTATATTCAAATTAGATTGGCCCACAAAAACTCTTTTAATAATGAATTTTCTCCATTCGTAAAATTCAAATTCAAAACTTTATCGAAAAAGACAAAACTTGCATGGGACTGCCTAAATTAATTCAAGTTGGTTTTTCTCAGCCCTTTACTATGGAATGGTACCTAACAATTGGGTGGGCCACGTGTCAATCAGCAGTGGGTGTTGAATAGTTAAGACACCAAAAGAAAGGCGACATATCCCACAAGGTAAGCAGGCCTGTCCCACACTAACCCAAATCGGAGGAGGAGAGAACATGAGACCCTAGCCTTAAATTAGAGAATATGTTTTTTTTTTTGGATTATAAGAGAAGTTGATAATTTAATATTATAAAATAAAAATTTTAAAAATTAATAAAAGAGTATGAATATTCTCATAACGAGAATTAAATATACAATCTTTTAATTAATATGTGAGAGCATGTATCATTATGTTTTTTTTTTCACGATGACTAAAATTTTTTCAATTATAAAAGAGATTTAGGACCTAACACGATGAAAAATGAGTGAAGTATTTTTTGGGTTAGCAGTAGTCGAGATGATTCCCTTCCATCAAAGTTGTATTTTCATTCTTTACTTTCGAAGTTTTAATTCAAAAATAAAATGATACAGATAGTCTCACTTAGTATCGACCATGTAACTTCTTGATTGTCTGACCAGAGCGTGTATTATTGCGCTGCATCCTTGTTGATATTCAAATAGGACTTTTAATTTACGTGATTCCAGAGAGACTCAAGAAAATGGATTTAGAAAGCCGAAGTATAGCACTTAGCCCTCATGATTTGTGCCCATGTATTTATTGGCATACTCGATTGTATCGGTTGTACGAGGCCAAGTTACTCTTGCATCAAGGCAATATTGTCCACAGTGGCATATTCGTTAAGATACAATCATCCGCAGCGCAATTCGATCGGTAGATTTGATCTTTCCGTTATTTGAGATTTCTTTTTGAGATTTCTTACTCAACGTATGATGTAGGAATTGAAGATAATGAGACTATACTGTTAAGATCATATAAGTTTTGAATTATCCGTAAATATACGATGTCTTTCATATCTGATTCGCGTTATTTCGGGACAACGGAAACTAGCTCAACCCTAGAAGAGCTGTATTCTCTTTTGGGTACGAGTTGACTTTTGAGGGTGGGGGGCAACAAATGGATGTGCAACACATCTTTCAATGTGGCTATTATTTTTCCACAACAAAGGCTTTATTAGCAAGGGGTGCCATTATTGCAGCTGTTTTTGGCTCCTTCCTCTCCCACTTAGCATAAAAAGGCAAACACTCCCAACTTCACTTCATCCATTTCTCTTCTTCTAATTATTCGTCGGTGTCCCCCTAACCCGTCCTCCATCTATGAAGCCCTCCCTCCTCTTCTTCCTCTTCTTCCTCCTCATCTCCCTCCATCCATTCTCAGGTGAGTATATATCAAGTTCGGAGAAAAGGAATCATTTGTCAACACACCAATACTTAAAAACTCTAAACCTTGGCTTTTATCTTCGCGGCAGCTTCTAAACTGGCCTCGATAAAAACTTCTTATTTTTGCAGGCTGTGCTTCTGCGTATGCCGGAACCTTCAAAGCTCCGAGCTCGGTCGCATTTCGACACTCCGAGGTAAGCATGCACGTTATCCTCGGCTTTTGACCCTTCTACATAGACACGGTATTCATGCAGAAAAAAAGGGGAAAACAAGATCAAACCTAAACTCATGCATGCAACAGCTACTTCACATAACACTACACGTTCTCACTTCTCAGCCAGAGCACATTATTCGTCGAAATATTGGTAGACTGAACCATGAGCTCGTTAACATATATATAAACAGAAACATATGATACCAAATTATGAGCGAGCCGACATAAAGTGTAGAGTACTGCGGAGTACAATAAAGCAGTTATTGTCATGATCATGCTGGTTCAGGGGTGCACTCCTCGTGACATATAGTTTTATTACTTAATTCATGAGTTTATATGACAAGAGACCGATCATGCTTGTTGTGTTCTTTTGTTGTATGTTGATGTTAGGTTAATGATTTTGAGATGAAAGCTGGAAGGAAGCTAATTGGAGTGAATGGGCTGCTGCTGGATTATGAGCCTCCGGGAGCCAACCCGGCTCATGACCCTCCTTCCGGCAGGAGAGGTGGCCACCCCTGATGGTTTTTCTTCTCTCTTTTGATTTCGGTCGGAAAATGAGAAGAAGAAAAACCATTAATCCTATTACTATTCCATAACCTTGTATTACCAGCCGGAGTTTAACGACTGAACGTCGTATGCTTATATGTGTGGCGTGATTGTAAGTACATGTTCATCAATGTAGTCGACAAGGACATCAGGGGGAAAGGAAAATTTGGTGTCCTTTATTTTTGGTAAAGATCGCCATTGGACGTGTGATTAAGTGGCTTTGGAAGGATATGCATCACTGTTGGTGTATGGAACTATATATACATCAAGTGACAAGTGTGGGTTTGATATGTATGAATTAATCAATAAGTAATGAAAATAAATCTTTTCAGATTGCATATATGTATGTACGCATGTATGTGTATATATATGACTAGGATACTCCTCCTCTCATATCATTTGTTATCCTATTATGATTATATTGAAAATTTTATGAAATTCATAATAAAATGCGAACGCGCTAAAACTACATAAAGATGGTACTGTTGTTTCAGATTATAAGAGTAACACATACACCATTTTTCAAAGAAAAGAAGAATAATATTAATCTTGTATGTTGGTTTGATTTCAAACATATATAGGGGCAAAGAGTCAATCATCTAATTTGATGCTGGGAACTTTAGTTTATATTATTCTTTCCTATGGTGCAAGGAAATAAAATTCCATTTTTCTCAGACTGGCATTTTACTTGGTTCTCCGATCCCATAACCCTCAAGCTTACGACCTATGTCAACTTTGTCTTAGGCCAGATTTCACTCCTTTTGTACGTTTGAGGGTTACCCTCATAACAATACGCGACTTTAATTAATAAATATTGAAGATTACCCAACCAAAAAAAATCTAGTGAAAATTTTACTTCGTTTGGTTTTGGTCCTAGCGAATATATAGTATATAGACAAATGAAGTGAAACATTGAAGTTCTAGCTTGTCCTCTGCTCATACTAGGGGCTAGCGCAGGTACACGGTGATGGATGATGATTCAAGACGAATCATTAGTAAATAGCCTATCGATAATTATATATACCTTCTTCTCCAAGTCCGAGGATCACAGCTCACTGTAGTAGCTGCAAAAAAAACCCTCTATACATTTGTATCTAATCCATGTCAGACTACTTCAACAATCAATATATACTTCTACAATTATATATCTGTATACAAACCTCGCCAAGTAAAACAAACATCCTCAATTTACCAATGAGCAACATGGTTCCACCATGGATAAACAATTAGCTGGCTTAATCAATATGAGTTTTACATTAAAAAAAAAAACTATGGGGACACTGCTTTTGCAAACCTGGGATAGAGCATTTAAATTACATCCCTCCCAATAAATGGGCATTACACAAAATTCTGATTTGTGTCCTTCTCGGATATCACTTATTACCACTCAACCAATATCTTCTTTCTTTTTTATTTTTATTTTTATTTTTTGATATCGTAAGGTGTCCGAGTTTCGCCAGACTAATCCCTATGACCTCGTACCATAGGCCTGCAAGGATACTAGACAAGATAAACCCAGAGGTGCAGAGTTGCTCTAAGGGGTTTTGAATTTGGAACGGGTCAGATACTCATACTCCTCCTTGTTATGCGGCCAAAACCCTTGGAATTTTCAACCAATAATTTGTTGGCTGAGTTTTACATGGTAACTGTGCTTGAATAAAGTCTCTAAAAGTTATTTCACTTGATGTAATCATGAATGTCCACGTAACACAACAACGAAGTCGAAGTTGATGGCCGAGGTGTTGGCTTGAATAAAGATACTTGTATGCTCCGGTTGAGATGTTATATGGACAACTATAAATACATATAGCTAGGGTCGTACTGGTACATGTACGAACAAAGTGCAATTAACTTAAGTGAGGGGAAGTGGTCCTTGGGGGAATTAATTTCTCGCACTTGAGGTAGAAGATTTTCAAGGTGTCGAGGGAAGGAAAGCTCACGGTTTCACGATGAAAAGACTTGTATCCATAATGTGAGACCAGTTATACTTAATTCGTTCCCTTTAATTTAATTTAATTTAATTTAATTATATACCTCTCTACATATCGTTAATTAATTATTTAATTATTTTGTAAGTACTAAGTGTCAATAATTCCGTTTTGTTAGGCTCTCCAATCGCATTATTTTCCCCGCAAAGAATCCTCCCATCATCATGAAAAAGATTACTTAATAAAGCTTATGTAAAGTCGATGACAGCTATATGTTGTATGGGCTGATTTATTTCTTAATTATATGGATAGTTATGAATAAATCTAAAAAAATTAATGTTCCCTAATTTCTTTTTTCTGATTACGGAGGAGGTCCATAAGCCTTGTACAATAAAATAAAAAATCATAATAATTAATAAAGAGGTATGGATAATCCCATTAAATAATGGTTATGAAACCTCTTGATTATTAGAAAGGGCGTGGTTGCTGAGCTATACCTCTTTTTAACGTTCCCCTAATTCCCTTATCAAAAGAATCTAGTAACAGTATATCTTCACATGCCCTAATTAAGTGGCAATCACCCTTTTTTCCCTCTAATCTTTGGGTTTTCTAGATATATAATTTGGGATATTTTTTTTATGGATGTACTATTGGTACTTAAGTACCATCAAAAGATGATTTATATAATAGATATATGAGCATTTATATGCGTGTAGACCTACTTGCTTCTTAAAGTTTGGTAATGAGGAAAATATAATGTGAACCAACATGGAATGATTTAGATGATTCGGCGTTTATTTTTCTTAAATAAGTTTTATGTTCAAATTTTATAAATGAAGAAAATTCATGATTGGGAGAGTTTTAGACTGAACTGGATTATTCCATGTCGATTATTCTTTCGGATAACAAGATTGATGCATATGCCTAAAAAAAGTTTAGTGCGTGAAATTGTAGCAAGAAAGCCAGCAATTAGTTGGAACACACATTGTACTACGACCAACGTGACCCGCAATTACTCATAATAGAATGTTCATTTTATACTTTTGAGAATTTAATAAAAAATAGATAAAGGACTTTATATGTAGCATAGCAATAGCATCATTCTTATTTAAATTCAACATGGCTAACTGAATATCATCGGAAATGGTTCAGAAGTCCTAGTGTAGTGAGTTCCTTTTTTTTTTTTTTTTTGGGTAAAATGTAAGTGGCTATATATGCGAGGCCATGCTTGACCATCCAAAGATAAGAAATTTTCAATAGATCACATGATCATAAGAGGAGATGCATACCCACACATGTGACTGAGGGGGAAATAAGAAAAAAGAAAATGGAAGAAGAAAACGATCATCAATCTGATAATAATTGTTAGACCATTTTCTTCCAGCCAAGAGGATGGGCCTCGCTTGAAGATATTTGGATGGACCTCAGGGCTGGGCCCAGACAAAAGTAAATTAGGCTGTTCAAAGTCCATAGAAGCAAGTTCTGTGTTCTCAAATTTTTCGGATTAATTACACTGGAGGCACAAAAAATTTATAATGTGTAACAATATGGTACAAAATATTTTTTTTCTTAACAATTTGAAACAAAATGTTTTAATTTGGTTTCAATCAAGTGCATTCAGTTAATTGATCCTCTAACACCATTAGCATTTCCCTGACGTGACTTGTCATATGCGGTACTGTTGCCATGCAAACAACTCATACCTCGCCACATTATCAATGAAGATATAAATATGAAAAGCTAAAAAAATAAAAAATGCAGAAAATTTATTTAAGACGTGAAAAAAGGCTCAAAATTCAAATTTCAAAGAAATCATCTCTCTTTTTACTTTCACTCTCCTTACCTACAACCAATGTGGATCAAAGAAGGAAGATCGAGGAAGGAAAAGAGAGGGCAGCGGCTCTGCCACCGTTTTGGCTGCCACCATCAGGCCGGCTCCAACAGACTCCTCTTGTCGATGAGCAGCTCGTTGCCAGTACCTCCTCCTTCCTATCTTTGGTACCTGCTGCCCTCCGCACAAGATCAGATCCACCATCTTGATTTCGGGGATTGAGAATCCGAGTGTTGGAATGCAATGAAAAAGCCACGAACCTCTGGGAACCAGCTTCCCACCGGTCGCCCTTCTCTTTAGTTTTGCTAAGGTGAAGGGACGAGCGAGTTGGAAAGTGACACGATAAGTCCGTACAAGAAGCAGAGTGGAGGTGGAGCGCAGGATTGAGCGGATAGACAAAGAAGACCGCCATTACTTCTGACCTCTTCTTTCTCGACTCTTTCTAATTGCATCCCGAGCTCCAGACCATGAGTTTCCTCTCCTCCATTGATGCAGGTTCTTGGGCTTCCCTGTGGGTTGGCACCAGCCCGAGCTCAAGCACGGATCTCATCTCCGCCTTGACCCCCTCCTGGCTCCAGCGTAGTCTCACCGAGTCCTTCTTCCTTCGGTGGCATCAATTGTTGCAAGTGCTTGCCTCCTCCACCTCAATCTCGAGCCCTCAACTCAAATTCCTAGAGGTCCGCCACTCGTCATTGCCCCACCTCCTCTAGCTCTCGAGCCCACGAGCTCAATCCTACTCTTCCATCTTGTTGGGCCGGTTTCTCTCCTATATGGAGAATGATGAGGGCGGGTGATGGAAGTAATCCCACATGGAAAAATTGAGAGGAAATCCATAGGTTTATAAGAGATAATGGTCTAGCAACCCATTGGCTTAAGCTTTTGGGTTGCGGATGGGCCCGAGTCTCAAGTAAGCCCATGGATTTTTCCCAACAGTGGTATCAAAGCCCAAGGTAACGATCCTGGAGAAGTGCACACGCTATGCGTGGAAACCCACACCGCGCCAAGGCTCGAGTGTGGAACTCGTGGCTAGTGAATGGCCTAACAATTGGTATCCGAGTTCGGAAGTAAAAAGCCCGGCTCGAAGTCCTCCATATAGTCCAGAATGGGGGGGAATTGTTGGGCCGTGACCTAACAATTGGTATCCGAGTTCGGAAGTAAAAAACCCGGCTCGAAGTCCTCCATATAGTCGAGAATGGGGGGGAATTGTTGGGCCGGTTTCTCTCCTATATGGAGAATGATGAGGGCGGGTGATGGAAGTAATCCCACATGGAAAAATTGAGAGGAAATCCATAGGTTTATAAGAGATAATGGTCTAGCAACCCATTGGCTTAAGCTTTTGGGTTGCGGATGGGCCCGAGTCTCAAGTAAGCCCATGGATTTTTCCCAACACATCTCTTTCCTTTCCCTTTCCAACTCTCGATCTCTCTCTCTTTTACTCTCCTCGTTTTCCCGTTCTGCCCTCTTCCTCTCTCTTTCTTGTAGATCTCGAAGCTTCGGTGACCAGAAGCACGGGAGTTGACCGGGTCTCACTGGAGCTGCGAACCTTATCTCTCCTTTACTTAATTTCTTTAATTTTTAATATTTTAACTTTATCGTGGATATTGAATTTTTTTTATTCCTCTGATTTTCTAATTTTTTTTACATTTTAAATATTTTTATTCCGCATTTTTATTTTTTTGGTATTTTTATTTGAATTTTTCAGATTTCACATCTCCATTAATGACATGGTGAAGGTGACGCATAGGATGCGCCACGTCAATAAAATGTTAACGGCGTCAAGGAAAATTAACATAATGTACTTAATTGAAACTAAATTGAAACGCTTTATATTAAATCGTCACGAAAAAAAATATTTTGTACTACATTACAAACTTTTTGTACCTCCGGTATAATTAACCCAATTTTTCAATGAGCTCATAATAAAAAAAATTACTCTAACGATTATAGAAGATCGATAGCATTTCTTTTAAAGGGAGAATCTACATAGAGAACCTTTTAATGTTTTTGATTACAATGGAGGCTCATGGATCTAATACAATGAAATATAAATCGTAATAATTAATAAAG
Source organism: Punica granatum (assembly GCF_007655135.1). Classification (NCBI taxonomy): domain Eukaryota; kingdom Viridiplantae; phylum Streptophyta; class Magnoliopsida; order Myrtales; family Lythraceae; genus Punica; species Punica granatum. The sequence goes on from NC_045127.1 coordinate 50,231,987, forward strand.
GGGTACGGATAATCCCATTTAGTGTTAAATCTAGAACCTCTTAGTTACTAGGCAATAGCGTACACCTCTGCGCTATACTTTTTTTTTACAACCTTTTAATTTTGGATAAGCAAAAAGAGTTTCTTGGACAAGTTATGATGGGAAAATTTGGGTGTTTTTTTGGGGCAAAATAATCTGGTGTTACTCAATTTCAACCCACTAAATTGTATATTCCCCCTTAAAATAAATAATAAAATTTCTCCCTCGTTTATTTATTTATTGGGCCTATTGGCTTATTTATTTTGGAAAAGGAAAATGGGTCTTAAAAAAGCCACTATCTTAACATTTTCATGGCCCAGCCCATCTCATCTTTAACATGTGTGGTTGCCAGCCTGTTGCTGCTTCGTCTTCGTCCTCCGCTCTCCAGTCCCTGCGACGGCACTGCAAGTTCTTCAAACCTCTCTGCTGCTTCGCCGGCGGCTGCTCTGCCCGTCTGTCAAGCCTTTAACACCTCCTATCCCTCGTCTCTTCGTCTTCTCGCTCTCGGGTACCTCTGCTCTGCAAGTAACGCCGTCCGCCTCTGCGGCTGCTGAGCTCTTCCCTGGACCGAAGCAGAAAAGGTAATACCTTTCGTTTCATTCTAGAGCTCTGTAATCTGTGGATTTCTGCCCTAATTAGTCATTTCATGAACCATCCTCTAGTCTTTGATCTGAACTAAAGCATCTTTCTTCGTCTCCTCGTTCCTTGTTATCTGGTCAGTCAGTCGAACGCCAATATGATACATTTGAAATCAATCTCGCGGCACGTTTGGGCGAGGGCTGCACCAATGTCATCAACGCAGCTGTGCGGCTCAGCTCAGCAAAAGTCAGTTTATTTGCTCTCGCGTCACTTCTCCACTGAAGGCTGCTCGTCGGCGGTAGATGCTGATGTAGAAAAAATTTATCAGATTATGAATAATTCTGCGTCTCCTGACGATCTGCAACAGTCATTACGGGCGAGCAATATTTTCCCAACTAATGATCTGATGGACAAAGTACTTAAAAGGGTCAGGTTTAGCCATGGGAATCCATTGAAAGCTCTCCAGCTATTTAGGCATGCTAACAGCAGAAGAGGCTTTTATCACACTGCTTTTTCGCTGGACACAATGCTGTATATATTAGGTAGGAGCCGGAAATTCAGTCTGATTTGGGATGTCTTGGTTGAAATGAAGAGGAAAGACAGATCGATAATCACGAGGCGGACTGTGATGGTGGTTCTAGCTAGAATTGCCAAGGTCTGTTCGGTCAGGGAAACAGTGGAGTCGTTTAGAAAATTCAAGAAGTTTGTCCCTGAGTTCGACACAACTTGCTTCAATGGGTTGCTGAGGACCCTTTGTCAGGAAAAGAGTATGAGTGACGCGAGGAATGTCTATCATAGCCTGAAACACGATTTTCACCCCAATTTAATGACCTTCAATATACTTTTATCAGGATGGAAATCAGTAGAGGAAGCTGAGAGCTTTTTCGAGGAAATGAAGGATATGGGTGTGAAACCTGACATTGTTACATATAATTCTCTCATTGACATGTACTGTAAAGGTAGGGAAATGGATAAGGCATACAAAGTTGTTGAGAAAATGAAGGAAGAGGATATAATGCCCGATGTTATCACTTACACGAGTATAATCGGGGGCCTAGGCCTAATTGGTCAGCCAGATAAAGCTCGGGACGTCCTCAAGGAGATGAAAGAATACGGAGTTTACCCTGATGTTGCAGCCTATAATGCTGCCATTAGGAACTATTGCATAGCAAAGAGGCTCGGGAATGCCTACAGTTTAATGGATGGGATGATTTCTAAGGGCTTAAGCCCGAACCCGACTACATATAACTTGTTCTTTAGGGTTTTTTACTGGTCGAATGACTTGCAAAGCTCTTGGACGTTTTATGAGAGGATGATGAACGCTGGGTGCCTTCCTAATACTCAGAGCTGTATGTTCTTGATTAGGTTGTGCAGAAGGCAGGAGAAGGTTGAGATGGCCTTGAAGATATGGAATGATATGGTGGAGAAAGGGTTTGGGTCTTTGACACTTTTCTCTGATGTGTTGTTTGATTTGCTTTGTGATATGGGAAAGTTGGCGGAAGCAAATAAGTGTTTCTTGCAGATGGTGGAGAAAGGGCAAAAACCAAGTCATGCTTCGTTTAAAAGAATCAAGGTGTTGATGGAATTGGCCAATAAGCATGAAGATCTTCGGGTCTTGTCGGAGAAAATGGTCACCAGTCCAAGCCTTGGAAGTAAAGCTTTCCATGCTGAAGCTGTACAGTTTCCACAATGGGGGAATCCAGGTTGAGGCTGTCCTCCTCTGTTTGTGTTGGGATTAGATTGAGGAGTCACTCCTGAGAAGAATATCTGATGAGCTCATAGTTCTTTCTTTTACATAATCATCATTGCTAGATGAGCTCAACATCTCCCAAGATGGAATATGACCATGTAAAGAAGCCATGATGAGCATGAGCAAATTTGTGATTGGTTTCTGCCTGTATTAGCTTCACAGGGGTGGGTACCATGAGGCATTAGTTTCAGACCGAATCGCCAACCTTTAACATCTGTGACAGTTGCGAGGGGATCTTGTGAGCGTAAGTTTTTGGGTTGGGTTGGCTCATCGAATTAGTAGATGAATGCGCAATCAGAAGATTGACCTTATGTACTCTGTTCTCTCTTCAAAGCAAAAAACCCAAGAGGTGGCTGCTGGGATCACCATATCCAGCATTCCAGGATTATAGGGGACTATCAGCTCTGAGAAATCTGGGAAGAAACCGAGAATTGGTTTGTTATCGAGAACAAACACTCCACCCACCGCCTCAGTTCATGTTGAGCAACGAGGAGTTTTGGGATACAATCTGCTATGAGAGCCATGTAAAGGGGCTGCAAGCCTGCAACTCTTGCCTTATATCCTCACCAGCAGTAACCAGCCCGTGTTTGCAGGATGTCAAAGCTCAACAGCGTGATAAGCCGGGGTGGGCTTCACAATGAGTCCTGCAAATCAAATCGATCTATTGATATAGAGTTACTACTTGTATTCTGCGGAAGCTATGACCTTGGTAAGTCATTATGCCAATTACGGTATTGGTCTCTCTCTCTCTTTCATGGGCAAATGTATGATCTGCTGGTTCCTTACAGATGTTGCCAATCGGTTCATGTTCCGGTTCGCTGGTTTGTCATCAGATAATCTTGTTCTTATGGGTGAAAACAATGATGACGACTCTGACTTTGAGATTTCTGGAAATGGGTCATCATCCGTCGAACTTTTGATGTTAAATTGTTAATTACCCGATACGTGGCACTATGTCAGCACTTAATTCCACGTAGACCTGTGATATGGATACGAAGACTATATAAAAAGAAACTATACGAAGATCATTTCCTCCCTCATTTTCATAAAAAAGAAAATATTCTTCTCATATGTATAATACGAATGAGAAACAATAATTTATCATCATTCCAGCCTAGCTTTTCCTCCAATCGGAAAGTGCCACGTATGCATCCCCAGGCTGCACGGGGTTTAAAAACTGATAGATACGATAAGATTACACATTATTAATGTGGATCCTATAATTCCAAAAGGCTGCAATCCACTGTCGTTTAACGGTGTTGCCATGCAGCGGCAAGCTTAGATGTCATTCTCCAGCTAATTCCAACCATCGGGTGGACCCAATGATTAACCTCCGCATCTTTTTATGATCATCCCCATCATTCCAATCCCCCCCCAAAAAAAATAAATCCTTGTTTGCTCTAATTTGGAAAACAATTTTTTGCCATTTTAATTTTATCAATTAAATTTCTAACAGGACAGTACGTTGAGGCATGTTGATCTATGTGATACATATAATTCTAAATTTTTCTTCGGCATTAATTATATCAAACAAGCTAAATTATTGGTGTTATTATTTTATACGGTCAACAAACTGTCTTATATGAATAAAATTAATATACAATTTAGAGTTTCGAAATGAAAATTAGTTTCAAATACTAAATCAAGAACATCTCTTGATATCACCGAAAAATATTTTTTTCCCTTTTTTTTATAGCTTCATTTAATTGGATATAATCAATTATACATGATTTCATAAGATCTTCTCGTGACCATTGCAATACTTTGAGGCGTTTGATTTTAGAGTTAAAGTAATTTTGATTTTGATTGTGGAAAAGGACAAATATTGTATAGTGTGTTGAGTTAAAGTTAAAGTTGACTTGGGAAATGTGTATTTTTGTTGTGTAGTAGGTTGAGTTAAAGTTAAAGTTAAAGTTTTTGTGATTTTAACCCTGAAAACAAACGGGTCAACTTTCTTGTAACTGTGTTTTTTTTTTCTTAGGGCCTTTTTTTTTGAGGAGATTCTAGGGCATTTATTTTATTATTATGAAAAAAAATCTTTTTGTATCAATTCAACTAAATTAGGTAGTGCAATCGCTTTCCCATTTCATTTTTGTGTTAAATATGACAATAAAAGAAAAGGAAATATGCTCCAAGTTGCACTGTTCCTGTCTTCCTGATGTGGTTGTCCACTCACCTTCACAACAGTCAACATTTGGCTGGGAACTCTGTGTTGCCATACATACTTTCCCAACCTACGTTGGCCTGTTGTCGTGTGTTACCTTTTAACCATGCTAAGTTCCAATTAACTCCGGTGTCGCGAAGCGACGGTGACATTCTCGTCCTGACTATGAACTTGCCACATTTCCTGGATCCGGTCGTACTGCACGGTATAGAGAAATTTCCTACTTACCTATCTGCTTATAGTTCAATTTCGACATCGATCCCACAAAAAACAACCGAACCCCAACGGTCGTCTCTCTCAAGTAATGGGATGAATGCGAGGCCTGGACCACTGAATGCTTGACCTACGCCGAGCAGACTGACGCTCGAATTCAACCGAATGAGAAACCATTGATAAAAACTGTCCAGTAGTACATCGGCCATCAATATATATAAGTTTTCCTTTGCTATTTACCTACTTACCGTGTCTGTCTAATGTCCCAGCTACAGGTCAAACTGTAATTACCATTTTGCCCCTCCTCGCCGTGCTTCCTCAACTCGTCGGAGAGACTTCACGGAGGCAGAAGAAGAAAGTGAAAAGGAGAAAAAAAGCAGAAAGCACAGAGCAGCCCAGCTCTCCACCTGATCTCTCTCTCTCTCTCTCTTCCTTCTCTCTCTAGCTGTTCCTTCATTTGTTGGGAACTGTCACCTGCAGCTCCTTAATCAAGCACCCAATTGGGATTAATCCCTCCATTTTTGATTATTTAATAAAATCCCGACCTTTAATCCCCATCCCCCTTTTCTCTCTCGTTGTCTGCATATTCAGTTGCCTTGATTTCATAAAAAAGATCCGATCTTCTTCAGTCCTTCTCCCCTCCACCGCGCCGCCGACGCCAGCATGCCAGGCCTCGTGTCCGTCAAGACCCCGCCCGACGCCCCATCTCCCCGAATCTCCATTCCCGATAACACCCAGATCCAGACCCCCCGACCGGAGTCGGCCACCCCGCCGACGAAGCCGGCCTCCCCGCTCCCCAAGAAGCCCCCGTCCCCGTCCCCTTCCCGCTCCAAATTCTCCCCCAGGAAGCCCCCGCCGGAGTCGCCGATCCCGGATCCGTCCCTTGACAATCCAGATCTCGGGCCTTTCCTCCTAAAGCTTGCCCGGGACGCCATCTCCTCCGGCGAGGGACCCGCCAAGGCCCTCGACTACGCCCTCAGGGCCTCCAAGTCATTCGAGCGGTGCGCCATTGATGGCGAGCCCTGCCTCGACCTCGCGATGAGCCTCCATGTGCTGGCGGCGATCTACTGCAGCCTTGGCCGGTTCGAGGAGGCAGTTCCCGTCCTTGAGAGGGCCATCCGGGTGCCCGAACCTGCCCGAGGGCCCGATCACGCCCTCGCTGCTTTCTCAGGCCACATGCAGCTCGGTGACACGTACTCGATGCTCGGGCGGGTCGATCGCTCGATTGAATGCTACGAAGAAGGGCTGAAGATCCAGATCGAGGCTCTAGGGGAGACGGATCCTCGGGTCGGCGAGACTTGCAGGTGAGCTCCCTTTTATTCTAATCCTTCATTTCTGGGTATTAGCTGACAATTCCGATGATAAATTAGAATAAACATGAGACAACTTTTGGAGATATATCGAAAAATTGATTGACTTGGAAATGCCAAAAGATGCAATCGCAACAAAAGATCAACATTGGATTGTGTAACTTCGCGGTTTGTTGATATATTTACTATTTTGGGACAAAGTTGTTCTATTTCAGGAACGACTCTCTTTTTTTTTTTTTTTTTTTTTTTTTTGTCTAAACGAAATTATAGCTGGTGAAGTGCTCAATGCTGAACCTTGCAGGTACTTAGCTGAGGCCCAGGTTCAAGCAATGCAGTTTGATAAAGCCGAGGACCTTTGCAAGAAGACCCTCGAGATCCACCGGGTCCACAGTGAGCCTGCTTCTCTTGAGGAAGCAGCCGACCGGAGGCTGATGGCCCTGATCTGCGAGGCCAAGGGTGACTACGAGTCAGCCCTCGAACACCTCGTCCTTGCAAGCATGGCCATGATTGCTAATGGACAGGACAACGAGGTCGCCTCCATTGACCTCAGCATCGGGAACATCTATCTCGCCCTCTGTCGCTTTGACGAGGCCGTTTTCTCGTACCAGAAGGCCCTCACGGTGTTCAAATCCTCAAAAGGGGACAACCACCCTTCTGTGGCCTCAGTATATGTCCGACTTGCAGACCTTTACCATAAAACCGGGAAGCTGAGGGAGTCGAAATCGTATTGTGAGAATGCACTGAGGATATACTCGAAGCCCGTGCCAGGGACCACAGGAGAGGAGATTGCAGGAGGGCTGACGGAGATCTCGGCCATTTATGAGTCAGTGGACGAGCCCGAGGAGGCCCTGAAGCTGCTTCAGAAGGCCATGAAGCTGTTGGAGGATAAGCCTGGCCAGCAGAGCACGATTGCGGGGATCGAGGCCCGAATGGGAGTGATGTTCTACATGATTGGGCAGTACGAGGAGGCAAGGAGTTCCTTTGAGAGCGCTGTGGCGAAGCTTCGGGTCTGTGGGGAGAGGAAATCAGCCTTCTTCGGCGTTGTATTGAACCAGATGGGGTTGGCCTGCGTTCAGTTGTTTAAGATAGACGAGGCTGCAGAGTTGTTCGAGGAAGCAAGGAGTATACTTGAGCAGGAGTGTGGGCCTTGTCATCAGGATACTCTTGGAGTGTATAGTAATCTTGCGGCGACTTATGATGCTATGGGGAGGTAAGAATCAGTTTTAAGATTACTAAAGAAAAGTGAATGTGGTTTTGTTCTATTGATATAAAGGCCATTACCCTGTCCTCATTTCTGCTAGATTTTGGGAAGAGTTGAATAAAAGCGTATCTATTGATTTGATCTCTTCAGTTACTTCGATGGCCTGGTTAGATGGATCATGAGCAATATCCTCCGCAGAATGTTAAGAATTTCTGCTTTGTTACAGGACATGTCGCCTCTGCGTGGAAGAGGAACCTATTTCCAATCTCTCAGTCGGTTTTGTTCTGAAAAGCTATTTGGAGCCTCTTACTTTTCTCCACTAAAACATGTGGAAAATTATGGATAATTGCATTCTATGAGATGTTTACGATTCCAAACATTTAATTTTGGGGTATAAAATGTCTTTTGAAGTGTGTTCAAAGGCAAATTTCTCCATATTATTGCTTTTCCGAGTTCGGTTTCATAGAGGTCGGGTTAGAGCCCCGTCTCCTGCTGATAAAAATTTGCTGTTTATGTGTTGATGATACATCTAAGACTGTTGTTAAAGAGCCTGTTTTCGAGAATTGGCACTACGATCGAATTGTAATACTTTTGATGTGGTGTTAAAACAGAGTTGAGGATGCTATCGAGATCCTGGAGTATGTCCTCAAACTGAGAGAGGAAAAGCTCGGAATAGCAAATCCCGACTTCGAGGACGAGAAGAGCAGGCTAGCAGAGCTGCTCAAGGAGGCGGGCAGGGCCCGCAACAGGAAAGCCAAGTCCCTCGAAAACCTCATCGATCCCAACTCTTCGAAGAGGACCAAGAAAGAGGTGACGAAGAGGTGGCCCGGGTTGGGTTTTAGGATCTGAGTAAACGGAGACCACTAATCTTCTCTAAATATATATTTGTCTACTCATTTGCATCATGTAACATAGAAGATCCTGTATAGAGCTATTGTTGTTGTTCCACAAGGTTTTTCCTTTTGTGTTTTTTCGGGGTTCGGATGCTTTTGATTTCTTTTTTTGCTTCATTTTTATTACTCTTTATTATTTGTGGAGACCGAACGATGATGTTTGTGCTGGGAAGTAAGGAGAAAAATCGTTAATTGATTGAAATTGTGTTGAGGCTCATGCTCGCATTGCAGTTTACATGGTGAAGTGTAATTGATCCACTTCTTCCCTTCTGTTTCCATGACCGGAAAATGGGAAACGGGAAAACATTCTCCCCGTGTTTTCCGAAATCAAACAGAATTTTACCTTTTGCAATGCAGGATTTGAAGGACTCATTGGGTTCATCAGTTTGGCTTTTAATGATCTGCTAAGAAATGCTCGTGAATGTTAAGATGCCAGCACAATTGAGACCACGTATGGATTGAACAAGCTCATAAGACAGGCTTATCGAAACTAGCAGAAGTATGAATAGACTACTCTAATTATATCCGAGGGCCATAATATCCCCGGCTGCGTTGATCAATGGTAATTAGCAAGAATTCATATTACTCCAACAGCCATGGTTTCCTATCTTTTCTTATAAAAAGAATTCTTAGCACATTGCAGTTGGTTGAAGAGGGATGTATATAACCTAGAAGGCTTGATCCACAAATGCAGTTAACAAAATCGTTCATCGACTATCGTCACGATCCAAGAGTCCGAATTAGTTGTTGAATATCTATTTGGATATAGAAACCTTACTATACTCTGGAGGCAGTTAAAGTTGATCAGAAAGTTGCATGAGAATTAGTACCTGTCTCTTATCAATTTCATCACCCGACCTCTTCTTCTGTTTTTTTTCAGACACTGCACACATTTATTGTCATATGTGATAAATGAGATCTTTCAACTTGGACATGGCATGGTCCCATCTGATCTTGCAGTCTTTATGACATCTTATTTCATTCTTCGAGGAAAAATTGGCCCCGGTCGTTATCGCCCCCCGCATCAGATATATCCACGAACAACATGTCAGCACCCCATTTTGGTCCATCGGTTCTAGGATATGACATCAACAAGGCTCCCGACTAGGGTTCCACAACTCTTAACAAAAAATGGCGAGGGCAACATATGGAATTTTGCAGCACACACAATTGATCTCGAAAAGTGAGGCACGAATTATCAATATTCGAACCGAAGGCAATGGACAAAGGGGAAATCACGTCTCTGTATCATTTTCTTCGATGAGAACGACTATCTTCGTGGATCCTAGAACTAAGTTCGATATTTTTAGATCAAGGTTTGGTGAGTTAGGGACATTTCAATGCAAAAATCACGCCGAGAGCTCTTTCGAGCAAAAAGATAAAATTCGTGGGAGCTGGGGTGCCCAAACAGTGAATACAACAGCTCGAGCATGGGATTCGACGCATCATATCACGGTCAATCCTGAACCTAAAAGGGTGAATTCCATATGCTTGACCTAGGAAATCGAGTTAGGTTCAATTTGACGGGTCGTTCATTCCAAGATTCAATACGGAGAGAGAGCTATGAATTTTTGAGCGCACCATGCCCGAAACTGTTAAACCGGGACAAACTCTGTCAGTCGCGGGAGAAAATCCATAAAAAAATTCAATTCTTCGTATTGTCAAGTATGGCCAACGTCATTGGATTCATAATTCACTGAAAATTCAGAAAATAAAAAGAAATAGGAGATATTTTTGGCTAGATTAGTACAAAATCGAATATATTCTCACAGATCATAACCAAATCTCTCGGTTCGGGCCAGCTGTCAAAGAAAAATTGTTTCGGGAACTTTCCGAGGTTGAACGATCTTCAAATTTTACGAGGATGTGCCTAACTCATGTAGAGATCAAGGAAAAATATCAGATACACCCAAAAGGTTCATGAGAAATTCATGAAAATTTGGGATGTTCAGGTCAGCTCATGGACTGTTGGTGACAGCTAGCACAACACCCTGACTTCTCTCCTCCAGCTGCCTCCTTTCCTCTGAACCCTGACTTCAGAAAAAAAAAAACCTAGCAGCCACAACACTCCTTCAGCTCCCCATTTTCTCGGGGCTCTCTCTTTCTCTCTTTGAGGCAATCAGTCCAACCGGGAAGAAACAAGACAGAACATCGGCACTGTTATCCACATCTCCTCATCATTCTCGCTCAGCAGGCCCCGGCAACCTCCGCCCCTCACGACACCTTCTTCCTCTGCAACAGATAACTTAGTTGGTCTCTTTTGGATCGGATCCTTCAGCTAGACGGTCACTGGCTCGACTCTCATTTCTCTCGGCTGGGATGATCACCAACTAGCAATAACTGTCCAGGACCTCAGCTCCTTCTTCCTCCCTTGAAGACAGCGGCTTCGGTCGTTTTGCAGCACACCCGAGCCCATAATAGCTTCTAAGTGACACCATTGACAACAACGAGTCCTCATTGGCTCCTCTTGAGCCTAGCAGTGATTGATCCCTATTGAAAGAGTTGGGTTTGGTGAGGTTCTTAACCCCTTAACTTGGCTGGTTGTGCGTGATTACCAGCTTGATAGCTCATTGACCGATTTTGGTTCATTTTAGTCGTCCTTGGTGGATTCTCGATTATGTTTGATGAATGGATGAGTTGCATGATAATATCGTATTTGATGTGAGTTGTTTGGCATGGTGTTGATGAGAAAAAATCATGTTTACTGTAAAGGCTGAACTGATTAATGACATATTGAGGGATTAAAGCGTGTTTTTGCTCGATCTTGTTAATTTGAGAATATGCTCAGCTGAGAGCTGATATCCGTGCTATTATTTATTTGATTTGGGATGTTTTGCATGAGTTTGATAATGCTTGAATGTGCGGCTGATTTGTAATGAGTTGGTTTCATTGTGATTTAAAATGAATATTATATAATCTCTTTGAGATTTGTTTTGCTACGCTTAATCATGGGATGCCATTTGTAGTTGAAAGAATGCAATTTCTGTCGATTTCAAGCCAACTTTACCCTCGCAATAGGCCTGATCCGAATTTAGTTTCTTGAGTTCTTGGCTTTATTCTAGTGTGACTTGATCTAATAACGGACTAGGTGTTTAGCATGATCTAGTTGGTATTTTTGGAATCTATTATATAAAGATCAAGGTTATTCACGTGGCATCAATATGAGCTTGCCTTTGTGACTTTGTATGTTTGCTCCTAGCCGAGCTTTATTTGGATATGATCTCTTTTTCTTTGATTCCATTGACTTCCAAAATCATAGAAATAAATTTGCGATGCTGTGTTATTTCCCTGAAAGTCTCATTTACACATTGAGAGCTCATTTTATTTAATTTAGCTTTTATTTATTTATTTATTTATTTATTTATTTATCTTGCTCGTGGCTCGTATAGTTGTTTTCGCCCCGATTCTCCTATTTTTGTTTCTTGTTTTGCATTTCCCACGAGAGGAGAAGAAAAATGGAGGGACAAGAAGATAAATGCGTACCCCGTATCCCTAGACCCGGGTAACTTGCCGGCCCTCGACCTTCGGGTCGTAAACGGGTAGTGGCGACTCCTTCTCAAGTGCGTTCGTCGCGCGTCCCCGGGAAGGTGGACACTCCCAAGCCACGTTGCATTTAGGCGCGCGCATGTGTGCCCCGAAGAGATTAAAATTCGGGTGCGCACACAACACATGAAGAAAAATATCGGTCTGTAAATATTAATTTATGATCATTTTTTTCATCGGAATAAATATGATTGATAAGCTAGTGTAAGATGATTGTAGTTACCTATTGAAACTGAGTATAATTGAATCCATAATACATAATAAAACACATAATCATCCTCAGCTTGAACTACTCTTCGAGGTTCCAATAGAAAATTTTGCATGGTTGTCGATTTATTATTACAGATTCAAACCTCCTACTACATATGTTTATCATAATATTATGCGTCTGTCGAGCGAATACCCCTGGTCTTTCAATGACTCCCACACGGATGCAGATGTTTCTGTACGGAACGGGAAGCGGGATTAATGAAAAGGAATGCCAAATCGCAAAAATCGAATTCTTCGCCAATCAATTATATTGAGATGGAACCGTTGATTTATTTTCGTGATTTCATGAATCACTTAATTTAATGTCATCAACTTCTTCCCCATGATTTCACACACGAAATGGCTGGTCCAGGGGATAACTGCAAGGGCTAATATAATATCGAGTAAATATGCAATTTCGTCCATGACTTTCGCAAATTACTTCAATTTCATCCCCCGACTTTGCATTTTTGCATCAATTTTGTCCCTGCTACATCAAATTGGTCCTCGACTTTGCACGGTTACATCAATTTAGTCCCTGAATTTGCACGGTTACATCAGTTTAGTCCTTGACTTTCGCAACACAAGTCCTTGAGTCTTGGCGTTACATCAGATCGATCCACGGTTACATAGGGACAAACGGCGTTACTGTTCCGCTAGTTTGTTTAGGGATTAAATTGATGTAACCGCGCAAAGTCAGGGACTAAATTGATGTAATCGTGCAAAGTCGAGGACCAATTTGATGTAGTAGGGACGAAATTGATGCAAAAGTGCAAAGTCGGGGACAAAATTGATGTAAAAAATAAGTCAGGGACGAAATTGAAGTAATTTACGAAAGTCAGGGACATAATTGCCTATTTACTATATAATATCCGATCGATTCATGATGGAATAAATTCACCATATCACTGTTGATATTTAAAGCACGCTAAGCCAAAAAAATGAGCGAAACACGTCAATCTTTGAAATATAAGGACCATAAACAACCCAATAAGGCAAACAATGGATGAAATAAAATGAAGACACAGCATATTTATAAAGAATTAGGAAACCCAGTGATCAAAATAGTAAAGTATTCCGCTCCCTTTATTTTCTTTGTAGAGCCGTGCGATAACAAGAAGGTAGCACCAAATCTGGGTGGTAGGAATGATGCCTTTTCCACTTCGGTCGTGAAATGTTTCGCAATTCGGGATTTTCGTGTTTCCATTTGAGTAGTCGCTGTTTCAACAGATAACTACATCTCAGGGTGGATTCGACTCGACGACGTCCCTTATGCTAACATGCACATCGTTAATAATTACTTCGCGATCACACATCTTAATATAGTTCTCTCTTTTCTTCGAGCACATCATCTCATAAGAAATAATCATCAATCGTGAAAATTTTTGCATGGGTGCCGAAACTGAAGAGGAGAATCTTTTTCATCAGAATTTGATTTATTCATCGGACAGAAATGGTCGTTTAACGTAAGTCAAGGAATATACGTCCTTTTACATGAGCAGGTAAGCTTGCGTGGAAACCATCATTCCTTTGACATCGATTGAGGCTAATCTTATTCCCACTAGTTCATGTGCCTATACACACATGTCTGCACCATCTATGATTCTAACATGAGCAGTTATATGTAACGTTGAAATGAAAAAGGTTCGGAATTTCGATTTTAAGCCAACAAAACAACGACAGTGCGTAAATTTATGCATTATATGCTCTTTTTGTAAGTACCGATCGTAGATTTCAATGAAGAAATTTCTGTCGAATATGTCGTCATAGCTAGTTACGCCAAAAGAGACTGCTCGAGTTTGAAGTATTAGAGAAAATTGGTTTTCATATTCGATTGACTTCCACCGGCCTTCGTCCAACTAAACTGAATATATTAAATAAGAAATGTGCAATTATAAACTATCATAAATTTGACTTGTCATCCCATGCATTGCATGTGTATATGTATAAACTATATAATAAAAACACTTGGTGTCCCGTAGTAGTTATTTTACTCGTGATTTCACTAAACTGCCCTCAGTAACTCCAATTATATTGAAAACAAGAAAAATAACATATCAAATGTAAGGATAAAACCGTAATTTCCCATAACTTTCTCTTTCTCCTCTCCTTATACCACATATCCCACTTTTTTTTTTCTCTCCTCCCTCTACCGTTAGTTCTACCTTCACTTTCCATTGCATTTAGTTTTCTTTTTTATATAATAATTTTGATCGGTTCATCACGCGTAGCGTGGATGCAAGTTCTACTTAGTCAATAATATTTTAATAATTTTATAATAATTTTGATCAGTATATCAGCCGGCGCATAGCGCGGATGCAAGTTCTACTTAGTCAATAATATTTTAATAATTTTATAAATTCAAAAATAAGCATACTCACATTTCAAAAAATAAATGCTAGTAGTCTGTAGATTATAAAACATCATCTCTAATACGGATTTGATTTTACAAATTGAAATTATATTCACTTCGCGCGTAGCGCAGATTACATCTTCTAGATATTAAAAGTGAAAAAGAAGAAAAAGAAAGAAAGAAAGAAAGAAATCTACCGAAGAAAAAGAAGAGATCCTGACAAAAAAGAAAGATATATATAATAAGGTTCTCCTTCCAACTTCTTATGAGACAAATCGAAAAGTTCATGCAAATATAATAAGATGTTCGATTTAATTGTGGCAAAGTCGACTAACATTATCAAAGAGAGTTTATTGTAATGATGCATATTTTCACATGATAATTAAGAAATTCTAGATTTGATACTCTCCGTGAGATTATTCATATCTTTTTTTTTTTGGTATGAACTATGGTATCTGAAAGTTCAATTGAGTTTCGACTAATCCAATCGAGCCGGATCGGCCCAATAAGGAATCATTTATTAACTACCAAGATTTATGTTCCATTATACTAATACAATAGGGCTCCCTTACATAGCGAAAGAAAAAAGTCAACCAATATTGAGCTCAAAATAATGTAATAACTTGGAGACTTAATCAAATTATTTCCCTACTATTAGAAGAGATCGTATATATGCCTATTAGTTTTGACTCATTAAGGCTCGATCGATTTCAATCAACGAGGGTTTCTTCAAGCGATTCGGCGCTTGTTACCTTTAAGTGTATCTCAGCTTAGATTCTTATAGATAGAGAAAATCCACGTTAGAAGAGATTTATCCCTTATTAGATTGACCATGCTTGACTGGCTTAGTCGGGGGTTCATTGGATTTTCCGATACTAGGGTGGACATCGAAAAAAAAAAAAAGCCTGACTGATATGGCACTTACTTCATCTGCCAATTATAGAAGCAGACTACACAAATCACAAAATGGGGCACCAAAATAATTGTAATAACTAGCTCGGCTTCTACGAACAATGAAGAGACTCCTCGATATTTTGTCGGACAAGAAAAAGAAACCAGAAAGTGAACGTATTATTTCTTGGAATAATTTCAATTATCTCAACAACTCACCTCTTTGTCCGATGAGTTTTCATCCGGCATAAAGTACGGAGAGCCACGGACTTTATAGTATGAGACATGCGAGACACAGAATTGGGGAAATAAGGGGTACGCATATCCCGCTTGATAATTACACTTACGATTTCTTGGTTTTGAGTTGAGGGTGACTGTAATTGCGTTAAATCCTCTTTATCATTTTAGTACATGATGAGATGCAATAATATCGACTCAGCATATTGCTCATGCTAGCTTTTTCCTCTTTTGAGACACAAAATGTTGAAGGCCTTTAACGAATACATAGTAGGACGATGCAAACATTTCTAATTTCATCGAAAATGTCTCACTAGATATGGGAAAAATGTCATGACTAATTAGTCGATATATGTATATAATTATTTTTTAAATTCACATAGCAACGGTTGAATGACAATGTCAAGTTCGTGAACTAACCAATGGCTTTTAATACCCATCACCCACTTGATGCAGTTAATAACATGCACATATGTATGGTTTGTAAACCTATTTAAGGGATTTGGTACAGTGATATCACTCTTAATTTCGAATCAAAAACCTAAGTGAATACCCTATAAATTCATGGGATATGTCAGTCCAGTTATATAAAGGTTGTGCTAGTGATCTTATGAAAGTATTATCCTACATTATTTTCAGAGTGACTCGAATTTGAATATTAAAAAAATAAACATCATGTCTTCATGGCCAGGCGAATCCTATTGGTTCCCAATTAATCCTTCTTCACTTCGTATATATATTGATAAGGTCCTTTCTATCTTTGTTGTCCAAAAGTTGCTTTCCAAAGAATTTATCTACAAATAATTACAAGTTTTTTTCTTTTGATAACAAGGGATTTCGTTATTTGCTCAACTAATGCAAACACTTTGCAAATTTACAAGACAGATCAATGTCATCACATAGACTATACATGTGATCCGGTAGGAATTATTCTCTTATATAATTTTTGAGATAATTTAAAATTGGGACTTAGAAAAAAAGAAAAAGAAAAAGTCACTCTCTACTCTATTGGATTAATTGCAAATTTGCAATCTCTTTTCACACTAATTGTAACCAGCAAACCGACTTTTTCAACGTCCATAAAAATCTTACATGAAAAAAAGGAAACGGCCCGTTACAGTGAGTAAAGCCAAATATGGTTATTACCCTATAACTCCCGAGTCAAGGGGCAACCAAACCATTTTGGTAGATTCAGTAAAGGTTTGGGATAGGAAATAGGATTCTAGGCATTAATGTTATTTTCATCTTCGATACGACGAGATTCTGCATCCAATTATCATTTATGAATATTTTGCATCAGCCTGGTATATTGAGCTCTCTTCCTAGCTTTTTTGGTGCCTACAAAATTCTCTCTAATTATAAGAAAATTTTATACTATCGTCTTTGGACGATCTCTTATATCTTCAAGACCGCTGCATATGCACTGTCCTCTTAGTATCCGTGGAGGTTTGATGGCCCCGGAGGTATAATGAACTGTCTGAAAGACAGGATTTAATATAATTTACCCTTATTCTAAAATATGTTAAGAAAGAGTGAATTTTTTTTTTTTTGAAAAAAGAAAGAGTGCAGTTTGGATAGGATCATAGGATAGACTTATATTAAAGTTTGTTCAGACGAAATAATTAACTCATCAATTTTTGCCGACTGGCTTCTGCGTCGAACAGAGAGGGAAAATGATGTTCGATGAAACACTTAGGGTGCGTTTGAATTCAGAGTTAAAGTAACATTAATTTTGATTTTGATTTTGTTGAGGAGTAAAAATGGGATAAATCCCATATCGAAAATGAAAAAGAATATCCATGGGTTTATATGAGACTTGGGTACCACCACTTATCAGCTTGAGCTTTTAAGTGGATATGGGCCTGAGCCCGTATAAGTCCAATGGAAATTTAATAGATTTTGATCGTGGAAAAGGACAAATGAGATGCGATTATAAATTTGACTTGGGAAACGTGTGTTTTTGTTGTGTAGTGTGTTGAGTTAAAGTTAAAGTTAAAATTTTTGACTTGGAAAATGTGTGTTTTTGTTGTGTAGTGTATTGAGTTAAAGTTAAAATTAAGGAGCCGTTTGGATTTAGATTTAAAGTTACTTTGATTTTGATTTTGATTTTTATTGTGGAAAAGGATAAATAAGATGTGATTATAAATTTGACTTGGGAAATATGTATTTTTGTTGTGTAATGTGTTGAGTTAAAATTAAAATTAAAGTTAAAATTAAATTTATTTGAATCCAAACAGGACCTAAGTGTTTGAGAATCCAAACGGGACCTAAGTGTTTGGGAATCCAAACGGGACATTAACTCTTACGAGGGCTTTGAAATCCTTCAAGTCAGTGCCAAAAATTACCAAACTCTTCCCCCTCCCTTTCTCCTCATAAAGATAGTCTCTCTGTCTAGAAAGAGGGTGTAGCACAGTCTTATACGCATTCGTCTGTTAATTAAAAAATTATCGGTTAAAAAAAAATTATCGGCTCGATTTTCGTTATCAAACTATTCATGTTCCTTTATTGATTATTAAAATTTTTATTTTTTATATTAGGTCATGAGTGTTATTCATAACCAAAAAAAGAAAAAGAAAAGAGATAACATCCTTTCTGTTTTTTTTCTTTTTTTTTTTTTTTTTTGGGCTGCTGGACATTGAGCTAGCCCGCCCTTTACACGTGTCGTTCGACCTTAATATCAAGAGCCAGTACATGCCATATAAGTGATCGACCGACTCCTTGGATTCAAAAAGCTGAGGGAAAAAAACAAGGACACGATAGGCAGAGATCATTCTGTATAATACAAAGGATTATACATCATTGTTATCGGCATGGCTTTAGGGATTTGAGGAAGATTGAGTAGTAACTTTAAGGGGGAAGAGTTAGTGAAATATCAACCAAAATTTACACCGTTGTTTTCGATATACTTTTTGAATAATAATTTTGTGTTTTAGTTTGAGTTGATTACTTTTTTTTTTTCGACTTACAATGGAGGATCAATATGTACTTAATATAAGAAAATATAAATCTTAACAACTAATAAATGGTACGGATAATTTCATTAAGAGAACCGAACTGCAACTTCTTAATTGACAGAAGAGAATGTGCATCGATCATGACCTTATACTTTTTTTCTCAAATTGAATTGATTATTAATTGATAGTATAGACACAAGCCGAAACATATGCACGAACCACTCCCCGCCTGGTCCTATATATACGTTGCCACCCCCAGTGATATCTTACACCCAAAACACCAAACTGATCATCACCAACAGAAAAAGAAGAAAAAGGACACCCATTTTCAGCTCACTGTCAAGTCTCTTCACAACATAAACTAGCCATGATTTCTGCAGATGCTGCCCGAACCGTGGTCGGGGTCTTAGGTATGCAATTAGAGAGGAAGGAGAGATTATATTAATTTGCTCTTTTTTTTCCTTTTATGATCAAGTATTTCTTTTTTCATGAACCTATAATTAATTTGCATATATCTGTGCTAACTTAAATCTGAGATATGTCTTTGTCTTGCTTGTGATTGTCAGGGAATGTGATTTCGCTCTTCTTGTTTCTATCTCCAATGTAAGATTGATTTCTCTATCTTCCCCTGTCTTTCTATTTTTATTTGTTCTTCTCTTCAAAAAAAAAATCTCTTGACATAAAACTTAATACGAAGCAAGGGAAGGACTTGGTGAATCTGTGATTCTGGGAAGAGGGGACCAAGAGGTCTGCTCTAGGATTTCTCTAACACACACACACACACACACACAAGCACACATATATATTCGGTAAGTTTCTCTAACATATTTTTAGATGGTTCATCAAAATTACCAAAAAGAAAAATGAAGGAATCAATTTCTTTTTGAGTGAATATGAAGGAATCAGTTTACATTGTTAATCTCTTGCATGTGAAATAGTTGTCGTATGTAAACATTTTCCACTGTATGCCGTCTCTCTTGAAATGTTCGATGGATCCTCTTGGGAAAGACATTAAATATGATACTAAATTATTTCGATTATAAGAGAGCTCGAATGACTTAATAAAAGTAAAATTTAAAAATTAAATAAAATGTTACGAGCAATTCCATCAATAAAACTTAAATCTGAAACCTCTAGATTGTTGACAAGGGCGTAATGCATACTAAATTAACTTTGCAATGGTTATTCATATTGAGAATTTTGAACCAATTATTTTCCCGCTAACAAAAATAATCTTGCTACTACATCCCATTCACCCACCATCAACCCACCCCACACCCCCCCCCCCCCCCCCCCCCCCCCCCCCCCCCCCCCCCCCCCCCCCCCCCCCCCCCCCGCGCAACAACCCCCCAAAAAAATAAAATAAACAGAGAGATTTAGTCACACACACACACACACACACATATATGTAACATTATAAATGATTAATTGCTTTACAAAAAATAATCTTCCACTTGCATCAGGACTTGATCCATGTTAATTGTACTTCTCTTAAACTGGAGAGCATATCCTCATTTTAAAGTAACACAGGCAAGCATAAGATAATCACAGTATTCGATTGTTATACCCGAAATAATTAATTGATGGTCGCGATCAATTTGAGCTAAATTCATTCCAATTCACTCTACGTTAGACTTTTGTAAATCTATTCATCAGTCCAACAACATGTCAAATGTCGAGGTGATTTCAGTGTCCTCAATTTCATTATAGGCCGACGTTCATACGGATATGGAAGAAGGGGGCGGTGGAGCAGTACTCGCCGGTTCCTTACTTGGCAACGCTGGTGAACTGCATGCTCTGGGTGCTGTATGGGATCCCCTTGGTGCACCCTAACAGCACCCTCGTCATGACAATCAATGGCTCGGGAACTGCCATAGAAGTCATCTTCATCCTTGTCTTCCTCTTCTACTGCTCCGACCCTAGAAAGCGGCTCCGAATACTGGTGGTGTTGACCTTGGAACTCGCCTTAATCGCCGCCCTCAGCACCTTGGTGCTTACCATAGTCCACACCCATGACCGGCGGTCCATGATCGTCGGGATCATCTGCGTCCTCTTCACCATCATGATGTATGCTTCCCCGTTATCCATCATGGTCAGTTTGAAACCTTAATTGCTCTTTTCCTAATTTCTGTTTTGCTGTTTTGTTTGTTTCTTTAGTTATTTGTTTTATCCGAGAGTCCATGCATTCATTGGTTAGAGTCCCACCCTTAAGTTTCTCGTAATTCTTCTCTAACCCTCCAATTATTGACATATTATATTAGAGTCCATGAGCCATACTTATACCGAAAAACTGATAATACTCAAAATGAAAAAAAAGGAAAAAATAATATATTTTATCTTGTAATATCTTTAAAGAAAGTGGTGATAGCAATTAGATTTTTATTTCTCTTTATAAATGTAAAAATTCAAGTATATATACGTGTGTGTATAAAATTAATAACATATGAATACATAAATAAATTGCCATGTGTTATAGTTTCTATATAGTTTTACTTTTTCTAGTGTATACCCTCAATACTAGAAGTCTAATAGACCTCGACTTATATAGTTTTTTTTTTTTGCTCTGAGCGTCTTTTATAGTTTTACTTTGTAATTTATAATGTAATAATATCAAATCTAAATATAATTAATAGAGTAATTGTAATTTCCCCATAAAAAATAACTTAAATTATGCAGTGCAATCTCTGTACATAACTTCTTGTAAAATATTTATAGTTATCAAGAAAGTGTTGGCTGAATGATAAATAGTTTCAACTCTCGTAAGAAGGAAAACACAAGTTTCTTTAATTCTCGATTTTCAGAATTGCGAGAGTAATGTTCTCTCACAATAAAAAGCTCACCGATATAAGTATTTATAATTTAATTATCAATTTGAAGAAAATAATTGCATAAGATTCTATCAAGTATATCTTTTAAGTTTTTCAAATATAAAATACACATATTTTTCAATACAAAAAGATACCTAACTCATGTATTATGATTTTCTCCTAGAAATTAAGAGGCCATAAATTGACTGCAAGAAAAAAAAAATTAAACAAGCCAACAAGTTTGATTTGCAGAGATAGCTACAACCTATATATTCTAGGAACATTGATCACTTGATAGAAATATTAGTCATGTTTTTCTTATCAATAATGTGATTCTATTTGTCATTAAATCATAGCAAAGGGTGTTCAATTTATTTTCAAGATCGCTAGTTTATGAACAAATCCAAATTAAGAAATATATCAATTATATTGATTTGCCAAAAACTTTTAGATGAAAAATTAAACGAAAAATATAGCACGCAAAAAGGCTTGCTGCAGCTACTTACTAGTATATTAGCATTAGCTATGTACCTTTATTAATTAATTAAGAAGGTGGACCATTTTTGGGTCTAACAGCAGCCCCTAATTAGAAAGCGGCCTTTTTGCTTTAGGGGAATAGATTTCCTAGTTGGTCCGAACCTTTGGGGATGGAACATTGTTTGCACAGAGGGGACAATATAATAATTGTTACTTTTATCCATTGTTATCAGAACCGGACCGGACCGGCCGGTTCGACCGGTCGGACTGGGAACCGGCACCAAGTCCGGTCCGGTTCGCCTAAAAACCGAAATGGCAGCTTTGAACCGCCGGACCCATTGAACCGGCCGGTTTTAAGTAAAATTTCATTAAACCGGCTGGTTCTATGGGTTTTTATGGGTTTCCTATTTAATGTAAAAATTGGTTGGTTGTGTAAGGATTTGAATTCATGACCTCTTGCTTTTCATATTAGCATACTACCAACCAAGCCACCACCACTTTTTTGTTCTTTTAACTCTACTTTTAAGTACTTATTAAAATAAAATATTTATTTTGAAGTAAGAAATATTAAATATAGATACTTTCTTATACTATTGTTATATTTCTTTAAAATCATCATACTTTTATCTTAATTATCATAATTTTTTAATAATATGAATATTTATTTTATTTTAAATAAACGAGCGGTCCGACCCATCGAACCCCCGGTTGGACCCATAAACCCATGACCCCGTACCCCTTCCGGTTCATCATCCGGTCCGGTTCTGATAACACTGCTTTTATCTATTAGGTTCAACTACAACCACAGTATCCTCCCTTTAATACGATAATTATATCGAATTGGCTTTCTTGTATGAGCTCTGTACTATCTCTATGCAAAAAACTTAATTTACCTGTAATCGTGATGAACTGTCTAAATAATTCTTATAAATTTTTTTATTTATACATGTACAATTTATTGTCCTTATTATCATCCATGGCAACTCTGAGATACTCAAGCATACTGGAGGATAGAAGGGTTATATTTTCGTTGTGTAGAGTTTGCTTGTAATCGAATCTCAAAGAATACCTATATCATCGTATATTAATGCAGAAATTGGTGATCACCACAAAGAGTGTGGAGTATATGCCCTTTTTCTTATCGCTTGCTTCGTTCGCCAATGGCCTTTGCTGGACAATATATGCTATCATCCGGTTCGATATATTCATCGTGGTAACTATCAATCTTCTGTACGCGTTAAAATTATCGGGAATATATACAGGAAATGCTCTTTTCCTTATGGACTGATGTTTTTAATTCTTTTTTGTGGGCCTCAGGTTCCCAACGGGATTGGATCAATATTTGGGCTGGCCCAGTTGATATTATACGCAACATACTACAAATCAACCAAAGAGCAGATCGCTGCAAGAAGGCTCAAGGGGGAGATGAGCCTGTCCGAGGTTGTTGTCAACGGAGGTCACTCGAAGAAAGTCGGAGACGCCGGGCACGCTTCTTCCGATGTGCGGGCCTGTAATGCCCTCAACACCTCAACCAGCTAGCAATTGGACCGGTCACCAGTTGGTCCATGCTATATTTCCAAAATATTCATAGCCTTATGATTTTCAGATTAATTAATGAATCAATTAGATCGTGTGGATTCATTAAACAAACTACCCCGACATGGGTAGAGGTTTAGATTAGTCTGTACCCAATAAAGCTTTTAGATTAGGCTGTACTCAATCATACACGTTGAATAATATAAAGTAGAAAGCTTTTTGTTTTTATAGACTGCCTATAGTTCGAAATTAACCTTGACAATTGTATGCTCGATTAGATAATGTGATGACTTTCATGAAGGGTGATAGTGATCCCACCGACGACTAGATAATCATGGAGTTTATTTTTCTAAGGTCATACCATTAAGGTTGTAAACCTTTTATAAAATATTTGAATAAGACTTCTTGTTTTTCTTCAATAGTTTTAAATTTCAGATCTTAGAAAATAGATTTAAATTTTTTAAAGAAAATAAAATCTAATACTAGGAAGAGGGGTGGTTGCCCTTTTTTTTTTGTGGGGGAGGGGGGTGGTTTCGCTTTTTAAGAAATTAATTTTAATTAATTTCTAAATCTAAAAGTAAAAAAGGACAAACTGTTTTAAATATTTCACGAAATGGTACAGTCTCATCGAGACAAAAGTATATGTTATGGGTTTATTGGGTATGTGATCTTATTCAGACATTGTTTTTCAGTAATTTATTTTTTTTGAAAAAATTCTTTGGAACATTAAATTAGTTTTTTTTGTTTAATCTACAAGTCATTCACATATGTGCCTCCCAATCATGATTAAGGAAAAAGTTGTCTTCTTTTCGTATTTATTTCTATGTTTTCCTATTAAAAGAAAATCTGCAGGTGGTAATTTAGCAAATCAAGAAGTGGTGGATGTAGCTTGTTCATTGCATTTTATCAAATTAAAAGTTCTTCGTTTTATTTTTTGATTTTGAATTTAATGAAAGTAAAAGGTAAGTTATGTTTGAATTGATACCTCATACGCGTTTATTTTTATTAATAATTTTGGAGTCATATTTTGAATGATATGTAATGACTTTAATTTCAATAATACTTATTTCATCTATACTAATAAATATTTATTTTCATCAGTACTTAGAAAATCATCAAAAATTTTGCTCTTGGTAGATAAATATTTCTAAGAAAGAATGGTTAGCGCAATGCCATATGAGGTACATTATTTGCTTGTTTAACATTTATGAAAATTCTTTCATATGTAGCAATCTTATCGATAATTCTCAGATCATAGGCAGTTGATATCAAGATGAATTAATAATTTTCCCATTTATTTGAATACAATTTCAACAAAGTGCATCTATAATTGCCCGTGCATTGACCTTTCTATCTTATGGACATTATTGACAGTGTCCTGTGTTATTTCTAACTTATAATGCTATTCTACCTTATTGACAAATGTTCTATCTTATTTCTAACTTGTACTGCTATTATTTGGCCCCAAAAAAAACTTGAATGTTGTTCTACCTTCCGCAAAACTCTCTTGGAGTGTATTACAACAGTTTGATTTTCTCTACATTTTAACGAAGTGTACATCAAAATTTAAAAACTTCCCGGGAGGGAATGGTAAAAGGTGAAATGAGGATTTTAGGATTAGCATTGGACCAACACATAAATGAAATTTGTCGAACTAGTTATGAAAGAAATGCATTATAAATTTTTTTCTTTTTTCGATTACAAGGAATGTTCATGGAGTTAGTATAATAAAAAATATATTATAAAGTATTTGATGTCAGTATCTTAAAACGTGTTTTATTTATTGCATTTACCTGACAAAAGCTAATTAATCTATATCACGGATACTGGAACATTGGTTTGTGGAATGTTTTAATGAACAACCACGTACAAGGCAGGTGTTTTTTTTTTTTTGGTTTAGTGTAAACTCTGGTATTCAAAAGTCTAATGTACTCCAACTAATTTAGTTTGAGTTGGATCGGCCCATTAAGGGGTAAAACTTTCTCAGCATAGATTTCTATATTCACAAGATTTGAATTTGAGATCTTACCTGAGGAAAACAAATGTCGAACTGGTTAAATCAATCATATTGGTAACGCATGTATCTTTCTATTCCTTTTTTTTAAAAAAAAAGGATAGCAGCCCTTGGGTAAACAAAATATGGTTACTATCCTATAACTATTGGGGATAGACCTTAGAGATGGATCGGAGACGAAATCCATGAAGAACTTCGAAGTTGGTCGGTGAAGAACTTGAGGCTCGAGGCGCGGATTACGCTTTTTCAAGAGAGTTATTTGCCCTCACACGAAGTTTCTAGAGGGTTGAATAGCAAGTCTCTCTCGAAATACAATAAGCCTTACGAATTCTTGATTAACAAATTCAGAGAATTCCCTATTACTTTTAGGTTTTTTTAGAATTGTTTCGATTGATCGATAATATCATTTTAGCACGAAAGCTATGTATATATATTGATCGGTGGGGCACAGAGGGGTATCTTTTAGAATTGGGACGCGTCCCATAGATGAAAAGGAGGGAAGACAACCGTTACATAATATACACACATTTATAAAGGCAATGGGTAGGGAAGGCAGCGGTTATATATATATATATATATATATATATATATATATATAAATTCGTGTATATATGTGTATATACGCATATATTAAATTCAACAGCCGCTCCTCTTTGGTTCGGTACTTCATACTGATCCAAGGGGTTTTCATTTACCCCGTCATGAACCCTATAGTCTCCAAGCTTTTCACTAAGCATAATTTATTCCTCATTTTTGATAACCAAATAATGCAATTACACAGAGTAACTGGTTAAACAAATCCAAAATGAATTTACAATCTAATTTCTCAATGATAACTCCCTAGTCAAGGGGAAATTAAACTCCATTGGTGTTGGGTATCCCTCCAATTTGGAGGAAGTTGGGCTCAAATCATGTTGGGCTTTTATCGGGCTTTAATAGGCCCAATGACCCACTTTTGTTAGGGTTTATTTTTCAGCAAACCAGCTGAGGAATAGGGTAGCAGATCAGCACAAAAATAACAGAGAAGAGCAGAGCAGAATTCGGATCAACAGGGGCAGCGCGCAGCTGGAGATCAAACCTCGATCGGGATGTCAAACGAACTCCGATTGGGACGAAATTTTGACAGCAGTTTCACAACACGTGGGGCTAAGTTCTGAACGGTCAGAATTTCTATTCGAGCTCTGTAGGTGCTGTTTCAGTTGACTTTGTGAACCACCCGGTGTGGGTGACGAATTTAGTGTTTGGGTGATCCAAGAGAGTGTTTCTCTTGAGTTTGGTGATCCAAGGGTTTACCCTTGATGAAAGTCATTGTATAACCTTCATTCATAGTGGATCGTTGATTCGGAGTTGGTCCCGTGATTTTTCCCCACATCGGGGTTTTCCACGTAAAATTATTGGTGTTCTTTTACTTTACTGCTTGTTGGTTGATTTGATTAGTTCCTATCTCGATTACACTAGTAGGGGAGGAAGATTAATCGCTGCGTTATTGTTTGGTTGAGTACATCCCTTCCCAACAAGTGGTATCAGAGACTCGGGTTAGAGAAGTTTTAGTTTTTTCGGTGTTTTTGAGATGGAGGAGTCTACAGGATCTATGTTCAAGTTGAATGCAACCAACTACTCTATATGGAAGTCTCGGATGGAGGATCTTCTATTTTGCAGGGATTTGTACGATCCCATTGAAGGGGATTCCGCGAAACCCAAAGATAAGGATGACAAGGCTTGGGAACGCACAAATCGGAAGACTATTGGTTTGATTCGGCAGTGGATAGACAATAGTATTTATCATCATGTTGCTCAGGAGACAAATGCGAAAGTTTTGTGGGATAAATTGACAAATCTTTATTCGAGGAAGACACCGCAAAATAAGGCATTCCTCGTGAAGAAGCTGGTTCATCTTCGTTACCATGATGGAGGTGATATGGCTGTGCACATGAGTAATTTCCAGGATATTATTAACCAGTTGACGAACCTGGAGATAATATTACCCGATGAGTTGCAGGCTTGTCTACTTTTAGGGACTCTACCGGATAATTGGGACACACTTGTGGTTGCATTAAGCAATTCTGCGCCAAACGGGAAGCTATCGTTGGCTACGGTGACAGACAGTTTATTTAATGAGGAGACTAGAAGGAAAGGCTCGGGGATTTCCATTCAGTCTGAAGCTTTGGTTACTGAACAACGGGGGAGAAGTCAAAGCAGAAATTTCTCTTCCAAGCATAGTAACTCACGTGGCAAATCGAGGGGTAGATCAAAGTCGAAGACGAGGAAAGTGGTCACTTGCTATCACTGTGGAAAAGAG
This sequence comes from Punica granatum, assembly GCF_007655135.1. Lineage (NCBI taxonomy): Eukaryota > Viridiplantae > Streptophyta > Magnoliopsida > Myrtales > Lythraceae > Punica > Punica granatum. The sequence continues at coordinate 50,259,475 of NC_045127.1, forward strand.
GGACATTACAAAAGGGAGTGTAGAGCTTTGAAGAAAAATCAGAATGGCAACAGTGAGAGCAAGAAGGAAAAAGGCACTACAGCAGTGGCATATGATGAAGAGACTTACATCATTTGTGATGAAGCCTATGTGAATTTCACTTGTCAGGACTCTACCTGGGTTGCAGATACAGGTGCCTCGTTTCATGTCACTCCTCATCGGGATTTCTTCTTATCTTACACTACCGGGGATTATGGTTATGTGAGAATGGGGAATGGACAGTCATGCAAGATTGTCGGTATTGGTGATGTCTGTCTAGAGACCGAGCTTGGCTGCAAGTTGCTTCTAAAAAAGGTGAGGCATGTTCCAGAAATTCGCCTTAACCTAATCTCGACGGGTCAGCTTGATGATGAAGGCTACAGTAACGAATTTAGCAATGGGAGATGGAAGCTCTCCAAGGGTTCGTTGATTGTGGCACGGGGTCAGAAGACCGACACTCTCTACAGGTTGCGTTCCAGACACAACTCCGGTCAAATTAATGTTGTTGAGAATTATCCTATCGAGCTATAGCACATGAGACTTGGGCATATCAGCGAGAAAGGTATTCAAATTCTTGCTAGAAAGCAGTCTTTGCCGGTTAAAGGTATGCACTTAAGCACTTGTGATCACCGTTTAGCTGGTAAGCAGAGGAGAGTTTCTTTTGTTAGAAGTCGTCCCTCTAGATGCGATCATATACTTGATCTTGTGCATACTGATGTTTGTTTCATGTCGGATAGATCTCTTGGTGGTGCTCTCTATTTTGTGACCTTTATAGATGATCACACCAGGAAGGTTTGGGCTTACCCTATAAGAACTAAAGATCAGGTGACTGAGATTTTCAAGAACTTCTATGTAGCAGTGGAAAGAAAAACGGGCATGAAACTGAAATGTGTCAGAGCTGATAATGGTGGTGAGTATAGGGGTCCTTTCGAGAACTACTGCAGGACTCACGGTATCAAACTTGAGAAGACGGTATCGAAGACACCACAGCAGAACGAGCTTGCAGAGAGGATGAACTGCACAATTGTTGAGAGAGTTCGTTGTATGCTCTCTCAGGCGAAACTGTCTAAGTCTTTCTGGGGCGAGGTAATGAGGTCAGCGATTGATCTTATTAATCTTACACCGTCAGTTGCACTTGATGGAGATGTACCCCAGCAGGTGTGGACCGGCAAGAAAGTATCGTACAAGCATCTCAGAGTCTTCAGGTGCAGGGCATCTGTTCACATTTCTCAAGATGAAAGATCAAAACTCGATGCCAAGGCAAAACAGTGCATCTTCTTGGGTTATGAACATGAAGAGTTCGGGTACAGGTTTTGGGACCCTGATAGCAAGAAGATCATCAGGAGCAGGGATGTTGTCTTCTTTGAGGACCAGACAATCGAGGATTTGCAAAAGTTAGAGAAGGCCAGAGTAGGCAATCCTCACGAGATCTCTATTCCTGTACCGGTTGATGTAGAGCATCCAGTGGAAGAGGTACCTGGTGAGTATGAAAAAACCACGACTGGGGGTGAGATTCCTCAGGTAGATGATGATGTGACTACGGATGATACAGGCTCGCAGTTACAGTTAGAGCCTGCAGATCTACCTAGACGATCTGATAGAATAAGACGACCATCTACAAGATATCCGCCTCATGAGTATGTGTTACTGACTGACGGTGGAGAACCTGAGTGCTATGGTGAAGCTGTGGCACATGAGCACAAGGAGCACTGGTTGAAGGCGATGAATGAGGAGATGAACTCCTTGTCTGAAAATCACACGTATGACCTAGTGAAGCTACCGCAAGGTAAGAGAGCATTGAAGAACAAATGGGTCCACAGGTTGAAGACAGAGAACTCGCGACCTCGATACAAAGCTCGACTGGTAGTGAAAGGTTTCAACCAAAAGAAAGGAGTTGACTTCGAGGAGATCTTCTCGCCCGTTGTCAAGATGTCATCGATCCGAGTTGTTCTCGCACTGGCAGCTAGTATGAATTTGGAGATCGAGCAGCTCGATGTAAAAACAGCTTTCCTGCATGGTGACTTGGAGGAAGAAATATATATGGAGCAGCCTGAAGGATTCCAAGTTAAAGGTAAGGAGCATTTGGTGTGCAGGCTGAGGAAGAGCTTGTATGGGCTTAAGCAAGCACCTCGGTAGTGGTACAAAAAGTTTGACTCTTTCATGTTGAGCCATGGCTACACACGGACAACTGCAGATCATTGTGTGTTCGTGAAACAATTCTCGGATGGTGATTTTATCATTTTACTGTTATATGTGGATGATATGTTACTTGTTGGTCATGATATGAGCAAGATTACAGAGTTGAAGAAAGAGCTTAGTAAGTCCTTTGCCATGAAGGATTTGGGACCGGCAAAGCAGATCCTTGGGATGCATATTTCTCGTGACAGATCAAGTGGAAAAATTTGGCTTTCTCAAGAGAAGTACATCGAGAAGATTTTGGATCGGTTCAACATGGGTAATGCTAAACCAGTTTCATCACCACTTGCTTCTCATTTCAAACTTAGCTCGAAGCAATGTCCTACAAGTGAGAAGGAGAAAGAAGAGAAAAGAAAGTCCCTTACTCATCAGCTGTAGGGAGTTTGATGTATGCCATGGTCTGTACAAGACCAGATATCGCTCATTCTATTGGTGTGATTAGTTGTTTTCTCTCCAATCCGGGGAAAGAGCATTGGAATGCAGTTAAGTGGATTCTGAGGTATCTCAGAGGAACATCCAAGGTGTGTTTACACTTTGGCACTGGTAAGCCGGAGTTAGTGGGCTACACGGATGCGGATATGGCAGGAGATATCGATTCCCGGAAATCCACTTCGGGATACTTGATGACTTTTGCAGGGGGAGCTATCTCATGGCAATCAAGGCTTCAAAAGTGCATCGCTTTGTCTACAACGGAAGCCGAATGCATTGCGGTGACCAAAGGTTGCAAGGAGATGTTGTGGTTGCAAAAGTTTTTGCAGGAGTTGACCTTGAAGCAAGAAAGGTATGTTCTACACTGTGATAGTCAAAGCGCCATTCATCTTTGCAAGAATCCCACTTTCCATTCGAGGTTGAAGCATATCGATATCAAGTTTCATTGGATTAAAGATGTGTTGGAGTCCAAACTGGTGAAACTAGACAAAGTACACACTAATGAGAATGGAGCTGATATGATGACAAAACCTCTTGCTAGGGAGAAACTTCATGTTTGCCGAAGTATAGCCGGTATGCTCGAAGCCTCCAAATAGTCGGGAGGGGGAGTTTGTTGGGTATCCCTCCAATTTGGAGGAAGTTGGGCTCAAATCATGTTGGGCTTTTATCGGGCTTTAATAGGCCCAATGACCCACTTTTGTTAGGGTTTATTTTTCAGCAAACCAACTGAGGATTAGGGTAGCAGATCAGCACAAAAATAACAGAGAAGAGCAGAGTAGAATTCGGATCAACAGGGGCAGCGCGCAGCTGGAGATCAAACCTCGATCGGGACTTCAAACGAACTCCGATTGGGACGAAATTTTGACAGCAGCTTCACAACATGTGGGGCTAAGTTCTGAACGGTCAGAATTTCTATTCGAGCTCTGTAGGTGCTGTTTCAGCTGACTTTGTGAACCACCCGGTGTGGGTGACGAATTTAGTGTTTGGGTGATCCAAGAGAGTGTTTCTCTTGAGTTTGGTGATCCAAGGGTTTACCCTTAATGAAAGACATTGTATAACCTTCATTCATAGTGGATCGTTAATTCGGAGTTGGTCCCGTGGTTTTTCCCCACATCGGGGTTTTCCACGTAAAATTATTGGTGTTCTTTTACTTTACTACTTGTTGGTTGATTTGATTAGTTCCTATCTCGATTACACTAGTAGGGGAGGAAGATTAATCGCTGCGTTATTGTTTGGTTGAGTACATCCCTTCCCAACAATTGGTAGACTCAGTAAAGGTTCGGGTCGGGAAATAGGATTCTATGCAATCGCATTCATGTTATATTTTCATCTTCAATACCATGAGATTCCGCGTCGATTTTCATTACAAATATTTAGCTCTCTTCCTACTTTTCTGATGCTCTATTATTATAAGAAAATTTTATGTTATTGTCTTCTAAGCATCTCTTATATCTTCAAAAACTGTTAGTGTATGCACGTATCCTGTATCCGTGTAGTTTTGATGGTCCCAGAGGTATAATGAAATGTATGAAAGGCGGGATTTAATAATTTCCCCTTCATAACTTAAAAGAACGAAATTTCCTTATTCTAAAATGGGTTAAGAAAGAGTGAGGTTTTCTGCACCGCAAAAATAAAAATAGTGATTTTTTTTTTGAAAGAAATAGTGAGGTTTGGATAGGATAGACTTAAAGTTTGTCCAGACAAAATAATTAACTACCAATTTTTGCCGATTGGCTTCTGCGTTGAAGAGAGAGGCAAGAGGCTATGAGGAAATTAGTCACCGTCTGAAAATCTGTATCTTGAAACACTCTTTTAACCCTAAATGGGGCTTTGAAATCCTTGAAGTCAGTGCCAAAAATTACCAAGCTCTTCCCCTCCCTCTCTCCTCATTAAGTTAGCCCCTTTGTCCAGTCAATATAATGGAATTGCACAAGTCATTGTCTTACAATCAAAAAGTTACAAGTTCGTTATTAATTATTTAATAATTAATAAAAATTTATTTCATTGTATATGCATATAAATCTTGCTTATAACCGAGAATAATTAACCTCTCTCTATTTTTTTTCTTTTGGGCTGCTGGATATTGAGCTGGTCCCTCCCTTTCCATGCATGTGTTGTTCGACGTTGATATCAAGAGCCAGTGCATGTCATACAGGTGATTGACGGACTCCTTGGATTCAAAAAGTTCAGAAAAGAGAAAAATAAATGACACGATAGACAGAGATCAATCTGTATAATACATAGGATTATACATCATTATTATCGGCATGGCTATAGGATTGAGGAAGATCGGGTAGTAACTTCAAGGGGACGAGTTAGCGAAGGACCAACCAAGATTTACACGTTGCTGTCGTTCGATATAGTTTACTAGGCCGATCCCGAGTAAAAATTATTTTATACTTAGTTTGAGCTGATAATTAATTGACAAGGTAGATACAAACCGAAACATGTGCACAAACCACTCCCACCAGCTGGTCCTATATATACGTTGCCACCCCCGGGGATGTTTTACACCCCAAAACACAAAGTGATCAACACCCAAAAAAAAAAAAAAAAGACTCCCATTTTTAGCTCATTGTCAATCTCTTCACTACAGCAACAAGCCATGGCTTCTGCCGATGCTGCCCGAACTGCGGTCGGGGTCTTAGGTATGAAATTGGAGAGGAAGGAGAGATTAATTTGTTATTTTTTTTCTCTTATGATTAAGTATATCTTTCTTCATGAACTTATTGTTAACTGCATATGTTTGGGTGGTCTGTGCTTAAATCTGAGATATGTGTTTTGTCTTGCTTGTGTTTGTCAGGGAATGTGACTGCGCTCTTCTTGTTTCTGTCTCCAACGTAAGATCAACTCCTCGATCCTCCACTGTCTTCGATTCTTGTTTTTTTTTTTTTTGTTTTAATTTCTTGACATGAAACTCAATCAAAGAAGCAAGTGAAGGACTTGGTGAATCTGTGATTCAGGGAAGAGGGGATCAAGAGGTCCGCTCCAAGATTTGTCGGACATTTATATTTTTCAATTTGTTTATAAATAATCATCAAAATTACCAAAAAGAAAAATGAAGGGAACAGTTTACATTATCTAACTCTTGCATGTAGTATAGATGTCGCATGTAAACTTTTGTACTGGGTTGAGAGTTGGTTGCCCATGTAGAAAAATAAATTAAAAATTTGAGTTTATTAGAGATTAAGTATCACGACCTATCAGCGCGAGCTTTCGAATTGGAGACAGATCCAATTACTTATGTGCCCAATGGATTTCTAATCAATTTTTCCATGTGGGATAACAAACTCCCAACATACTATATGCTGTCTCAATCGAATATTCCATGGATTCACTCTAGAAAAAATGAATGTCATACTAAGTTTTTTTCGGATATAAAAGAGTCCCAAGAGTTTAATAGAAAAAAATGAAAGCTAAATAAAATTATGATATGAGTAACCCCACAAGTAAAAATCAAGTTTGAAACCTTTCTGTTGTTAGACGAGGACATGTGCGTATACTAAGTTGACTTTGCAATGGTTGTTCATATAGGGAACTTGGGCCCAATATTTCCCCTTGAACGAAATTAGTCCTGTTTCTACTTCACCCGAAAAAGAAAATGAGATCTATATGTACGTATAGAACATTATAAATGATTAAATGCATCACAAAAAACAAAAAAGTTCTTTAACTTTTATCAAGACTTGATCCATGTTATTCCCTTAAACTGGGAGCAATGTCTCCATTTTAAAGTAACACAGGCTAGTATATATAAGATAATTATTAATATTTAGTTTTATACCCAAAATAATTAATCGATGGTCATATTGTCCAATTAGCTAAGTTCATTCCAATTCGCTCTACGTTAGATTTTTAAAAATCCGTTCATCAGTCCAGCAACATGTCGAATGGCGTGGTGACAGTGTCGTCAATTTTATTTTAGTCCGACGTTTATACGGATATGGAAGAAGGGGGCGGTGGAGCAGTACTCGCCGGTTCCTTACTTGGCAACGCTGGTGAACTGCATGCTCTGGGTGCTGTATGGGATCCCCTTGGTGCACCCTAACAGCACCCTCGTCATGACAATCAATGGCTCGGGAACTGCCATAGAAGTCATCTTCATCCTCGTCTTCCTCTTCTACTGCTCCGACCCTATAAAGCGGCTCCGAATACTGGTGGTGTTGACCTTGGAACTCGCCTTAATCGCCGCCCTCAGCACCTTGGTGCTTACCATAGTCCACACCCATGACCGGCGGTCCATGATCGTCGGGATCGTGTGCATCCTCTTCAGCATTATGATGTATGCTTCCCCGTTATCCATCATGGTTAGTTGTCAAAACCTTAATTAATTATTCTTTTGCTTCATGTTTTTGTTGTTTTGTTTGTTTCTTTAATTATTTGTTTTATCTTATAGTCCATTCATTGGTGAAAAAATGTTTAAATTTGGTCCATTGGATTTTTTATTTTTTAAAGCGGTTTAATTTTTGATATCCTCCACAATATGCACAAACTATAAACTCATCTATACATGCATGCATGGGAGTTTGCAAAACGGTGCTCGCGTCACAACCAAAGACTATGAGAGCTTATAAGTTTAGAGTCCCACCCTTAACTTTCCCGTAATTCTTCTCTAAACCTCCAATAAATATTAACATATTATAAAAGAGTTCATGAGCCACACTTATAACTGTAGCAATTCAAGTAGTATTTCGAAGAGGGTGTAGTGCAATAGCGCATATCTTCGCTTGGTAACCTAAAGATTCCATGTTCGATGTTCATGGTAGGACTATATGTACCTCTTTATTATCTATTAGGATTTTTATTTCATTGTACTAGATGCATGAACTTTTGTTGTAACCGAAAAAGAAATTAATAAAAAATACATGTTTTCTTGAAATGTATACACTGAAGTAGATTTATGTTTGAAATATCTTTAAAGAAATTGGTGATAGTAATTAGATTTTTAATTTCTCTTTAACTCTAGCAATTCAAGTGTGTGTGTATATATATATATATATGAGTGTGTTTATAAAATTAATAATGTATGAATAAATAAATAAATTGCCATCCTATCCAAAAAATAAATTAATTGCCATGTGTTATGGTTTCTATATAGTTTACTTTGTAATTTATTATATAATAGCATATCTACAAATAATATAGTAATTGTAATTTTCCCATAAAGAAAGTGATAACTTCAATTATTCAGTACAAACTGAAGACTATCTACATAATTTCTAGAGGTAAAACATTTATAATTTAATTATCGATTTGAAGAAGTTCATTGAATAAGTTTTATTTAACTCTGACTTTTACTGGCAAAAAAAAAGTATGTCTTTTAAGATTTCAAAAATAAAAAGATACATTTTTTTTCTATACAAAAAGATACCTAACTCATGTATTATGATTTTTTTTTTGCTAAGTAATGTGATTCATATATCAAAAGTTGCGATTACACTAGGTCTGGATACCCTTAGAAGGTATATAGCAAGTAAAAACTTGACAATGAGCCATATTGGCCCAAGTCATGAGCTAGGATATTGTATGTTCTAGGAATCCAGGAACAGTGATTTGCAGAGTTAGTTAGCTATACCGTATATATTCTAGGAACATTGATGACTTGATAGAAATACTAGTCATATTTTTCTTATCAACAATGTTATTCTATTTGTCATTTTTTGACATTAAATCATAGCAAAGAGTGTTCAATTTATTTTCAAGGTCACTAGTTTATGAACAAAACCAAATCAAGAAATAAATCGATTATGGTTTGTCAAGTTTCTCAAAAACTTTTAGATGATAAATTAAACGAAAAATATAGCAGGCAAAAAGGCTTGCTGCAGCTACTTACCAGTATATCAATTAGCTTTAGCTATGCGACTTAATTAATTAATTAATTAATTAAGAAAAGGTTATTGTACGACAAGATTGCTCTAGAGTAGGTAATAATGGACCAATTTTGGGTCTAACAGCGGCTCCCTAATTAGAAAGTGGCCTTTTTGCTTTAGGGGAATAGATTTCCTAGTTGGTTCGAACCATTGGGGATGGACCATTGTTGGCACAGAGGAGACAATATACTATTCGTTACTTTTACCTATTTGGTTCAAGTACAACCACCGTATATCATCCCATTAATATGATAATTATATAGAATCGGTTTTCTTGTATGAGCTCAATGGTATTTCTATACAAAAACTTAATTTACTCGTAAGCATAATGAGCTGCCTAAACAGCTCTTGTGAAAATTTTCATTTATGCACGTACAGTTTACTATCCTTGTAATCGTCCGTTGCAAATCTGAGGTGCCCAAGCATAGCGAAGGAGAGAATGGTCTTGTTTTCATTGTGATATAGTTTGTTCGTAATCTACTCATGAAGAATGGTTATATCACTATATGAGTGCAGAAACTGGTGATAAACACAAAGAGCGTGGAGTATATGCCCTTTTTCCTGTCGCTTGCTTCGTTCGCCAATGGCCTCTGCTGGACAATATATGCTCTCATCCGGTTCGATGTGTTCATCGCGGTAACTATCGAACGTCTGCATGCGTTTTTATTATCGGATCAATCAGAATATACAAGAAATGCTCTTTTTCTTAAGGACTGGTGTTTTTGATTCTTTGTGGGCCTCAGGTTCCCAACGGGATTGGATCAGTATTTGGGCTGGCCCAGTTGATCTTATACGCAACATACTACAGATCGACCAAGGAGCAGATGGCTGCAAGAAGGCTCAAGGGGGAGATGAGCCTCTCCGAGGTTGTTGTCACTGGAGATCACTCGAAGAAAGTCGGAGACGGGCATGCTTCTTCCGATGTCCGGGGCCTGTGACACCCTCAACCCCTCAACCATCTAGCGATTGGACTGGTCAAAAATTGGCCATTGCTTAATATTCCCAATTGTTTCATAGCCTTATGATTTTCAAAATTAGTTAGTGAACTTAATTAGACCATGCAGATTCATAAAAACAAACTGGCCCGACATGGGTAGAGGTTAAGATTAGTCTCTAGTTAGTAAAGCTTTCATATGGTGCTTCAATGTCTAAGAGTGTGAATCGACCATTCAAATCTTGAAGGACATTAGTTGTTGAAGGTCACGTGTCTCTTTAATATTGAAAGTCATTGAAAGACCGTAGAATGCTATCTTTGTCAGCGGCAAATTATAAGTCTACAAGGTAATGGAAAAGGGGAATGCAGTGCACCGGCCTCAATTGTAACCAATAAATTCTCGTATCGACTCTCAGCAGTAATGTAATTTCTGGTAAGTCTTTATTTCCCGTTTTTCTACCCCTACGGGATTCATATATTTCCATTATAACCTAGAAAAATTGTAGACGGTACTTGAAGTTCGAGAGGTCATTCTATAACTTATTAATGGATTACTCAAAAAATGTCCAAGTTTTATAGCCTTATTAGTAGTATCAATTCTCATATCGTATGAGCAAAAAACTGAGAGAATAACCAACAAAAGTGTTAGTTGAGTGGTTAGCAGCTCACCCCCGTAAGGAGGAGAATACAAGTTCGAATCCCGGGAAGCGTATTTGTTGGGAGAGAGAATAACCTTTAATGCTTGATTTCTCGACTGGATTAGTCAGATCCCATTGGGCTCTTGATACCAGGGTACACACCTGAAAAAAAAAAAAACTGAGAGAATAGTCACGGGACAAGATTGGCTCAAAAAGAAAGTGTTGATGCACTAGAAATAGGCTATAATATTTTAGCTCGTATATGACTCACTTGAAATGTTAGGACCGATCAAATAATCAACTGGGTATGATTGAGCAATTTGAGCATAGTCGAATTTATGTTCACCCTCTGCGCTACTTGCCTCATTGAATTGCCTGAGGCAAGATGAATGTTTCCAATTATTTGGAAGCCCCGATATTATCACAACTTATAATCAATATCCATGTCGGGTAAACGTAATCCAACACATTTGCTGATTTCACAGGGCAAAGCCTCATTCGTTCGTACCTATAGTAATATGGACAGATTGTACTTGCACTTGCAATATAAGCTGAGGTCCGAATTCATTACAGAGAATGGCCATGATAAATTGATGTGCAAGAAAGGATTAATATAAATTAATTGGACTCAGAGTACTTCGTGATCTTAAAAAGAAAAAAAGCAAAAAAAAGAAGGTGAGCCACTATTGAAGCGGAGACTTTGGAGGCTGCCAACATGTGCCCAAATATCGTACATGTGGATACATATCTAGTCCCATTGACAAGGAAGTGGATAGTTTAGCCAACCGAAGTTTTTCATGCAATGACGAAACATGGCGACTTAGACTATCACATCGTTCTTGAAAAAGTGGCCCTTAGAAATCTAGACGAATTGAACAACGCTTACGTAATATCACCAAAGACTTAGTATAATTTACATAAACATGTGTCCTCTCAAATCCAAGCGAAGAGCATACTTCGCTAGCAAAAGTTTCAAATGTTTTGATACAGATGCGTGGAGAGAGGATTCGGATTTGAAACCTTGAAATCACAAAATCATATAGGAGTAAGTTTGAAACCAGTCGACCGCCATTTTTGGTAATAGTGGCAGACGTATTCACCAAAACCCTAACACATCTTTCATGGCCATGCAAGGAACTTCAATGCTTGCAAGAGCATCTTATAAAAGTAAAACTGTTGTTTGAGTCTTCTTAAGCTATAAATATGACACGTGCCCTCTATTATTTTCGTTTCATTCTAACCATTTTTCTTTTGTTTTCAAATTTACCCACAAATGTCATATTATCTATACGTTAACTAAGTTAGTTCATATCCTACAAATTGTCGAGTACAATATCATTTTAATATTCACGAACATTTTTTTCTTAAAATAAAACTACATGTAATTTCTGTCTTTATAAATTTATGGAGAAATAATGACGAAGTGGGTGCTATTGCAGTGTTGGAATATTTCTCTATTAGAACGCCTTTGATTCTAATCAATCTCTCAATTCTTTGGTCTAGTGTTATTAAAACCGGACCGGACGCTGAAATGATCGAGGTATTGGTTCACGGGTTTATGGCTTCAATCGGGGGTCGATGGGTCGGACCGTACGTCTAATTAAATAATAAATAATGCATATAAAATTAAGAAAGACTATGATATATTAAATATATACACAATAATTCAAATAATTGAAATAATGAATGAAAGAAAGTTTTTTATTGAAGTTGTTTCTTCTTTTATTATGCTTAAAGAGATAAAGAATGATCAAAAGAAAACAAATATGACTATTGCCTGAATGGTTAAAAGATTAGGCATGTAGTTCTTAGGGAGGTTGAGGTCCTTGGTTCAAGTCTCCATGCATGCAATATTAATTTTTCAATAAAAGCAAACCCATAGAATCGGCCGGTTCGTATGGATTTAGTAAAAAATGGTCCGATTTAATGGGATCACCGGTCTAAATGTGTAATTTCGGTTTTTCAGAGAACTAGACCGGACAAGGTGCCGATTCCTGGTCCAACTGGTTCGACCAGTCAGTCCAATTCGGTTCTGATAACAGTGCTTTGGTCTATCTTTTCTTTTTCTTTTTTAACCTAAAAATTATTATTATTATTAAATCATTCTCACTCTAAATATATAAATTCATAACTCATGATTTTTTAAGATTATAAGATCTCAACTAATTAATCTTAGAAAATTAATGTATATGATATAATAATGCGTTAATTATTTTTTGGAGCGTATAAAATGAGTTAATTTCATTAAATTTATTTATAAACTCAAGTACCACCATAACTATCTTATTGAATTTTTTTCCCGTTAAACTTTTATTTATTTATATATTTCTACATTTATGTCATTCTTCTTCATTCCATATACTTTTAAAATAGATTTTCGGTCTTTTTTCCCATATTCATGTATGCTTTTTGAGAGGAATTCGCTAAACAAATATTTAATTTATAGATAAATAATGGCAATTTCATGTGTAATATAAATATATATGGTATATTTGTATATAAAAATTTAGTATATGCTCTTACCTTTTTACTTATCATATCATTTGATTAAGTTTCTCATCTCCTTTTCTTCCATATATGTTCATTAATTTAAGACAGTTGCGAAATTAGACTACTCTATTTATTTGAAAATAAGCCATACTGTAATAATTTATTAATATTTTCTTCCAATATTACTAATATTATTTCTCACATTTTGATCAAGAGAAAAAAAAGGAAAAGTACAAAAACCCCCATTGTGGTTTCAGCTTGAGACAAATTGGACCTTGTGATTTTTCGAGGGACAAATAACACATTGTGGTTTACTTCGTGAGACATAATGGACATCGCTGTTAATTTTTTGACACTTTTGGTCCTCAAATTTTATTTTTGCTAGTATTATCCTCAAACTTTCAATTTGGTCTTAAAATTCAAAAAAAAAAAGAAGGGAAGGGCCAGGGGCCATCGGTCAGCAACCCCGACCCCACGATCGAGGTTGCATGCACATACAGAGGATGCCGACGACCATGGAGGTGGGGTTGCGGCCGCAGATGGGCGGCTCCGCCCTCGAATCGATCGGGATCTAGAACTCGAGATCTCGGTCGATTTGGGGGCTAAGGCCACCAATCGGAGATCCCGACCCCACCTTTGAGGTTTCTGACATCCTCTGTGGGTGTCGGCAACCTTGGTAGTGGGGTTGGGGTCGCCGACTGGCAGTCCAAGCCCCTTCCCTCTTTTTTTTTTCTAAATTTTAGGACCAAATTGCCAAAAATTTAAAAGTTTGAGGGTAATGATGGCAAAAAGAAAAGTTTGAGAACCAAAAGTGATGAAAAAATTAATGGCGAGATCCATTATGTCTCACGAAGTGAACTACATGGTGTTATTTGTACCTAGAAAAATCACATGATCCAATTTGTCTTAAACTCAAACCACAATTGAAATTTTTATACTTTTTCCAAAAAATTATTATTGACAGAAAGCTTTTTTAAAGACAGCGAGATCTCTCATACGTTTCACAATTAAAGAAGTAAATTATTGTCGTGAAAGCAGTCGCAAATTTACTTATAAATTATTAAAGCGCAAAGCTGATTGACTTGCACCTCCCATATTAGAGATGAAAATCAATTCCTAGCTTGAATATCTCAAAGATTACATGATGAAGAGCAGTCATCATATATATAAGAATTGCTGTTTGTGTGTTTGTGCATATATCATGCAGATGTGGACAAAAGTATGAAACGTCCCATTTCTATTTTGTTGAACACCATGAAATTGCAAGAATGGGCCATTTCTCTCCTATCTAGTCAAGCATAATCATTAATCATTGAAATGTACATAAAGAACATAACTTTATTCAACAGAAGACAAATCAATTAAACCAAGGCAAATTGTCACCATAATTTCCGTGGTACTTAAACTTGCGTAATTAATTAAGCTTTGACCTTTTTTTTAATACTAGTAGAGATACACGTACGTTACATGTGTAATTATTAATTCTAAAATTCATTATAAATTCATAGTTAGTAAAACTATTTGTGAATGATGAAATCTAAATAATTTTTTCATAGATAATAAGAATTTATTTATGAATAAAGAACAAAATACACAAGGGTTTACAAAGCACCTCATTAAAATGAGCTTAAAAAAAGGTAAAGAAGAACGAAAAAGAAAGGGATCTAAAAAAGTCCACAAATCGGATAAAGAATGAGAAACTCCATGAATTGCAAAAGTCCACTAAAACTATGGTGAAATCTAAATCATGTAAACTCTATAATAAGGAAATAAAATACATATATTCATATGTACAAAAACATGATGAATTTAGTTTGCTCTTGAAATATTTTGAAAGAATCAAATTTTAGAATCTTGAAATGTTTAGATATAAATTTAGGGAGAGTAAGAAATATGAGAGTTTCTAAAATCTGAAAATGGTAGAGTTGAAAATTATTTTCTTAAATCGAGATAATAAATACCAGTAAAGATTTAAAAAGGCAAAATACAAATTAATTTAACTAAAAATAAAAGGACTGTAATGGAACTCTATTTTCTTTTAATATAGATTATATCATTTTAAAATCTCTTGTAAAGAATTATAATGAAGCGTAAGAAATGTCAAGAGATATTCTTCTATTTTTTTCTGGTCTCTTAATATAAATATTCTCCTAGGTCCTCTCGCTCGTCAAAAAGGAATCGTAATTATGGACCAACCATAGACTAAAATAACCAAAAAGAAGATGATCACATAAATATGACGTAAAATGAAAGAAATAATACTTCTATAAATAGGGATACATAAAATGGGTTGTGCCAAAAAGATAGTGTTTTATGGAAAATATGTGCAAAGCAATGATTCAATAAATAAATAAATAGAGAAATGATTATCAATAACTTAAATAAATAGATGAAGAAAAATTAACAATGGAAAAATATTGAGAAAAATGAGAAAAATTTCTGACTCATCTCCTCCTTATTTATACTTCTAGGGGTACCTGTATTATGAATGAAATGCGTACATAAAAAAAGAAGAAGAAGATAAAATTCGAAAAAGAAACAAAAAACAACATGAGATCGAGAGGTTGAGATGGCAAAACAATATCAGATGAACAATATTATCTTTCAATTTCTCTCTTTTATAATTATAACGTATTTAAATTAAATATAAATGATATTTTCGACTTTTCAATTGTCCTATAAACGAGGAGATTGTTACAACATCAAACTCTTAATAAAATAATAGCATAAGATATAAGATATATTATTCGCTACAATCTAAATAATAGTGTTTCAAGTCGTTCAGGTCTAATGGAAAAAAAAAAAAAAGATCTTCAAGTAACCGAAAAAGAACAAAACTTGAGTTAACCTCTCTGCATCTTCTAGAGAGACATGTATAATATTAAAATTATCTCAACAATATATTTTATTAAGCGAACTGCTATTTGTGTCTTTCTTTTTTCACAAAGATCGCAACATTTTGCTGTTTCCTACATTGAAAGACGAAGTAAATTAGAGTATACTAAAAAATAAAAATGCAGTAATTCACAATTCATTTGTCTTTCTGGATATAACCCTACCTTTTAACTGCCTCTCCGTTGAAATCCATTTCTTTCTCAAAGGGAAATTCTTTAATGATAATGTAAATTGCCACTACACAATTATGCGTGTAAAATTAAAAATACAGACCAGAGCAAACACGAGAGCTTTATTTATCTGCCTAATAGATAATAAAGAAAACTATGTAAATTTGTTATAAGGGAATTGATGAAAAATTTAACGTACACTATAATTGGAACTTGAATGAATAGCAGTAGGCAACACAGAAAAAAAAGCAACCAAATGGGTGAATACATCCTCTGAAAAGAATGTAAAAAGAGAGAGAATCATTAGACAACAACTTGAATGAACTAGCAGTATTGGAAGCGGGGCAAAGATGAGAGCAATATATGGGAGAACGAAAAGAAAAAAAAAACAAAAAACAAAAAAGTACACATGATTTGAGAGGTAGTATCTTTTTTTCTTTCGGGTTTCTTTGTCTCTTTTTTTTTTTGTCTTTTTCTTTTGTATGGTCGAGGTGGGTTGGGTAGGGAAGAAGTGGTTGAAGCCCGATATATATGGGCCAAACGTTTGAAGAGGTACGTTGATTCAATTCTTTTGTTTCCCTTTTGTTTTTCCTTAGCACATTAGATTTTTTAGTAGTTGCACTACAAAATCATCTTGAACAAAAAACTAAAAAATATTATAAAAAAATGCAATATATTTAGAATAACACAACGAAAAAAATAGTACATTTTCGAATGTCAAAAACTAAAAGGTCTTTTCATAAGAGGCACAATTATTTTTATAGGAAAAAGCGTTAGGCAAAACGTATAATACATTTCTCATGAAAATGACAGTGCAGATTTGATCTACGGGTATAATATACAGAATTACAAAAGTTGAGGGAAGACAAAAGAAAACTGTAAGATGTATATGGCGGTCAAATGAATATTAATATACTGTATTTGCCAATTTATTCATAAGCTCACTATTATGTTATGACGGTAGCCTCGACACATAGGGAAGAGGGAAGAGGCGTAGAGAGAGAGAGAGAGAGGAACTCACAAAGGAAGAGAATGACATAGTGGCAACAGCGGAAAAAAAAATGAAAAGGCATAGTGCGTGGCTCTCTAAATGCAACAACACTTTTAAGGAACTTCACATTCATTTTATAAGTATTTAAATATAGACAATTTAAATATAAGGAAGCGCACAGTTGGAATTAGAGAAAAGACATAAGAGCATTTATGGAAGTGAAATGTGAAGAAACCAAATACGAAGTTCACACTTTTATATTTAATATAGTAATAGATTTTGGCCTTAATAAATTAAGCTTTGTTAATTAACTTAAAATATCTTGCTTCTTCACCAACGTGGGTTGATTCAAGCGGTTTGGTACTTATTTTGTTTAAGCAAAGTCTCAGGTTCACGTTTTTGTAAATGCAGAAAATCCACGTTGGGAGAGCTTCACCCTTTAGTGGGTCGACCCGGCTCGACTGGATTAGTCGGGACTCAATTGGACGTCCGGATACCAGGATTCATACCGAAAAAAATATGTTGCTTCTTCAATATCATTAATTAAATTACTCTTTATTTTTTTGTTTGATTAATCAAGTGCTTATTGAGATAACTTTAACTATATATTCGCCTGTCATTTTATCAATTAGTTAGGACGAGATAGGAACGTATAATGTTCTAGATCCTACGTAAACAACATCTCATATATGTTTATTTGACTAAGGAAATTATCAGCGTTTATTACGTACAAATCTAAATCCAATTTAATCCCGCAAGAATATAATGATGGCTCGTAGAAATCTTATCCTTCCTCCATATGCTTTTCTCTTGTTTCGCGTTGACAAATTATTATATGTGAAAACTAAAGATCAAGCGAGGTTGATGCAATACGTTCTGCGGGGTAAATGCAATGCACTTGTCGTTGTTGACCATATATATTCGTACGATATCAGTCATTGATTACGATCATGAAGGGACTTTGATATTTTCATTGCAAAATTTTAGTTGAATGAATTGTGAGTTTTGTACAATCATCATGACGATAATTATTGGGGCTGGGGCTGTGGCTGGCTAGCTCTCAATATGTATGTCAAAGATTTCCTTTATGTACTTACGAGTGTCAACTCAATTATTCATACCTACGAAAGGGAATAGAAGGGAAGATCAGGCACGTGAAGTCCAAAAAAATCTTAATTACTCTTCCACGCAATAGATGCTTCATAATATGCACAACCAGCCAACTGCTAAGCAAACTTCTTTTTTTTTTTTTTCTGTTTTTACTTTTTTTTTTCGATTACAATAAAAGGCTCATGGCCTAGTATAAAAAAATGAAAATGAAATCTAAATAAAGAGGCACAGATAGTCTCACTGATGAAAATCTAACTTGAAACTTTTAAGTTACCAGATGAGGGTATTAGACACTGCACTACACCCCCTTTCTCTCTATTTTTACTTTTTTAACATACCATAACTATAAAAATCCATTACGTAACTCTTTTTTTCTCCCCCAGCGAAACACGGAGACGAAGTCCAGCATGCAACTCTTTCTCACAATTTGCCCAAATACATAAACTGGCCAATTAATTATCAGAAGATTATTTAAATGTCATATCAACAGGGAATCGGCAAACGAATCTAACTGAACATTATCATCTCCTTTTAGGAGTTGCTGATATTCCTCGAAAATCTTCTCCAGATTGCATGAAGAATGTGACCGATCACCTTCTTCAATAATATCGCAATAATAATCTTCATGATATATTTGATCATCGTCATCCAACACGCTTTGCACGGCTCCGTAATTCATGGTTTCACTAAGGCCACCTTTGGCTCCGAGAATGCTGCTTGATAACCCACTAGGGCCGCCATCGGAGCTGTTGTTCCTCGTGATGGAATATGGCGACACCCTGACGGCCTTTGGTTGATGGACTTTTATCATTCCCACCTTCACTTTCTGCTTCTTCCTTGACTTGGCTACTTCAGAGGTAGCGCCGATACTGTTGTTGCGCTTCTTTGGACCCCGAGCAGGTTTATTATTGCCACTCGGCTTCGGCTTAGTCCCGGTAGACTTGTTGTTCACTCGCTTGCTCAGGTGGGAATTCCAGTAGTTCTTGATCTCATTGTCCGTTCGGCCTGGCAACATTCTGGCGATGAGAGACCAGCGGTTGCCCAGCAGTGAGTGCATGCGGATGATCAGGTCCTCCTCATCCGGGGTGATGTTCCCGCGCTTGATGTCTGGTCGTAAATAGTTCATCCATCTCAGCCTGCAACTCTTCCCACATCGAAGCAAACCTAAAACACAACATCATGGGTGTGCCACGATAGAGCCAATGTAATTAATTCCGAGCTGACATGGATAAAACGTATATATGTGAATAGATCTATTGCCCCCTTAATTACTTGTTCAAGAAGAAGCTCCAGAAACGACTTCGAAAAAACAAACTTTTGCCTGGAACAAACAAATATAGTTATCATATATATTATATTTATGTGTATATATATTTATCATATGCTAGAAAATCTAATGCCAGAATGAATCAACACTACTAAAAAACTCGCACTTATCAAGGGAAAATTCCGCCGGGAATTTTGGAGGGATTTTGCCGAGGGATCCATCCCTCGGAAAATTCCCTCGAAAATCCCGGGTTATTTAGCAGTGCAAGAACATCAGAACAATATATATATATTGTCTGGTATTTCCTTTCCATTAACGGTTAGAAAGACACAATTTTAGAGGGGAAAGGGAACATTAGAAATCCAACATGATATATGGACTGAAAAAATGCGACAATCTATGCCGGAAGAGAATAAAGGGATTGATGCAATGGATCTTTTTCCATCCTTCATCACGGACCGATACGAGATTAATTTCTACCTGCTTTCTTAGGCAATGATCTCCAATGGCCTTCACCATGCTGCTGAATGTAATTGATGAGCACTGCATCTTCTTTAGTGGACCAGGGGCCCTTGTGCAATCCCACCTTCGAACAGCAGGGAGCCCTTCCCATGATGTTCTGCCTGCTCTCTCTCTCTCACACAAAGTTCTCTCTGCTGTCTGGTTTTAAAAGAGAGAAAGCAGTGTTATATGTACTTGCAATTAGGAATCATGGGAGAGAGAGGTGCCTCGAGAGAGCACACGACCACAATATATCTTCACTTCCTCTATATATACACACACACACCCCCCATACGCCATGAAAATGGGATTTCTTCTGGACCTTCTCTCTCTCCACCTTAATTTGTCTTTTTCTCGGAATACGGGATATATATTTTTAATAATAAGTCTATCGTGTGTTATAAATTTTCGCTTGATTGAGCGTCGACTAACTCTAACCATGTACGAAATGCCTAATAAATTTTCGGATTTCTAATATGCAGATAAATTCTATGCCTATTAATAACGTAGTTTATCGGTCGTACCGCATGCTGCAATTATTTGTATCATTGGAGATCATAACCCAAGTAAGACGACCCACGCATACATATATATATATATATATATATGTAGCTTTTTTTTTCCCTGAATAGCATATACACGTCCAACTTTATTGAGTAAGTATTACTCATCCACTTGAATGTATAACACTAAATTAAGATGTCTAAAAGTAAAAAATTAGCCCTACAATAGATCCACAGATTTTCCTTACAAATATTTTGATTAGTTTTTTACTCATTCAAAATGAATGAGTATTATGGAAATATATTTTGATCCCAATTTCCTAAAAATTTATCCTTTTACCATGTTTTTACCCTTCTAAGTCACCAGTAAGAGGATGTGTTGTGTGTAAACGGATATATCACACGCTACTGTGTCATTATACACATAAAAAATTTATTTTTATCAACAGTGATTTTTTTTGGTTATATTTCTGAAAACCAATAAATATTAAAGAATCGTTATTGACTGATAATAATAAATATTAAAGAATCGTTATTGACCGGTAATATTATCATGTAATATACCTGTTATATATAAGTTTTCTTCGCTGAAAAATAGCATTTAAATCTAATATGCATGGCGCATATATCACTCCTATACATATATATTATTTATCAGGGCTGATCATTGTTATTTTTCATGAGGACTTGGTCAACCTGATTATTGCACCGGAACCTTGATCAACATGTGGTTAATACATTAATAAAAAAATATATGTCATGGCACAACTTTCTACTTTTGTGTCAATTGTATCACAATCTTTTAGAATTATATTATATAGAACATCGTTTAGGGCGTAATGTCAATTATAGCACAACATTTTGCTTCAGTGTCAATTTTATCATAACATTTTAAAATTACACTATATAGCACATCATTTAGGATATGGTGTCAATTATGGTATGACGTCAAATTTTTTATAAAAATTAAACGGAAAGGTTGATGTGGCACACCCGTAGATGAATAGTGGACATAAACTCTTGCAACATGCGAAATAACTCATATTTCAACATGCTCAGTGCCGTCTTTCCCACCTGACTCTCTCATCATCAATATCCAAATCCCGTTCCCGCCTCTTCACACATCTCTCGCATCACTATAGTCTCAAATTTCTCTTCAGTTGAGCATTTTGCCTTTTCTTCCCCCTCTTCATCCACGTGCTTGTTAGTATCTCTCTTCACACTTCTTCATCTTTTATTTCCATAGAAGAAAACGAATTGAGTTTTGCATTTCATTTGATAGTTATGAGCTTCAACTTTTTTCTAATAAATTTTCATCCATTGTTCACTATATGAACTGTAATAAGTTTAATATGTGATATTTTTCCATTCTATCGAGAAAGAGCGATTCCGTATGTGAATAAGCTGGAATGAGATTCAGATATTGATGGTAAATGAGACGGGTGGATAAAAGGGCACCGGCCGGATCGAAATATGAGTTATTCTGTACGTGGTAAGAGTCTGGATTCATTATTCATCCACGTGTGTCACACATAAGCCTTTCATTTAATTTTCACGAAAAATTTAACGCCATGCTATAATTGAAACTACACCCTAAACAATGAGCTATATAGTGTAATTTTTAAAAGTTATGATAAAATTGACACAAAAGTAAAATGTTATGCTATAGTTTATAATTTTCCCTAACATATATCTATGTACCTATAGTGTTCCAACTTTTTTTTTTTAACCATCTCGGATTGTTAGGTTGGTTCTCTCTTATCCTTAAAGAAGGTCATATGTTTCGAGTTTTATAAATGAAAAAAAATCACAATTAGAGAAGTTTCACTTTTTAGTGAGCCGACCTGACTCGAACCTGAATTAATCGAGTTCCAATTGAATTTTCAAATAAGAAGAGGCACAGCTTAGAAATAAATAGATATCTTTCCACCGCTTTGCTTTTCTAGAGAGGAGGCTTAACGCTGTAATAAGGGATAAAGGGTTGAGAAGTTAAATTAGAGTACAGAAAAATTCCACAGCGTAATACATATGTAACTTTGCTCCTAATAATATTTGAAATATGTATGTCGGTTCAATATTTTCACATGGATTTTTTTTTCCACATGGGTTTTAACTTTTTAAATACCAGATAAGTACTCTTATAATCAAATGAGTATCAGAGGATCGAAAAAATGAATCCTCGAGATGAAATTGACATTCCGGGGATCATATTTTCCCCTAGTGGTCATGACGTCCATTGACTTTGGACTTTCAAAATTAAGTGCCCAGACTATATTGACATGTCAATAGTAGAGATTTCCAGTATCTTCTGCAAGCTCAATTTTTTGCCATGACACGTGATTATTATCTATAACGAGACTTTATTTGAGTCGGCCGGTATGCTCCAAAGCAAGCATTGACCATTATCCCGTCATGTAATTATTTACAATGTTTCAAATATATCATTCGCATGAACATATTAGGTGGTTACGAAAATGCGATATGTAAAACCGTAACCCGTTTATTAAGGTGGCCAAAAAATGATAAAGAATCACATGGACTAGCCATTTGTTTCGGGGATTGTTATATTATAGGGAATGTTAGATTGCAGGAAAAGTAAGCCCGGAAATGTTAGGTTACAAGAAATATAATATTGCTGTACTTAGTAAGTTATTATGTATTTGGAAAAGTATAAGATAATGTGAGATTTTGGTATATTAAATAAATTGATGGGAAAGTAAAATAATTTTACAAATATATCCTTTATTTGTATGGTTATTATGTCAAAAGTTTATTTTTATATTATTAATTTTTTATTTTAAATATATTTATATAAAAATATTTTTTTATATGTTTATATTAAAAATATTTGTATAAGTATTCATATTAAATATTTATATAACCAACATAGGTTGGTTCAAGGGGTTCGGCGCCTATTCCTCTTGAGCAAGGTCTTGAATTCGAGTCTTATGAATAGAGAAAATTCACGTTGAGAGAAATTTATCTCTTAGTGGACTGACTCAGCTCGACTAAATTAGTTAGAGCCCAATTGGACTTTCGGATACCCGAATGCACACAAAAAAAATATTTATATAATATAATATAATATAATATATTTATATATATCTATAAGAAAGATGGTAGAACCTCATAAGGCCCGGGAATCTTAAATTGAGATTCTCGAACCCGAGTTTCTTGCCAAACGCTGGAAAATCGGGTGTAATCTAGGGGAATCTCGAATTCCCCCTAAATTACACCGATCCAAACACCCCTTAATAAGAACTAGGAACAATAGTAATTTTTCAATTTTGGGCAATAGGAGCAATAGTAAATTTGTTGGATACGTTTCCCGTGTGGTCAATGCACCTTTAGTATCGAAATGTGCTCTTTACAAGGAAGAACTACTTCTACAAAAGAGGGATTGTCCAAAAATTAACTTACAAAGTCTTTTTCTTTTATGAAAATACAAGAAAGAATGGGGTCTAGAGAAGACTTTCAATACCTTTTTCGTGTTTTTAATTGACATAGAACCAATTTATCTAGTAAAAGTAGTCTTCTATCATGTGCGTTGCATAATTTCATTATTACATAGCTATTATCATTTTTCTGGGAATTACTTCATTTTAACAAAATATTTTTTATTAATAAAAACAATGATTATTTGAAGTTTAAACAATAATTTTCAATAACATTAGAAATAATATAAATAATCCAATAATAATATTGCAACTAATTGTTTAATCCAGTATGAATTATATATCTATTTAATCCTTAATATATTGTAAGGACTTATCATGGATAATCCGTTTACACATTACTAATTTTTAATTTTATTTTTGCTCTGAAAATATTGTTTTGTGGGCTTTTAATTTCCAAATATTAGTTGTATACTTTTATTTTTATGAATCATAATTTCATGAAATTAACAATTTTATTTTCAAATGAGCTTAGTGTAATTAAATTAGTTTACTTTCAATAATATTTTTTCTTTTAAAATTAAATTATTAATAATTATTTATTTCTTTTAGTGTACTATCTATTACATTGCACCCTATTGTTACGACAAATTATATAATTTGTTTAGATCTTTGAAAAGAAAATTTTCTTTAAGTCATTTAGTTAATTATTTATTTCTTTTAAGTCATTTAGTCAATTACTTATTCTGTTAATAATTTGAACAATATTAATTAAAAAATTTATATTTATGAGATTATGCATTGTCATTTATATTAACCAATTTTTAGCTATATATATAAATATAATATTCTATGTAGAATCGATCTCTACATTTATTATCACTTACCAATGATTTTCTAAATTACATTAGTTGAAATTAGTTTGCTCTTGTATACATTAAATAGTTTACTATATACAGAGTGTGGATATATGGATACAATAATTAATAATATAAGTTTGTAACAATATAAGTAATTTAAAAATTATATATCGTATCGTATCTTTGACGTCTATTATATCAAATATAGTGGTTAAAGTAATAGAAAAATATAAACTATTTTGAATTTTTCGATAATTTTATAACATTAGAAAATTTTATAAAAATTATTTATCAATGAAGCAAATTGACAATTCTAACCCTATTAAATATAACCCAATTAATTGCTTTTAGAGTCAATTTCACTTATATATATAGATTATGATGATGCCTAAGTAATGGTCAAATACTCAGCTGGTAGAGCAGAGAATTAGGTTGCGTTTGGTTTCATAGTAGGATTTTAAAATCAGATTTTGATTTTGATTTTGAATGGAATAAATGGGGCTCACCCTTTGACTTTGTATAAATTATGTTGTTTTGTTGTGGAAAAAAGTGGTATAAATGGGGCTCACTCTTTGACTTTGTATGAGTTATTTTATTTTGTAATTGGTAGAGTTAAGTTAGAATTGCGATTCTAAAATAAAATCTTGAAACCAAACAGGCCGTTAAAATCCTCATGTCACGAGTTCAAATATGGTTTCTGGGTAG
The DNA here is from genome assembly GCF_007655135.1 of Punica granatum. NCBI lineage: Eukaryota > Viridiplantae > Streptophyta > Magnoliopsida > Myrtales > Lythraceae > Punica > Punica granatum. The sequence goes on from NC_045127.1 coordinate 50,284,447, forward strand.
ACAATTAATTTGTATGAGTATTTATTATACACATTATTTGATATAGATAGACCTACATAATCATTAATGACATATTCATCATTAATAGTATAAACCATGATATATATTTTATAGTTATAGCGGACTAAAAATTATATAACTGGTATTGAGAATATTGTTATTGTCTGATATTTACATGAAGACACACTATTGATTTGTTGCTGCCATCCACGATTATTAAACATATTCAAATAAATATGTTTTTTTCTTTTTCTAGAATTCGTGACTGAGTTGCTAGACACGTACTCATGAACATTTACAATATATTCAGATAAGATAAAATATATATTTAAAAATAAAATTTACTCCAAATGGGGTCCAATAGTTCATACTTGAGAGATTTTCGAGTCTATCGATTTCTTTGATAAAAGTTAATAAGATATATTGTGGTAAAAATTATAAAATTAAAAGGGGAAAAAAAAACAGAGAGAGCGGCATTCATATATAGGAAGAGAGAGAGCGAAATATGGATAGAGGAGAGAATGGGAGTGATGGAGAGAATCAAGGGTGATTTTTAATGCACATTGATCATTATAAGTCTACCTGAATAATTGTTATTAATAATTAGTATTTCATCAAGGATTTTTTTGAGAAACTAATGGTTATACCAAAGAAGTTTTCTCTTTTTATAATGGCAATAGATAAGAGTAGTAACCACTATATGAGGGGCCCTTTAATCTTTATTCTATTAATCATGTCTTATATTATATAATTTTTCAAAATATGGATACTGTATAAAGATTAGGATATTATTTTTACTTTAATAAATAAAAAAACTTAATAATGAAAGAAAGAAACTACAGCCGGGAGAGGAAAAGGAAAATGTGAAGAGAGAAACAATGAAATTAGCAAGAGAGGAGAAGAATGTGAAAGTATAATGTAATGGATAGTTATTTATATGATTTTACCAATATATAATCTCATTCTAATGATATGAGTATTTTTAGAAGGTAAAAGTTATATCAACAGAATTCGTCATCAATAAAACTTACACTAAAAGGATTCAACTAAAAAACTTGCACCAAAGGAATCTCCCTTTATAATAATATAGGTAGATAAATTGGAAACGATATAAATGCTAATTTACTTGTGTAAACAGATGATTTTTTTTGGGTAATTAGGTGATAGACGAATTTATTACTCATTGTTTATCTAACATGTATGTTCAATTGAAACAATATTCGATATCTCTATTATTGGAAAGGCCGAAAATCTCATTTCGTCTCACTTTTAGTTTTTATTTTTACCCCTAATATTACAAATTTATTAACTAACCACCTTCAAATTTAGGGCATGATGATAATTATGATCAAACAACTACTCCACTCGCCATATTTTTCTCCCTCTCTTCTCCTTCTCCTCCTTTTCTCTTCGACTAGCGCCATTCCTCCCTTAAGTTATGTTATTAATTTCATTTATTTTTATAATTTATCATTTAATATTACTATTTGTTATGCAAAATCAGTATTACTTTATTGTCAAATTAGTATTATTTTATTATATTCTCTTTATCATTTTTTTAATTGTCTAGCGAATGCGTCCGATCTAGTTATTCCTAGCTAGCTAGCTAGTTCAGAAGAATAACTGAACATTGGCATGAGGGAACGTGATGAGAACAAAAAAGACTAGAAACCGAAGCGTCCTATATACATATATGTGTGTATATTTTCGGTCAACACTCTGATATTTGGAAGTTCAATTGATTTCTCACTAATCTAGTTCGAGTCGGATTGGTCTACTAATTAGGGGTAAAACTCTCCCATAATGAATTTTCCTCATTCACGATAATCAAATCTGAGACTTTAAGGAGAACAAATATAAAACCACTTAAATCAACCTTCATTGGTTGATATATATATATATATATATATAAATCAATAAAAATCGTACTAAATGAAAATCGAATCTAGATATCCTAAAACTCTACGTTGGGTAGAGGGCTTTACGTTATTGAAAATTGTTGTGAATTTCCTGACAAATGTGGAGAGATCTAATATGGGACAGCCAACTTCTCGATTAGATGCCCTCAATAAGGGATGGATAATTTTAAATGCTAGAGTACAGAGATAAACTTATTGTTTCGTGTCCAGTTTATTGATTATTTTTTCCCAATTAGATCATGGGTGGCGGAGATTACACCTATATATTGGGACATCACCTTGACCCAGAGAAAATTATGTGTGTAACAGTAATTAGTTATATAGTATTGTGTCATAGGACTCAATAAAAAAATAATTTTTTTAAACACTATTATGTAACATATTTGTAACACGTGCACTAATGTGTTGAAAATCAATTTATCATAAATTACGTTGAGCCAGTTTATACTGCAAGTAAATTCAGTCTAATAGGAGCTCGATTTACCGTTAAGCCATGTATTTGTAATTTATTAATTTTACTTTTAATCACTCAAATATTATATCTTATTGGTTTGCGTACATAATCTATATTGTCTTCATTAATATAATTAAATTATTTTAGTATATATATATATGGTTTTATCCTTTGGCTGAAGGATCGGTAAGCTCGCGCCCATCGAACGTTCTCAACTCGTTTACCTGTCCTTCTTCCCTTTTCTTCTGTCGCTATATCTATATACATACATCGATCAACTCAAATCATTGACCATTACCATAACCCTTGCAATTGTCAAATTTATTTCATTTTCTCTTCCATTTTTCAGCAAAATCATGTCACTGGTAAACAGGACTAAATTGAATCACATAAACTACCGAAAAAAAAAATGAATCACATAAGAAAGCGGGTCGCGTAATATCATGTCAAATTAAATGAAATATATATATGTGCGTGTATATATATCCACATGCATAAAGCATAATTAAGGACTGAACAATCACCTCATATTTCAATCAAATTTTTTTTCAAAAGTTTTTTTTATAAGTGTTTTTTTTTCAAAAGATTAAACATAACATCATGTTCTCTCAGATTTATATTAATATCATATCGGATAAGAAACTAGTGGCTGAGACCTGAGAATTCAAAAAGTAAAAGTACAAAACGAAGCAGTTTAATCTCGTCAGTATAGTTTTCCATCATCAAATATATATGGAGATCAATATACGAGCAAAATTAATTAGTGGTTAGCTATGTGGAACCACAGAAATCAAAGGAGAAGAAATAATACGATATCGTTAGCAAGTATATATATGTACCGCAGCTGTAAACCTTCTTGGCAAGGTTTGGGATCAGTCATATAATTTATCGAGAAACCTAAAAGCGACATATCGTCGCAGCTGCGCCATTATAATAAACCAAATGATGCACATTCTCGGGTTCAAGCATGAACCGTACACGTTTCTGTTGGGGGTGACATAGGAGACCGTATCAATCATGTGATGCTATAAGCACGTGTACTTTTGTTAAAGCTATGTATCATTAGAACGTACTCGGATCATTGAATGACTTTAAATCTTTGGAGTCTCTTACTCTTAGGGATTAACGTATCGAGGGGTTGGGGAAGTTGACGCGTTATTTATACGTATATTGTACACTATCAAGTCCTACATTTTCTTCTGCCAGTAGTTGTTTTTTAATTGGGTTAATCGTTCCCAGCCTGTCAAACTCATCCGTACATTGGATTATATAATTGAGCTACGAGACAACTTAGAAATATATGCCCGGGGCATGTGTTCGAAATGAAATGGCCCCTCAAGTGTACGAGGGCCCGTGTAACAGTATCCTATCATACCGTAACTCCTGATTTATATGGGCGCACTCCTGATGTATATGGGCGCATATGCTACCGTATATGCTTTAAACATTACGTACGCTTCTCAGCATTGAGTAAGATTTTTTTGTTCGGGATAACTAATGAGTAGTCAGATGTAAATATTTGTTTTAAGATTCAATTACACATATATCAAATCTCTCAGTTAATGGAAATGCAAAACCAATGCATGAGTATAGAGACTCTAATCAAAGCATTATATTATATAAAGAGAATGAATAAAGGTCCAATTTGCACTTTTTTTTTCCTCACCCGGCGTGTCCGGTCTTCGCCAACGAATTCCCGAGTCTCTATGAATCAACGGCAGCTCATAAAGCGGATAATCACGCAAAAAACGCTTTGATAATGCTAAAAAGTGTCGAATTCATGATCGGATGGATATATGATTGCATCTTTAATCGTTATACTAAATTCATAGAGGTTAAATCCAACTTGAAATGTGATGTGACCTTACAGGTGAATTGTCATGGCGGGTGGGGTCATTTGTCCCACTCGCACCTTTTTTTTAAATTTTATTTAATTTTTTAAAACTTTTATATTTAAAAATACCACTTTATTTTTTAAATTTTTTTATTTAAAAATAAAAGTTTATTCTAACTTTTTACGAATTTAGATAAACTCTTTTTATTTATACCATCACAAATGTTTTCATTTTATCTTATTTTTGGTGAAACACAATGTTAAGCCAATTAGTTGCTTGAGGCTAATCCTTATTTTGGCTTTAACTTGACAATGACCAAACTTAATGAATTTCGAGCTATTGTGCCGTAAGTAAAATTCGCGCACTTAAAATTACCAGGACAATTTATTTATTTATTATTTATATAAATATTAATAATTTTTAATAATTTCTTACGTATAAAACATTTATTTTAATTTGTCACTAATTTAAATGACATTATGTGTTGTGGCATCGAAAATGTCCTAATTTTATTTTTGATGAAATGCCCAGATATGCTGTCCTATTGACTAAGTATAGGTCCCAATTTGAACTGTGATGGTGAGTTGGGTCATTTATCCCACTTGAACCATTTTCTTTTTTCTTTTTTAAATTTCTTTTATTTAAAATTATCACTTTATTTTTAAAATTTTAAGTTTTTTTATATTTCTTTATTAAAAAATAAGAGTTTATTCTAATTTTTTACAAATTTAAGTAAATTCTTTTTATTTGTAATGTCAAAATGTCTTCATTTTATCTTATTTTTGGTTGAATGAAATATTACTCCAATCAATTGCTTGATACTAATCCCTACTTAAGCTTTTACTTGGCTATGACCACTTAATGAATTTTGAGCTGTTGTGCTATAAGTAAAATTCGTGCACTTAAAACCGAGACAATGTATTCTATTTATTTGTTATTTATATTAAATTTCAATACATTTTAATAATTTATCACATATAAAATATCTATTTCAATTTATCACCAATTTAAATGGCTTTCTTTTATGTATTGTGGCATTAGAAGTGTCCTAATTTTATTTTTAATAAAACGCATGGATATGATAGCCCGTTGACTGATATTAATTTTTGCTTAGACGTTAACTTTATTATGACCACTTAATGAATTTGAATTCTTGCACTGAAAATAACTTTCTTCCACTTAAAGTTAGTGAGAGCAGTAATTATTTATGTATTTATATATTTTAAATTTTATCATTGTTTTCCGTAATTTCTTTATTTGCGTCAATCAATCACCAATGTAAGTAGCCTCTATTCATTTGCAATGCTAAGAGCATCCTAGCCTTTTTTTTTTTTAAGTAAAATGCAAGGTAATATGAGCTTATTGACTAAGACTAATCCTTAATTGACTTTTGACTAATTGGTCATGGCCTTGAGATGGTCTGAATGAATTTCAAATCCATGTATTACAAGTAAAATTCATCCATTTAAAATTAACGGAGTCATTTAAAGCCTATTATATTTTAATTGTGGTTTGTAATAGGAACATTGATGTATTTTTTGCACCCGCAACGAAGCGCGTGTAACATTGCATGGTATAATATAATGCTAGCAGTCGGACTTAACCCCATATATATTATAACATAATTCCATGTGATTATAGCAAATTGACATAAAATATACAATGATGACATGCTGCCTCTCTTAATTACATCATATATTAATCTAGAGGCGTATCATGGAAGCAAGTGAACAGACAATTTTGGGCAAACACACACACACATATATATATATATGCATATATATTGGGTGTGCGTTCTGACATCGGAAAGTCCAATGAGCCCCAACTAAATTCATTCGAGCTGGGTCTGTTCATTAAGATGTAAACTTTTACAGTGTAGATTTTATTCATTCATAAGACCTAATCCATAACCTTATTTATAAGGAGAATAAGTACCGAACTACTTGAAACAACTAACTTTTTAGCAAACATATATTTTATGTGGTTATTATCGAACAGCCACACATAGTCTAATTATTTCTATATATGATAAATGTGTCTTATCTCCTGATGCTGCCAAACATCCAAGGAGGTTTGGTGGATTTGTGACATATGTGGAATTTGTTCGGGGAGACCAGTAGCTCTAAAAGCATGCTTTGCTCTTTCATTCTTCTCCTCCCCCTTTCCTATCGTTTGTTAATGTTACTTTTCACGATTAGGTCAAACGAGATATGTCCCAACATAAAACAAATTGCGCGTGCCATGTGATAGGCAACAAGAGGAAAAGGACTATTTTATAATTTTCTTTCTTTTTTTTTTGTTTTTGTTTTTCTGTTACTTGCTTTTGTTTTTTTGTTTTTTTTTTTATGATTATGGAGATTTGTTTTGAATTGGACTTGAGCAAATTGGTAATCTTTGAGTGAACATAGTTGCCAATATTGGCAATATGCTTCGTATATATCTCTGTGTGGTTATCCTAAACCTTCATGAGTTCATGTTCACTTGAATACCGCAGACTGTCCTATCGAACAAATATAGCATTGGGGACCCCAAGCACAAGAGTTCAAGAACGTTTTTACGATAATCTTGTTTTTGTAGCACTCCGATGAGTGGGCAGTTAATCCCTGTGTACCCTAATAAGCATAAGCGGGAATGTTTGGTTTGAGAGATCGATGCTGATTCTTAGAGCTTATTACTAACTGTGTTGATTATCTTATAATGTGTTCGCAAATCACGGAAACCAACCCATATCCTTCTCTAATCAATTCTCTTTTTCTGAGTGATATAATTGACTTGTCAAAGTGTTAAAAGGACATTTGCAGATGAATCGCCCTATTACAGAAGGAGAAAAGGAGAGCTCGTAAAAATTTGGTCCCTCAAACGGATGAAAATTCATAAATTTAGATTTTGACATGACTGCCGGCTGCATCACCATCAACAATGGAGAAATAGACAAAATATTACCCTAGAATTTTACAAAGAATTTTTAAAGCACATGTTCTAGCTCCCGAAAAGGCTATGAAACCATATACGATTATCTTCTTCACTTTACTGATAAAGCGTTCCCGGCGCGAGGGGTTTGGTGTGAGGTACATAGAATTACATTTGGCTCACGGTTTTCCTCTATAAAGGTAAAATGTCATGTTGTTCCTGGGGAACTGAAGATGATGTGGACCAGATGTGTCATAACTTTTAAGAATGAGATCTTCCCATTAATCGGTAGAGCCTAACTCTGATTCCAACTTTCTGATTCTGGTAAGTGGGTCTTTCCTATGGAGAGGGAGACAAAGCATACCATCCAAAGAGTATAGTATAGTGTCGCATGCTTTCGTCTGATAACTAAAAGGTTTCAGATTCGATACTCATTGTGGGATTACGCATGCTCATTTATTAGTCGTTAAAATGTACTAGACCCATAGTATCACTTCCATATATTTGGATTTTGTTTAGTTGTCAGATTACATTAATGACTGTGCATGTTAGTTGCCTGCTCTAATCAGTTCCTGATCATGTGCTAGGCACCGAATAATAGCAGCTTTCTCATTTTATTTCGAAAACAAATACATGCATGATTGAAACGTCTCATAAGTAGGTTTCTCATTTATTCATTCCATCTGAAATTCCTGTGTAACTCACATCTTTCCATAAATATGCACTTATAACTGAATTTCCCCATCGTCCTTTATATTCGTTAATATCCCTTTATGTATCTTCAAGAATATCATACGGGAAGATCAGTTGGCCGATCTCAAATGATTATACGCATCAATTAGGCGATTTTGCCATTTATATGTTACCAGGCAGTTCCGTTTGGGCAGCCCAAGTAGAGGTCCAAGCCCATCGTAAAGCCCAAGAAAAATCATTAATTTGCTTTCAGTTAAACACCTTGGCCGCTGAGGTATTTTGGTTTGATCACTGATTCCATTCCATTCCTTCTCCGTAGTTTCGTATCAAATGTGATGGACTAGTCTGTATCCAATTCTGACCTCGATATAGCATCTTCAAAGAATGAGTAAGTGCATCTAAGATCAACAGCTCGCTTGCTTTAGGATACCAAAACATCAGGATTCAAGATTATATCTGCATATCCAATCAACTCATTGTTATAGTTAGCAGAGCAAATGACAAGCAGCATTCAAATGTTCTTTAGTTGCTAGTTCCGTTAAGCAGCATCAAAGAGGATGGAACTCAACTACCCAGGCTACCTTTCTCATCGAGCAAGCTAGTTATAGCAGCTCCAAGAATACCGAGCATGAATAACACCTAAAACTTATGCGAGCCAAAACGCCTTTGTTGGTGAACACTTGGGACGTAAGCAATGTCACACTTGCATTATAGATAACAATGTTATGATAAAATTAAGATACATTGTGCTTCAAAGATGTATGTACATGCTGAATAGATGCTATATGTACAGAAGGACAAGCTTGGTCACACATAGTGATCTTGCTTTCACCAAATCGGACTCCGACTAAGAAGCTATCAACAGCTTACAGCAATTAATTAAGCTGCTGTCCTCTAGGAGAGAACAGAGTACAGAGCCTGTAGGAGGTTAAGGAACAGGAAGAGAATGGCAGCGACAAACGATAAGATTGACCACGGGTTGTTAAAATAATCCCTCAGCAATGTAGCCCGCCATTTAGGCCACCGGGCCCTACAATAGAGGTTGACATCCTGAGAAAGCTTCGCATAAGTGTAGTACACCACATCAGCGTCGCTATAGAGCCTCCTGAAGAAGCTGCAGATCTCCTCGCAGCTCAGGTAGCAAGTCACGATTCCTTTCTGGCACAGGTAGTCGAGGTCCCTTCCCGACTCGATGAGGTTGTTTAGGAGGATGGCATAGGACGTGATCTTGTCCCTACAGGTGGCATCGCACTGCTCATACGCAATCAGGTTCCTGATCAGGGACTCGGCATTGTCAAGGATCATTATTGGAGGGATCCTCATAACACCATTTTCGAATCGGACGTCCATCATCTCGCTCGACTCGCCGCTCTCAAACCGAACTCCCGCTTGGAGAAGCTTTGTCACGCAGGGAATAGGGTACCTGTGAAAATAGAATAGTAAAAGGAAAACTAGTTACCATAAGCTTCATCCATAAGCTTTAAGCTTTAGATTAGCATTATAATGTTCGGGTTTTAGATTAGTACCAGGCTGTCTGTTCAGGGTCCACGCTCATATAAGAAGAGAGCAAGTTATTGCGCTGTAGATCGAGCAAGTGCTTGTTCACAGGGATTATGTTGGGATTGATCGCTCCACTTCTGATGGTGTTAAAGTCGAAGAAAATCAGGACCAACACCGCAAGAGAAATCTCAGCCCTTTCCCTGTGTGAAGCAGTGAGGTAGAATATCGACTCAAGGACGTACCACGGAAGCTGATTTTCGAGCAAGAGCAGATCACTCAAAAGTATCTTCCTCATGTAAGATGTTTTAAATATCGGGTCATCGGGGTGGTGAGGGACAATTCCCGCTTTCTTCCGGAAAAGCTCTAGGACGAAACACCCATCTAATATCATCATCTCGACAAACTCATCAGCACTGATAACATCTTTCTCCGCATAACAATCGAGGCAGTGCTGCACGTTAATTCCAATTACTTTGAAGAGGCACTCCAGCCTTGACTCGCGGGTCGAGGCTCGGTCAAGGAGACATCCCAAGTACCAGCGTTTGAACTTTTCCATCGGTTGGAATCTTTCGCGACCATGATGGTACGGACCTATCGAGGCCAATTGTGGTTCGTAGGCATATTCATTATGCCTCCGGATTGTGCTTGGAACTCTGAATATGCAACAATTGGACGGCCATGGAGGTTTCATCACCAATTTCTCCTGAAGTTTCTGTATTGCTTCACAGTTAACATCATCGACGGTTTTCCCTTCAACTTGCCCGCAGTCCATTAGATGATGACGAGCAGAGTCAATTTGTAATAGGATTAAGTCGGGAACTCGTGCATATGCTGCAGTAATTGGGACTGCGCAAACAAAGCTCATGACATTTAAGAAAATCCACAAAACAATAATTATGCTTATATACAAAAAATCCATGATATATTGGTAGAAGGTGCAAATGTGTTCTATATATGATACTACTTCTTACTTATGCAAGCTAACTCGCGAACAAATTGAAGGAGAAGGAGAATCGCCTGACTAGTTCTAAAATCACAAAGAAGGATTGTTCCAACAAAAGCAAAGCTTTCAATTTTAGATCTTTGAAAATCTGTATTGTCGTGAACTAGCCTATGGCGATGGAGAGGGCATATCCCGAGCATATATAGAGCAGAGATGCACTTACAAATTTAAAAGGAAACGTACGCCGTTCACTACCTCACAATCATATATTGGTTTGAAAAGAAGAAGAAGAAGAAGAAGATGAAGAAGAAGATGAAGATGAAGGGAACAAAAGAGACAAACAGATCCCCCCAATGGTCCCCCATATGTATATATATATATACACTAGTACAGTTGTCCGTGCAATACACGGAAAACTAACCAGTAAAATCATGCACAGTAAATATACATGGAAAACATATATTACTTGCTTTATAGTTAAATTTTACTTCAATTTAACATAATAATTATAAAACATTCGAAAATTTTTACAATTCAATATCCTTATTATGTCATTATATTGATGTATTTGATCCATAATATTGTTAGCTTACTTAAGTTCCATAAGGAACAATCCCTATTTAAATGCTTTATAAATCGACCTATAACAATGAATTAAGAACAATTATATTATATTATATTATATTATTATTTTATAATATTATTATTACTACTTATTTCATGGTTAAGTAAATGTCTTTATTTACATTAAAAAAATAGAAAAAAAACTCGAGAGTATAAAAAACGAATGTACTTTCCGCGGAACTTCTATAGTGCTTCCGATTTAGACATAGAAAATATAAATATAAATATTGATATGGATATGGATTATAATTTTATTTTATATTATTATTATTACTTACTTCATGATTAAGTAATGTCTATATTTACATTAATTTATTCACATTTTTAAAAAAATAAAAGAAAAACTTCAGAGTATGAAAATCGAGTACTCTTTGCACACAAGAACTTCCGAAATGCTTCCGATTTATATATATATATATATATATATATGAAGTGGAAACATATATAAAAAAAGAGTGTACTGCAATAGCGCACACTATCACCTAATAATCAAGAGATTCTAGATTCGATACTTTGTGGGATAATGCTTGGTATGCGTCTCATATATAGCACTAACTCGATAATTTTACCTAACATTTGTTTATGTATGCTCATATGAACATACCTATATTTGGAGTTGGTGGGACAACAACATGCACTTTCTCCTCTAACATGGTTCATCTTTATGTTCTTTTATTGTTGACTCAAAGTCAAGCAATAGAAAAAGAGCAAAACAATAATGAAGTAGGAATATGCAAAGAAATTCCTAGTCAATCATGTCCTAGTCACCATTCCATCATTGCATTTCCAAATGAGCTGGGCTTGATCAACGGTTCTTATTTGCCCTTTTATTTTTATTTTTTTTGCCACATTCTAAGGTTCCGTTTGGTACGCGGCAATGAAATATAATGTTCATTGCTTGATTCCACTTCATTTTCTTATTATTGTCTTTTATGTAAATTTGAAAGCATATTCCCTCGTATTATCATATTTTTCATTCATTTTGATAAAATGAGCATTGCCTCAAGATAGAAAAAGAATAGTCATTCCCTCCTTTCATGCTATATGTTTTGAACTATCATATATATTCTTTAAATTTATATATTTAAAGATGTATATAGCATGCTATCTTGGTAAAAGAATCTAATATTATAATTATATTCTTTTATTTTGTAATGATTATTAAAAAAATAACATTTTTCAACTCAACACCGTTACATTTCCCTATATAAAATTCATTCATTTCCATTCCATTCCACTCCCGCGTACCAAATGGGACCTTGTAATAGTGTTGCTACGAAATCACCGATGAACTCTTCGACTGCAGTCTCTCCAGGGAAAGCTTCCACTGAACCGTTGAGTTGAGTACCTGGAGCTACCATCACCGTCCATCAGGGGTTTAAAACACCGTAAGTATCGGTGCATGCAGTAGAGATTCCTGTTAATTTGATTAAATAAGATAAGGAAAGACAGCACCCATCTCTTCCTTAATTGCTCAGATAAACAATAGAACAGGTGAGGACTTACCCAACAAGTTGGCATCCGGTGCAAGAAATTTTATGAAGACTGGTGAAAGTGATCGGAATAATTAAATTTTTGGGCCAAGTAATTTTATGAAGAGTGGTGAAAATGATCGGAATAATTAAATTCTCGCCACTAGTGAAGAATATTTTATATTCAAACATCTCAATCAAAACATTTGGAGAGCACGAATACCGAATGTCGATCCGCAGTCACATTGCCAGCAAACTTTTCTGGAAGTTGTCGATACTTCTTTACGTGAAGCTTTTTCAACACTCATGCCAAAATGAACATGAAGTTGTATTCTTTCTTCTGCAGTCCTCGGTGGCGTGAAATACAATGAACACCCAATGGAATAAACTGGGCAAGAAACTGATGGAAATCACCAGGTCATGATTGAACCTTTTCCAGAGGTCGGAAGGCTGCCAAGCCAGATGCTCCGACCAAGAGGCTTCGACAAATGCTTCAGAAGCCAATATCTTCACCTTGCAAGGCCGACAATGGCCGCATTCCTCCCTCATCTGGTATCTTGTACAATTATTTAGCCATCAATAGTACAGAATCTGAGCAATCTGATGATGTTGAATAAGTATAGGTTGGAGAAAGATATTCATTATTCATAACCTTGAACTCACACAGGTTGGAGCTCACGGATAATTGACTCTAGAGCTTCTTGGAAGAGTTGAGACGAATATATATTCAACCTCCATCCAGCAGTGGCCGAGGAAGCTCACAGATCACTCCCGGTCTATTATTTTCCTGTCCTGAGGCCACCCGAACTCCTCCAAGAAAGCCAATACAACTGCATTGGACCAGCCAAAACCAGTCTGCGACCCATGAAAAGAAATAAACTCATATTCAGCACCCGAAACATAAGTGGCAGTGTAATTCGAATTGAAGGTAGATTTTATCCTACTTGAGGAACATATTCACCGCCGCCTCCAAATGCTCCACAATTCAGATGAATCACAATTCAGAAAATAATTATTTACTGCAACTGCTGTGACATTTTGAATGGGAACACGGAATATTCATTAAAAAAAAAAGAATAGAAACACGGAACACCGCCATAGTTAACACGTGAATGACACATACCTGAGTAGAATGGGTTAATCCACAAAGGAACGAAGTTTGATGCATATACATTCTGGTTCTGGTTTAATGTGTCCCATATGTAAGGCTCCAGAAGGTATATATGCAAATAAATCAGGGGAATATACACGATGACAAGTTAAAGACACTAATACAACTTTGGCCGAAATTCTACCGAGCATGAGTTGCTACAATTAAGCCAGTAGTCAAGCCATTGTCCCTTCTGCTCATTCCAAAATATTGAGGTTATCGCTTCTTTTCTTGCTTGAGAAGCCATGACAAAGCGCTCAAAAGTACTTTTATCTCCATTAACTTCAGCAAAAAAAGCTATATCATGTTCCATCTGCAACAATAACAGATATGCCCCGTCATTTTTTAGCTGTTCACGCACACATGATAGCCAATGACTCTCAAGGGAAGGTCTTCAAAATGGTACCCCCAGTATGAATGCATTTAAATCAACAGGTAGCACTGAAGTTGCTGCCATTGTCGTGAAATCTAGAGGATCCCTGTCAAGAATACATGATTCAATTGGAAGCATTAGGTTCAATATGGAAGAGCCGTTGGTACAAGTACAATATTCAAAAGGTAGGATTAGCAAGTCCTCTACTTGCTCCCCAAGAAAAATATATCTACGCCAAGGAGTTCTTCATAACTCTGGAAGGAAAGCCATAGACAATTGGTGCAGTCAATAAAAACTGTTGTTAAGGTAGAGCTCAAGCTTGCTAAGTGGTAAAAAAATCATCTCCCATTTTAATTTTCCTAACAAATTTATGAAAAATGTGCAAGAAGTCAGAGGGGTTTATGCTTTTAGATAAGTGGGTCAGTATCAGGTTCCTCTTCAAATATGATGTCCAATAATTACCATCACCTCATTAAAAGATAGAAATTCAGAGTGCACGTTGAATACTATGAGGTCCCCCTAGATTTCAGTAAGTGAGTGGATCACCATAATTCAAAAAACTAAGACAGTTTTCATCCAGATTCATCATTTTTCTTAATCAAACCTCTGTACAGTAATCTAATCTAACCACCTAATGAATTGATTTCACATCCTAGTTCTCACTGTAGATTGATGTAGCAGCTTCCGACAAGACATCTTAGTCATACTTCTCAGAACAAATTTTGGGCAGGGGAAATGCACAAACTCAGCAATAAGAAAAAACTATTGGATGCAGTAGCTCTCTTCAACTCTTACCTCATCCATCTCGCACTGAAATCCCATCCAGATTCAGCAGCTGAAGCAAGTTCCCAGTACAAATTCGCCTTTTCGGAAGCGCTCAAGAGCTTGGACGCATACTCCTTGTCCTGGAGAAAATTTGCATCATCCAAATATATGTTTGAAAATCTGCTTCAGAGTTTGATCATATCTGAGTTCTTGTGGGGTGGGGGACATACAGTGGTGGATGATTCGGGCCTAGGTTTGTCCCATTTTGCATAGTATCGACTTAAAGTATGAATACGACCTTCAGCATCTTGTATGGTCACCTTGTGTTTCCCTAACATGACAGAGATGCACTACTAAATGTTGGTCTCCAAGGAAATGAGCCATTCAATCAAGTAACGATACCCAGAAGCGCTCTGTACCAATGTTGCATGGATTTACATAAATGAAAATTGCTGAAACAGACAATTTCTGTACTTGATACCTGAATTCCAAAACTCATATTCATTGAGTAGTGCTTGCAGTGATATTTTAACCAATTCCAAATCGTGAGTTGCATCGTAAATTTCACGTACCATTGCACTCAATAGAGGAGGCTGGTTGCAAAAGTTACCCTCAAGATTAGGGCTATTATGGAGGACTAATAGGCTTAATTATAAAGAACTGATATAATCAGAGGGTACTCAAGACCGATGAACTTTTCACACAGTCAATTGGATACGGTTTACAGTAAGTTGGATGGAATAATGAAAAATGCACATACAGTTAGCACTGTCTCATGTCTGCATAAAACACAGTTTTAATTAACCATTAAAGCTACTCATCTGTGCACATCATATATTACACAGCAAACTTCGCATGGGTTATGTTGCAGATACACATAAAGTTTTGTTGTTATCATTACTTATTTGTCCAGACCTATGCAAATCAATCCGTTTGATTTCAGAGTTAAAAGTTTTGAATTTGTAACTGTAATTTTGATTATGGAAAAAGACAAATAAAAATTAGCGGTTGTGAACCCCACCTGTTTTGATTGTGTAGATAATTGATTATAATGAGATTATATATTTTATAATCTGTGGGGCCCACCTTTTTGACTTGGGAAGAGTGTGTTTTGTTGTGTAGTGTGTTCAGTTAAAGTTAAATTAAAATTTTGAAATTTAACTTTGAAATCAAACAAGTTGATGTCACATGATCATTGGGTTGTTCAGCTACTAATTAGCTGGACAATGGAAAATTGAACAATTAGCTGACACCCGTGCACTGACCCAGCATTTGCACTTCAGAAACTGAGAACGATAACCAGAAACAAAAGAGCAGCATGAATGCAAAGTATGAAAGATAGCCCAGAGAGATTTGTTGAACCATTTTTCTAGTAGTCCATATTGTGGTTGGGTCATGAGTGGACGTACAAGATCACATTCAAAATGATGGTTGAAACATTGAAACGGTCTTTTTCCATCAGCAGAACCACTCCGTTGTATGGTTATGTACATAATATAGATAGGCACCGCCAATCAAAACAGGAATCACTAGAAAAGGTAAAAGAAAAGGAAATGGAATGCATTCAACACTTATGCAGGATTAACAAGGGAAAAAAAAAAAAAGAATAGATAGCAACTGCACTTCCAAGCTAAACAATTATTTAGGAAAAATCCAAACTTTTTTTACCTCCTATTAGTGTAGTATGCCCTGGCACCATTTAGGACATAGCCATATCGATTTGCCAAATATATGAGATTCTTCACAGTAGCTTTCGCAGTCTCATACATTTTACTCGCCAACAGCCCCCTGCATCACTAATCAACCATAACCACAACTCTGACACTGGTAGATTAATGATCACAATTCAACAAATTCTCAGGTAGCCCGCAAGTAGTCAAGCACGACGAAATGCAGAAATGAAATAGGACTTGCCTAATCACCCAATAAGAATCCCAGTAATACGCTTTGCGGAACCTCGACCCCGGAATCACAAGAGGGTTCGGGACCGGTATCAACGTGTGGGACTCCGGGCGGGGCGGGCCCTGACTCCATCCGATATCTTCCTGCTCAGGCTCTTCCAGAGAGCGTGCGCCTCCAGCGCCCACTCCCTCACCTCCCTGCTCTTCACTGCCGGCAGGAACCCCTCCGGCTCCGGCGTGTAATCCGGGGGTTCGTAGTGCTCCAGGTCGCCGCCCGCGTCCTCGAAATAGCTCCGCATGAAGGTCTCCAAGTCCTGAGCGGTGGCCGAGGCTCGAAGCTCGTCGAAGGCGCGCTCCGCGGCCGGAAGGTCGGATTTGAGGGACAGGTTGACGTAGCGCTTGGGGTCGAAACCCGAGGCGCCGAAGATGCTGAGAGCGGCTTGTTGGACGTGCTCGAGGAAGGTGATCGGAGGGCGCCACCGGCCCTCTGGCGGAGGAGCAGCTGCTCATGGCGAGGGCGACGACGG
Organism: Punica granatum; assembly: GCF_007655135.1. NCBI lineage: Eukaryota > Viridiplantae > Streptophyta > Magnoliopsida > Myrtales > Lythraceae > Punica > Punica granatum. The sequence goes on from NC_045127.1 coordinate 50,301,513, forward strand.
CAACTCAGAGTGGAGTTGACGTAGAGGGTGAGTCAACGCAGAGTAACAGTTGAGTCAACGAACGGACATGAGAGAGAAGGATAGGAAAGACTAAAGATAGTCCAAAAACGGCCCTTCCCGCGGGCGCAAGGATGCGTTCATCAATCATCGGCAATTTGAGTTTTCACTTTTCAGTGATTACATTCGTAAATTGGCAAAAGAAAAAAAGCAAAAAAAACTCCGTATTGCATTTGATTTATCGTTTTTGGAATACAAATTTCGACTAGATGTTTTCGGAATTTATATTTCAGCTTGAACATCTGCATTTCTTGGAACTATCTATTTTCATGATAAATGGACCCGATCAAGACTGGCCGCAACTTGTAAGCATTCAGTTTGCAATGCCAGATCAACAGAGGAACTCTATGTATGTATGTGCAATAGCAAGAAGATCGATGATATCTACACATATGGTTGCCTGCGTTACCATTGCTATTGCAATTTGATGTGTTCTTGAAGATAAAAAGTATTGAGAGATGAGGTGATGAAGTAGGGGAAGATGACAGAGTTGACTGGATTCAATTGAACCGAGACTCTTAACTGATCAAGGCTTCCATCGAACATAACCCGACATGGCTCGATAGCTTCACGGGCACCCCCATCCAACAGTTTCAATCACATTCCATAAAAGATCTTATATAAACAAATTGCACATATATATATATAACTACAATTTTCTCATGACATTGAAAAAATAAAAGAATCATGTATGATTTAACCCTCATATGCACCACTGCACCCAATACAACTTAGTAGGGAAGAGTAAAATTGGGGGAGGGGAGAATGGTGTCGAATCACACCCCTGTGGATCTATACTAAACACATACAATGGCCACTCTAACTTCGCCGTGGCACGATTCATACATACTAAACCTTACTATCTCCTAGGGGTGATCGAATCTGGGTATCTAATTTTTTTCACGATATCCGAACCCTACCATGTAATGTACATGTTCCAAGATTTTGGAATCGAACCCTACCCTGTTGAATCCTGGAATCGAAACTTACACGGAATCTGTATTATACTACAAGTTCCTAATACCCGGTGGAACCTGTAATTTTTTTTTTCCAGTACCGAGAGTATCTAGAACGGGCTCTATTTTTGCTAACATTTCCCAATTCAAGAGTCCAAGACATGAACATTTGAGCACTTGTCGGAATACATGAACATGAACATTAGAGTTAAATGCCACCATCAAAGGAGCAAACAAGGAAAGCAAGTGACTGAGAAGTGAGAATATACCGAAGCTGGTATGTGGTCTTTCGTGCTCAACCTGAGCTGTCGAGGTGGAGACGGAGAAGCAGCAGCTCGTGCTCGCCGAGGACTCGAGGTGCCGAGGTGGAGTCTGGAGACGGAGGCCTGAGCGGAGCAACAGCCGGAGCCGGTCACCGACAGTCATAGCCTAGAGGTCCAGTTGTTCCTCAAGTCGAGGTGCATGAGGCTCGAGAGGTTTGTGAGGGACCGGGGGAGCTCACCGGTTGTGAGGTTTAATAAGATTCGTTTCGTTCTCCGATAATCAGAAGAGCATGGACTCGGAAGAATCGAGAAAACCTAAGTTGCAAAGGGAAGGAAAAAGAAGACGAACTGGGCGAGCAGAGGAGAAAGGAGAAGTGGAAGCTCACTGGGAAAGAGAGCTTGAAGGAGAGTTGGAGACAGAGGTGACTGCATAGCCTTCGGAGAGTCAAAGCCGAGAGTGGATGGAGACTGTCAAAGAGCGAAAGAAAGAGCAGAGGAGAATTAGGTTTACGAACTGGATAACAGAGTTAAGAGTCGGAGCCTAAAGTTTAGCTTTACTCTTCTTTCTTTCTTTTTTCTTTTTATAAATTATAGGGGAATTTACCTAAAATTACCTATGGTTTACCCTTTTTATCAAATCTATCATATGTTTTTTTTGTTAAATTTATCACATGGTTTACTTTTTATAGCAAATTTATCCCGGCATTATTTTTTCCGTCGACATCTAACGGTCGTGCTGACGTAGCGCTCACGTGGCAAGTGTGGCCCACTATCTCTCCACGTGCCACGTCAGCACGGTCGTTAGATGTTGACGGAAAAGATAATGCCGGGATAGATTTGATGCAAAAAGTAAACCATGAGATAGAGTTGACAAAAAAAAGCATATGATAGACTTAACAAAATGGGTAAACCATAAACCATTTTAGGTAAAAATCCCTAAATTATATCCAGTTTCGGTTCCGGTTTTGGATACCCTATAGATAGGAACCGAAACCGAAACTAATTTTCACCGGTTCCTTTTTTTAATATCTGAACCCTATCCGTTATGATAGGTTCCGATCGGTTCCAAGTATATCCGGTATTCGTGCATACCCCTACCATCTCTAACGGACACGTCATACGGAATATAAAGGTAAGAAACCTTACTTTAAATCGAATAGTGTAAGTCCTCGGATCATTTCAAGAACGCACTGGCAACCCATAGTTATGGTACGTTCTAATCCACCTGTCCAACTCGGCAGTGACAATTATGAGGCCCCACATGTGGGGAGAGTCCGATAGTGCGTTCTTCAAGAACTTGTATTTTGATTTGCACATGGAAGGGGAAACAATCACTGGGCTCGAATCCAATAGATTCTCCTCCGGCTAAGTCGCTGACCCTTTGGGCAGGAGCTCGATGAGGAACCCTCGGCCCAGAGAGAAGCAGTCAGGGGAAGAAGAAAAGGATAGCACCTTCTAGTCAAAGTAGTCGTCGAGGGTTTGACTTGTCGGACCACTCTCGATCTGCCCATCTTCTCTTGGCATGGAGTGCATGGGGCCACACTAGGGGATAGTAATGGACACGTTATCGGAGAAGAAACTCTCATACGATAGCACACTCTTTGCCCTTGATTGTGTCTTCTTGAATCTTCATTTGCCGAGATTACATGCTTTCCATCTGATATGAAGGATGCAATCGAATGGCATCTCGAGCTACCTAATAGTACCAAGAAGAGATTATCAACAGTCACATCTAAAACGTCGGCAACAATAGGACTACACTTCACTGTAAGCGCTTTGTGTGCGGATGATTAATACTTAATGCATTTGCTTATTTTACCAAAAAAGAAAGTCTAGAGTTTTTGGTGCACTACTCACATGCCAACCCACTATTTTCTTTCTTTTCACTTTTGGCCCTGATCTTTACTATTATTTTATTTTTATAATTTTTCAAAATATAAAAATAAAAATAAAAAGGGGACAACATACCAGTATCTGGGGAAGAGGCGATGTGTCGTCGATTCTGGCCAGCACCGCCCACAATCGCCCCTCTCTCTCTTTGGACTTCTCATTTTATTCCGAAAACAATACATGCATGATTGGACCGTCTCATAATTACGTTTCTAATTTATTCATTCCATCTTAAATTTCCATATAAATCACATCTGACCATAAATATGCACTTATAACTGAATTTCCCCATCGTCCTTTATATTCGTTCCAATCCCTTTATATATCTTCTAGAATATAATACGGGAAGATTAGTTGGCCAATCTCAAATGGTTATACGCATTGACTAGGCGATTTTGCCATTTATATGTTACCAGGCAGTTCCGTTTGGGCAGCCCAAGCAGAGGTCCAAAGCCCATCGTAAAGCCCAAGAAAAATCATTAATTTGCTTTCAGTTAAACACCTTGGCAGCTGAGGTATTTTGGTTTGATCACTGATTCCATTCCATTCCTTCTCCGTGGTTTCGTATCAAATGTGATGGACTAGTCCATATCCAATTCCGAGCTCGATATAGCATCTTCAAAGAATACGTAAGTGCATCTAAGATCAACAGCTCGCTTGCTTTAGGATACCAAAACATCGGGATTCAAGATTATATCTGCATATCCAATCGACTCACTGGTATAGTTAGCAGAGCAAATGACAAGCAGCATTCAAATGTTCTTTATTTGCTAGTTCCGTTAAGCAGCATCAAAGAGGACGGAACTCGACTACCCAGGCTACCTCTCTCATCGAGCAAGCTAGTTATAGCAGCTCCAAGAATCCCGAGCATGAATAACGCCTAAAACTTATGCGAGCCAAAACGCCTCCGTTGGTAAATACTTGGGACGTAAGCAATGTCACGCTTGCATTAGAGATAACAATGTTATGATAAAATTACGACACATTGTGCTTCAAAGATGTATGGACATGCTGAATAGATGATATATGTACAGAAGGACAAGCTTGTTTACACATAGTGATCTTGCTTTCACCAAATCGGACTTCGACTAAGAAGCTATCAACAGCTTACAGCAATTAATTAAGCTGCTGTCCTCTAGGAAAGAATAGAGAACAAAACCTGTAGGAAGTTAAGGAAAAGGAAGAGAATGGCAGCGACAAACGATAAGATTGACCACGGGTTGTTAAAATAATCCCTCAGCAATGTAGCCCGCCATTTAGGCCACCGGGCCCTACAATAGAGGTTGACATCCTGAGAAAGCTTCGCGTAAGTGTAGTACACCACATCAGCATCACTGTAGAGCCTCCTAAAGAAGCTGCTGACCTCCTCGGAGCTCAGGTAGCAAGTCACGATTCCTTTCTGGCACAGGTAGTCGAGGTCCCTTCCCGACTCAATGAGGTTGTTTAGGAGGATGGCATAGGACGTGATCTTGTCCCTACAGGTGGCATCGCACTGCTCATACGCAATCAGGTTCCTGATCAGGGACTCGGCATTGTCAAGGATCATTATTGGAGGGATCCTCATAACACCATTTTCGAATCGGACGTCCATCATCTCGCTCGACTCGCCGCTTTCAAACCGAACTCCCGCTTGGAGAAGCTTTGTCACGCAGGGAATAGGGTACCTGTGAAAATAGAATAGTAAAAGGAAAAATAGTTACCATAAGCTTCTTTCATAAGCTTTAAGCTTTAGATTAGCATTATAATGTTCGGGTTTTAGATTAGTACCAGGCTGTCTGTTCAGGGTCCACGCTCATATAAGAAGAGAGCAAGTTATTGCGCTGTAGATCGAGCAAGTGCTTGTTCACAGGGATTATGTTGGGGTTGATCGCTCCACTTCTGATGGTGTTGAAGTCGAAGAAAATCAGGACCAACACCGCAAGAGAAATCTCAGCCCTTTCCCTGTGTGAAGCAGTGAGGTAGAATATCGACTCAAGGACGGACCAGGGAAGCTGATTTTCGAGCAAGAGCAGATCACTCAAAAGTATCTTCCTCATATAAGATGTTTTAAATATCGGGTCATCGGGGTGTTGAGGGACAATTCCCGCTTTCTTCCGGAAAAGCTCTAGGATGAAACACCCATCCAATATCATCATCTCGACAAACTCATCGACACTGATGACATCTTTCTCCGCATAACAATCGAGGCAGTGCTGCACGTTACTTCCAATTACTTTGACGAGGCACTCCAGCCTTGACTCACGGGTCGAGGCTCGGTCAAGGAGACATCCCAAGTACCAGCGTTTGAACTTTTCCATCGGTTGGAATCTTTCGCGACCATGATGGTACGGACCTATCGAGGCCAATTGTGGTTCGTAGGCATATTCATTATGCCTCCGGATTGTGCTTGGAACTCTGAATATGCAACAATTGGACGGCCATGGAGGTTTCATCACCAATTTCTCCTGAAGTTTCTGTATTGCTTCACAGTTAACATCATCGACGGTTTTCCCTTCAACTTGCCCGCAGTCCATTAGATGATGACGAGCAGAGTCAATTTGTAATAGGATTAAGTCGGGAACTCGTGCATATGCTGCAGTAATTGGGACTGCGCAAACAAAGCTCATGACATTTAAGAAAATCCACAAAACAATAATTATGCTTATATACAAAAAATCCATGATATATTGGTAGAAGGTGCAAATGTGTTCTATATATGATACTACTTCTTACTTATGCAAGCTAACTCGCGAACAAATTGAAGGAGAAGGAGAATCGCCTGACTAGTTCTAAAATCACAAAGAAGGATTGTTCCAACAAAAGCAAAGCTTTCAATTTTAGATCTTCGAAAATCTGTATTGTCAAGATGATGATATTGGTTGCAGAGATGCACTTACAAATTTAAAAGGAAACGTACGCCATTCACTACCTCACAATCATATATTGGTTTGAAAAGTTTAATAAATTAAGGAAAATAAGACGAAGAAGAAGAAGAAGACGATGATGATGAAGAAGATGAAGGGAACAAATAATGAAATTAAATGCGGGAAAGTGTCATGTTGTATGGGACATGTATATATATAATAGAAGGATTTCCATTGCACGGAAAACTAACGAATAAAATTATGCACAGTAAGTAAGTATATATATATATATATATATATATATATATGATAGAAAACATATATTACTTGTTTCATAGTTAAATTCTACTTCAATTCAATACAATCATTACAAAACATTTCCAAATTTTGACAATTCAATATCCTTATTAAAAATACATATGCATTTTTAAATCGACCCTTATTATGCCATTATATTAATACATCTTATTTATAATATTATTAGCTTATTCTAGTTCCATAAGGAACAATCCCGATTTAAATACTTTATAAATCAACCTACAATATTAAATTAAGAACAATTACATTATATTATATTATTATTTTATATTATTATGGTTATTACTTAATTTATGATTAAGTAAATGTCTATATTTACATTAATTTTATTCATATTTTTTAAAAAGATAAAAGAGAAACTCGATAGTATGAAAAACAAATATACACTCCGCGAGAACTTCCAAAATACTTACGGTTTAAATATAGGAAATATAGATATAGATTATAATATAATTTTCTATTATTACTATTACTTACTTACTTGCCTACTTACTTCTTGGTTAAGTAATGTTATGTTTATTATTCTTCCTTAATTGCTCACATAAACAATAGAGCAGGTGAGGACTTACTCAACAACTTGGAATAATTAAATTCTTGGACACTAGGGAAGAATATTCGAACATCTCAATCAAAACATTTGGAGAACACAAATACCGAATGTCAATCCGCAAACACATCGCAAGCAAATTTCCTGGAAGTTGTCGATCTTTTTTTACGTGAAGCTTTTTCAACGCCCATGCCAATATGAACATGACGTTGTATTTTTAATAAGGATACAATAGAATACGATGAACACACAATAGAACAGACCGGGCAAGAAACTGACGGAAATCACCAGGTCATGATTGAAACTTTTCCAGAGGTCGGAAGGCTGCCAAGCCAGATGCAACGACCAAGAGGCTTCGAATATCTTCACCTTGCGAGGCCAACAATGGCCGCACTCCTCCCTCATCAATAGTATCTTGTACAATTATTTAGCAATCTGATGATGTTCAGTGAGTATAGGTTGGAGAAAGATATTCATTATTCATAACCTTGAACTCACACATGTTGGAGCTCACGGATAATTAACTCTAGAGCTTCTTGGAAGAGTTGAGACGAATATATATTCAAACTCCATCCAGCAGTGGCCAACGAAGCTCACTGATCACTCCCGATCTATTATTTCCCTGTCCTGAGGCCACCCGAACTCCTCCAAGAAAGCCAATACAACTCCATTCGACCAGCCAAAACCAGTCTGCAACCCATGAAAAGAAATAAACTCATATTCAGCACCCAAAACATATTCGAATTGAAGGTAGATTTTATCCTACTTGAGGAACATATTCACCACCGCCTCCGAATTCCCCACAATTCACGACATTGTATTTCTCGTGCATTTTTCCGGTTTGCTTGTATGCTGCATAGTTTGTCCTGATCCACCTCACAGCTATGTCTTCAGCCATTTGCCTAGCATCTGTTGAACTGGATTTCACCAGGCCTTCGACGATCATGTGCTGGAGGGGAGCCCACCCATTAGGGAAGTCCCTAACCAGTGAAATGAGGCCAGCTCAGTTATGTCTGCGCCAAGCTGATGAGATTTTGTAAATATCATAGATTCAAATAAGGTCCATGCAAAAATGCAACTACAAACCACTGCTGCCCTGAATTCTGCAAGGGAGTTGCAATCCCCGATGCCTGAAGTAAACCTGAATGCTTGAGACTGTTCACGACTTTATGTACCATTGAAGCATCTTCACATCAACGTGAAAGAAGAAGCTATGAGCATGGCAATACAGGAGTAGCAAAAGATGAATCACAATTCAGAAAATGATTATTTACTGGAACTGATGTGATGTTTTGAATGGGAACATGGAATATTCATTTAAAAAAAAAAAGATTAGAAACACCGAACACCGCCATAGTGACCACGTGACTGACACATACCTGAGTAGAATGGGTTAATCCACAAAGGAACGAAGTTTGATGCATATACATTCTGGTTCTGGTTTAATGTGTCCCATATGTAAGGCTCCAGAAGGTATATATGCAAATAAATCAAAGGAATATACACGATGACAAGTTAAAGACTCTAATACAACTTTGGCCGAAATTCTACCGAGCATGAGTTGCTACAATTAAGCCAGTAGTCAAGCCATTGTCCCTTCTGTTCATTCCAAAATATTGAGGTTATCGCTTCTTTTCTTGCTTCAGAAGCCATGACAAAGCGCTCAAAAGTACTTTTATCTCCAATAACTTCAGCAAAAAGAGCTATATCATGTTCCATCTGAAACAATAACAGACATGCCTCGTCATTTTTTAGCAGTTCACGCACACATGATAGCCAATGACTTTCAAGGGAAGGTCTTCAAAATGGTACCCCCAGTATGAATGCATTTAAATCAACAGGTAGCACTGAAGTTGCTGCCATTGTCGTGAGATCTAGAGGATCCCTGTGAAGAATACATGATTCAATTGGAAGCATTAGGTTAAATATGGAAGAGCCGTTAGTACAAGTACAATATTCAAAAGGTAGGATTAGCAAGTCCTCTACTTGCTCCCCAAGAAAAATATATCTACGCCAAGGGGTTCTTCATAACTCTGGAAGGAAAGCCATAGACAATTGGTGCAGTCAATAAAAATTGTTGTTAAGGTAGAGCTCAAGCTTGCTAAGTGGTACAAAAATCATCTCCCATTTTAATTTTCCTAACAAATTCATGAAAATAGTGCAAGTCAGAGGGGTTTATGCTTTTAGATAAGTGGGTCAGTATCAGGTTCCTCTTCAAATATGATGTCCAATAATTACCATCACCTCATTCAAAGATAGCAATTCAGAGTGCACGTTGAATACTATGAGGTCCCTCTAGATTTCAGTAAGTGAGTAGATCACCATAATTCAAAAAACTAAGACAGTTTTCATCCAGATTCATCATTTTTCTTAATCAAACCTCTGGACAGTAATCTAATCTAACCACCTAATGAATTGATTTTACATCCTAGTTCTCACTGTAGATTGATGTAGCAGCTTCCGACAAGACATCTTAGTTATACTTCTCAGAACAAATTTTGGGGCAGGGGAAATGCACAAACTCAGCAATAAGAGAAAACTATTGGATGCAGTAGCTCTCTTCAACTCTTACCTCATCCATCTCGCACTGAAATCCCATCCAGATTCAGCAGCTGAAGCAAGTTCCCAGTACAAATTCGCCTTTTCGGAAGCACTCAAGAGCTTGGACGCAGACTCCTTGTCCTGGAGAAAATTTGCAACATCCAAATATATGTTTGAAAATCTGCTTCAGAGTTTGATCATATCTGAGTTCTTGTGGGGTGGGGGACATACAGTGGTGGATGATTCGGGCCTAGGTTTGTCCCATTTTGCATAGTATCGACTTAAAGTATGAATACGACCTTCAGCATCTTGTATGGTCACCTTGTGTTTCCCTAACATGACAGAGATGCACTACTAAATATTGGTCTCCAAGGAAATGAGCCATTCAATCAAGTAACGATACCCAGAAGCGCTCTGTACCAAGGTTGCATGGATTTCTGTACTTGATACCTGAATTCCAAAACTCATATTCATTGAGTAGTGCCTGCAGCGATATTTTAACCAATTCCAAATCGTGAGTAGCATCGTAAATTTCACTTACCATTGCACTCAATAGAGGAGGCTGGCTGCAAAAGTTACCCTCAAGATTAGGGCTATAATGGAGGACTAATAGGCTTAATTATAAAGAACTGATATAATCAGAGGGAACTCAAGACCGACGAACTTTTCAAACAGCAAACTTTTTAAAATTTCATAATTCACACAGTCAATTGGATACGGTTTACAGTAAGTTGGATGGAATAATGAAAAAGGCACACACAGTTAGCACTGTCTCATGTCTGCATAAAACACAGTTCTAATTAACCATTAACACTACTCATCTGTGGACATCATACATAGCAAACTTCACATGGGTTATGTTGCACATACGCATAAAGTTTTGTTGTTATCATTACTTATTTGTCCAGACCTACGCAAAACACTATACATCACATGATCATTGGGTTGTTCGGCTACTAATTAGCTGGACAATGGAAAATTGACCAATTCAGCTGACACCCGTGCACTGACCCAGCATTTGCACTTCAGTGACTGAGAACAATAACCAGAAACAAAAGAGCAACATGAATGCAAAATATAAAAGGTAGCCCTAGAGAGATTCGTTGAACCAATTTTCTAGTAGTCCATATTGTGGTTGCGTTATGAATGGACGTACAATATCACATTCAAAATGATGATTGAAACATTAAAACGGTCTTTTTACATCAGCAGAACCACTCCGTTGTATGGTTATGTACATAATATAGATAGACACCGCCAATCAAAACAGGAATCGCTTGAAAAGGTAAAAGAAACAAAACTAGATAGCAACTGCACTTCCATGCTAAACAATTATTGAGGAAAAATCCAAACTTTTTTTACCTCCTGTTAGTGTAGTATGCCCTGGCACCATTTAGGACATAGCCATATCGATTTGCCAAATATATGAGATTCTTCACAACAGCTTTCGCAGTCTCAAACATTTTACTCGCCAACAGTCCCCTGCATCACTAATCAACCATAACTACAACTCTGACACAGGCAGATTAATGATCTCAATTCAACAAATTCTCAGGTAGCCCAGAATGCAAAATGCTAAGGCAGCAAAGTTCAGAGCTTGCAAGTGCAGAAATGAAATAGGACTTGCCTAATCACCCAATAAGAATCCCAGTAATAAGCTTCGCGGAACCTCAACGTGTGGGAATCCGGGCGGGTCCTGACTCCATCCGATATCTTCCTGCTCAGGCTCTTCCAGAGAGCGTGCACCTCGAGCGCCCACTCCCTCACCTCCCTGCTCTTCACTGCCGGCAGGAACCCCTCCGGCTCCGGCGTGTAATCCGGGGGTTCGTAGTGCTCCAGGTCGCCGCCCGCGTCCTCGAAGTAGCTCCGCATGAAAGTCTCCAAGTCCAGAGCGGTGGCCGAGGCCCGAAGCTCGTCGAAGGCGCGCTCCGCGGCCGGGAGGTCGGATTTGAGGGACAGGTCGACGTAGCGCTTCGGGTCGAAGCCCGAGGCGCCGAAGATGCTGAGAGCGGCTTCTTGGACGCGCTCGAGGAAGGCGATCAGAGGAACAGGGGGCGCCACCGGCCCTCTGGCGGAGGAGCAGCTGCTCATGGCGAGGGCGACGACGACAACTCAGAGTGGAGTTGTCTTAGAGAGTGAGTCAACGCAGAGTAACGGTTGAGTGAACCAACGGAAATTAGCAAAAAGAGAGTTTTCACTTTTCAGTGATTACATTCGTAAATTGGCAAAAGAAAAAAAGGCAAAAAAACTGGCATTTGATTTATCATTTTTGGAATACAAATTTCGACTAGGTGTTTTCGGAATTTATATTTCAGCTTGAACATCTGCATTTCTTGGAACTATCCATTTTCATGATAAATGGACCCGATCAAGACTGGCCGCAACTTGTAAGCATTCGGTTTGCGATGCCAGATCAACAGAGGAACTCTATGTATGTATGTGCAATCGCAAGAAGATCGATAAAAAGTATTGAGAGATGAGGTGATGAAGTAGGGGAAGATGACAGAGTCGACTGGATTCAATTGAACCGAGACTCTTAACTGATCAAGGCTTCCATCGAACATAACCCGACATGGCTCGATAGCTTCACGGGCACCCCCATCCAGCAGCTTCAATCACATTCCATAAAAGATCTTATATAAACAAATTGCACATGTATATATATAACTACAATTTTCTCATGACATTGAAAAAATAAAAGAATCTTGTATGATTTAACCCTCATATGCACCACTGCACCCAATACAACTGAGTAGGGAAGAGTAAAATTGGGGGAGGGGAGAATGGTGTCGAATCACACCCCTGTGGATCTATACTAAACACATACAATGGCCACTCTAACTTCGCCGTGGCACGATTCATACATACATACATACTAAACCTTACTATCTCCTAGGGGTGATCGATTCTGGGTATCTAATTTTTTTCACGATATCTGGACCCTACCATGTAATGTACATGTTCCAAGATTTTGGAATCGGACCCTACCCTGTTGAATCCTTGAACTGAAACTTACTCGGAATCTGTATTATACCACAGGTTCCTGATACCCGGTGGAACCTGTAATTTTTTTTTCCAGTACCGAGAGTATCTAGAACGGTCTTTATTTGTGCTAATATTTCCCAATTCAAGAGTCCATGACATGAACATTTGAGTACTTGTCGAAATACATGAACATGAACATTAGAGTTAAATGCCACTATCAAAGGAGCAGACAAGGAAAGTAAGTGACTGAGAAGTAAGAATATACCAAAGCTAGTCTGTGGTCTTTCGTGCTCGACCTGAGCTGTCGAGGTGGAGACGGAGAAACAGCAGCTCGTGCTCGCCGAGGACTCGAGGTGCCAAGGTGGAGTCTGGAGACGAAGGCCTGAGCGGAGCAACAGTCGGAGCCGATCACCGACAGTCACAGCCTAAAGATCCAGTTGTTCCTCAAGTCGAGGTGCATGAGGCTCGAGAGGTTTGTGAGGGACCAGGGGAGATCACCGGTTGTGAGGTTTAATAAGATTCGTTTCGTTTTCCGATAATCGGAGGAGCATGGACTCGGAAGAATCGAGAAAACCTAAGTTGAAAAGGGAAGGAAAAGGAAGACGAACTGGGCGAGCAGAGCAGAAGGGAGAAGCAGAAGCTCACTGGGGAAAGAGAGCTTGAAGGAGAGTTGGAGACAGAGGTGACTGCAGAGCCTTCGGAGAGTCAAAGCCGAGAGTGGATGGAGACTGTGAGAGAGCGAAAGAGAGAGCAGAGGAGAATTAGGTTTACAAACTGGATAACAGTTGAGAGTCAGAGCCTAGAGTTCAACTTTACTCTTCTTTCTTTTTTCTTTTTTTTTCTTTTTATAAATTATAGGGGAATTTACCTAAAATGGTCCATAGTTTACCCGTTTTGTCAAATCTATCATATGCTTTTTTTGGTCAAATCTATCTCATGGTTTACTTTTTGCATCAAATCTATTCCGGCGTTATTTTTTCCGTCGACATCTAACAGTCGTGTCGTACTGACGTAGCGCCCACGTGGCAAGTGTGGCCCACTATCTCTTCACGTGCCACGTCAGCCCGGCCGTTAGACGTTAACGGAAAAGATATTGCCGGGATAGATTTGATGCAAAAAGTAAACCATATGATAGATTTGACAAAAAAAAAACATACGATAGATTTGACAAAATGGGTAAATCATAAGTCATTTTAGGTAAAAACCTCTAAATTATATATGGTTTCGGTTCTGGATACCCTATAGATAGGAACCGAAACCGAAATCGATTTTCACTGGTTCCTTTTTTTAATATCCGAACCATATCCGTTATAGTAGATTCCAAACGGTTTCGGGTATATCCGGTATCCGTGCACACCCCTATTATCTCCGACGGACACGTCATATGGAATATAAAGGTAAGAAACCTTACTTTGAATCGAATAGTGTAAGTCCTCGGATCATTTCAAGAACGCACCCGCAACCCATAGTTGTGGTACGTTCTGATCCACCTGTCCAACCCGGCAGTGACAATTATGAGGCCCCACATGTGGGGAGAGTCCGATAGTGCGTTCTTCAAGGACTTGTATTTTGATCTGCACATCGAAGGCGAAACAATCACTGGGCTCGAATCTGATAGATTCTCCTCCGGCTAAGTCGCTGACCCTTTGGGCAGGAGCTCGATGAGGAACCCTCGGCCCAGAGAAAAGCAGTCAAGGGAAGAAGAAAAGGGTAGCACCTTCTAGTCAAAGTAGTCGTCGAGGGTTTGACTTGTCGGACCACTCTCAATCTACCCTTCTCTTTGCATGGAGTGCATGGGGCCACACCAGGGGATAGCAATGGATACGTTATCGGAGAAGAAACTCTCACACGATAGCACACTCTTTGCCCTTGATTGTGTCTTCTCGAATCTTCATTTGCCGAGATTACGTGCTTTCCATCTGATATGAAGGATGCAATCGAATGGCATCCCGAGCTACCTAATAGTACCAAGAAGAGATTATCAACAGTCACATCTAAAACGTCGACAACAATAGGACTACACTTCACTGTAAGCGCTTTGTGTGCGGATGATTAATACTTAATGCATTTGCTTATTTTACCAAAAAAAAAAGTCTAGAGTTTTTAGTGCACTACTCACATGCCAACCCACTATTTTCTTTCTTTTCATTTTTGGCCCCGATCTTTACTATTATTTTATTTTTATAATTTTTCAAAATATAAAAATAAAAATAAAAAGGGGACAACATATCAGTATCTAGGGAAGAGGCGATGTGTCGTCGATTCTGACCACCACTGCCCTAATCGAGGTCGTCGGCGACCTCAATTGGGCAGTGCTTGCAAGGATCGGGGCCAGCACCGCCCACAATCGCCCCTCTCTCTCTCTTTGGACTTCTCATTTTATTCCGAAAATAGATACATGCATGATTGGACCGTCTCATAATTACGTTTCTAATTTATTCATTCCATCTCAAATTCCCATACAACTCACATCTTACCATAAATATGCACTTATAACTGAATTTCCTCATCGTCCTTTATATTCGTTCCAATCCCTTTATATATCTTCAATAATATAATACGGGAAGATCAGTTGACCATTCTCAAATGGTTATACGCATCGATTAGGCGATTTTGCCATTTATATGTTACCAGGCAGTTCCGTTTGGGCAGCCCAAGTAGAGGTCCAAGCCCATTCATAAAGCCCAAGAAAAATCATTAATTTGCTTTCATTTAAACACCTTGGCAGCTGAGGTATTTTGGTTTGATCACTGATTCCATTCCATTCCTTCTCCGTAGTTTCGTATCAAATGTGATAGACTAGTCCGTATCCAATTCCGAGCTCGACATAGCCTCTTCAAAGAATACGTAAGTGCATCTAAAATCAACAGCTCGCTTGATTTAGGAAACCAAAATATCAGGATTCAAGATTATATCTGCATATCCAATCGACTCATTATTATAGTTGGCAGAGCAAATGACAAGCAGCATTCAAATGTTCTTTAGTTGCAAGTTCCGTTAAGCAGCATCAAGAGGACAGAACTCGACTGCCCAGGCTACCTTTCTCATCGAGCAAGCTAGTTATAGCAGCTCCAAGAATACCGAGCATGAATAACGCCTAAAACTAATGCGAGCCAAAACGCCTCCGTTGGTAAATACTTGGGATGTAAGCAATGTCACACTTGCATTAGAGATAACAATGTTATGATAAAATTAAGATACATTGTGCTTCAAAGATGTATGTACATGCTGAATAGATGATATATGTACAGAAGGACAAGCTTGTTTACACATAGTGATCTTGCTTTCACCAAATCAGACTCCGACTAAGAAGCTATCAACAGCTTACAGCAATTAATTAAGCTGCTGTCCTGTAGGAAAGAATAGAGAACAAAACCTGTAGGAAGTTAAGGAACAGGAAGAGAATGGCAGCGACAAACGATAAGATTGACCAAGGGTTGTCAAAATAATCCCTCAGCAATGTAGCCCGCCATTTAGGCCACCGGGCCCTACAATAGAGGTTGACATCCTGAGAAAGCTTCGCGTAAGTGTAGTACACCACATCAGCATCGCTGTAGAGCCTCCTGAAGAAGCTGCTGACCTCCTCGGAGCTCAGGTAGCAAGTCACGATTCCTTTCTGGCACAGGTAGTCGAGGTCCCTTCCCGACTCGATGAGGTTGTTTAGGAGGATGGCATAGGACGTGATCTTGTCCCTACAGGTGGCATCACACTGCTCATACGCGATCAGGTTCCTGATCAGGGACTCGGCATTTTCAAGGATCATTATTGGAGGGATCCTCATAACACCATTTTTGAATTGGACGTCCATCATCTCGCTTGACTCGCCGCTCTCAAACCAAACTCCCGCTTGGAGAAGCTTTGTCACGCAGGGAATAGGGTGCCTGTGAAAATAGAATAGTAAAAGGAAAAATAGTTACCATGAGCTTCATCCATATGCTTTAAGCTTTAGATTAGCATTATAATGTTCGGGTTTTAGATTAGTACCAGGCTGTCTGTTCAGGGTCCACGCTCACATAAGAAGTGAGCAAGTTGTTGCGCTGTAGATCGAGCAAGTGCTTGTTCACAGGGATTATGTTGGGGTTGATCGCTCCACTTCTGATGGTGTTGAAGTCGAAGAAATTGAGGGCCAACACCGCAAGAGAATTCTCAGCCCTTTCCCTGTGTGCAGCGGTGAGGTAGAATATCGACTCAAGGACGTACCACGGAAGCTGATTTTCGAGCAAGAGCAGATCACTCAAAAGTATCTTCCTCATGTAAGATGTTTTAAATATCGGGTCATCGGGGTGTTGAGGGACAATTCCCGCTTTCTTCCGGAAAAGCTCTAGGACGAAACACCCATCCAATATCATCATCTCGACAAACTCATCAGCACTGATAACATCTTTCTCCGCATAACAATCGAGGCAGTGCTGCACGTTACTTCCAATTACTTTGAAAAGGCACTCCAGCCTTGACTCGCAGGTCGAGGCTCGGTCAAGGAGACATCCCAAGTACCAGCATTTGAACTTTTCCATCGGTTGGAATCTTTCGCGACCATGATGGTACGGACCTATCGAGACCAATTGTGGTTCGTAAGCATATTTATTATGCCTCCGGATCGTGCTTGGAACTCTGAATATGCAACAATTGGACGGCCATGGAGGTTTCCTCACCAATTTCTTCTGAAGTTCCTGTATTGCTTCACAGTAAACATCATCGACGGTTTCCCCTTCAACTTGCCCGCAATCCATTAGACGATGACGAGCAGAGTCCATTTTAAATAGGATTAAGTCGGGAACTCGTGCATATGCTGCAGTAATCAGGATTGCACAAATCATGCTCATGACATTTAAGAAAATCCACAAAATAATAATTATGCCCAAAAAAAAAGAAGAGAAAATCCATGATATATTAGCAGAAGGTGCAAATGTGTTCTATATATGATACTCCTTCTTACTTGTGCAAGCTAACTCGAGAACAAATTAAAGGGGAGAGAGAATCACCTGACTAGTTGTAAAATCACAAAGAAGGATCGTTCCAACAACAGCAAAGCTTTCAATTAGATCTTCGAAAATCTGTATTGTCGAGAACTCGCTTATGGCGATTGAGAGGGCATATCCTGAGCATATATAGAGCAGAGATGCACTTGCAAATTTAAAAGGAAACGTACGCCGTTGACTACCTCACAATCATATATTAGTTTGAAAAGTTTAATAAATTAAGGAAAAAAAGATGAAGAAGAAGAAGAAGATGAAGAAGAAGAAGAAGAAGATGATGGAGATGAAGAGAACAAAAGAGACAAACAGCCCCCCTCATGGTTAACCCAGACACATACTAATAAAGAAATTAAAGGCGGGAAAGTGACATGATGTAGGGGACATGTATATATATAAAAGTAGGGTTGCCGTGCAATGCACGGAAAACTAACCAGTACGCACAGTATATATATATAGAAAACATAATATCCCTTGTTTCATAGTTCAATTCTATTCACGGAAAACTAACCAATAAAATTACGCACAGTATATATATATATATATATATATATATATATATATGATAGAAAACATATATTATTTATTTCATAGTTCAATTCTACTTCAATTGAATACAATTATTATAAAATATCTCAAAATTTTGACAATTCAATATCCTTATTAAAAATAAATATACATTTTTAAACCGACCCTTATTATGTCATTATATGGATGTACATTATCCATAATATTGTTGACTTATTCAAGTATCATAAGGAACAATCCATATTTAAATACTTTATAAATCGACCTACAATATTGAATTAAAAACAATTACATTATATTATATTATTATTTTATGATATTATTTTATATTATTATGGTTATTACTTAATTCATGATTAAATAAATGTCTATATTTACATTAATTTTATTCGTACTTTTTAAAAAGATAAAAGAGAAACTCAATAGTATGAAAAACAAATGTACACTCTGCAAAAACTTCCAAAATACTTCCGATTTAAATATATAAAATATAGATATAGATATAGATTATAATATTATTTTATGAAATTATTTTATATTATTATTATTATTATTACTTACTTACTTACCTACATCTTGGTTAAGTAATGTTTATGTTTATTATTCTTTCTTAATTGCTCACATAAACAATAGAACAGGTGAGGACTTACTCAACAACTTGGAATAATTAAATTCTCCGACACTAATGAAGAATATTCAAACATCTCAATCAAAACATTTGGAGAACGAATACCGAATGTCAATCCACAAACACATCGCAAGCAAACTTTCCTGGAAGTTGTCGATCTTTTTTTACGTGAAGCTTTTTCAACGCTCATGCCAATATGAACATGAAGTTGTATTTTTAATAAGGATACAATAGAATACAATGAACACGCAATAGAACAGACCGGGCAAGAAACTGATGGATATCACCAGGTCATGAAACTTTTCCAGAGGTCGGAAGGCTGCCAAGCCAGATGCAACGACCAAGAGGCTTCGAATATCTTCACCTTGCGAGGCCGACAATGGCCGCACTCCTCCCTCATCAATAGTATCTTATACAATTATTTAGCCATCAATAGTACAGAATCTGAGCAATCTGATGATGTTGAGTGAGTATAGGTTGGAGAAAGATATTCATTATTCATAACCTTGAGCTCACACATGTTGGAGCTCACGGATAATTAACTCCAGAGCTTCTTGGAAGAGTTGAGACGAATATATATTCAAACTCCATCCAGCAGTGGCCAACGAAGCTCACTGATCACTCCCGATCTATTATTTCCCTGTCCTGAGGCCACCCGAACTCCTCCAAGAAAGCCAATACAACTCCATTCGACCAGCCAAAACCAGTCTGCAACCCATGAAAAGAAATAAACACATATTCAGCACCCAAATAAGTAACAGTGTAATTCGAATTGAAGGAAGATTTTATCCTACTTGAGGAACATATTCACCGCCGCCTCCGAACTCTCCACAATTCACGACATTGTATTTCTCGTGCATTTTTCCGGTCTGCTTGTATGCTGCATAGTTTGTCCTGATCCACCTCGCAGCAATGTCTTCAGCCATTTGCCTAGCATCTGTTGAACCGGATTTCACCAGGCCTTCGACAATCATGTGCTGGAGTGGAGCCCACCCATTAGGGAAGTCCCTAATCAGTGAAATGAGGCCGGCTCAGTTATGTCTGCGCCAAGCTGATGAGATTTTGTAAATATCATAGATTCAAATAAGGTCCACGCAAAAATGCAACTACAAACCACTGCTGCCCTGAATTCTGCAAGGAAGTTGCAATCCCCGATGCCTGAAGTAAACCTGAATGCTTGAGACTGTTCACGACTTTATGTACCATTGAAGCATCTTCACATCAACGTGAAAGAAGAAGCTATGAGCATGGCAATACAGGAGTAGCAAAAGATGAATCACAATTCAGAAAATGATTATTTACTGGAACTGATGTGATGTTTTGAATGGGAACACGGAATATTCATTTTAAAAAAAAAAAAAGAATAGAAACACCGAACACTGCCATAGTGACCATGTGAATGACACATACCTGAGTAGAATGGGTTAATCCACAAAGGAACAAAGTTTGATGCATATACATTCTGGTTCTGGTTTAATGTGTCCCATATGTAAGGCTCCTGAAGGTATATATGCAAATGAATCAGGGGAATATACACGATGACAAGTTAAAGACACTAATACAACTTTGGCCGAAATTCTACCGAGCATGAGTTGCTATAATTAAGCCAGTAGTCAAGCCATTGTCCCTTCTGTTCATTCCAAAATATTGAGGTTATCGCTTCTTTTCTTGCTTCAGAAGCCATGACAAAGCGCTCAAAAGTACTTTTATCTCCAATAACTTCAGCAAAAAAAGCTATATCATGTTCCATCTGCAACAATAACAGACATGCCTCGTCATTTTTTAGCAGTTCACGCACACATGATAGCCAATGACTCTCAAGGGAAGGTCTTCAAAATGGTACCCCCAGTATGAATGCATTTAAATCAACAGGTAGCACTGAAGTTGCTGCCATTGTCGTGAAATCTAGAGGATCCCTGTGAAGAATACATGATTCAATTGGAAGCATTAGGTTCAATATGGAAGAGCCGTTGGTACAAGTACAATACTCAAAAGGTAGGATTAGCAAGTCCTCTACTTGCTCCCCAAGAAAAATATATCTACGCCAACGAGTTCTTCATAACTCTGGAAGGAAAGCCATAGACAATTGGTGCAGTCAATAAAAATTGTTGTTAAGGTAGAGCTCAAGCTTGCTAAGTGGTAAAAAAATCATCTCCCATTTTAATTTTTCTAACAAATTCATGAAAAAAGTGCAAGAAGTCAGAGGGGTTCATGCTTTTAGATAAGTGGGTCAGTATCAGGTTCCTCTTCAAATATGATGTCCAATAATTACCATCACCTCATTCAAAGATTTCAGTAAGGGAGTGGATCACCATAATTCAAAAAACTAAGACAGTTTTCATCCAGATTCATCATTTTTCTTAATCAAACCTCTGTACAGTAATCTAATCCAACCACCTAATGAATTGATTTTACATCCTAGTTCTCACTGTAGATTGATGTAGCAGCTTCCGACAAGACATCTTAGTTATACTTCTCAGAACAAATTTTGGGCAGGGGAAATGCACAAACTCAGCAATAAGAGAAAACTATTGGATGCAGTAGCTCTCTTCAACTCTTACCTCATCCATCTCGCACTGAAATCCCATCCAGATTCAGCAGCTGAAGCAAGTTCCCAGTACAAATTCGCCTTTTCGGAAGCGCTCGAGAGCTTGGACGCGGACTCCTTGTCCTGGAGAAAATTTGCAACATCCAAATATATGTTTGAAAATCTGCTTCAGAATTTGATCATATCTGAGTTCTTGTGGGGTGGGGGACATACAGTGGTGGATGATTCGGGCCTAGGTTTGTCCCATTTTGCATAGTATCGACTTAAAGTATGAATACGACCTTCAGCATCTTGTATGGTCACCTTGTGTTTCCCTAACATGACAGAGATGCACTACTAAATATTGGTCTCCAAGGAAATGAGCCATTCAATCAAGTAACGATACCCAGAAGCGCTCTGTACCAAGGTTGCATGGATTTACATAAATGAAAATTGCTGAAACAGACAAATTTCTGTACTTGATACCTGAATTCCAAAACTCATATTCATTGAGTAGTGCTTGCAGCGATATTTTAACCAATTCCAAATCGTGAGTTGCATCGTAAATTTCGCGTACCATTGCACTCAATAGAGGAGGCTGGCTGCAAAAGTTACCCTCAAGATTAGGGCTATAATGGAGGACTAATAGGCTTAATTATAAAGAACTGATATAATCAGAGGTAACTCAAGACCAATGAACTTTTGAAACAGCAAACTTTTTAAAATTTCATAATTCACACAGTCAATTGGATACGGTTTACAGTAAGTAGGAGGGAATAATGAAAAAGGCACATGCAGTTAGCACTGTCTCAAGTCTGCATAAAACACAGTTCTAATTAACCATTAACGCTACTCATCTGTGCACATCATAAATTACATAGCAAACGTCGCATGGGTTATGTTGCATATACGCATAAAGTTTTGTTGTTATCATTACTTATTTGTCCAGACCTACGCACAACACTATATTGGGTTGTTCGCCTACTAATTAGCTGGACAATGGAAAATTGAACAATTCAGCTGACACCCGTGCACTGACCCGGCATTTGCACTTCAGTGACTGAGAACAATAACCAGAAACAAAAGAGCAACATGAATGCAAAATATAAAAGGTAGCCCTAGAGAGATTTGTTGAACCATTTTTCTAGTAGTCCATATTGTGGTTGCGTCATGAATGGACGTACAAGATCACATTCAAAATGATGGTTGAAACATTGAAACGGTCTTTTTACATCAGCAGAACCACTCCGTTGTATGGTTATGTACATAAGATAGATAGACACCGCCAATCAAAACAGGAATCACTAGAAAAGGTAAAAGAAACAAAACTAGATAGCAATGCACTTCCATGCTAAACAATTATTGAGGAAAAATCCAAACTTTTTTTTACCTCCTGTTAGTGTAGTATGCCCTGGCACCATTTAGGACATAGCCATATCGATTTGCCAAATATATGAGATTCTTCACAACAGCTTTCGCAGTCTCATACATTTTACTCGCCAACAGCCCCCTGCATCACTAATCAACCATAACTACAACTCTGACACAGGCAGATTAATGATCTCAATTCAACAAATTCTCAGGTAGCCCAGAATACAAAATGCTAAGGCAGCAAAGTTCAGAGCTTGCAAGTAGTCAAGCACGACGATATGCGGAAAGGAAATAGGACTTGCCTAATCACCCAATAAGAATCCCAGTAATAAGCTTCGCGGAACCTCGACCCCGGAATCACAAGAGGGTTCGGGACCGGTATCAACGTGTGGGAATCCGGGCGGGTCCTGACTCCATCCGATATCTTCCTGCTCAGGCTCTTCCAGAGAGCGTGCACCTCCAGCGCCCACTCCCTCATCTCCCTGCTCTTAACTGCCGGCAGGAACCCCTCCGGCTCCGGCGTGTAATCCGGGGGTTCGTAGTGCTCCAGGTCGCCGCCCGCGTCCTCGAAATAGCTCCGTATGAAAGTCTCCCAGTCCTGAGCGGTGGCCGAGGCCCGTAGCTCGTCGAAGGCGCGCTCCGCGGCCGGGAGGTCGGATTTGAGGGACAGGTCGACGTAGCGCTTCGGGTCGAAGCCCGAGGCGCCGAAGATGCTGAGAGCGGCTTCTTGGACGCGCTCGAGGAAGGCGATCAGAGGAACAGAGGGCGCCACCGGCCCTCTGGCGGAGGAGCAGCTGCTCATGGCGAGGGCGACGACGGCAACTCGGAGCGGAGTTGACCTAGAGAGTGAGTCAACGCAGAGTAACAGTTGAGTCAACGAACGGACATGAGAGAGAAGGATAGGAAAGAGTAAAACGCATTGTCTGAACCGATCGATCGAGATATGAATTCACGAATTTATGGGTTCAACCGGGTTTGATGGATCAGATAAGGCATCCAATCAAATAATAAATAATGCATATAAAATTAAGAAAGATAATGATATATTAAATAAATAGACAATAATTCATATAATTGAAATAATGAATGAAAGAAAATTTTTTTTATTGACTCCCTTTGTTATGCTTAAAAGAAAGAATGATCAAAAGAAAACAAATATGGGTTCGTAAAATTCAGTCAAAATCGCCCAATTTAATGGGATCACTTATCTAAAGGTGCAACTTCGATCTTTAAGAGAATCGGACCTGACAAGGTGTCGGTTTCCAGTCGATCGGTCAGATTGGCTAGTCCAATCCGGTTTTAATAACATTGGTAAAGAGAGTCCAAAAACGGCCCTTCTTACGAGCGCAAGGATGTGGTCATTGGCTACTTGAATTTTCACTTTTTCAGTGATTACATTCGTAAATTAGCAAAAGAAAAAAATACAAAAATACTGCGGATGGCATTTGATTTATCGTTTTCGGAATACATATTTCGACAAGATGTTTTTGGAATTTATATTTCGGTTTGAAGCTATGCATTTCTTGAAACTATCCATTTTTGTGATATATGGACTTGATCAAGACTGGCCGCAACTCGTAAGCATTCTGTTTGCGATGCCAGATCAACAGATGAACTCCATGTATGTACATGCAATCACAAGAAGATCGATGATATCTACACTTACGGTTGCCTGCGCTACCATTGGTATTGCAATTTGATGTGCTCTTTCGGTCATACAAAGGAGGAAGTTCCGTTCGCCATCTCTCTGTCTTCAGCCCCTCAGCGCTCTCTGTCTCTGCCATTGTTTCTAACAGGATCGAGCTCCCACGGTCGTCATTGTAAGCATTTGCCCGCCTCAAATAGATACACTTGGCTATCGCTGCAGCCACGGTCAAAGCCGATGGACCGATGGATGACACTAGGGAACCCATACCAACCACGCTTCCGGCACCTCTATGCCTCAACCCCACTTGGGATCCATTAACCATGGATTCATTATACACCGAGCTCGCCGGATAATACGGGTAGAATCTGCTAGGATAATATTAGATTGAGAATTTATTATTCGATAATGGTAAATGATCGGCCATGCACGGAGGCGAAGGCAGAGGGACGAAGGGGCCGGGCTGTTTTCGTGCTTTGGCAATGCATACGGGTGTGAGTTCGGCATTAGTTGTGGTGGCGGTGGCGGCAACAGGAAGAAGCATAAGTGATCTGCTTTGTCACGGACGGACTAAACTTGAACCCAAGGCTAAATGAAGATGCGAGCCGTCTTAGACAACTCTCTCTAAGTCGATTATCCTTTTATAATATGCATGGTTAAGTAGATCAAGGCTTGTGTAATCATATAAAGTCGAAGTGAGAAAACCTGAATACTAATCAGAGTTATATATATATTGACATATATCCGACCTTTTTCTTGAATATATAACTCTAAATTTAATTGGCTCCCGACTAAGAATGATTGGATTCAATTGAACCAAAGACTCTCAACTGATCAAGACTTCCATCGAACTAGCCCAACATGGCTCGATAGCTTCACGGCCACCTCCCATCCAACAGCTTCAATCACATTCCATAATAGATATTATATAGACAAATTGCACATATATATAGCTACAATTTTCTCATGACATTGAAAAAATAAAAGAATCATGTATGATTTAACCCTCATATGCACCATTGCACCCAATACAACTGAGTAGGGGAGAGTAAAATTGGAAAAAAAAAATGGTGTCGGTTCACACCCCTGTGGATCTATACTAAACACATACAATGGCCACTCTAACTTCGCTGCGGCACGATTCATACATACATACATACTATACCTTTCTATCTCCGACGGACACGTCTTATGGAATACAAAGGTAAGAAACCTTACTTTGAATCGAATAGTGTAAGTCCTCAGATCGTTTCAAGAACGAACCGGCAACCCATAGTTGTGATACGTTCTGATCCGCCCATCCCACCCAGTAGTGACAATTATGAGGCCCCACATGTGGGGAGAGTCTGATAGTGCGTTCTTCAAGAACTTGTATTCTGATCTGCACATCGAAGGGGAAACAATCACTGGGCTCGAATCTGATAGCTTCTCCTCCGGCCAAGTCGCTGACCCTTTGGGCAGGAGCTCGAGGAGGAACCCTCGGCCCAGAGAGAAGCAGTCAGGGGAAGAAGAAAAGGGCAGCATCTTCTGGCCAAAGTAGTCGTCGAGGGTTTGACTTGTCGGACCACTCTCGATCTGCCCATCTTCTCTTCGCATGGAGTGCATTGGGCCACCCCACAGGATAGCAATGGACACGTTATCGAAGAAGAAACTCTCTCATGATAGCACGCTCTTTGCTCTTGATCGTTTCTTCTCCTGATTGGTGTAGTTCCAGATGCAGACGCTCGAATCTTCATTTGTCGATATCACGTGCTTTCCATTTGACGTGAAAGATGCAATCGAATGGCATCCCGAACTACCTAACAGTACCGAGAAGAGATTATGAACAGTCACATCTAAAACGTCCGCAACAATAGGACTTCCTAATTTCATCAAGCAAATTCAAATTCATCGAGTAAATTCAAAATACAAAATGAATTGAGCAGTTTTATTACGAAAAAATGAAAAACAAAAATAAACATTCAGATGTCTCAACACTCTTGCTTCCCTAACTCCCTCCCAACCATACTTCTCCCATATACAACTGAGGTTATGTTCATTTGGACTTAATTTTAAGTGCTGAAATTATAAGTGCTTAATTGATTAAGTAAAAATTGTTTGATAAAGGTAGGTGTTGAAAATCTAGAGTTTTTGGTGCAGTACTCACATGTCAGTCCACTATTTTCTTTATTTTCACTTTTGGCCCATATCTTTACTATTATTTTATTTTTATAATTTCTCAAAATAATAAAAATCGAAAATTTAAAAAAATAGAGATAGAGAGAGACGGCAGATCGGGATCTGGGGATGGGGCGGTGGTGCTGTCGACTCTGGCCAGCACCGCCCACAATCGCTCCTCTCTCTCTTCGGACTTCTCATTTTATTCCGAAAACATATACAGACATGATTGGACCGTCTCATAATTACATTTCCAATTTATTCATACTATCTGAAATTCCTGTGTAACTCACATCTTTCCATAAATATGCACTTATAACTGAATTTCCTGATCGTGCTTTATATTCGTTCCAATCCCTTTATATATCTTCAAGAATATAATATGGGAAGATCAGTTGGCCGATCTCAAATGGTTATATGCATCGATTAGGCGATTTGCCACATATATATGTTACCGGGCAGTTCCGTTTGGGCAGCCCAAGTAGAGGTCCCAGCCCATCGTAAAGCCTAAGAAAAATCATTAATTTGCTTTCAGTTAAACACCTTGGCAGCTGAGTCTGTTGGTTCGATCGCTGATTCCATTCCATTCCTCCTCTATAGTTTCATATCAAATGTGACGGACTAGTCCGTATCCAATTCCGAGCTCAATATAGCATCTTCAAAGAATACGTAAGTGCATCTAAGATCAACAGCTCTCTTGCTTTAGGATACCTAAACATCGGGATTAAAGAATATATCTGCATATCCAATCAACTAATTGTTATATTTAGCATAGCAAATAACAAGCAGCATTCAAATGTTCTTTAATTGCTAGTTCCGTTAAGCAGCATCAAAGAGGACTGACCTCGACTACCCAGGCTACCTTTGTCATCAAGCAAGCTAGTTATAGCAGCTCCAAGAATGCCGAGCATGAATAACACCTAAAACTTATGCGAGCCAAAACGCCTCCGTTAGTAAATACTTGGGACGTAAGCAGTGTCACATTTGCGTTACAGATAACAATGTTACAATAAAATTGAGATACATTGTGCTTCAAAGATGTATGTACATGTTGAACAGATGACATATGTACAGAAAGACAAGCTTGTTTACACATAGTGATCTTGCTTTCACCAGATCGGACTCCAACTAAGAAGCTATCAACAGCTTACAGCAATTAATTAAGCTGCGGTCCTGTAGGAGAGAATAGAGAACACAACCTGTAGGAAGTTAAGGAAAAGGAAGAGAATGGCAGCGACAAACGATAAGATTGACCACGGGTTGTTAAAATAATCCCTCAGCAATGTAGCCCGCCATGTAGGCCACCGGGCCATACAATAGAGGTTGACATCCTGAGAAAGCTTCGCGTAAGTGTAGTACACCACATCAGCATCGCTGTAGAGCCTCCTGAAGAAGCTGCAGATCTCCTCGCTGTTCAGGTAGCAATCCACGATTCCTTTCTGGCATAGGTAGTCGAGGTCCCTTTCCGACTCGATGAGGTTGTTTAGGAGGATGGCATAGGACGTGATCTTGTCCCTACAGGTGGCATCGCACTGCTCATATGCGATCAGGTTCCTGATCAGGGACTCGGCATTGTCAAGGATCATTATTGGAGGGATCCTCATAACACCATTTTTGAATTGGACGTCCATCATCTCGCTCGACTCGCCGCTCTCAAACCGAACTCCCGCTTGGAGAAGCTTTGTCACGCAGGGAATAGGGTGCCTGTGAAAATAGAATAGTAAAAGGAAAAGTAGTTACCATGAGCTTCATCCATAAGCTTTAAGCTTTAGATTAGCATTATAATGTTCGGGTTTTAGATTAGTACCAGGCTGTCTGTTCAGGGACCACGCTTGCATAAGAAGAGAGCAAGTTATTGCGCTGTAGATCAAGCAAGTGCTTGTTCACAGGGATTATGTTGGGGTTGATCGCTCCACTTCTGATGGTGCTGAAGCCAAAGAACTTGAGGGCCAAAGCCACAAGAGAAGTATCAGCCCTTTCCCTGTGTGAAGCAGTGAGGTAGAATATCGACTCGAGGACGTACCACGGAAGCTGATTTTCGAGCAAGAGCAGATCA
Source organism: Punica granatum (assembly GCF_007655135.1). Classification (NCBI taxonomy): domain Eukaryota; kingdom Viridiplantae; phylum Streptophyta; class Magnoliopsida; order Myrtales; family Lythraceae; genus Punica; species Punica granatum. The sequence goes on from NC_045127.1 coordinate 50,329,798, forward strand.
CTCAAAAGTATCTTCTTCATGTAAGATGTTTTAAATATCGGGTCATCGGGGTGTTGAGGGACAATTCCTGCTTTCTTCCGGAAAAGCTCTAGGACGAAACACCCATCCAATATCATCATCTCGACAAAATCATCAGCACATTTAACATCTTTCTCCGCATAACAATCGAGGCAGTGCTGCACGTTACTTCCAATTACTTTGAAGAGGCACTCCAGCCTTGACTCGCGGGTTGAGGCTCGGTCAAGGAGACATCCCAAGTACCAGAGTTTGAACGTTTCCATCGGTTGGAATCTTTCTTGACCATGATAGTACGGACCTATCGAGACCAATTGTGGTTCGAAAGCATATACATTATGCCTCCGGATTGTGCTTGGAACTCTGAATATGCAACAATTGGACGGCCATGGAGGTTCCCTCACCAATTTCCCCTGAAGTTCCTGTATTGCTTCACAGTAAACATCATCGACGGTTTCCCCTTTAACTTGCCCGCAATCCATTAGATGATGACGAGCAGAGTCCATTTTAAATAGGATTAAGTCGGGAACTCGTGCATATGCTGCAGTAATCAGGATTGCACAAATCATGCTCATGACATTTAAGAAAATCCACAAAATAATAATTATGCCCAAAAATAAAAAGAAGAGAAAATCCATGATATATTAGCAGAAGGTGCAAATGTGTTCTATATATGATACTCCTTCTTACTTGTGCAAGCTAACTCGAGAACAAATTAAAGGGGAGAGAGAATCACCTGACTAGTTGTAAAATCACAAAGAAGGATCGTTCCAACAACAGCAAAGCTTTCAATTAGATCTTCGAAAATCTGTATTGTCGAGAACTCGCTTATGGCGATGGAGAGGGCATATCCTGAGCATATATAGAGCAGAGATGCACTTGCAAATTTAAAAGGAAACGTACGCCGTTGACGACCTCACAATCATATATTAGTTTGAAAAGTTTAATAAATTAAGGAAAAAAAGATGAAGAAGAAGAAGAAGATGATGATGAAGATGAAGAGAACAAAAGAGACAAACAGCGCCCCTCATGGTTTACCCAGACACATACTAATAAAGAAATTAAAGGCGGGAAAGTGTCATGACGTAGGGGACATGTGTATATATAATAGTAATTCAATTCAATACAATTATTATAAAATATCTCAAAATTTTGACAATTCAATATTCTTATTAAAAATACATATGCATTTTTAGACCGACCATTATTATGTCATTATATTGATGTATATTATCCATAATATTGTTGGCTTATTCAAGTTTTATAAAGAACCATCCATATTTAAATACTTTATAAATCGGCCTACAATATTGAATTAAAAACATATAGTGCACAGTATATATATATATATATATATATTAGTAGGTTGCTCGTGCACAGCACGAAAAACTAACAAGTAAAATAGTGCACAGTATATATATCATGGAAAACATATATTACTCGCTTTATAGTTAAATTATACTTCAATTTAATACAATCATTGTAAAGCATCTCCAAATTTTGACAATTTAATATCCTTATTAAATATACATGATGTATTCTTCGATCGACCCTTATTATGCCATTATATTGATGCATCTTATCCATAAAATTGTTAGCTTATTCAAACTCCATAAGGAACAATCCCTAATTAAATATCTTAAAAATCGGCCTACAATATTAAGTTAAGAACAATTACATTATATTATTATTATTATTATTATTGCTTAATTCATGGTTAAGTAAATGTCTATATTTGTAATAATTTATTCGCATTTTTTAAAAAGATAAAAGAGAATCTCGAGAGTATGAAAATGAATTTATACTCTGCGAGAACTTTCGAAATGCTTCCGGTTTAGATATAAAAAAAATATAAATATAGATATAGATTATAATATTATTTTATGATATTATTTTATATTATTATTATTCCTTACTTACTTCTTGGTTGAGTAATGTCGATGTTTATTATTATTCCTTAATTGCTCACATAAACAATAGAACAGGGGGAGGACTTACTCAACAACTTGGCGTCCGGGGCAAGTAATTTTATGAAGAGTGGTGAAAGTGATCAGAATAATTCAATTCTTGGCCAGTAGGGAAGAATATTTTATATTCAAACATCCCAATCAAAACATTTGGAGAATCTGGTATCTTGTACAATTATTTAGCCATCAATAGTACAGAATCTGAGCAATCGGATGATGTCGAATGAATATAGGTTGGAGAAAGATATTCATTATTCATAACCTTGAACTCACACAGGTTGGAGCTCACGGACAATTGACTCTAGAGCTTCTTGGAAGAGGTGAGACGAATATATATTCAACCTCCATCCAGCAGTGGCCGAGGAAGCTCACTGATCACTGCCGGTCTATTATTTTCCTGTCCTGAGGCCACCCGAACTCCTCCGAGAAAGCCAGTACAACTCCATTCGACCAGCCAAAACCAGTCTGCGACCCATGAAAAGAGATAAACTCATATTCAGCACCCGAAACATAAGTGGCAGTGTAATTCGAATTGAAGGTACATTTTATCCTGCTTGAGGAACATATTCACCGCCGCCTCCGAATTCTCCACAATTCGCAACATTGTACTTCTCGTGCATTTGTCCGATTTGCTTGTATGCTGCATAGTTTGTCCTGATCCACCTCACAGCTAAGTCTTCAGCCATTTGCTTAGCATCTGTTGAACCAGATCTCACCAGGCCTTTGACGATCATGTGCCGGAGTGGAGCCCGCCCATTGGGGAAGTCCCTAATCAGTGAAAAGAGATTGGCTCAGTTATGTCTGCGCCAAGCTGATGAGATTTTGTAAATATCATAGATTCAAATAAGGTCCACGCAAAAATGCAACTACAAACCGCTGCTGTCCTGAATTCTGCAAGGAAGTTGCAATCCCCGATGCCTGAAGTAAACCTGAATGCTTGTGACTGTTCACGACTTTACGTACCATTGAAGCATCTTCACATCAACGTGAAAGAAGAAGCTATGAGCATGGCAATACAGGAGTAGCAAAAGATGAATCACAATTCAGAAAATGATTATTTACTGGAACTGATGTGATGTTTTGAATGGGAACACGGAATATTCATTTAAAAAAAAAAAAGAATAGAAACACCGAACACTGCCATAGTGACCATGTGAATGACACATACCTGAGTAGAATGGGTTAATCCACAAAGGAACAAAGTTTGATGCATATACATTCTGGTTCTGGTTTAATGTGTCCCATATGTAAGGCTCCTGAAGGTATATATGCAAATGAATCAGGGGAATATACACGATGACAAGTTAAAGACACTAATACAACTTTGGCCGAAATTCTACCGAGCATGAGTTGCTATAATTAAGCCAGTAGTCAAGCCATTGTCCCTTCTGTTCATTCCAAAATATTGAGGTTATCGCTTCTTTTCTTGCTTCAGAAGCCATGACAAAGCGCTCAAAAGTACTTTTATCTCCAATAACTTCAGCAAAAAAAGCTATATCATGTTCCATCTGCAACAATAACAGACATGCCTCGTCATTTTTTAGCAGTTCACGCACACATGATAGCCAATGACTCTCAAGGGAAGGTCTTCAAAATGGTACCCCCAGTATGAATGCATTTAAATCAACAGGTAGCACTGAAGTTGCTGCCATTGCCGTGAAATCTAGAGGTTCCCTGTGATGCATACATGATTCAATTGGAAGCATTAGGTTCAATATGGAAGAGCCGTTGGTACAAGTACAATATTCAAAAGGTAGGATTAGCAAGTCCCCCACTTGCTCCCCAAGAAAAATATATCTACGCCAAGGAGTTCATAACTCTGGAAGGAAAGCCATAGACAATTGGTGCAGTCAATAAAAACTGTTGTTAAGGTAGAGCTCAAGCTTGCTAAGTGGTAAAAAAATCATCTCCCATTTTTAACTTTCCTAACAAATTCATGAAAAAAGTGCAAGAAGTCAGAGGGGTTTATGCTTTTAGATAAGCGGGTCAGTATCAGGTTCCTCTTCAAATATGATGTCCAATAATTACCATCACGTCATTTAAAGATAGAAATTCAGAGTGCATGTTGAATACTATGAGGTCACTCTAGATTTTAATAAGTGAGTGGATCACCATAATTAAAAAAACTAAGACAGTTTTCATCCAGATTCATCATTTTTCTCAATCAAACCTCTGGACAGTAATCTAATCTAACCACCTAATGAATTGATTTCACATCCTAGTTCTCACTGTAGATTGATGTAGCAGCTTCCGAATACCGATTTCGATTTCGGTTCTGAGTACCCAATATGTAGGAACTCGTCCCAGAACCTGTTTTTACCGGTTCTTAATTTTAATATTCGGACCCTGCCCTATTTTCAATACGAGTTACCCGGATCTTACCCTAACGGGTAGGTTTCGATCGGTTCCGGATATACCCAGTATCCGTGCGCAACCCTTCCATTAACGCTCCTCATCTGTGCGCATCATATATTACATAGCAAACTTCGCATCGGTTATATTGCATATATGCATAAAGTTTTGTTGTTATCATTACTTATTTGTCCAGGACCTACGCAAAACACTACATGTCACATGATCATTGGGTTGTTCGGCTACTAATTAGCTGGACAATGGAAAATTGAACAATTCAGCTGACACCCGTGCACTGACCCGGCATTTGCACTTCAGTGACTGCGAACAATAACCACAAACAAAAGAGCAACATGAATACAAAAATATAAAAGGTCGCCGCCCGCGTCCTCGAAATAGCTCCGGATGAAAGTCTCCAAGTCCTGAGTGGTGGCTGAGGCCTGAAGCTTGCCGAAGGAGCGCTCCGCGGCCGGGAGGTCGGATTTGAGGGACAGGTTGACGTAGCACTTGGGGTCGAAGCCCGGGGCGCTGAAGATGCTGAGAGCGGCTTCTTGGACGAGCTCGAGGAAGGCAATCAGAGGAACAGGGGGCGCCACCGGCCCTCTGGCGGAGGAGCAGCTGCTCATGGCGAGGGCGACGACGGCAACTCAGAGGGGAGTTGTCTTAGAGAGTGAGTCAACGCAGAGCAACAGTTGAGTCAACGAACGGACATGGGAGAGAAGGATAGGAAAGAAAAAAGAGAGTCCAAAAACGGCCCTGCGCGCGGGCGCAAGTATGCGTTCATTGGCAAATTGAGTTTTCACTTGTCAGTGATTACATTCGTAAATTGGAAAAAGAAGAAAAAGCAAAAATATTGTGAATGGCATTTGATTGGCAAATTGAGTTTTCACTTGTCAGTGATTACATTCGTAAATTGGAAAAAGAAGAAAAAGCAAAAATATTGTGAATGGCATTTGATTTATCGTTTTTGGAATACATATTTCGACTAAATTTTTTCGGAATATATATTTCGGCTTGAAGCTCTATATGTCTCGGAACTATCCATTTTCGGAATATGTACATGCTATCGCAAGAAGACGATGATATCTACACTTATGATCGCCTGGATTGAGAGATGAGGTGAGAGAAGGTGACACAGTTGACTGGATTCAATTGAACCAAAGACTCTTTAACTGATCAAGGCTTCCATCGAACATAACCCGACATGGCTCGATAGCTTCACGGGCACCCCCATCCAACAGCTTCGGTCACATTCCATAAAAGATATTATGTAAACAAATTGCACATATATATAGCTACAATTTTCTCATGACATTGAAAAAATAAAAGAATCATGTATGATTTAACCCTCATATGCACCATTGCACCCAATACAACTGAGTAGGGGAGAGTAAAATTGGAAAAAAAAAAAATGGTGTCGGTTCACACCCCTGTGGATCTATACTAAACACATACAATGGCCACTCTAACTTCGCTGTGGCACGATTCATACATACATACATACTAAACCTTACTATCTCCGACGGATATGTCTTATGGAATACAAAGGTAAGAAACCTTACTTTGAATCGAATAGTGTAAGTCCTCGGATCGTTTCAAGAATGCACCGGCAACCCATAGTTGTGATACGTTCTGATCCGCCCATCCCACCCGGCAGTGACAATTATGAGGCCCCACATGTGGGGAGAGTCTGATAGTGCGTTCTTCAAGAACTTGTATTCTGATCTGCACATCGAAGGGGAAACAATCACTGGGCTCGAATCTGATAGCTTCTCCTCCGGCCAAGTCGCTGACCCTTTGGGCAGGAGCTCGAGGAGGAACCCTCGGCCCAGAGAGAAGCAGTCAGGGGAAGAAGAAAAGGGCAGCATCTTCTGGTCAAAGTAGTCGTCGAGGGTTTGACTTGTCGGACCACTCTCAATCTGCCCATCTTCTCTTTGCATGGAGTGCATGGGGCCACACCAGGGGATAGCAATGGACACGTTATCGGAGAAGAAACTCTCGCACGATAGCACGCTCTTTGCTCTTGATCGTGTCTTCTCCTGATTGGTGTAGTTCCAGATGCAGACGCTCGAATCTTCATTTGCCGATATCACGTGCTTTCCATCTGACGTGAAGGATGCAATCGAATGGCATCCCGAACTACCTAACAGTACCAAGAAGAGATTATGAACAGTCACATCTAAAACGTCGGCAACAATAGGACTACATTCACTCGCTTCCTAATTTCATCAAGCAAATTCAAAATACAAAATGAATTGAGCAGTTATATATTTTTTTTTTTTTTAAAAAAACATTCATTCAGCTGTCTCAACACTCTTGCTCCCCTAACTCCCTCCCAACCATATTTCTCCCATATACAACTAAGGTTATGTACATTAGGACTTAATTTTAAGTGATGAAATTATAAGTGCTTAATTGATAGTAAAAATTGTTTCATAAAGTCGAGTGCTGAAAGTCCAGAGTTTTTGGTGCAGTACTCACATGCCAGCCCACTATTTTTTTTCTTTTCACTTTTGGCCCCTATCTTTACTATTATTTTATTTTTATAATTTTACAAAATAATAAAAATCTTTAAAAAAAAATGGAGACACCAGATCGGGATCTGGGGAAGGGGCGGTGGTGCTGTCGCGACCTCGATTAGGGCGGTGGTGGCCGGGATCGAGGACTGCTGCCGCCCTCCTCCCTCACCGTCACCCTTCTTCCCGCCCCCCCCCCCCCAAAAAAAAAAAACCCCTTTCTCTCTATCCTCTCTATCCAAAACAGCATGGACTGATTTGCAAACTCTGTAAAAGTTGTGGGGCACCGCTGCAAATATCCTAAAGTGAACCCCAGCTCAGCGAATTAAGTAGAAATTTTCTACTTAATTGATTAAGTCATGATCCATAGAATTTTTTTAATCAACTTAATCAATTATGTCAACTTGAATTGCATTTACCAAACAAGCTGAATTGAAACACTTCATTTTGGCTATCAAACACACCCACTCTCAAGCACTTATTAAGGCTTCTGAAATGGCCCCTAAAGATACTTACCTCGAAATTTGCAGATGACGTCAAGCCCGCTTAATATTCGCACTGTGGAATCAGCAGAAGTGACCATTACTTTGCTCGGATCACTCGGAGTAAACTGGACAAGAGCAATGAGCATTTTGAAGTCAGCTTAAAAGGAGGAAAAATGGACGGCTGCGGTAATAATCAGAAAAGCCTTTTTAACAATCCACCTGAAATCCAGTTATTCTTTTGCCTGGAGATTTCTTTCCGCTGTGCACGCATATTTGAGCATCCAAGTGCAAGTGATTATCTGGATCAAACCCAACAGCAAAAAAGATGAGTTGATATCCAAAAACAACCCCCCATAAAGGAAGGGAAGACACAAAAGCAAAGCAAGCACGCCAAATGGTTCAAGAGAAGATAAATATTGGTGATACAGGAACCAGCAATGAACCTGATCTTCATACGGCAGAGGCTAAAAACTATTAAGATGCGTCTTTGTCATTAATTAAAAAGAAAATGATCTTATGGTTTGTGGACAACGCACAATTGAAGGTCCTATTCCTGACCAGAGCCAATCTATTTTTTTCATACTACTGTAGCTCAATAAGCATGTCTCATTGTGCACTCACGATATCCACATTGACCAGGGGATAGGGGGAACTGATTAAAGTAACTCGAAAGTATTCCTCTGGTCAGCTCCTAAGACCATTTTGTGTAGACACACTACTCGCTCCAAGCTCATCCTAATACAGTTCTCTGTTGCAGGTAGAGTTGATGGTGGATATTCCTCATTCTTATTCACTCTGTTAAGTTACATCTATTCAACTTGGATTGCACAAGCACAAATCATCATGAGGGCTATTCTGAATCATGTCTATATAAAGATTGCGCGCTGCTTAATGCCATAAAAAACAGCAAAAGTAGTTCCTAGTCTTCTCGCTTTCGACATTTAAGTGGGTCAAACAGACTGAGCAGAACATGAACACCAATGAAAATCAAAGAAACATGACTCTTTCTTTTCACAACATACATAAATTCTTCAAAATGACAAAATATTCCATACCTTCAATACTATAGAAACAACAGTTGCCATTCATTGTACCCACAATTGCTCCCTGCATGACCAAACAAGAAATGCTTTCATATAAAATTCCGCCTAAAAGATATTTCTTGAAGAGGTCATTATTCATTAGAAAAGGGTCAAAATTGGCTCCAAACCTTTCCATCAGACTGGTAAGACACAGCAGAGACAATCTCTCTCATACTAATATAATCAACAACCTTTCCAGAAAGCACCTCCCAGATACGAACTTTTCCATCTATTGATCCACTTATGAAGAAATTTTCATCAACAGGGTTGAAATTTATCGATGTCACTGCATACATAAAACACAAATGTATAAGATAAAAGTAAAACAACTCAGAACAAAACCTGGGATTCAACCCACCATAATGATGAATTATGTGCTAAAAGAGAAGTATAGTGATTCACCATAGTTATTGTGCGAAAAGACTCTCAGGCATCTGTCCGTTCCCACTTGCCACAAGCGAACCGTTTTATCCACAGAAGACGAGAGCAAATACTACAGCAACAAGCGAACAATATCACTCAGCCTATTTGTCCCTAAGAACAAATATACAATATCATTAAACAAAGAGTGAAAACAAGAAAACCGCAAGTGAGATGTGACTTCTACTGACCCCTTTCTTCGACCAGGTAAGGTCCAAGACCTCGCCCAAGTGTCCATAAAACTCATGCAAGGGCTTCTCCAATATATGGAAGACCTTTGAAGGCAAGACGACACAGCAGGACTCTGACTGCCTCCCGATCCTTTTCGCCCTACCCAGATAATGCTCTTTATCCACATTAAGGGAGGCCAACTCTGAGGACTCATTTATAGCAAAATAAAGGCACGAGGAGTCCAAATCAGAGACATCAATCCTCTCCAATCTTTCTTCCTCGATCACCCTCCAAACCCGAACGACAGCATCTTCTCCCGAGCTTGCCAAGTATCTCCCATCGACACTAAACTTCATGGCAGAAATGGAGCCCTCATGTGCAAGAAACTCCTGTCCTGCATAGAGGGAAGACAGTTCTTTGTACTTCTTCTTACGGGAATGGGTTCGAACCTTGCGCATCTTCAACCCCGCAACTAATTCGAGATCATCGGGCTTAGAAATAGCATCAATGTTTCCACCACTAACACAAGCTGCCACACCAAGCTTCCTCAACCAACCCATCTTCATCTTCTGTTTGGGGTCCCCCAACTCCTTTGCGTGGTCTAATTTTCCATGGAAGTACGGACGAATCAAAGGGGAAGAAGAACCGACTACTCTCCTCAGTTCTTCAATGCTTCCAGAATGACTTAAACCGTTTTCCTTTACTCTCATAAGCACCCTGCTTCGTCTTACGAATTCACCCACTACGACCTCAACTCCATCGTCAGAATCCTTACACCTAGCCCCAAAACTCCCGTCCCGAGAATCATAGCAGGTTGATTCCAGTGCCCAATTCGATCTAGAAGAATGGATGCAAGAAAAAGAATAATCAAAATCCCTAAGTATAGCCCCACTGTCTGCAGCGATTCTCCCTTTATCGACTTCGATTTCATCCTGAAACGAAGGCCAAGACTCCTCCCTCTCGATTAGACTCCAATCGTAGTTCAAACCGGTCCAGTTCAGGAACCGATTCCGTCTCTCCCTCACGCTCTCCGGGCACTTAGTCCAAATTTCATGTCTCAAAACCTCCAAGATGTCGTCTACAACCCTGGGACTTGAACTACAGCCGTCAGAGGAATCTATGCTCCAATCAGACACAGAAGATGTCTCCTCGCGAGCATCGAAGAACCGCTCATCACCATCCTGCCCGCAATATTCCCCCATGGCTTCCTTCCCTTTATGGGTATCAGCCCATTAGATCCTGATCCAGAAAAACCCAAAAAATAAGATCGAAACCAAGAAACAAGAAGCAACCCAGGATCTAAAATCAAGTAAAGGACAAGTCAATGAACTTCAAATCACAGATCTTACAAGGGGAAAATGAAAGGACCGGAACTAAACTGCGGCTGCTCACCTACCGGAAGCGCATAAAATCCAAGGGACAGGGAAAACCCACCACAAGATCGAACACCATCGCAGCAGCGGAGGTGAAGGGGACCAAAAAAAAAAAAAGAGACAAGGTAGTAAAAGAGGGAATTTTGTAACCTGGGTCAGCAAGAGAATCCGGTCGGATGCCCCAGAAATCGACACGGGCCTGGGGATTTCCACTCTCTAGAACTGAAACCCACTTGGGAAGGCAAAGAATCCAGTGGTTTTGATGAAGAAACTAACAAATATAAGTTGGATTTTCAGAAGAAATTACAATTAAAAATAAAAAGAAGAGAAAAAACAAAGAAAATAAATTAACAAAAAAGGCAAAAAATTTGCCTCGGTTTGAGCGTTTATTGATAAGCAGAAGAGGAATGGAGGGAGGGAAGGTCCCAGAGGAGCAACTGCAAAGGTGGTTCTTGTGGATTTCAACTGCGACTACTTCTTTTCTTCGATTTTTCTTTCTTTTTTCTTTTTCTTTTTATTTTCTCCTCCCCTTATTTTTCTGAAAATTAAATTAATTAATTAATTTAACAAGGGCCCAAGTTAGATCAGTGCAGTGGTGGCGCTTCAAAGGAATCAATACAAGTGACTTTTGATGCGTTTGATTTCAGAGTTAAAAGTAATTTTGATTTTGATTGTGGACAAATAATTGTGTAATGTGTTGAGTTAAAGTTAAAGTTCAAATTTTTGATTTGGAAAATGTGTATTTTTGTTGCGTAGTATGTTGAGTTAAAATTAAAATTTTTATGATTTTAACTGCGAAACGAAACGGATCATTTGTGTTTTACAAAACTAAGATGTCTCATTGCCTTGTTAGGTAAGACGCTGCGTACTATAAGCCCAAAATTCTAGCTGGCATATATATCCGGTCCAGTCGCGCAATAATTTTTCCATAGAAGATAATGATCTCAAGATGAACTATCGGTAAAATATGATACGAGTATATAATCAAATATTATTGAGCTTCTCTTCTTCTTCTTTTCCCTTATAGTACATGCGAATATATCAGATTATTAATAGAACTAAAAATAATCTATGTGAATTTCACGAAATATATTTTTAATGTAAAATTCAGGAATGCACTTTTAGTTCTAAGTTCTAACAATTCCGGACAATTGATATATTCTTTTTTTTTTCGGTAATTGTGCAGAACTTTTGAGAGTATAGAGTCTATAGACCCTTTAGCCCTAGAGGTGAACTGAACTAAAACCCGTGGATTAGGAGTTGCTTATTCTTAATTTGAATCAAAGTGACTTTACATCAACTTAATTTCAATGGTCGAGTTCTGAGATTAAATGGTGCTTTAGTTTTCAACTCAATAATGTAGATTTGAGAATATCTGCCTTTTTCAAAATGTGATATTAATGGATAATATCTACCTTTGGATACGTTAGTAATAAAATTTAGATTTGATATTAAATGGACATTAATTCTTAAGCATGAGATACCTAAATTGATTGAGGAAAGATGTATAATCGCAAAAGCAGAATCCAACGTTTGGACAGTATATATGGATACATATATACATACATATTGTATATGCTAAGCCTACTCTCTTGTTTCTTTTTTTCTCCTTTAATTGGGTCAAATATATGCACTAATCAAAGCAGAAAATCTTATTAAAGAACACTGATACGAATTTGACCGAGTGGCACGTCCCTCATGTTGATTTTATAATTTGCTCAAAATATGTATAAATTAGTGTTTTAGTTTATTTGCAAAAGGACAAGAAGAAACGACTTTATTGATTGGTTTGACTTTTTTTTATTGAAATTTCGCGTGGATTCTCGATATAATATATAAAATAGTTGTTTCATCAAATGATGTAAGAACATTTTTCTCATATATATAATTTAAGTTTTCATGTACGGAATTCTTCAATTCAGGGACAGAAAATATGGTGATGAAAATTGAAAATCTCGAACCAAATTTTATTAGTTTTAATAGGTTATATCTTTTCTGACTAATTCAATGGTGCAGCTTTTTCTATATATATTTGAACGTACATTTCTCTTTCTTTTACCATTATACACACTTTTCCTTTACATTTTGTAAATAAATATTTTACCGGTCTCAATTATTTCATTTAGAAGATTATATATGTCACGCCCACGAATCTCGTATTGACTGTGCAAGGGAGGAATCTAGAATTTTTATGTAAGGTCCAATAATTTTACTAGCAATTAGCACTTTTGAGTGACGGTCCCGTAATTATTACATATAAATCATATATCACTCATTTACACAACTGATGTGAAATTTATGGGGCATGACAATATATACATGTACATCCTTAGCTCATACTTGTAGCATTGGAAATTTCATGAATAACATATCATTACCGTGTAAAATTTTAAATAATCATTATTCTTCAACTACTACAAATTCTTAATACCTTAGAGTTTCAAATTAGGCAAAGAAAAAAATTACTAGCATTTTTTGCAACAAAAACCCATTGATTAATTGATGTATATCATATTTAATTTTGGCTTATCAATAAAATTTTCCCAATTTTAATTTGCTGATCACATGAATTTTTTTTTCTCGATTTTTTTTCTCAATTTCAATTTTTCTCGATTTACCAGTTTTTTTGAACAAAAACTGTTAGTCTTAATTTTCTGTATATAAAGTTATGTACACATATGAAAGTACTATCTATTCACACACACACACACACTGTCCTCAAACCCCTAATTAAATCAACGTTTTGACTTAAACCAAATCCTACATATGCCGATTATAGTAATCCTGAAAAGCTATTGACGTCACTTGACCAAAAGGGGAAAAAAAACTCAATAAAGATTTTATTCAAGTAATTTGAGATTTTTTTTTAGTAAGATTTCGATTCGAGTCTTGTAATTATAATTAAAAAAAATTATGATCGAAAGAATTTTATTCATTAATAAATCGAAAGAAGGAAAATGGATAAAAAGAAAGAGGTATATATATCAACTATATCAACTGTACTCAAAATCATACATTTGTGTATATATATATATATTTATCAATAAATATATGTACATATATTGCTTATGATATTTATTTACACACTATTTCCAAGATGTGAGCCTAACGACAAATATCGATTGTCTAAATTGCCTGTCAACTAGAGAAAATTTTTTGGTCGGGAGGATGATAGCCTGTTTCAACTAACTCTTCCCAAACAAATAAAAAAAAACGTTTAGCAATAATTAATATTTAATCAAAATGATTAATTAATATATAAGAGATGTATCTATATATATATATATATATATATATATAACATTAAGAGGAAGAATATAGAGGATGAGAAGAAACAGAGATTTCGTCGGCATTTTGTGGCTTGTGATCGTGTCAACACTCAAACCCCATATTAGGAGTTTGACTTTGAATAATCTCCTTTTCTGTGTCTGACCAATTAATACGTAGTCGCCATTTACGAATATATGATTCATTAAAATCTCCTTCCACCGACGGCTCGGGGCCGGTCACTGTCGCTTCCCCTCCCATTTCTTTCACGATAGTTGAAATGTCAACTTCTCCCTTTTTAGCTTATCTTCCTTCCTTACTCTGCTTTCCCTAGAGGAACAACCTCATTTGCAGTAGAAGGGTATATAAATTTTACCATCCCATTAGACTGCTCGATGCAGTGGCGCGGCTACGTATTGATCGATGTTAATTAATTAGCTGGAAATCCTCATACTCGCCTCTCGATGGAACATATTATTTTGACCGATGACACGAACCATGCGTTTGGCTTATATCTGTACAGGGACTTGGAACTCGCGTCATGGATAATTAAGGCCGAAGCTGCCAGCTATATACTAATTATATTTCAATGCAGATAGGGTATGGGATGGGCGATGATGTGATACAAATACTATGATTCATGAACCGGTCGGGCAGTACGTAATGTGTGATGATTAATTAGACCAGACATCTGGCAAGTCATCAAACGGGGATCAACTTCACCCATACTCACACACACACACACACACACACACACACATATATATATATATATATATTTCACTTCACCAAACAGTCCAATATGGATAGCAAACATGTTGTTCCATTCAAACGCTAAATTTATAAGCACGTCGTTGGTTTTGCTATGATCAAACATTTGTCTCAGATACCATATTTGAATTTTTGATATTTAATATATATAGTATATATTTATATCTATCTGGCATCTGGACGATGATCTTACTGAAAATCGATAAATGTCCCTGTCCCCTTTTCTTCAAACATTCATTCATGATACATAACAGACAAACACCCCCAACGCTCACCTCCTCATCGATCAACAAGCTCCTGTTAGGCAAAAGTTTGCCACGTTTCTCGATGTAATACATACAAATCATGTCAACAAGTCAATATTTATGTGAGAATGGAGATCATGATTAATGGAGCAAACATTTTCTCGGTCAGACCACGATTGAGTTATCATTATCAAATAACTTAAAGTTAATTCTGGCTCGAATATCGATTTGACCTGCGCAGTTTTAGTTTGCAAATAAAGTTTGCTCATCTCGTGTTTAATGGAGTAAAAAATTTGCATTAGTCGCACTCCGTGTATATATATATATATATATATATATATTCTTTTCTTGGTGAAGGACCAAATACTTGTTGAGGAGATTTGGACGTAAAAAGCTTGCGAGAGAAATAAACGTAGTTTAAGGAATAGGATCGTTGATTCATCAAATTAGATAGCGGGCCCAGATTAAGAAATCTAGGTATTAATCAGTGCCCTAATTTTAGGAGCGGTTTGGTTAGAAATAGGCTTGAATTGTTTTGAAAATTGGATATTGATAATTGATGTGATAAACGCGATTAGGGCTATGACGTTAAGTCAGTCTCTCTCTCTCTCTCTCTCTCTCTCTCTCTATCCACGTACATCGTTTAATGAATTCAATTTATATTTCTATAAAATCAGTAAAAAACGTACACATATCTATATCTATCCATATATATAAGTAAAACTCACTTGAATAGTAGTAAATGCTATTATATAAATGTAATTAAATATTTTGAAAAAATAACTATATTTTCATAACTAAAAAATACTTATAGATAGAGCAAATGCTTTGTAAATACAAATATTTACGCAATTAAAAATTAAAAATAATTAATTTTAACTTTCGCACTTTTCAAAGAAAGTTTTAAATTTTTGAAATTGAAAATTACTTAAAATATACCAAAATAAAAGTTGGTATTTTCTGGTAAATTTGTGTTTTTAAAAATTCTATATATAGTCACTTTATGTAGCATTCAAAGAACATTACGTAATACCATCAATCTAAAAAATGTAGGAGAGGTTACTAATTTGATAAACTTATGGTTATATATAAGAAGAAAATTTTTGAAAAATCACATATGATCATATCAAATTTTATTCGCCTAAAAACCATGTAATAATCCCAAAACAACAAATTAGCTCAATAAAAAAATACAATAGATATTAGAATATTTTAGGCTAAAAAAATAATTAGTTATGTTTACATGTAAAGAATGTACCATATGTTAACAATGCCTAATTATTAAGATTATTATTTGAAATTATTAATTCTTCTAATTATAAGAAGTAAATTCATTTTTAAAAATTGTGAAGAGTAATTATTAAAAATAAACCGTGCGGGTTTGAACGCTAATATATATATATATATATATATATATATGGGTGTGTGTAAAACCATATTAATTTTTCCAATTATCTAGCTAAGGTATTTATTATAAATTGACCTTTCAAGCCTACTGAAAGTATGGAACCCAATGTATAGGTTGGGCCATCCATCTATGCTGTCCTAATTAATTTACATCAAAATTTATTGCCTGACGCTTATGAGAGCACGGGATGCCTCTCGTCATCAATAACTCTTATATATATTTATATGTGTGTGTATTGCATATGCTCATCATTTTCTGCGATAGGCATGGACATTTTAATATATGTGGCAAGATATGATAATATACATTATATATATGTGTATATCTAGTTTTGTAAACTATAACACTCATGATATATAGACAACCTTATCTAATTAGGAAAAGGAAAAGAAGAAGAAAGTCTATGCTCGACACTATGCTTGACACATTGAAACCGATAAACTCTACTATTTCAATTAGGACCAATTAATGATACGTACGTCCTGTGGCTATGGGCGTGTTTTAGGTTTTCTATTTTTTCGTCTTAGGTATATTTAAATATATAGGATTTGACTAATTCACTTTGCCTAAATCAGCATACATGGTTAAACACTTGAACTGATAATAACGTAACTCTTGTTTTTTCGATGAAAAAGTGCACGTTCTTGTGGATAAGTGGTCATAGTAGTTTACATAAATAGAAAAATGAAAACCACATAAAAAAAAATGGAGTGTGTATATATATATATGGACATGCCTGCAAGATCATATGGGAATACTGCAAATGAAGGAAATAAAAATAGGAGGAATGCTCACTTGGACGGTAAAGCAAAAGGTAAACAGAATTCATGCGGTGCGGAGACGGCCATGCACGTGAATTCCGCAAAAAGAACACCAACGATGGTTAAATTTGCTCTCTCATTTTCGATTACAAATGAGGCACAAGGCTTACTATAATGAAAAACTAATCATAAATAACTAATAAAGAAGCACATGTAGTCCAATTAAGTATCGAACCTGCAATCTCTGAATCAACAGGCAAGAACATGCGTCACCGTATTACACCCCCTTTTCTTGTTCTCTTATTTTCAATTACACATATATTGCACCTCTATATATATATATATATATATATGTATTTCCAAAAATAAATGAATAAGTAAAAATGACCCAATGAATAATAATTAATTAGTGGTAATTTCTCATATGGCAAATCAAGAAGAACTAGCTTTATCTTTTCTTTTCCTTTTTTGTTTTTGTTTGGCCGTGCAATTGGTGAGTGCGTGTTCTCTACGGAAAAAAGATTGTTCAACTACGTAGTTATTAAGCATGGGCGGTTGATATATATGATGCCCCGCTGCCATATATATATATATATATACACACCTTGCTTGGACCACATCGCTAGAGTTTTCTCTCTGGCTGGTGTTCGCATTACCTTTTCGTTTCGTTTTTATTTTTATTTTTTCCGGATTCATCATTTTCTTTTTTGCTCTTTATTCTTGTAAATGATTTTTCTGATTTGATTTTTAGTATCAATCAACGACGCGAGGCCAAAAAGAAGAAGCATATATGACTTTCCTCATTTGATTTTTAGTAACGCGGAACCACCGAGGACAATTTAAAAAAAAAAAAAAAAAAAAGAGCATCAATTGGAACCACTCATTTTCGTTACATTATAAGACAACGGAACTCATGTTTCCATCGTTTAATTCATTGAACGTTAGGAATTTTGTCGAGCGAGGGTTTGAAGTCTTTCCTTGCTATTATACGTACGCTAAGAAGTTCTGATCATGTGAGCAGCATGCATGCATTTTAATGAATGGAGGTCGTTTCTCTTGGAAACTGATACGGACCTCTTTCTTTTTCTTTCTTTTTATTTTTGTTAATCCGGGGTGTTTGGGCTTCGCCCGACTAATTCTCAAGGTTCCGTGAACCCCCGGCGACGCACGGAACGGGTAATCACGCCAAAAGCGCTCCAGTGGTTCTAAGGGGTTTCGAACCTGAAATCGAGTGGATACTTAAATTTTTCCTTACCACTAGGCCAAACTCCTTGAAGTTTGGTACGGAGCTCTTGTACGTGCCATGTTTGGCTTAATAAGAAAGCATTGAAGCATATTCTAAAATAAGTATGTGGCTTTGATTCCATTACATTTTATGCCCCAACAGATTCTAAACCTTTCCCAAAAAAAGCATATACGGGGCTTTTATATTTTTTATGGTTGTCGATATTTTCTGAGCGATGTTCTGCATATAGTGATTCGTGTTGACGGTCCATATATACAATCAAACCACAAAGGCCTGTGGGCTTAAGAGGTGGACCAGCTTACAAGATTGAGCCTATCAATAAAAACCATTATAAGATTCGGCATAACGATATTTTAGTACTCTTCTTTTATCTCAATATATATTTGTCATATACCAAAGCCTCACTGTCATCAAACCGATCGAGCATATCAAAGATCCCTATTAACATTCATAAACATCAAAATCCGTCAAGTTTTGCAGGAGAATTTCCCTTCCTTTGTCGCAGGTTGGAGTCAATAGCTCGCATGTATGTGCCTGAAATGAAACATTAATTGGTGTACGGTTGGCCCAGCAAAGGCCCACATTTAGTCCACTTCCGCAATTTGAGTCTATTAGGACCTTCGATTGGGCCCCCAGAATGAAAGGTATGGGCCACAACGGCCCAATAGAGGATGCAGGGGGTCGGTTTGGATTGGAAGATACGTGCCAATATCCAGATGGAGATGCTACAGCGATTGACACTCAAAAACAAGTACGAGGACAGGGACCAGTCAGCATCCTGCTGGACTCGACATCGCGGATCTCTTTACTATCACACATCACGGTTGAGACTTCTGGGCGTGAGCACCATCGAGCAACCGAACTTCAGATTCATGTGTCTCACAACTTTATATGTTCTGGTGATATATAATTATCGGACTTTCGGATTGCACAGAACTTCTTTACGATCACCTAATAAATCGATATATGTCCCGCAAGGAGAGCAAGTTCGGATATCAGCAATAGGACTTTGTGGGGTGGGGGGGGGGGGGGGCATGCGGCGGATGTGATCTCCCCGGAAGGTGGGCCACAGGCTTTAGGCCTAAAGCGACCACGGGCCCACCGACCCTCTCAGAAATTTCTAATCTAGAAATCCGCCTTAATTGAAACTATACAAGTACAAATTAATCACACAAATTAAGCCACATGTCGCACCCAATTACCGTGCCCTTTTTTTTATATATATTATTTTATTTGAATTTTATAACTAACGATGAAACAAAATTATTACAATAAATGAATAAAGTGAAAGGAATACCACCAAATTTGTGTACTTTGGGCTCCTCCGCTCAATATGGTTAAATAGGACTTTGGGTGGACAGTGCAACTCATCTGAGATTTAGTGGGTCCCACTAAAATCTTCCCATCCGCGTCCATAAAGCACTCACCACCAATCCTACGGCAGAAGGCTCGGAACCATCTTATCACTAAACCAATCCACACTGTAGCATCGTAAAATACTCATTCTTTGACTTGCCCATTGACTTTGTCGGACACAAGTCGCCCAAATAGAAAAAAATATGCACTTATTATGGGTATACCATATAGCGATGATTACATATTATATATTAATCGTCGTTTGCGTTACATCCAATCAACCCCTTCAAGCAACACAAGGGGCCTCAATCGTCAAGAACCACCACATTACTAGTTGGAGAGTCTCTGAACCATCGATTGTCGATTCGGGACTTTTCTTGATAATACAGTGCCTATGGCACGAATATGCAGAGTAATTACGCGACTTAAGTATTACACTATAAGGAACAGCAAACACGACTCGCATATTATGAGACGACCATGCGTTGAGCGAGGGTAACATGGATTGATCGGCAAAGTCGGGGGTTATTACGCCCGGGGGGGGAGGGGGGTTGGGGGTGATTGTTTTAATGCTGACGGGGGGCGCACTAGGGTAGGGCACATGCGATCCACGTCAAGGGTGGGTGCCAATCACGTGACGTCATCCCCACGGGGTAGGCGGGAAAAGGGGGGGAAGAGGGAGAGGGGAATCTGCCAAATCAGACGGCTGTGGATCGATTCCTTACTTGCATAGGCAGGATCTTTCGGATTGGAGGCATGCGCAAATATGCTTTGTGTAGTGGGCCCGGGTCGCGTATTTCCACCTCCCCCACCACCCACCGCCCACCGCCCATTCCCCCTTCTTCCTATCACATCCATTTCTAATCTCTCCTTCAGTTCTCTCTCTCCTTCACATTCCATATTTGCGGTCCTAATTAAGTAATTCGGGAAGGGATTATAGAAGTTTTGAAATGAATCAAAAGATAATCTACTTTCATTAAGCGATATATTAGATGATCGAAAACAAAGGATCTTGAATACTATTCGAAATTCAGAAGAATTACGTGGGGGGCGATTGAACAGCTGGAAAAAGCCCGGACTCGTTTATGGAAAGTGGAAATCGAAACATAATAGTTTCGAGTGAATGGGTACTCTGACATAGAACAAGAAAAGTTGAATTTGATTAATTCAAGTTATAAGACCTTGGAACAATTAGAAAATTATAAAAACGAAACCATTCATTAGACATAATATACTATCCGACGATTAACCAATGTCTTTCCAAGAAGATGTGCTTTTAAGACATTCATTAATGATCTCAACATGAATTGATTCAAGTCGTTCGATATTTTTATTTAATTAAGGTTTTAAGTTAGAATTACGTTAAAAAAACTACGATTAAAAGAACTTTACTTATCAGTGAACTGACTCTACTTGAGTCTAAATTAGTCAAAAATTTATTGAACTTTATGATATCAAGTGTGTGTAAATAAAAAAAACATTAATTAAGTTTTTCTTTTTAAAAAAATTTTCGGACATGTTTTGTAAAGTTAAGGAAGTGGACCTTCCTTGCCAAAAAATACTGTTACAAAATCCAAGTTGCCAGCCGGATGGGTCGTCAATTAGGTCTTTCTTTTGCTAGTGCATGTTTCATAAGTTCTTGCTTAGTACGTCCCAAAAGCTGGGGATTGATACGAGCATGTCGACATACAAAGAGATCGAAGAGCACTATACACCTTATTACGACATATGTGGTTTGCTTATAATCTTGATTAATTAGCACTGGATATATTTGACTCAAGTAGTACTAAACATCAACTAGCTTCCATTGATCCTATAATATGCATTTTAGTCTTTTACTATTCGACTTGCCAAACGCTATATATCTGCATGGAATGGTTTATGTTAGGTAACTTGCTTACAAACCCCAAGGAATTTAGCTTAGTCGTTAAGGTGCGTCTAAATTTGCACATGATTTCGGGTTCGAATCCCTTTGGGGCCACTGGAACCTTTTTTGCGTGATTATCCGCTCTGTGCCACCGGGGCTTCATAGAGCCCCGAAAATTAGTCGGGCGAAATCTGGACACCCCGAGTTAGCAAAAAAAAAAAAAAATAGCTTGCTTACAACGGTCATGAAAGTCAAACAAGTATTAATACTTCATAAACCTGAGCAACGACATTCGGATATATGGTCGGTCCTCGAAGCAGGTGGGGTTAAGAATCAGCAAAGGTTCACCCGTGATTGTATCATTCGGCCTCATTTATCTCCTATAATTCAGTCGATGGGCCCGACCCTAGGACTTGTATAATAGGTGTGATGATTTTCGACTATGGATTAATATATACAACCGGGGAGTTTCAACAATCTCATGGTTTTCATCAATCGATCGTTGGAGAAGGCCCTGGTAACGGGGTCTAATGGTAGCTAATCGTAGAAGGCAGGTGAGTTGGGCATGGGACCAAACCAAAGGAAAAACGAAGAAATTGCCCCCACGTCTGACGGCGTCCATTCGCTGCTGCTATATATATATATATATATATATGTTTGGTTTGATTTTGCTACATTAAACGCATATGCATATATATGTGTTATATATTTTATATATGAACTCTTTCGCACTAGCGTTGCTGCTTTACTGCTAACTAATATATAGAATTTTGTCACTTCCTCTGTGTAGTGCTTTCTACTTTGTTACGACGACTACGACCTCTAACAACAAATACATGTCTAATTCTTTAATTTCCCTTCAATTCTTCTCAAAAACATTCATTTAAAAAGATACATATATATCTACTCATTTACGATTTCATTAAGAAACGTACGTAAAGAAAAAGGAACTTAATATGAAATTTCGTATCTTTTAAGTTAGATATGGTTATGACTTGCACAGAAGTCCCTTCATATCTTTATTGAGAAATTCGTCATTTTTATTCTCCACTACAGTATCTTCAGAACCTCCTCCTCCTCCTCCTTCTTCTTCTTCTTTCTTGGGTTATAAGGGAGACCCATAAAATTAGTACTTAAGAACCTTTTTTTAGCAATATCACTAGGGCCAACATCCAGTTTTGTGTAATTTAATTTCTTTATAGGCTTCGGCCTCCTTTCATGGAAAAAATTATATGGTTGTGCTCAATTACTCATGTCAGAATATCATATAATATCAGAAAGCATGTTCGATATATCGAACATATGCATTTATCCTCTATTTAATTAAATTCCATTCGTTTTGGGGCCTTGAAAAATAATCCAATCCTTGCATGAGCGTAGTATTTAGTAATAAGTAATTAAAACACAGCATATCTAAAATATTAATAGTTTAGAACATAAATTATGGTATATATTATATCGAAAACTCTTATGTAATTAAAATTTTATCTCCATGAATTGCGAAAGTAATGTCCGCCACAAAAAAAAAATTTCTATCGAAAAAAACTCTCATGTCATCTAAGTGTAAATTCAAAATACTGGAATAACTTTTTAAATTAGACGATAGTGATTATATTAAAATCTCACATCCCCCTCCTCTAAAGGCTCCTCCGGAAAAATAATCACCAACTTCCATCTTGGAAAAATTGCGATCTTGTAGTCATCGCTCCAATCTTGACGAATAGCTTTGTGTCAACACTTAAAACGGCATATACTCTACAGGACGTTGATTGCAAGATTGATGCTCTTATTATCATCATCGTATAACTACGTACTTGCATGTACGGGAAAATGATGAGAACATATTTTCCCGATCAAGTCGTCTCACACATGCACGTAGCGTTTAGCTAGTAGACATTTCTGAACATATATTTCTCCAGATTTAATACGAGGAAGCACAATTATTAGCATTGTAGCCACAAAACAACAAAAAGCAGAAGGACTGACCTGAAGAGTTTACACAAATACAAGGGCATTCCCGTCCATCTGCTCTCACAAGCAGAGAAGAGCCATCGATATGTCCCAGTGTTTGGTGCATGCTTAATGATGTGTCATGATGGACTCAAGCCACTGGATTTCCTCCACGTGTGCATGCGGCCTGTATAATCCCTCTAGCAAGATTGGACCGTTGATTTTGATCACCGGCTAGCTGGTGCAAGAAGGCCATATACACGATGATGATGACGATGAGTAGAACAATGTTCCAGATCATGTGGGCATAATATAATAACCCCTCTCACAGGGAGAGGTCCACGTGCCACGTGCTGATGGGTTTAGCTCTCCGAGTGGACTCCACCGGGGTGATGAAGACACCGGCAGCCGTGTGATCCTGGAGACCAGAGGCGGGCCCACTAACGTGCCACGTATCAGCCAATTAGGTCGGGATCATGGGGTCGAAGCTTAAGTGCGAAGAGTGTATGTACTGATCACTGGGGCTGCGGCGTACATGTCAATCGTGCATGCTTCCAATACACACACACAAATGTGAGTGTGTGTGTATATATATATATATATATATATTTTTTAGTTACTCATCAAATGTTGCGTACATGGATGTATGTATGCATCTATATATTACGAATATATATGGACTTATATATATATATATATTATGCTATATATATCCATGTGGTTGGCTCTATCACAGATGGTAATTAAATAATTAGAAAATCAAAAGAGAAAATAGACTTTCATTTATTTATTTATTTATTCAGGAAATAAAGAGAACAATTTTAGTGGAAAGGGACCGTAGAGAGTACAGCAATGGAGGACCTTTGAGATTCATGAATGCGCAGCTTGATTGATAGTGTAACAGAAAGTGCAAATTGATATATTAATCGTAAAAGTTGGCAAGTGTCCTAACTAAAAAAGCAAAACTAACAAAAACAAAAAGTAAACAAATGTGTTCGATCAGAAATAAAGTCGATAAAAAAAAAGAAATAAAGTCGATGAAGTTTATATATATATATCTTATATATAATAATTTGGGAAATAGGATTCGATGTAATGACATTCTACCTCCATTGATCTACAAAGTTCCAATCATATTGATTTTCGGTTAGGTTCTTGCTGTATCCCCCCACGCATTATGTATCGAATACATATTGCACAAGCTGATAAGTTATATGTAATAAGTCTGATTTTGTTTATCAGTTATACTTACGCAATAGATCTTGAGGTCTATTTGTCAAGTATAAAAAAGGGGAGCAGGTCATCATAGTAATATGTCTGATGGTGTAAATGGAGCTCTTAGATTTATCTTGGAGTCAGAAGTTGTGCATTATGAATAGTTATTAATAAACAAGGGCTGGCTTTTACAGTCGCACATCTAATATCTCGATGATACATCGACACGATCTTTGTATATTAATACGCGTTAATTATATGAACGCTCGAATTATTTGGACATATATGCATCAGACTATTCATATAATTGTTAATTGGGAAGCTTAAAATCACTTTTTTTTTTCTGCATCATATGATACCTAGAAACTATATAAATCCTATGATTAATTCAAGTTTGAATAGGGTGGATCCGCTAAAGGATAAAAGTCTTGTAATCATAAATTTTCTCCGTACACAGTGCTTAAATTTAAAATCTTACTTAAGATCGAGAATAAATGTCAAATCAGCTGAAAACTCACGTTGATTAAATTATTTCTTTTTATTTAAATACTTGAAAATATTCATCCAAACAATTAGTTCTAACAATTAATATATGTAATCTAGACTGCTGGCAGTATTATGTCTTTAACAAGTCTTGTTATGAATGTCGATAGTGTGTTCGAGGGTATATTATATGTCTTTTATCCTTAACCGCGAACGAGGTGCCGAAATAATCGACGACAGTGTGAAGACAAAGGTGAATATGTAAAGTAGATCATGTCCATGGCCAATGTGTTCAAAATTATAACAATTAATAATCCCACAGTAGGTACATCTAATCTAATCTAAATTTCTCACTAGCTGGAAGATTTAATGCACAAAACATTCTCTCAATTTGAATTAATTATAATTATATTATATTAGGGCAGAACAAGAATTTCCTCTCTCTCTCTCTCTCTCTCTCTCTATATCCCCACAGACAAAATAATGCACACACATAAAAGAAGGTCTACACAGTCTTCAACATTCTCTTTTCCTGCAGAACTCTCTCTCTCTCTCTCTCTCTCTCTCTCTTCATCTTTCTCAGAAGTCTCCCCAGTCTCTCTCTCTCTCCATCTCTTCCACTGTGTTTGTGAAGCTAAGGAGCTCCAAAGTTCCAATTCAGCTGATCATCTTCTTCTTCGTCTTCTCCATCCATGGACACAGCTCAGTGGCCACAGGTGAAGATCTCTCCCTTCCTTGTTCTGTACTTGATCTGATGAACTTATGTATGTAACTTCAATTGCTTCCCCATCTTGAGAAATCATGAGTCTTATTTTGTTTAATTGCACTTTTTTTCCCCCAAAGACAAAAGAAATGCATACATATGATGTTTTTCCTTAATTTATGTGTGTGTTGATGTCCACAGCACTGCAAAGCATACCAACTGATCTATATATCTCTTCAAACTTTACCTTTTACTTTTTATAATTTTCTAATAAAGCAAAAGAACCCAGAAAAAATTTCAATATATATGTATATATATTTATATGTAGGTGTGTGTGTATGTATGTATGTAATCTTTAAATTCAACTGCCCTTTGATGATGCAAGCCATGAGAATCCTAAAAAGTAGCTAATTCATTCTACCCTTTGTTCTTGTTCTCTTGTTTGTTTTCACTATGATGTTTTTGATAGTCCTGATGATTGTTATGGACACATTTGTTTGGCCATTTCTCTTGTCCTCTCTGCCCTGTCCTCATCAGGAGATTGTGGTGAAGCCGTTAGAGGAAATCGTAGTCCCGATCCCGAACACGACAACCTTATGTGCTCCGAAACAGAGCGGCAGCACTAGTACTGGCAATAGTAATGGCGTGGAGAGGAAGCCCCGGCCGCAGAAGGAGCAAGCCCTAAATTGCCCTCGGTGTAACTCCACCAACACCAAGTTCTGCTACTATAACAACTACAGCCTCACTCAGCCCCGCTACTTCTGCAAGACCTGCCGCCGCTACTGGACCGAGGGCGGCTCCCTCCGCAACATCCCCGTTGGCGGAGGCTCCCGCAAGAACAAGGGCCGCCCCTCCTCCTCTGCCTGCTCCACCTCATCCACGTCCACATCAACCTCATCTTCCTCGGCCCCGCCACCAATGATCAACCCCCTCCTCGATCCCCACCACATGATGTCAGCCTCTAAGATGAGGGTTTCATCCTCCTCTGCTGCCACCGCCGCCGCCATGTGTAACGGTCAAAACCCTAGCAAGGGTCAAGGTCAAGATCTCAGCCTCGGGTCGTCCCTGGAGCTCTTGAACTCGAAAGGGCTGCTGAGCTCGTTCATGTCTATGCCGCTCTCGGTCTCTCATGACCCCAGCGGTGTCTACACTCCGCCGCCACCTCACGGACTGTTCCCGGGATTTCAGGACATGAAGCCTGCCTCTGGGCTTGGGTTCTCGCTCGACGGGATGGGAGGAGGGTTCCGGAGTGCCCTACAGGACAGTGCTGGTAATATGGACAATGGAGGTGGGAGGCTTCTCTTTCCCTTTGAGGAATTAAAACAAACCAATGATTCAGTGGAGCATCACCAGGACAATAGATCAGGAGATAATCATCAACACCAGCAGCAACAACAAGCATCAGATCATCATCATCATCCTAATGGGTTTTGGAGTGGAATTTTGGGTGGAGGATCATGGTAAAGATCAGTCAATTAAGTTCATAAAACTTAAAAAAAAGAAGAAGAAGAAGAAGAAGAAGAAGAAAAGAGTAATTAAATATTATTTGGGTATTTATTTTTTTTTCCTTTCTTACTTTTTATTGGGTTTTTAGTTCACTTTTTCCCCCCTTTTTTGATATGATCACGAGGTTCTTTTTCTTCCCTTCCTCTTTGATGGGTGTTGATGGATTTTGTTGGATGCTAACAGATAGGCTCAATATGTGTTTCTTCTGATCTCTCTATGTGGTTCTGTGTCTATATATATATGCATATGTATATTTTGTTTATCAATATTGCATCTTTGTCATTCATAATGGAACATGTTAGGAATTGAAATGCTAGCTCAGGGATATGATGAGCTGCCATTCTTAAAGTTCCATCTCTAACCCTAAAATTCAGAAGTCCTCCCTTATTAATTTTGCCCCGGAAGAATATTTTTCCCGCTGTTTCGATTCAAATCATGGTTATCTCAACATATGGATGGATATATAAAAGAAGGCAGCTAGCTAGTTTATCAACTGAGCTCAATTTTAAATTGGAGCGCAAGAAAGTAAAGGGAAGTGATGATGAACTTTTTTCTATGGGGCCATAAAGAAGTTTCATCTTCTTTTTTTCCCCTTCCATTAGAAACTAGTTAGAGCAGAGGGGCAGCCCAGTTTTATTTATTGGGGCACTCCAATTAGGGGCTTTGGACAGTGAAGGGAATTATTGAGGGTGCAACATTTGGGAAATATATATGAAAGTTCAAATGACATATACACACACATACACACACATATCATATATTATATAATTTTGTGAAGCTTCTCCTGCAGTATGGCTTTATTTTGAATCACTTCTCTCTCTTTCCATTCCTCTCTTAAGCTGCCTTTAAAGTGGGGGTGGTGTCTCGTTTATAGTACTTGTTATGACAAGCCAACATGGAAGTACACTTTCGTGAAGAAGCTGCACGTAGCTTAGAGAAGAAAGCCCAGGTAAAAAGATCAGAAACCCTATCTTTCTCACATTAGCCAGTTCACCTCCAATCATTGATGATTGAATTTTGCTTCCCCCGTAATGAGATCCGCCCGAAAATTTCGTAATCTATTGTTAATAATACAAATCGTGACTCTTCATGATGGGCGCGCGATTATATATTATCCCGTTTAATCAAGGAAAAGTTAATTAGTCTGCCACAATCATGCTCGTTATTTGATGATCGGCATAGGGAAAAACTAATTGGCAGCCTTTCAATGAAGGGGAGCTCTTTCTTTCGTGATTGCAAGACGATTAAGCATTTATACATAAAATTGCCTTAACTAGTTAGGTTGTTTTAGGTCTAGCCAAGGATGACCCGAGCTTCTCCCATGTGAGAAGATCGATTCTGAGTATCGTTCTGTATGCTCACTTAATTCTTGTGAGAAAGTAGATCAGACGTATTTGAGAAATTGATGATGCCGCATTGCGTGAAGGTTGATTTAGGGGCTGTGCAGTAGTAAAAGGAAAATGAACCTGCCACGACCAAAAGCTCACCTGCTGAGTTCTGTATCTGAAGTGAAAATACTTTAATTCGAGGGGGGAGAGAGAACATATTGTATATGCTTATGTGTAGTCGTTGATAACTAATAACTAATTAAGGAAGACAAATAGTTTCACAAATATCAGTTGAAGTTATGTATCACTGCGCTTCACCTTCGATGATAATAATTGATTGAAATCATTTTGCTTCAATTCAAGAAAATGATTAATACAGTGATATACGCTATCGTTTAGCAATTTAAAGATTTCGAATTTGTTCAGGTTTTGACTCCTATTTCACTAAAAAAATTTCAAATTTGATTTCATTCGTAATATTACGTCACATGTCTTCTTTATAATCAGAGAAAAATAAAATTATTTTACTTCCATACCATGTTTTCCTTTTTTTAATAAATGGAAAATAATAATTATTGTAACCAAAAAAAAAAATTAATTGAGAAGAGACTTATGAGGGAAAAATCAGACACAGGCGCCTCTTTTTATATTTCGACAATAAGAAAGACACATAAATTTAATATAACGAAATGAAATAAATCAAAATAAAACAACACATAAGCTTATGATCCAACCTAATATCTTTTTGTTTGGAACGGTGCCTTATCGCCCTGTATAAAGACCCTTCCTCCCAGGTGCCATTTTTTTTTTTTTATGTCGGGAGTATTGTTATGGGGGGCCCACAAAAACATTCCCCTCGGCAAGTGTGCGACGAAGAGAGAGAGAGAGACATTATACTTCCCACTAACTTCCCATCCATCTGGATCTTAATAAGTCGTCCCTTCGCCTTACTTTTTCACCCCCCCTCGTTCACATGCGACCCAATCCTCCCCCCTCCCAAACTATTATACTTTACCTTAGAAATTTACATTTTTCTTGGGAAAAAAAAAAGGCTGCTTATATCTCTGCATGTATATAAGGTGTATATATATGTATATATGTAGTGTTCAATCTTAATGCAAGTGTTCCTGCTCTAACTTTTGAATGGGACATGCACTACAAGAAAAATTTCCGTCAAAAGCAATGAGAGAGAAAGTCTCGTGTACTTATGATAATGCGAATTCACGGTCTCTACGATAGCTTAACGAATTAAATGCTTCTTGCTCTTGACATGGCATTACATTCTCGATTGGTATTTCAACTAATTTATTGCGACAGAGCTTTAGACATTTCCGTGCTTCATTTGAATTCAAGAAATGAGAAAGAAGTCTTCTTTCTCGACTCAAGGTTCAGTACTTAATTATCACATGAGAATCGAAATCATCAAATAAGGTTTCTTCTAAAATTAAATGTCCTGATTAATGTAGAATTTGGAAGTCTAAAAAACCCAGAGCAAGAGCACAAATTAAAAGTAGAAGAATAGAGGATAGCTTAACTCCAGTTATAATTGCATTTAGTTTAGTAGATACATAGTCGCTGCAAGCACAATTACTACAATGTGAACCTCAAACTCATTGCAGACTCGCGATATAAAACCGGCTTAAGCTCGACTGATTATATCTTTTTGTAATATTTGATCGCAGCTTGAAGCTCGAACGGATGTCTTTTAGACTCTCTCTCTCTCTCTCTCTCTCCCCTTATCAACTGGCAAGAGTATATACTCTAATCCGGAACTAAAGCTCAAAAATTGATTGTCAGGCTCGAGTTGGAGTGGAATCGGCTCGCTTATCAACTCGAGCTTGAACTTATTGAGTCAAATATTATGGATTTGATCGCTAATTACTCCTATATCCTATATATCCAAGTGCTGGACCACACTTGCCCACATTACCCTCAGTTAACTTTTTCCTTTTGAGTTCCATGTTTGTTCATGAGGGCACTCTGCGACAGCGTCCCAACCCCACTGACCATACAAAAGGAAATGAACAATATCGAATGTTAGTGGATTAATTGCATGTCGGTCAGTAATGATTCCCACTGTCTTTCAGTCAATGAAACTTCTTAAATGCACTGAAAGGATTCATCTAAAACCAATCTTAATCATCTCCTACGTTTGACTGGTCTTTTGGCCTTGCGCCTATATAGTTCCGGGACCTTTTAACGTAACGGTTGGATCAGTCCCTAACAGTACTGAGGCTTAGTACACCTAAGATCGGACATAAATTTTCATACACGCGAGAGTCGTCATTTGATTGCTCATTTTTTTTTACGATTTCACTAATACTTTCCTACCATCTTTAGCAAATAGCTCGACGTTGTATATGTTTTGGGGGCAAGAGCTCTCGATCGAATAGAAGGTAGGATTATTTGACTATTCAAGAGACTGACCTTTCGTCATGATTCGAATGCCCCACTTCTTGGTAGCTCCTTTGATTCAATCCCTATCGTATGAACAAATATAATTTCATGGAGCGGTCAGCTCTCTTTTTGGTTTACTTTTTTGGCTTTGAGGGAGGAAGGGAAGAGAAGAGAGGGTTCGATTATTCGATTACGTTTCTTTTGCTGTAACCCACTCAGAGGGCATAATAACTGGTGGATGTTTGGATCGAATACAGGGTGGCGCCACCCCTAATCACGGCCTCCTTCCACGCCTTTTTCATTTTTTTTATGCAATTATATATATATATATATTAAATAGCGAAACGAAAAGACGGGTTTAATAAAGCTATGCCATGTGTCATCCTATGATTAACAAGTGGTGTCGTATGTTAAGCTCTTAGCTCTCTATTAATTACCTCAATTTCGCTAATCTTCTCTACCCTCTTTAATGCTTTAATAATTAATGCACAAATATATAAATTGATTTATAACGATAATATATTAATATCAATTCAATTTAATAAAATTATTACCATTTTCCAATTCTCGATGCAACGAGTAAACATAGAATATCTATGAACTTTTAAAAATTTTTATACCAACATTAAATACACTTAAAAATATATGAAAAATAATATAAGTGAATTGATCTAAGAGTCTGTACAATTTAGTGATAAATATATATTTGAAATTTGCTTAATTAAAATTATTTCCTTTTCTAATTTTCAATTCTACAAATTGTTAATTATATTCTTGAAACTACAAATATGATTTTTTTCAGTTTAAAAAGGATAGGAAAATATTTTTTTTAAAATTTTTGCACTCAAGTAATTAGTTACATAATTGAAATTGTAAGGAGGTTTGGAATATTAAAAAACTATCACAAGCTCTATGTTAATATTAAATATACTGAGAAATTAAAAATGATGTTAAAAGATTTTATATATCTAAAAATTCATTAAATGAATGGAATAAATTTAGCTTATGCTTTTACTAAATTTACTTAAAATTGAAAACATTTAAGTTTTATGAGTAACTTATTATTATATAAAGGATATAAATATAAATATTTTCTACAATTTCGATATTAAAAATTAATATTTTTTAAACTAAAAGGTATTAATTAATTACTTTGACTAAAATAATTTTATTTCTACGATCTAATCTTATTTATAAAATATATAAATTAATGCTTTTTAGGTGAATAATATTAATTTTATTTAAATAAAGTATTTAATAGAGTAAATCTAACATGATGAATTTAACATTTTTTAGGATAATTAAAGAGTTAATTCTATATTTACAAACTAATCAATATTTTTAAAGATTCTATAATAAATTATAAAAATTTCGGCCACGAATAACACTTTCGCGCAACGAGCGGATGAAGTGGCTAGTTATTCATTTATTTTTTGTATAACTTTCTTTAAAAAAGAAAATTTATGTTTCCAATCCATGACAATTGAAAGTGAAAAATTATCGACGTGAATTCGGGTCTTGTGAATAAAAAAAAAATCTACCATGAAAGAGCTTTATTATAATGGGTAGATCCAACTTGAAATAAATTAGTCGGAACCTTCCGACTTCTATTTTTGCACCCTTAGGCTGGAATAACATTCATTAACAACCTCAATTCCTTATTATGGGAGAATGTAAACTAGGTCCTGGCGCATTGCACGAGATTTGACTTTAGTGATGATAAAAAAAAAATATCAATCCATAACTGGTTATAATAGTTGTTTATTCTTACTTTGTTAATAATTTTTAATTAATGCCTAAATTAAAAATAATAATTTCTTCGCAATTATCCCATTTGACTTAATAATAATTATTTCTAGATATATAGATTTTATTATAAAAATATATAATATTAATAATAATAATAACAACAACAATAATAATCTCCCCAGCAATTATCCTATTTGGTTTACCAATAATGATGATGATGATGATGATTCAAATAATAATCATTTTAGTGGAGTTATGGAAATATTAAGCATACGAACAGTTGGTAAATAAGAAGCCCTCATTTTGAATTTTTGAACAAATAGTGTATATGGTGAACGCCGCATCAATTATATATAATATATAGATTTGGTTGACCAATAATTATATATATATATATATCTCATTTTTCTTAATAATAATAATAATAACAACAACAATAATGATACAAAATAATAATCATTTTAGTGAAAATTATGGAAACAATAGAAAAAATTGAACAAAAAAATAATAATGAGGAAATTAAACATTCGACCAAATGTAGAGAGCTGAAATTGTACTTATTAAATTTTTGCACCAGGTTGCTAATATCATCTATCTACTCCGAACCAAAGCCGGGAAACACAAACTTAGGGGTGCATTAGTTGATGTGTACATACTATAATTTGCCCTTTTGTTGTCCTTTCAATTGTGATCATGCATGTTCTCAATTATCATTCCGAGTCCCCACTTTAGGTACAAGTAAATTCAGCCAAATTAAGCGGGGAAAAAAGCAGTTAGGGTACAAGGACAACTCGTTTTTACCAATTGCGCATATTCGACAAAATTACTGAATTATAGTCTCAATCAAAATGAACCGGTGTGATACCCTTAGCATGTTTATGCCACCGATACATGATATACGTTCAAGAGTCATAGTTTTAGCTCACGAACTTATTAATGAATTAGCTGGTGATAGCCAGCTGATCGCGACATGGACATATAGTCATCTTGAGATGAAATTGGGTCCAAGGACGGCGTAATTACAAGTCCAAGTCCAAACTCACGACCTCCTCATTTTCATAGGCTATCTGTATTGATTAAAGTATGAACTTAAGATGTAGCATATACATATAGATCACTGACTCGGATCCATTTTCGTTCCTTCCATACCATTAAGTGCGGATAGTACAGGTTAAAAATTTTTACCTGCCACTTGTGCTTATTATGGCAATTCTAACTATACATAGAAGGACGAAAATTAATACTCGCATTGCAATCCCCGCCTTGGACTTTCATTCGTCCTTTATGATAAAACTTAAAACTTGAACTACCCGTCCCGAGGATTCAAAATATTTGTTAATTGTAGCTACGAAGAGTCCCTTAATCAGGAAAAATAATCTTATACGGTCGTTTCTTGTGATGTAGAAGCAAAAGTTATAATGAGCATAATCATTCGAAGAATGAATCCCCCAATTGTACAGAGAGGGAATACAACCCATCTGCACATGTACATAAAACATAAAATGGCACCAACATGATGTTCACTTCTCATCAAAGTAAATAACACCTCCTTCCCAACAAGATCACGCATGATGACGCCTGTTACTTAAACGATACCTAGAAGTTATCATTTCTATGGGGCAAACTCAGTGGACTTTAATCTCTTTCCTAATCAGTGATCGGCATTTATCCCAAATATACGGACCTTGTGCATGTTAGGGAACTTCGCCACCACTAAGATTAATACTGCCAGCGTGTTGAAGAAGAGCATCGGGTTTTGGTAATCTGTTGTGTGGGAAGCTATCAAGTACCTGCAACATGAAAGAGAGAAGGATATGAACTTTTCTTTTCACTAAGAAGGCAAAAGCATGTGCAGTTCTTAACAATCTAATTCCAACATGACTAGACCCAGGTAAACCCAATTGGTATCAACGGAAAATAACACCAATCATCCTTAGGGCTAAAAGTGTCACAGGAGTTAAAAGCTCTGCCTATGAGTCTATCAATTCCTCCATTGAGAAGCATGATACAGTATTTTATAATAGCCAATGAAAAGAAAATGGCAAACACGGTGAACTATCAAGTTGGAGAGACACTCCACAGTGCAAAAGAAGGCCAAAATAATCCAAAACTACTATTGGAATAAAAACATAAAAGTAAGCTTCAAGGTTATACTTATTTCTATAAAAAAGGAAAGAAGACTTTGGAGCATTGCATTGTTGTCAACCGGGACATCAATATTTTCCAAATAGTTCTTCACAGTTTGCTCGCACATCAAATAAACTTTTAAAAGGGAACAATCATGTCGAAGCCTCCACTCATGTCGCAGAGAAGATTATGAGTTTATAGTTGGGCATGGTTCATGGATTAAAACAGAAAGTGGAAAGATGCATGAACTCCATCACGAAAACTAAAGAAAGAGGAAAATGGAAAGTAAGTTCTGAATTTGCTATTATGAAATTTCTATCTCTAATAGGTGGATCCAGAAGACAGGATAAGCAGTAAACAACTTTAACAACCAAATTTGTGCAATTAGATAATCGCTGTTTCATTCAACCAAATATGTAGCTTGCAGTACACAGAATTTAAGGAATTAAGTGTCTAAAGATAGATATTGTGACAACAACTTACTTGACGTCCTGATGCAGGAAGGAAGGGTTGGCACATCATTAAAAGGGTAATTATCCGAAATTAGCGAAAGCAAGGTATTGACATGACATGTAGAGCTAAGGCACTATCTTGTAGAAAAGGACACTTCTTTAAATCTAGTGGGCACATTCACATAGACAGCAACTACAGTGATAACAACTCGACGGATGTTAATGTATGGCAGCATCGATGTAGGTGACAAGTACTTTTCATACCAGATTTAAAGAACATCCATTTCTTTCTGCTCTTGTAAATCACAATTAAGACTGAGACAATTAAACCATAGTTAAAGAGCCAATCTACTTACAGCACAACAGGTACAACTGTCAAGAACTTCCTATTTCGAGTAAGTTGCTTGCCGTTGTCAATCTGCTCCCACCAAGTCAAACCGTTGTAGATGCCTTGATCATCAGAAAATGGTGTTCCTTTCTTCCAATGGAAGAAATGATAAGTAACCTGGAGATGCAAGGCAGTGACAAGATACATGGGTCACCCGCTCAAGCATAGAGCTGAAAAATTACAAGCATGCACCGGGAAAACAAAGAAATAATTGCATGACGAACCAATCTGATAACTAGTTACAGTCTGTGAAGATGTTAGCAGACCGGCATCACATGTTGCAAGCAACAGCAGATGTACTAGAAGAGGAACCATCTTTTAAGAAGAACCATATTTCATGTTCTCCATCACCTCTCCAACGAGAAAGAAAAAGAGACAGAGTGAAAGCATATTAACTTAGATAGTACAAAAGCTCAAATTAATTATTGAAAAAAATATTAGCATCCTAGACCAATATGGGCACCCAAGAGATAAATAAAAGAGCAAGTATTCAAAAAAGAAATTTATAATAATTATATCGAAATTCTCCAAGAGTTAAAACGCTGTACGCCGTCAAGGCTTAATCATCGCACGTGGAACAACACTGTCTCAACCTGCAATCGACTTGACTTACATCCCCAAATAGAACGTAAATCGTATGCAAAGAACGGAAACAGAGGATTACACCAAGAACAGAATGAGTGAAAGTCGTCAAATGCATGGCTGAAATTGTTCAAAATTATTTGGTACATATCCTGCGGATGGCACAAAAAGGCAACTAGAGCAGATGAAAAGGCAACATCTCCAATAAAGGGGTAAAAGCAATTGCAACAGAGATCGACAGAAGTCTCCAATAATCTCGTGCGACATAAACTTTCTACACCGAGTCCATGAAATAGCTCTGTTAACTATGCTACCAAAAAGCAGCCCTAGGAGATCCATTCCCGATTCCTCAAGATAGCCACCTGAATAACATACCATCACCTCAAGTCCCAATTTTTCGAATTTCGATTGCCAATCATAGTGCAGATAGTGCAGAGGCACTACCAATTGGCATAACCAATCAACATGATAAAAGAGGCATTCACAGTAGCGATCCCATTGCTATCACACCCATGTAATGAAAACCAGCCCACAAGGTGGGAGAAACGGGATGTGAATGCATACCAGGAAGTGGGAGAGGTGGACGAAAGTCCAGGCCATGCCGGCGGAGCAGCCGAGGAGGGACAAGGCGAGGAGCCAGGAGATGAAGAGGATGAGTATGTAGGTGATCCACACGCCGGGATAAGTGAACCACTCCGTGTTCTTGTTGAGATCCACCGGCGGCACCGCCTTCACGTACATCTCCCCCTTCCGTCCCTCTCACTAAGAAACCGAGCAGATTGATCAAGGGGACCGATTCCAATGGCGGACCTGAACGAATCCTACCACTCGACGGAATTGCAGTAAGCAACCAATCAACTGTTCGAATAATTGCCTCAGAGAGTAAGATAGAGAGGAGGTAGGTGGCGATCGTTCACGCCCTTCCTTCGCAAGCAAAATCAATTCCCGCAAAAAAACAAAAAAAAAACAAAAAAAACAAGAAGAGGAAAAAAACAATTTATGTTTCATTTTACCTTGGCAATTTCCGAAAAAACAAAAATAGTAGCCAAAAAGAAATATTGATAGTGGTCATCTGGTTAATGACACAAAATCTATAGGATTAACTTTAAAAAAAGAAGCATATATTTTACCTTTTTTCCTAAATATAATAAAAAACCGAAGTTGCTACAAATTAAATTTAGAACTTTCAAAATCAATTTTTGTTTATATTAAGCTTCCATTAATTTTTTTAAAAATAAAAATTTAAATAACATTAAGAAAATGATAGAAAGAAAAATATATACAATAATAGAGTAGAGCAAGTAGAAGCTAGCCGCTGTGCGATGTTACTATAACCTTACTAAGGTGGCCACAGCCTTCGGCCCGACATTGTCGAGATTTTATCATTCATTTCTTCCTTAGAACAAACTGGCAAATTCCAATGTGATGGCAGATTAGGGCCATCTACCACTGCCTGTAACTCCTCTTCAAGCATCTCCCTTTTTATTTATTTTTTTCTTTTCAACTATCTCAATTTCATGTCCTCTAAAATTAATTTTTATTTTTTAAAGATAAAAATTTATTTTTCTAATGAAAAAGTTAATGGAAGTTGGAAGTGACTATACATAAAACAATTTTAAAAGTGCGTATTTAAATTTGTAAGTTTCATTTTTTTTGTTATATTTAAGAAAGAGAGTATAGTTGGGTTTTATTTTAGAATTAACTCAAAATATATTTCTATCGTGTGTGTGTATATATATATATATATATATTTTTTTTTTTTAGTTATACTAAAGAAGAAAATCTTAAAATTTTCCACATTAATAATGAAAGTGCTTAGAAATTAAAGCGGATGCCCCTTTTTTTTTGTTATAACCAATAGTTATTTTATATTAAGTTTTTTTGTTTTCCTGTAAACATTTTCATTTCCATTCTTGTTCATTAGCTATTCATTCATTTATTTGAAAATTTTAAAATTAAATAATATAAAAAATTATAAAAAAGGAAAAAAGAATTCATGATAATGGAGGGAGCAAGCATAGGCCAGTGGGACACGAGACTGAAGACGTCACAAACTTAAGTGATGGGATTCGTTGTCGGCCCACCAAAATAAATCTCCCTCTGCTCACATAATAAATTACCAAATCTCGTTGTGGTTTTGAGCAAGGCCTACACCACCATACCTAACTCCTTTTCTAGCATATTAAAATTTATTTATTTTTTCTTTTTAATTTCCCCAATTTTATATTTCTAAAATTATTTTCATTTTTAATTAAAAATTATTTCCCTAACATAAAAGTTAATGAAAGTTAAAAATGTCTATGAACATGACAATTTTGAAATGACGTGCTTTAATTTTTAATAATTTTCACATTTCATTGTATTAAAAAAAGAGAGTAAAGTATGGAGTATTTTTTATTGAAATTAATAATTTTCTTTATTACATTAGATGATAAAAAAATATAAAATTTTAAAAGAAAACTTAATGATACAGTCTTGTGCAAACGTACCTTAATAAGTCCACTCGATGGCTGATCCATTATTTCATATTTAGTTCTCAACTAATAGGAAAAAGCTATGATATTTCCGTAGTTTGGCAACAAATTGTTCCACCAAAAGCCAACCATAGCAAGACTATTTGGCAACAATTAACTGTACAATTTTGATACAAAACCTTCTGCTGATGTAAGCTTTTTTTTTTTTTACTGATGTAACGATTTGGCATAAAAATAATAATAGAATCAAAGCGCAGTGGCACATGCCCTTACGTGATAATCTAAAAGTTCTATGTTCGATATTTGAAAGGACTATCCGTGCCATTTATTAATTATTAAGAATTCTATTTTATTGTACTATACTCATGAAACTCCTTATGTAATCGAAAAATATAAAAATAATAATCGAGTACAAAATTCTTTTATTTTGTAATAATGTAGTACAAAATCCGAACGAGATGAGAAGCAACCCACTGGGAAGGAAGTGACTAGAGGTGGACGACAGTCCAGACTCCAGGCCATGCCGGCGGTGCAGCCGCGGAGGGACAAGGCAAGGAGCCAAGAGATTAACAAGATGAGTTCATGGGTGCCCGACATGCCGGGATAAGTGAACCACTCCGTGTTCTTGTTGATATCCACAGGCGATATAATGCCGCTTTCACGTACATCTCCCCCTTTCGCCTCTCTCTGGACAGAGCTGATCATATTGATCGAGTGAACCGATTCCAATGGCGGACTTGAACGAATCGCTTTCACTCCATGGAATTGCAGTCTGCAAGAATTGCCACAGAGAGAGAGGGAGGAGATAGGTGGCGATCCATTCTATTAACGCCTTCACAAGCAAGCAACAGCAATAATAATCCCTGCAAAAAAAAAAAAAAAAACAGAGAGAGAGATTGTGTCTGTTTATTATTATTATTTTTCCCTGTGTTAATCTTATTTATGTCTTTTATTTACCTCGGCAATTTCCACAAGGCAAAAATAGTGGCCAAATAGAAATGCTGGTGCTGGTCATTTCGTTAATGATATATATAGATATAGATATATGTGCGCGTTTGTTCTATTTATGTCATATCTTATAATCTACAATTTATCTATAAAATCATATAAACTTGCATCTTTTAAGTAACACGAGGGACTGTACAAATTTTTCATACTCTTAAAACTTTTTAAATTTTAAATTAATTTAATAATTTATTATATTATATTATAGTATATCATATATTTCACTTAATTTATAAAATAAAGATAAAAGAAATTACCTCCGCATGTCATATTATTTTATTAGACGATTTAAAATAAACTATATATTATTTAATTAGTAAAAAAATTACATTTTGTTTTTATACTTGATTCCCTTATTGCCTTCCTCATCAAAATATAAAAACGAATAATATGCGATATATCTGAGACAAAATTCATGATTTCTAAATAATTTACATTATATTTTATTTTCTCTCCATATCCTCGGATAAAAATGACATTTCTAAAAACTTCTTAAATGCTACAACAACAAATTCAAGAGTAAATTAGTAAAGATAAAAAATAGAGATTATAAAGCCCATAAGTGAAGTGAAAAAATAGTGTTTTAGACGCATGGTAAAGCACGGCAGCCATATACTGGTTGTATATGTTTATTTTATAGAAAATAAAATCGTAGGATTTTCCTTATTGCATTAGATAAAGAGGTTGAAAAAAAAAAGATATCTTCCTGTGCAAAGATACCTTAATAGGGTTATTCCATGCCTGATCCATTAGTTCGCATTTAGTTCTCAACTACGATATTCCATAGTTTGGCAACATATATCGTTCCACCAAAAGCCAACCATAGTAAATCCCAAGAGGTTTGGTCTAATAATTAAGCTGTATCTAAATTTGCACCCGATCCCAAGTTCGAATCTCCTTGGGCTATCGGAGCGCCTTTGATGTGATTACCCGTTCCGTGTGCCGCCGGGAGTTCACGGAGCCCCGGGGATTAGACGGACAAAGCCTGAACATCCCGGGATAGGAAAAAAAAAGCCAACCATAGTATTCAAATGTAGACCGTTAATTCATTAAAAAAAAAAACCGTAGACTATGCTGTCAATGGCACTGATCTTTCATCTGAACCAATCCAATAGCAGATTTCTTCCTAAGTTAGGATCAAATTCGATCCGAGCCATAAGAAATACGCCTCAGATAAGCAGATGATATTGTCCTCAGGTACCCATTGCCCCTTTGAAGGCATCCATGGGCAACTTCTCTGTGAGACCCCAAAGAAGCCGAAGCCAAAGTAAAAACAGACGAAAATCCACGCACGAGCCAAATTATTGACATAGAGGCGATGAACTGAGGTGGTGAATCAAGGTGTGACCGAGTCATTTCGTGTCCTCTCCAAGCCCTCGACCAACCGCCTCTTTGCGGTTTTGGCCCTGAAGCACCAAATCTCGAAGGCCTCGGTCAAATCAGGAAAGCTCACACAGTCCTCATTCTTCATCCAGTCAGCCAAAATGTCTGCCTGGTCGTTTGAGGGCAGAGCCAACACAAAAGAGACGATCGTGCCCTCGATGCTCTGGCACAGATCCTCGTCCATCTTGTAAGCAAAACCTGTGATTGCTTCACTCTTCAAGTCCAACAAAGCCTTCACCTTTCTTATGTAAGGAA
Source organism: Punica granatum (assembly GCF_007655135.1). Lineage (NCBI taxonomy): Eukaryota > Viridiplantae > Streptophyta > Magnoliopsida > Myrtales > Lythraceae > Punica > Punica granatum. The sequence goes on from NC_045127.1 coordinate 50,371,097, forward strand.
GCCAAAGCTTCAACAATTTGACCCTACTAGGAGCCGGAAGAATTACAGTCCCGTATCCAACTGCGTCCAATACTTTCCCGGTCAGCTCAATCAGCTTTAACTTTAAACCCCACATTTGTGATTCAAGCTTCTCATCTTCTACTACCCCCAACACATATCCCGAGATGTCGACCCACATCAAGACGAAGTCCTTCATCAACTCCATCTTTGGAAGAATATTACATATCCACTCAAGATCATTTAGTCTCTGCAAAATAATGGCCTCCGATTCCTTGATTACGGGGCCCTGGCCCATCCCAATCAGTAACGTGGACAAGGTTGTCTCAAATGAAGAACGGATTTCTGAGAGACCCTTTCTCACCGCTGACTTAACTTCCTCCTCTGAGGTGATTAAAAGAGTGTCAGAATCTTCGCCTAACATGAATTCAATCTGTTCTTGGGCTGAAATCTTCAGCTCTGGCCCAAAAGGAGGGCAGGGTGTGAGGACTGATGTGGCGAAGCAAAATGCAGAGACAAATACGTTTTTTGTACCATCTGCATCGATAGGTTTATTCCGAGCTATCATCGGCAGCATTACTGGAACAAAGCCTCTCTTCACAGTGAACAGCAAGTCCTACTGATTAGCTTTGATGACATGTACTTGCTCGGTGATAGGAGGGGTCCCCATTGCCAAATCCGCCTGGCTCCATCGCTGTGCCCATTTCCATGATGAAAGCATTCTGAGAATTCTCATGCTAACATGACTTGAGACAGCAATCTTCTAATTGGCGTAAGTCCTGGCTAGACAAAGAATTAATAAGTGAAAGTTCCAAAATATGTAGATAACATGAAGTCTGTATCGCTTAAACAAAATGGGGAGGCATCATCTCCAGCCTTCATATTCACTCATGTCGAGCGGCTTCAAGTATTGCAGTATTTGTAACGAAAGACTTTTAAAAGATTTATGAATGAAGATCATTTGAACTCAAAACATATCAAAATATCCATCAAAATTTTGCCAAAATAGCAGTCATCTTGATTTGAATGATGCAAGAATTGTGCCGAGGAAACATAACAAAGTCCAAACACAGCAGAAACAAACTGAGTTGAGCAGAACATCAAAACCCCTTTGACCATTTATTGCATTACAATCAGAGGTAACCAAGTTTCACAAGCATGAGATAGTTAATCACATTCAACCAGGAAAGCATCTCGGTTAACCATCACCAACGAGAGGACCATCCCCGAAAAACTTGGAAGGTTGATTGAACATCAGATTAGAACATTGCACATCTGATTATTCATTCATTAAAAGGTAATTATTTATAAGCTTTGCAACTTCAGCAATCCAAACATTTTACATCGGATTCAAACTTCCAAATTCCTAAGTACAGAGTCGAAATCAAACCTTGCCAAATAGCATGCATATTCATAGATGTAGAAGCGGAACTAACTTGGTGGATTGAACGTATCATCAACCGCAAAAAATGCACCAAATGCATACTCAAACTCAATCTGCAAGCTCCACGACAGACCCGGAAACAGTTGATGGGCTCGAATCGAAACAGAGGTTTTGGGGAGAAGAAGGCTCACCTCATCAAGAAGTTGGGGATAATTCATGAAAAGGGAGAAATCTCTCAGCTGGGTCAGTGATGACAGCAGCTAGCTTGAAGGGGAAGACTGTTGTTGAGCTTCTCAGCTTCCACAGCGAGCGCGAGTGTCAGGGAAGATGACCTAATCATCTGCAGAACTGCCATCTCCAGTAAGGAATAAGCCACAGTCGAGAGCGGCAATACAGGACACCCTTTTTTTTTCCCTCCCTCTTTTTTCCTTTAATGTTTTATTTTATTTTCCCATAAGAAATTGCAGATGAATAATCATGTATTCCCCTTTTTTTCTATCTTTATAAATTCATGAAATTACTAAAATGTTAGAAGAATTGATAGGTCCAAGTACCCATTGTAATTGAAAAAAAAAATGTTAGGAAATTATAGCTGTTTATTTACATAATCAAGCTGGAAATCGACATGAGAAGGATAATTTGGGTGTTATGTGTATCTAGTAATCACAAGGGGAACACATGGTTTCTCGAGAATCTCGAGATGAGGAGAAAATTTTAAACAATCATGCCCCACATTGACGTAGTGAGGAATCACCCATAAGCACTCTTTAATGAAGCATAATAATGATAACTATCCGAGTAATTAGCATCAATTCTCGTGTTTCATAAAATTTAATTGGTATTTTCTCGCGCCTTTTGACGATGTAGGATCACCTAGGAATTTCTTTGAGACGAGAGATCATGAAAATGCAGATTGGCCTAGGTGGAGAAATGTGGGTCAAGAGGGCACTTCAGTGACATGTTTTGCCCAATAAGGAAAAATCTTTATGGACTATTGCATTCGGCCCAAGAGAAGGCCCAATGAATTGCACTCCTTTCGTATCTCCTCCGGCTCTTTAAGATTAGGAATTGTTGAGATGCGCTTCACTGAAGCCCAACATTTTCCTCGTACTGCACAAATTATGAGCATCAAGTAAGACCACTACGCCAACTACTTCGAGGACATAGATGAATGCCTTTTCCTAGCAATTTCATCGAATGCAACCGTTAAAAAAGGATAATTCGTATCTCGTTCCTAGACCTCTAGAATGCCGTGTAACAACTGATAATATCTCGGTTTATAAGTAAAAAATAATGCATGACTTCCTTATTAATCATAACGTAACTTAATACAATCATATACTTTGCAAAAAAGCTGGAATTTTTTTTCCCTTTTTTTGATAACACATTTTAAATTTTTGAGCGGCCCATGGTACGGTGCACGATAGTGCAGGGTGTCCTCCAAAGGATTTTTGCAGTAAGGTGAGATGAATTTTGAGTCCCTCTTAGTAACGACCTAATCACCAAAAGATTTCTTCATAGTCATCGATAACGAGCAAAATAAATGAAGATCTATCCGAAATCGAAGATCATTTTCCCTTATATTCTGGGGCTTGTAATGTATGTGATTGATAAATAAAAAAGGAAAGAAATTTCGAGAACATAAGACCTAAAGACATCGATGACGAGGAAGGGAAATGGATGTGGGGGCAGATACGGACGAAAAACCAAACCGCCCGGAACAGGAAAAGTCGGGGATGACGTGAGCAAGCATCACCACCACCTGACACAGTCATCATTCCACCCAGAATGACGGGGTGACGTGGCAGCAGCATACGAGCGGGGACCACGGGAGCTTCTCTGGTCCCCGTCACACACACTCGAGCCCCCGCCCCGCCCCGCCCCCAACAGTGGAGGAAAAAGCATCTGAACCGTCCGGCCATTTGCCCCCTCTGTCACCGGCAACACCGTCAGCTCCTCAAAATATTCGCCGTCTGATCTGGACCGGATGCGTCAATCAACCTCAGACCCTCCCGCCACGTGTCGTCGTAGCTCCGGTTAGGAGGGTCCTATGTCCTATCCCTCTCTCGGGGCTCACCGGAAAAAGAAAAAAAAAAAAAAAAAGAACTGGTCCATGGGCCTGCGTGACCCGGACTGGACCAGATGAACAATTTTTGCCCTTTCCTTTTCAATCCCGAGCGAAAAGACATTTTGAAACCGATTTTGCGATCCTGTATCCGAACCATAAGTGCGTGACTAATTGTGATTCATCAAGCCGATTCTTCGGGTTTAAAACACGGGAAAATGGTTAAAGAATTCGCGGAACGGCAATGATAAGCGAGCGGAACTAGCGAGGAACGGAATTGACGAGGAGGGACATGGCCTTGAGGGCATAACCCTATTGGTAGAAATCAGACACTGTACCACATAGAGCAGACATTCTCTGCCCACAATTTTATTTTACCCCAACCGAGGAAAAATTGGAAATGAGTGGGTAAAATTAAAATTAGTAAATAAAAAAAAGAATGGGCTAAAAAAATTATTTTGTCGGGAATGTGTGTCTGCTGAATGGTGGGGCCCGCGGTGGGGCGGCTTGGGGTTGTGGACCAGACAGCAGAGGATAATGATTGGATCATTAGTGGGCTGATGGCTTCTTTAATTTGCTTTTGCTAATAAATGCTCTCCCCCGTCTGACTGTATTTTTAGTTCAGCTGCTGCTTTCTTTTTATATATTTTTTTACATTTTCTTTTTAACTGATATTTGAAATTCAATTGACTTTGCCTAATTAAATTTAAGCAGGATTGGTCGTAAGAGGTAAAATTCTCCCGGCATATATTTTCTATATTTATAATACTTGAATTTAAAATTTTATTTAAGAAAAATAAGTGTCGAATCATTCGACATTAATTTTTTTTATCAGCCTTTGCTTCTTTTGATAATTGATCTTCTCGTCTCCTCTGTCATTTCATGCTCTTCTTTTAGGGTTTGTGTTTTCAATTTTTTGCAGATTCTGGAAAAAGGAAAAAGAAAAGTGCAAAATTCGATTCATGTCCCTGGGAAAACAAAAAGCACTGTTCAGCAATAGAAGTACTCGATGGGAAAATAAAAGAACATCACAAAAGAAGAACAACAATGAGAGGACATGTAAAATTGTTCTTCATAGGTTCCCTTCATTAGACAATAAACAAGCATGGGTTGCAAACTTCCGATTCAGTCCAAAATACGTAAGGTGTTCGGAAAAATGTAAAGCAAAACGAAATACGTGGTTGCTGGGTCTATAATGATTTTACCAATTAATTCGAATTTATGATTTATTACAATGGCGTTGACATGATTATCTAGAACATCCAAGGTGTGAACTGAGAATATATCACAATCCTTTTTTGTTCGTCATGAGATTTTACTCAGCTTACTGACTACTAATTTTTCGTTCAGGAGTTGGCTTGGAACCTGTTTACACGATATGATTTATACCCGAGTTGTCAAAATTATTTGAATTTCTTTGAACTTTGTGACATCACCTATACAACACATTTCACTGTCTAATATCGATTTCCTCTTGAAATTTCAAATTCGACAAGCCTGCAATCAGTATTGAAGTATATGTGGTCTCCATGACTTACGATGCATATTACCTTGATTACAGTTACTACACAACAATGTGATTAACTAATTTCCTTAATTAGATAGTCAATTATAGAATTTTTGAAATAATTTTGTAATAATTAAAATATATACAAAACAATATTGAATTTTTTTGGGAAATATATTTGTATATATATATATATATATAAATAGATGTATAAAGGGGAATGATGAACTTAATTGAAATCCCATGAGTTCTCAGGGTTTGAGCTGGAATTCTATTGGACAGTCAAATGCTGATGTGGAAGCTCAATTGCCTTGTCAGCTTTAACCACTGCAAAGCTGACTGAGATTCCCCGGAAAAATCCAACACACACTGTTCTATTTCTATTTTCTATTAGGAGTTAAAAAAAAAGAAGCAAAATCCTTTTTCTTGTTTTCCCTTTTTCCTTCTTTTCTTTCTTTGAATATGTTTATTCATTTCGTGGCAGGGACGGACTGACTTTATTCAAGAGAGGCAAAATCAAACTCTTTCTTTTCCCGAAAAAATCGATCAACAACTTATTATGATAAAATTTTATATGTTAACGATGAGAAAGTGCCAATAGAATTTTTATATGAAAAAACAATTATAATAATTATTCGAATGATCAACACTCATTCTTCTATTTATTGTAATATAATTGATATTTTCTCATATCATGTGGTGAAAAAATTATAATGAATTCCTTAATTTTGTATTTATGTAGAACACAAGATTGAACTAATAATTTGTTTAGAATTCCTCAGCCACATATCGAGAGGTCAGATCATCATTCTTCAATATCGAATATAGGATTCAACTTATAATTTGTTTAGATTTCCTTTTACATTTGTATCTAGATCTAATTATGGATGCCGAAGATGATAGAAAGGAAGGTTAATATGTATTGCCATTCATTTGATTAAAAAGAGAACCCTTATGGTGAGGGATCGAAGAATGAAAATAAAATTTCAACACGTACGGTTAATTCCGAACTGATTATTTTTTCCTTTAAGGTTGAAAATTGATGAAACATAGTTCATCAAAGAATTGACGAAACACATCAGATCCTAGTTCATCAAAGAATTGACGAAACACATCAGATCCTAGATAAATGAATAGTTTTATTAAATTTGTAAAAAAAAAAAAGAAAGAGAAACTTTTCTATTACTTCTCACTGCATACCCTACGGATTCTTTTCCTTTTGCCTTACTAAAATATATATATACTAGAAGTACATTTCATTATCGCAACTAATTCCCTACTCGTAATTTCTCTCTTTCTATCTTCAATCTTTGGGAGATCTCCTTAACTAATGTAAGCATCTGATTAATTATTTCGATCCTCAAATTACATGCCCTGAGGAGTACGATGAACTGGCCATTAAAGACCGTAAAGGCAAAGTCGACCCCTATGTATACATAGACATTCCCCCTAATGATGCATATGTACATGAATTAACTTATGATTCAGTTAAAAGAGAAAAAATTGACCTCCCTAAAGACGATTTCTAAACATTGGAAATTGTTGTCAAGATAAAGCATAAACATTTATATTGCTGTTCGGTCCCCAATTATCTCCTGACTGTTTTGCCTAGAGGCATAATCAAGTTTGATGTCAGATCTCTGTTTAGTTTCTCCCCAACCAATTAAGCCAATGATGAGGGATCCTATACTTTTAATTGTTTCATGAAATTTACTAAAACAAACTTATCCTTATTATTGTCTTCTCATCATTTTTTTTCCTTATTTTTTTAATTTCTCAATTTTGCACCATCTCAAAACTGCCAATATGAAAATGTTGATTTATTCGAGCCAATTGTTCATCTAGCGCTCTCTAGGGCTGATCAAAATAACCGGCTACCCTAAAAACCCGATTTGAACTATTCAAACTGTCCTGAATTTTTTGATCTTCTAGAACACGGTTCAGTTCTAGGGGTGGTTTCTTAATTTTCTTTTGTTTCGATTACAGGGTCAGGTTTAGAAATTACATCCTCGAAAACCACAACCCGAGCCAAGTTTATTGCTTATGGTTATGGACCATTTTTATTTTAGTAGAACCTGAAGTTAAAGACCCTTTTTGTCTTTTGTTGAGCGGTATGTTACTGGTTCGTGGTTATGGGTATGGACGCTTGCAAAATGTTTTGATCAATTGAATATATTGCAAAATTATGGTGGTGCGATGAATCTGTAATTTTTTGTTTTAATTTCCTGCTGTGTTTCTCGGGTAACCCGAGAACTGAACCGTGAAAAACTGTATCCTTAAGGGTTGGTTATTATGTTAGTTTCGGCTTCGGTTCTTGGGGACGGGTTTTGAAATTCTCAAACCGATGAAAGTGGTGCTCCAAAATTTTATCTAGAAACCAACCCAACCCGAGTTGTGATCACTCTTAGCGCTCTCCTGTGGATCTTCATTGCAGGAAACTATATATCCTTTTAGCGCGCACCGTCAAGTGAATCATCTGAATTACGGGATGTTGGCATACTCTTATAAGAGAGTTTCAACTTTGATGTTAGAGCATTGTTTGAGCTATGTTAGTTTAAATTTCTAATAAGGTTTTGGCTGTTCAATATTTTTGTACTCATAATTTACTAATACAAAATTAAACGATGCAATCATGGCTACCCCGGTTACTGCTAGATATCTGTATATGTTTCCATTCACCAATTAAAAATTAATCGTCAAAATAATTGCAATTACTTTATCCCAAAGCATACAAAAAGCGACCGCAAAAATAAGTTCCATTAATTACCATCGCCCTGTTTTATTACAAGGTCAAAACTTGGAAAATATATGCAATCATTTTTTGCCCTCCAGTTGATAACACAATAACTCGCAATTATAATTTCTGTCGCGGTTCTCTTAATTAGGCGACCCACTTTCTTGCCCAATTCCTACATGACAAGGCATGTTCTTCTCCAAAAGAAAATAAAGCTGAAATCAATTACATCATTATTAAAATGTTCATCCCAAAATGTAGCTAATTTTTTTTTGGCTTTATTCTTTATTTCTTCACTTATCCAATTATCATGTGTAGGGACCTCTCAATCGATTCTTAATGTCACCATTTTAAATAGTCGATTGCTATTTGAGTTGGCCAATTGCAAAAGAGGAAGAAGAAAGGAATCAAAAGAGAACTCCTTATTTATTATTTTCTCTAAAGGAGAGCACCCTATCACTTCAAAAATCTCTTTGTTCAAGATCATGCGTACAAGTGTAAATATATGAATCTCAATCCCTAACCATTACATGATTGAAAACTCCAAACAAAAACTCAACGTGGTATAAATGATAAGAAATTTGATATTATCAAGTCCAGCTTGAATGACATTACTTATAGTTGATAAAAAATTGATCGATCAGTTCTTTCGAGAACTGTCAATTCAAGGGATGAATGTTGTTTTAGTGTAACATCGTCTTGATGTCACTTTGACTCCATGAGGCATAGGTCTCGAGTTAATATTAGCTCCTATAGCTCGTCGAAGTGACATTCCTTGAGATTTAAAAAGTGGGATAGTAAAGGAGGATGTTCATTTAATTAAAAGCTCATGGAGAAAAAGCTACAAGAAGCTGATAAAAGGGAACACATAGGCAAGCTAAATCTTACACTTGGATTTAATTTCATTCCTTTAGGAGAAAAGGTTGAAGGCAAGGTTTTCTTGATGCCGTTGACTTCATTCTCAACGGCTATGATGAAGCGTGTGCCATGTCCAAGAGACAAAATGATAATCCTTTTTTTCTTCTTTTTTTTTCTCATCCTGATTAATTAGAAACCCTGAATAAATAAATTTTACCTTTTTTTATGAAGTGTGATGTAATTAACAAATTGTACTTCATACGCGAATGAATTTTATGCAGTTAAATTTGAAATTCATTGAAAATATTCTATCATCACAGTCAAACCGACTCTTCATCGAGCATTATTAATCAACTTCTAGGTCCAGGACGCCTCGTAGCCTCGCACACACAAAAAAGGAGGTTTTTCTTTTTGTTTTATGGGTAGCCAGGTAGGTCTCATAAGAGAATTGGTCATATAATATGAATGTTATGGAGATAACTTTGCGTCTGTCATTAACGTTGTCGGTTTCTCTCTTCTGACAAACAACCAAACCCCACTCGCATTAGCAGAAGAAGGTGGACTCCCATGTATGGCGTCCCAATCCCAAAGCTAAGCATGCAATATCCAACATGCTAATGAACAGAAGAAACAACATATAAATCAATGTGCTTTTGTTAAAGCTATATGCATTTAAGGGATGCCCTATATAGTTGGTGACATATGGAAAGGTGTATAAACAAGATTATTGGATGGATCACACATACCTTCGACGAAAGTATGGAATGTAATAAGATTTAAACATATAATATACACACACACACCCCTCTTCATTCGATCCATCCCTCAATCAAGATTGAGAGACTAATAATATACAAATTGCAAATAGTGCCGCTAATTATTGGATCTAATTTTAGTGCAAATATTGCAGCTATTTGTAGCATGCAGTGGCAAGTTTTCGATATGATGAAGAAGGAAAACGCGGATGGTATTCCCTCAACCTTTGTTTATTAACAAAAAAAAAAAAGAAAACTAATTGAGAAAAAAATCGGTCATAATATATAAGATATGGTACGTTAATAAAGGTGGGAGGTGGTCCTAAACCCCAATTGGCTAAAGACCTTAACGGAGTAGGCCTTAAGGGCTATAATACAACTAAAATTATCATCTCATGCCAATTGGCATCTGAAGATTTTAATTTGGGAGTCTACTTCTTATTCTCCCATGAAAAGAGATCCAAAAGGAGGACGAAATGGATTCAATGGAAAAAGCAAAAGGTTTTAATTGAGTATATTGGATTAACAATGTTAAGTCAAGATTCTCATACTAGAAGATGGGAAAGATGTAGATTTTGAAATGGGGTCCCATATCTCTACTTTTTTTTTCCCCCAAAATAATTAGGGGAAAAAAAATTCCTAGCTTTCTCAATTCATTATTCATCGTGAAGTATAATTGGATGTCCCCCCAAGCTTTTTCCCTGTTTGGTCCTTGGATACCCTACCCTAGACAGACATATTACATCGAAGAAGAATTATATATGTATATATTTATATTATGTATGGAAAGAGGGAGAGATGCATGAAAGCGTAGAGCTTTTTTGGTATGGTTATGACGATAACGTTTGGTGGAGTAAAGTTTAGAACCTGAAATCTTTATCTTTTATCTCCTTTTTTTTTTTTAAATATGCTCCAAAAAGGAGAGTTCATGTAGAGGAGTTGAAGTCAGAGAGAGTTTGACTTTTCGGAGAAAGTAAACCAGATCATTAAGAGAAAGGACGTAGACTTTGGTTTAATCAAGTGCACAGTGCATAGGATGCGATTTGTGCTCTCTTGTGTCAAATAATAACACAAAGAATTTAGGATAGGGCAGATTATCCATCATGCATGCCGGGGTCCCCAAAGTGTTATCATTTTTGTAATATTGCGCTACTAATTCTCTCAACATAGACTAATGCTGCATGGGTTGGAGAGAAATTGTCAATTGTCATCTCGATCGCGCCGATTTCTAGGAACCATGGAAACTGCTTGCTTGGTAATGTCGAAGAATATGTGAGATCTGATGCAATTTATTGTACGCAGCTAGCGTAAGCATCTTCGATATGACCACTATAGAGAATTATCAATTAAAAAAAATATTATGTCTTTGCATGCACGTCAAGTCAACGCTAGGTTTACCGGGGAGGAGGTCTTCGTTGGTAATTATCGAGCTATATATATTGGAATGAAATATATAAGGAATTTTTGTCTGTGTGATATGAGAAGGATAAAAAGATTAAGCATGAGTAATTTACGCGTTAATAATTATACAACTTGATATTATCATTATGTATTTTTTTATGCTAGCTGGAATTCCAATATGGGCTGATCAAGAGTTTTATCTGCAAAGGTTATCTCATCATTGTATGAGGAAGGATACATATACATTGAACTTGAACCGCCCTTAGGATTTGTTTTTTTCTTTCTGTTAGGGTGAATACCTTTTAGAAAATTATTGAAATATCTAATAAAAATGGACAAAACTTCGTTTTCTCGTCCTTTCTAAAAGCTTATCATATTATAATATATATCTAGTTTCACCTAAAATTGGAGATAGTAATTTTATTTTTTCTTTTAGTAATTGGATTGATATCATGATGAAAGTTGGCTATATCATTTATTTTCTCCTTGCTTAGAAACAAATCATTTCACAAGCAAAATGTAAACTAATCTTTTAATAAGATTATATAAGATATCTCAATCTATTAGCTGAGATTAATTCATATTTCAATGCGATTTGACCATATCTATAAAACAATATAACCTATTTTGCATGAATATATAATATCGAATTATATCACGTATCTCGGGATTCTAAGGATGATATTGAAGTGTTCGAATTGATCCTCGTGTACTCCTTGCATTTTGTCATATGATGTAGGGAGGGGAAACCCTAGAAAATTGAGAGGAAGGAATTTCGAGTTGCCCGAGTTATAGGTTTCCGTGTGAGCAGAAAATAATAAAAATACAAAGGAATGGGTGGGGGTGCGGGGTTTCTGACCTACATAGGTTTCTAGGGCAAGACCACATTATTATGGACCTCGACATATATATATATATATGGCTAAATTTAAACCTTAGCCTTTACTCTACCCAATAAAATTCCATCCACGCAAATTAATCAACTTGACCCAATTGCCAGAAATGTTAGGGGAGGCCCCGCTTTTTTTTTTTTTTTTTTTCAATACCAAGGAAGCATTTTCTTCATTAACAAATTAAGTAGGAACTATCAAAACGGGGTGAAACATTATGGCGTACTTCCTCATCTGTCGACCTTGAGATCGCAGATTACCTAGTGGAGCCATCCGTATTCCTTTATATGATTTCACTTTCATTGTACTTAGGACTTGTGCCTTCTTCGTAATCGAAAAAAAAAGTAAGTAGGAGCAAAAATTAATATTGGAGATGGGCCCCGCTTAAGATTAACGAAAGTAAAGATGGCAAGAAATTAATGGGGCAAAATGAACGAAAGTAGAGATTTTCTAATATAAGTGCTGCTCTTTGTGATGAATGTATAGTACTGTATCTCTATGCTTGACTTTTCTGATGGAGATAATTCGACGCGTTGCACGTATTCACAATTCATATCGAGCTTGACAACGATTATTGTGCTATACTTAAATGATGGTTCACTGTGTGATTGTTTCCTCAATTCATCTTCTCAAACTTTCTTTGCGAATATTATACGGTCCTCAGCAAAAAAAAAAAAAAAGAAGAAGTGGAAAAAAGAATTACGACGACAAGGAAGCTTCACTTTCACGTTTGTGATGCTGCACTGTTTACTTTTGGTGCAACACGCACCAGACAAATTGCGTAAGAGTTGTGTATTTGTCCACTGGTTTTAGGCATAAAATGAAATTATACAGGGCAGGTAGCAAAGCATATATCAACTGGAGGATGGAGGTTTTGGCTTATGTAGAGCCAACCTCTCATGACCTTCTTACAAGTATGGAGAACAAAGTTACTACTTTAAATATATATATATATATATATATATATAACTCAGTCATGTAAATGATATTTAGTTTTCGATATCGAAAAGCACATCCTTACTAATTACACGGAGTAAATCACATTCGCTAAACAAGTCGAGCTACTAAAAAGAGTGACAGTTGAGCTATGCGATTTTTTTTTCTCTCAAAACCTGATAAGAATATTCTTGACCTTTTACATCAATCTACTAATGCAATAGCTTTCGTTAACTTTCACCGTGTCAGGTTTATTATGGGAATGGATTGGTGGGTGAGTGATAGGGTCTTATCATTGTACTTGCGGGATAACCGTGCTAGCGAAATATTGAGATTTTCAATTCAAGTGTTTAATATTTTAATACTCTTATTCATGAATATAAGAAATATTAAACACCTGAACTGAAATACTAAATATTTAAATTGAAAGTTTGAAATGTATTTCGTGACTCAATTTCATATTAAAATTTTCACACATTATAATACAAAAAAAAATTAGGGCAATCAAAATAACTATACGAGGCAAGATAAATAATTATTCTTATAGGATATTATGATTAATTAATACCTTTTTTTTGGGTGGGGGTATGGTTAGTCAGAAATGAGGGCAGGCATTGGCAGAAGGTGGGATCAGAAAATGATCCCTGAAGCCCACACAGTAACTTGAAGTATGGACCACTACCCCATTATTGCCCTCTCTCTACAGTATTCTTTCATTGCATTCCCCATAGAGGGTCCTCTCCCAAGTCTCCCTCTTTAAATTTTCTTCTTAATTTATTCCTTTTTTCCTTGCTTAAAAATTCTGAAATGCATTTTCTAGAAGGACAATTCTTCTCCAAATTTCTTTTTCTATAATCTTTGAATATCTTGTACAATGAATTGTATACGTTGTAATAGAAGATGATATCCAATTTTCCATCATCAAAAGACACAATACATAGGGCATCCTTCTATATTTAAAATTTTCCATATTGATCCGTGAAAACGTTGTCAGAATATGTTTACTGATATTTTAGCTTCATTCATAATAAAAAGATCGATATATCCTAATCTAAAGTAAGATATATACTAATATGTCTTTTTTTTTTTCAGGTGATAAAAAAAGGATCAAAGCTGAGGGTACGAATTAAACCATGCAAAAATGAGAGGTATGAGCACTTAACAGTGTCTCCTAATAACATATATATGACATATAAATGGCCGCGAATGTATAGAATCAAGAGAATTTGCAATATCCTAGAGGACCAAAGGATTAACAAAAATTTACCTTCGAATCGATTGCTGGAGTTGGATGGAATTTGTCGTAATTTTAAATAGATCGTCTAGTTTTCTGCGTTTTCACTTGTAGTGTAAGCGATAAAGCTCTGCAAGCAGAAGCAAAGCTGCTCCAACAGCCTTCGGCACCATAAAAATTAATAAGAACGATATCAACACGGCTTGTTGGAAGCTGGCCAAGCTCTAGCAGTCAAGGAAGCTGCCAGGTACCTCATCTGTCTATATTCCTTCGAGAAATTTAATTAGATCGGTTGATATATATCTATATTCTTCGAGAAATCAGTTGGCACTATTAGCATCTGCTCGTGAAAGTAATAAATCCAAACGTTAAAACAATGCCCGAGAAGGTATTCGGATTGGTAACAATACATCACAAACGTCCATCACAAGATCGAGTAATAGGAAAAGAGAGGCGAGATAAAAGTCTGCGAAACGAATAGCTTCTTTCTCGAGCAAAGATAGGCTTGATGTGACGTACGCTGTGTTTATCGTGATCGAACACTAGTTTTAGATGATTATAAATATCGGATTAATATGATTATGTGTTAGGAATAAGAGCAGTTCGATTTATATAAAATATTGTAAAAATTTACCCAAAAAGATATTTACCGAATAAAATATTGTAAAATTATGAGATTTAATGAAAGGAATGGCGACGATGTATCTATGTGATGGTAAAAGGGTCCCATGGGATTAATTATCTCGTTAATTAATTTCTAACGTCATGGAGCGAAATGTACAGTATTATACCTATCTAGATTTGTTGATTAACTTCCTTCTTATAGAAATAGCCTTTTATCATTTAATATCATCCAAAGTCGGTCCAATTAATAATGGCTTTATGCTTATAAATGAAGCAAGGCTTTTTTTTTTCCCCTTTTTTCAGAGAAGAACACAGAAACTCGCCTTTACTGCTGACCAAATTGTGGGAAATTCATGTCACATATATATGTATATGTCGGAGTGGTTGTAGGGCATTTGTCTTTAGTATGTGAAAAGGGCAGAACAATTATTTCACTTTCTCGCGGTTCTTAGATGTACGTATCTAACAAGCTTACATAAAGTTGAAAAGAAAAATCTATTACAAGAGACACAGTTGGATGTAATACAAGAAAACGAAAGCCTAATTAAAAGGGTATAATTAGTCTCATTGACGAGATCGAATACGTAACAACTTGATTATCAGGTCAAAGTGTACGCCACTGTATTATTATCATTTTTTTTCATGATTATAATGAAGGCATATGGACTTAATTAATATAATGAAATAAAAATCATAAATAATTAATAAAGAGATGTGGTTATTCCCTCAACAAGAATGCATTATATCTACTCTTTTTTTTCCATAAAATTGCAAAATTACCTCTTGCAAATGATTTGTGTCATACTATTGTCAATTTGTCCTGATGATTTAAGTTACTCCTAACCGTGTTGTCCGGCCTCGCTAGCGCCGATAAGCTTCCTTATGTAGATTATTCATAAGTTTATAAATAGTTGTAAAGCCAATAAATTTCATATGGAGAGAATTAGTAAGTGTCCCAATTAAGGGTGGCAATATCTAAAACTTTATTCTTATCCCCCTTCCCTATATTTCTGTTGGATTTCTTTTATCAGTTATATATTATGTTTAATAAATCATGAATAAATTGTATTTATTATATATTATGTTAACTTAATTATTCATTATACTAGAAGTCGAACTTGATATATGAAAGTGGAACTTGGTTAAGAGAGGGTATAGTACAGTGGAGTATCTTTCGCCTGGTGACCAAGATGTCCCATGTTTGATATTCAATGAGACTATCCGAGCACCTTTATTAGATATTTAGAATTTATATATCAATATACTGACCTATTGCCTTTCCTTGTAATCGAAAAGTGGAACACCTTGTTTAATTATCCATGTGCATTTTTCACTTTAAATGGAAATATATGGAACGGTTAATACACGCATTATGCCGGAAAATTTCTAATAATTTGTCTTTTTGGACGTTCGAAAATTCATGATGTTTCTCAATTCTTTTTTTCTGAAGATGGTTCCAATTAAAAGTTTAATATTTGAGATTGACTTAAAACAGTTCAAACTAATCCAATCTTGAGTAGAAATTAATCTATCTAATTTAATCGATCGTTTAATTTGTCCCTTCTTGACCTATCATATGGATTGACCAAATGGAATACCCATCATCGATGGGATGACTTATTTTCCACATTCATAAACCCTTTGAAATAACTGTTATTGTCATGTACAATCCTTTCCTATATTAATGTACATATATTTTTGACAAGCCACGAATAGCTTACATGTACTATTGAATCTTGAGGGGGGGTCCAATTCCGAAAAAGTCTTAAATATATTATTACTATATCGATCCTCATCATGCCATTGTTTGTGTTTGTCCAATTAACATGATGCTGTCACAATGCACATACTTATTGGCAACTTCGGCTGCCTAAGATAGCGAGGTTATGACTCATTCACAATATTGTTCGGGCACAGAACCCAGTACTGCTGCAACTAAGAATTGCAAACCTCCGATATGCCTCGAACATGTACACAGCTCTCCGAGGCTCCGCGATACTGCAGATGACTTTATGGACTTTCTACTGTCAAACCCAAGCTATAAGCACAGCAAATGAAGGAGGTCTAGACCTCTCGGTTTAAGTCCAGCCGGGTTCAGATCTCGACCGGATGTTGGTCTGCCCTACGAGAGAACTAAACTATTCCATATAGAAAATTAGGATAGATCATATCATGCAGAAGAATAGCTTTAGTCGTCATCGGAGTCGGAAAAGCTTCACCGCCCCTCTCATTATATATTGTTATTTTGCTAACTTGCGCAGCCTCCATTATATGTATAGATTGGGCTAGGGTTCATCGAGTGGCCGGTCGGAGGCTTGACTTGGGTCTCGAGGCCAACCTCTTTTTCTTAATCTTCTTTCCTTTTCTTTTTTCTTTTTTTCTTTTTTTTTTCCTTTCCATTTTTCAATAGATTATACTAACTTTATCTATTAACAAGATCTATTTTGTTTTTTTGGGTGCGTAACATGATACTCAGAAACTCAATAGATTCCGATTAATTTCGTTCATCTGTGGATCGGCCTATCAAGAGGTAAAATTCTCCCCAATAATGGATTCTCTCAGCTCACCAGATTCGAATCCAAGACATTTTATAAGAGGGAACAAGTATTGAATTGTTTAAACCAACTCATATTAGTAATAAAATCTTTTAATTGTTTTCTAGGGATATTATCGATATGAGACTGGCAAAATAGAGATTAAATTATTCTGAAAGTTTTTTTTTTGTTGGTTAAAAATTTCGAAAGGCTCTGGGAAGCAAAATAATGAGAATTTTCTTTTTTCATATATATGATATTAACTAATCGAATGCCCATAAAATCTTGTGGGGTGGCTATTGAAAGGGACGTGAGATTACTGAGTGCTTTGGCCCCTCGGATGGTGACCCTTCTCCCCTATGCATTCTCTTTGCAATTTCTCACAAAATATAAAAATTTAGCTTCAATTCGAACCACTCACATTTTGGTTTTATGTGCTCTTTGTTTACGTAACTAAATCAATGAGACTACACCATATGCCATGGCTAAGACAAGTCAATGCTCAAATTGGGATTAATTTTAGCCAATAGCTAGGATAAGGATACTTCGTGATATTGCCTAAAAGAAAAATGAATGGGACCAGAAGGTGTGCTGAATACTTTATGGTTTTCTTTGATCATCCATTAAATTGAATCGATTGCAAATCGTACGTATGTTCTGAATTTATTTTTACTCAACATTAAATAGCCATAAAATATAATTTCATAGATCAGCACAATAATATCGAATCATAATCATATATATCTGTACGTAATTCGGCAATAATTACATGTATAAATTGTATTGGAAAAAATTACATCATTCAATAAATCTACCACCTTCACTGCCTACTAGATAAGATTGGAAACAATCAACATACTCATTTGTTTTCAACTCACCTATATATTAATGGGCAATTTCATGGGAATAAACACAATATCTCATATATCCAATTTGGCATCGACATATGTGTAACAATGTCATGGAATTCGCACAATTATTTCATTCTACTGCACTAAACATGTTCATCGTTTTGTAATTTTTTGGAACTACAACTATTAGATAAAATACTTTCGTCCTCATATATATAGTTTTATGAATTAAAATAAAAATAAGATAGTAACTTATAACCAATCGTCTCTCTCGAACACCATAAAAAAGCAACGGGACTGTGCTAAAATAATTAATCTATCTAATAGAGTGGACCTTGGGGCAGAGATTTGTCAAGGTCCAAATTGAGATATTAGAAACACGAGCTTTTCCTAGCATAACTTTGAGTAACGATAACACATATTAGTTCTTTCAATTTAAGTGTATAGTACTTTTAGTACTACTTTTACTTTTCAGTTTAAGAGTTTAGTACTTTAATTCAAGTGTCTAGTATTTGATATAATTCATTACAAATAGTAAAATTACTAGACACTTGAATTGAAATATTAAATAGTTGAATTGATATCATCATAACTCAAAGTCATGTTAGAATTTCTCTAGAAATACAATAAGGGCTATGGCTCAATCATACTATTCCAAGCATCCCAAGCGCGGTTTTTTTTTTTTTGGATAAGTAATGGATTCTATTAACCAAAGAGAGAATGTACATAGTACATTTATCTAAAGAGAACCATTAAATAAAACTATTTACATCAAGATTAAAATTTGAGACTCTTAGCAACGAAAGAGAATATAAGCTTAGACTCTATATTCGGAATAGATTGGACTCTAAACTGTACAAAATTTGTAATCTGCTATAGAATGGAGGAAACAATGCTATAAAAGAGAGACTATTGGGATGGGGGCTAACAACAGCAGCTCCAGGATGCGAATTCTATAGTTTAGAACTTGAATCTCGATATATGTTCTTTACCTGCCCAGTTATTCAAGCTCTTTAGAAGAGTGCTCTAAGCAGGTTTGGTGTTCACAAACATGTTAAGAATTGAACATTTGAAGTTGAGTGGGTCTGTCACTTTAAATGTCAGAAGTTTAATTATATTGTGTTGCGCTTATGCTAGATCTACTGTATTTATCAAATATGATGGGAAAGGAATGTTTGTGTTTTTCCCAAGCGCGGTATTAGAACTCACAATTGCAATTTATCTAATATTTGATAAGCACCACTTTTTTTCCTAAAAAATAATTATTAGTATTATGCTAAAAAATATGGACGACTATAACGTAATTCATATCCGCTCACGAGTCACGACTTTGAGTTATGAATTTCTCGTGATATATAGAGAAAATCAAGCGGGAGATGAGGTGACCGGTTGTAGCCAGTGAAAGAGCGTATGACGGAACCGGTCGCCGGGAAAGACAGGACAAGGTGGGTTGCAGGGGGGCAGGGGAGGCGAAGGGAAGGGACAAAGATATAAGGTCAGTTTAATGGCGGATCGCATTCGCATCTCAGTGTTAACCTTGAAGCTTGGAGTCTTCCCTAGATATATGCCGTTGTCTTGACCTCCAGACAAACAGCCCCGATAAACCCTCCTCTACATACACCCCCATATAAACACAGACACGGCCCAAAGAGAAGGAAGGAAGAAGACAGAGCAGAACACCGAGACAGTTGAATGGTTTGCTCTTCCTCCTGAAGAAGAAGAAGAAGAAGAAGAAGAAGAAGAAGAAGAAATGGGGGAAGCTGAAGGGAAGGCTAAGGCGGCGCTTCGGAGGCTGTGCAGTGACAATGGGTGGTCTTATGGTGTCCTGTGGCGATTTGATCCTCGAAACTCCATGTAAGTTCAGAAACATCTATGCATGCTCGAGAAAACGTACAAAAACACTTCTCTGGCCGGCATGTGTTTTCCACTGAGAAAGACATGTTTTTAGGCGGACAGACGAACCCCTCTGTCTTCTGCTTGTCAGCTGATGTTTCTTGGAAAGCACACGAGTTCTTGATGGGTCTGAACTGACTGGAAATTATGGAACTTGGGTGTTATCAGGTTGTTGACGATGGAAGATGCGTTCTATGAAGAAGACCAAATGGGGCAAGTCATGGGAAACATGCTCCTGCAGGTCCACTTGCTCGGGGAAGGGTATGCAGCAGTTCACTCGTCTCGATTTAAGCCTTTCCAATTTTTGAACTTTTTCGTAGAATCTCTGTCCTTCTTTGCAAAATCTTTGTCGTTTTCACTCATCTTCTGTTCACTGTGCTGTGCAGAGCTATAGGCCAAGCTGCTATCACCGGAAAGCACCGGTGGATGTTTGCGGGCGCCCGAGAAAGTCAGGAAGTAAAGCTCGAATCCTCAGTTTGTTTGCTTATAGATGAATTGTGTTTCGTTGCGCTGATGATTCGGAAACTTTTCCCTGTTCAGGCTGACTCGGAGGTCCTTCAACAGCTCTCGGCTGGAGTTGAGGTGGGTTTTCGTCTTTTCTTATGTGAAGAAAGCTCTGTCCTATAAAATGCCGAGTTTTCTGATATTTCTTTGTTCTAATTTTTCTGTCCTGAGTTTTTATCGTGGTCGGACGGTAGATTAATGCATACACTGGTTTTGATCTGCAGACACTATTAGTGATCCCTATTGAACACCATGGTGTGGTGCAGTTCGGAGCCACGAAAAAGGTTAGTTTCGAGCGGAATTAGATAACCTTCCCCTCTTTTTTTAGAGATGAAGGTCCCTGATTCTGTCTTCGAGATTCATATCTTTTGATCTTGCGTGCATAAATGTTTCATTAGTATATTAAACAAAAAAAGTCTGAGAAACCTGAATTTGTGCATAGTTGGCCTCCTTTGTAATTGATTAGCCTGTACTATTACAGATAATGGAGAGTGCCGAGTTTGTGGATGAAACTAAGAAATTGTTTCATGAGATGGACAACGCCGATGGAATTTTTCGAGCGGGGAATGTTCCTTCGTCATCAAATAGTGAAGCCAGTGATATAAACTCACTGTTTGCTTCGTTACTCTCCCATGGGACTTCCTGTAATATGAATCTCAGACCCATCAACTCCGGAATTGGCCTTGAAAAACTCATAAGGAGCAGCTGCTCCACTACAAACCCGGTCCAGTCGCTGACAGTTGAGAATGAAGAGGATTTATCTCACCTCTTCGCAAGCATACCTACAGTGCCCCGAGCAAAGAGCTCTTTCACCGAGGGCTCGTGCATTAGTTCTTGGAGCAGTGATGGTTCAGTCTCAACCTCGCTCGAGCCTCCGATGTCATCCAGCATTTTGGCCCCCGATTCATCTAATGCATATTGCGTGAAACTGAACGCTGGTGCGGGTAATTTCGGGATCAATCATCTTCAGCCATTTGGTGATGCTGAAGTTCAACTCCCAAAAGCTTCGACCAACTTGAAAAGATCTTTTGATGAGTTTAACTTGACTGATCCCACAGCTGATGTTTCTAGTTCGTGCTTGATCGACGATCTTTCACAGTGGTTTGCCGGTTCGCCTGAGCACGGCATTGCAGGGACTGGAGGCTGTTTTGATAACAGCATTGAACAGTCCATATTGGTCAATTCAGGTAATTATAACGCGAGTAATGTTCACAGTATGGAAAGAGAACTCTTCAATAGCTTTGGTGTGGATCTGGGTTGCGTATTGGATGGAAACTGTTGGGACGTACTTAACAGCAGTAACCAAGCTCCTTGTAACACTATGTCGGGATTTCCCTCCACAAGTGAGCCCCGGAAAGGGCTATTCTCAGAATTGGGGATTGAAGAGCTCTTGGAAGGTATTGGCAGCACCATCACCAAATCGAGCTTTAAGGATCCTCTGTCCGCCTCAAGAAGAAAAGGTGCCGAAGGATTGCTGTTGAATGGTCCAAGCAATTTGGCACATAAATCACAGGTAGGCTTGTGGATCGACGATAGCTATAGCATCAATGCTGGAGGTGCTCCAACTTGTGCACCGAAGAGAGCCGAAGAACCAGCAAAGCCAAGCAGAAAGAGGGCTAGGCCTGGGGAGAGCACAAGGCCAAGGCCTAAAGACCGTCAACAGATCCAAGACCGCCTCAAAGAGCTTCGAGGGATCATACCCAACGGTGCAAAAGTACTTCACAAATCCTCTAAGACAGTGAATAACTACCTAAGTTGATGTCATATCAATATGTTTTCTAATGATAGATGTTTACTTTGATATTACAGTGTAGCATCGATGCTTTGTTGGATCGGACCATTAAGCACATGCTGTTCTTGCAAAACGTGACGAAATATGCAGACAAGCTCAAGCGATCTGATGAGCCAAAGGTGCGTCCTCCCTCTCAGTAGTGGGACCAACCCGACTGCCCATTTAATTTGGTCCATAATTCTCAAACTAATATTGTCGCCTTTTGGCTTATACTATGCAGCTCGTTGCCCATGAGAATGGAGTGGTCTTGAAAGATGAGAGCAGAAGGGGCGGAGAAGCGGGAAGTAGTGGAGGCACGACTTGGGCCTTCGAAGTGGGCAGTCAGTCCATGGTTTGCCCGATCATAGTTGAGGACCTTAGCCCACCTGGACAAATGCTAATCGAGGTATGTCCTCGGTCGCAAATCCATAACTCTGCTTATGATGTGGCCAGTCAATCCTCCCCTGTGTGTATCCATCTATTATTGGTCTTGCTAATAAATTTCTTGATATATTGTGAACAGATGCTTTGTGAAGAAAGGGGATTGTTTCTTGAGATAGCAGACATAGTTCGCGGATTTGGCCTCAACATATTGAAGGGAGTGATGGAAGTTCGAGACAACAAGATATGGTCCCACTTCATTGTCGAGGTAATGATATATTTGTCGGTGTAGATGTTAAGGCTCCGATTAGAACAACTCTATTTTCTGTTTCTCTTTCCTTTAGTAAAACAAGTAAAACTAAAGAACAAAACTATTTTACAGGCAACAAGGCACGTTACGAGGATGGACGTATTCTGGTCCCTCGTTCAGCTTCTACAGCAAACAGCTCCCAGGGGGCCTGATTTTGCCAATCCTCCAAAGAATCACCTCATGGATGGTGCAGTTCTTCCTTGCAACAGCTACAAGCAGACTGTTGCCTCTCCCTATCAGCTAGCAAAGGCTCGTTGAGCAGAATATGAGAAATACCTTGATCGTCACACCAAGCCAGTTCTTAGAGGAATGCAGATTTCCTATCGTGTCTGGACATACAAAGGAAAACCACAAGTAGGCCAAAGTTTTACCTGCAGAGTTTCAATCTTGGGCTCGGAATCTATACCTTATTCCGGATAGAGCGACTTTATTCATCAAAAAAAAGAGAGAGGTTCATGTTTAGATTTTTTTCTAGTGTGCTAGAACGAAATTGAAGATGTGTTAGTGTGTTCTTTTTTTGGTCTGAGATTCATTTGCCTGGTCGGTTTGTGCCATAACTTGTTCATACCCCTTGAAGCTGATTGTAGTCACCCTTAGTTGTAGACTAACTTCTTATCTTGACTCGTGCCTCGGCTTTTCGGTTTTGCTGTGCAAGTGACACACATATATATATGTAATGATATAGATTTGTTCATCTTCGTCTCAATTTTTGCTTCTGTTCCATGATCGAGAATTATGTGTTGTTGATTCACACTAGATTTGTCCAAGAACCCGAACAATGCTAGGTCAATCTCCCCGTTCGCCCATCTTTATTATGTTCAAGATTTTCACAGTCTACTCTTTCTTCCGCCTCACTATTTTCATTCGGAAAGAATCCTCATTAGTAGAAGTGTGCGTAGGTACAATGTGCTTGACAAATAACAAGACTTACTGCATAAAAGATGGATATATCGATTGCAAGAGACAGCGATAAAATATAAAAACGAAGTATACGAAAGCTACATTATGATAATTTAGTTGGCCTTTCAGATCAGAGCTGATCTTGGGGAGGAGATAAGTGCTATTCCAACCCAGATGAAGATCAGCATTTAGTCATTAACTTAATCAATCAATCAATGTTAAATGTTTTTTCCCTAATTTTATAAGCAGCTGAGATAGGAGCTGTCCATTCATGACCTAATTTGATCCATAAAGCAGCAGCACCACCGCCACCACTGCTGCATATAATACTTAATGTCATATGTGATGCAGCATAGGAAACATGGTATTACTCCACATGTGTACAATAAAGGAAAGACATCCGAGTAATCTGAACTATGAATTGGGGTATTGCTGAGCCAGCCCACTCGCAAGCTACTGGAAGCCGACCTGATGAAAACTCGAATTCGACTCGGTCCTGTCAAGCTTCTCGATCAGTGAGTCGAGTTTGAGCTTGCCAGAGCAGTAGTAGTGAGCTTAATCAAGTTTTATGCTAATTCTAGATAAAATACATTTACTGGCCCCAAGCCCATATGATTATATCGGCCCGATATAACTGATTATACTATTCTGATGGCCTCTCTCAGCCCATTTATTATCTTTATGCATATATTTAAGAGAAAATAAAAGAAAAATATCAGGTCTTAGCCCAACCTTCTTTTTCCGTCTTTGTCCTACATTTTCTTTGAGTTGAAATTTATCCTCAAACTTTCCATGAGTTGATTTCTGAAAAGAACAGAATGAGAAAAGAGGGAAGATAGAAGTGGGACTCGCCAGTATTAAACCCAATCGGGATTGTTGACGACTTTAGTGATTGCTGACGATCTTAGTGAGTGGTCGTCGGTGACCCTGCTAGGCTAATGATAGCCATCGGCGAGGCCCCACCGCCCCTTTACCTCTCCTCCCCCTTCCTTGGTTTTTTTTTTTTTTGGTTTACAAAGTAGGAGATTCAGAGCCGTGTGCAGTTAGATTCCTTGGACTAGTCGCAGACCTTGGTCTCCTGGGCTATTCCTCATCAAATGCAATGCACGATCAAGACGATACAATAAGAGTCACCCTTTTCTCGATCAATTGTTTTTTTTAATTCGCGGTTGTGTATTGTCAATAGTCACCGTTACATGGTGGGATCTCCGAGAACCACTGAGGTCGCCACCTTCCATTCCATTCCAGTTCAATATCTTGGAGTTTTTTTTTTTAAAATTTTTCATTTTTAAATAATTTTTTAATTTAAAATATGATTTTTGGACGAAAAAGAATTTGAGGGAAAGTTGACCGTAAGACTATAAATGACCCTATTAGAAAGATTAAGGATCAATTGCAGCTCATATAAACGTTTAAAGTTAAAATGGAAAACAAATAAAGATTGAGGACTAAAATGATCTTTTTCCAAAATAAAACAGAACACTTTCCTCCAACCTCCATTGTCAGCCGAAAGAACGATATAGAACGCTCTGGGGTCCTCTTCTCGCCTTGCACCCATTGTCCCTCGTCAACTCGCCGCCGCAGCTCTCCCTCCCGTCCCTCCGCCGGCTGAGCCCGTCGGTTCGTAGCCGTAGCTCGTCCAAGCTCGTTATACCAAGTGCCGTCACTGAAACCCGTGCTTCCGTTCCCGAACGGTAGGTGTTGCTGATAGGCGCTTCTCTCTATGAAATGTTAGTGGCCGCTGCTATAGATTGCTATATTCTTTTGCTTTTGATTATGTGGTTACATTTCATGAAATCAAACAATGAAGATTGGGATTGGGCCAGTGAGGGGCTATGGTGTTAATGGAAATGGGGATTGGGCGAGTGAGGTTGCTTCTATTTTGGTGTATGGGGGGAAATACATTCTGGGTATAAGGTTCATCACAAGTCCACTTGAGCTCGAGTTATCTCGTATTAAAAAGCAAAAACTCGAGCTCGAGTTCAGATATTTAAACTCGCTCGAGCTCCAAACTGTAAAACTGAGTCGGGTTCGAGCTTGCCTATATTTGGGCTGGACTTGGCTCAATTATATCCGTCTTCCTAATTACCGGTTATATTTTCCCGGTTTCCGAGGTTTTGATTCTTGTACTGTTAATCTTTGCAGGTCTCACTGCTTCCATGATTTCGGAATTTTGATGAATCTCTTCTGCCACAAGGAACATGAATATTGTTTGATGCATTCATCATTCTCATGATTATTCCCTCTGCAGCTGGAAGTTTTCTTGGTACTGGTATCGAAATTGAGAGTTCTCTGAATTTTGGCTTCTCCCTTGTCCAAAGCAAGTGGAGCGACCTACTTTGAGTAATGGCGGACCCAGTCCTCACATCCGATCGGTCTTCCGATCCTGCTCCACTGGATCCTGCCTCCCGCACAATCTGCCATGTGTATGGTTTTATCTAATCCTGGCTCCATGAGTGTTTGTGGGATTGTGAACTGTTCTCTGAACTTATATTCTGAGCCAAAATGATTAGCGTTTGATGGAAATACTTATAACTCTTTTTGGTGGTTTAATTGCTCTTGGCCATTTTCGTTCATGGACTTGTATTGCAGACTTGATAGGGATAAGTATTCTGGTGATGTTAATTGAATTGGTCTTCCTTGCTTGGTTATGGTAGCAATTTATTTGAAGCGTAGGTCTTATTTTCCGGCAGATTTTATCTGAAAGTCCCCTTTCTGAAGTGTTCAACTGCGATTTTTTTCAGGTGCCAGAAGCAGTTCTCCCAGTACACTTGCCCTCGTTGTAACTCTCGCTACTGCTCACTCCAGTGCTATAAGGTAGGCTCGAAATATCACTGAGACTGTCTGCCGGTACCAGAAGCATTTTCTTTTATGTAGTTGCACGATGCTGTTAATACTGTGAAACGAATATCAGCTATGTTATGTAAGAAATACAATACAAGACAAGAAAGTTCTAGTTGGACAATTATGTTGATTAATGTTTCTAACTAGCTTGCCTGACTATGATTCAGTTAGTATGTCAAGGTGTTAATTTGGCCTGTTCATTTGACAGTCGCACAGTGTTCGATGTACAGAATCCTTTATGCGAGAAAATGTAGTCGAGGAGCTGCAGCATGTCCAGCCTCATGACAAGACTAAAAGGAAAATGTTGGATATACTTAAAAGGCTCCATTCAGAAGAGGAAGAGGAAGAGGAAGATTCCATGGATGAGGATGGTATGTACTTATTTCTTCTGCTTTGGTTGATAACGGGCTTTAACATTGATCTGTCAGGTTGCTATTGATTGATTGTTTGCCTGTCCGTTAGTCCAGAAATATGCTTCTTTTAGAATTTTTAGATGTTAGCTCGAGCCACACTGTTCGGCTTTGAGCTGAAAGAAAGCTAAAGAGCTAGTAATGATTTCACGTTTATTCTTTATACAAATGAATGAATGTCAGATACACTTTGATTGATATTCTGATTGGGAAAAGAGGCAATTGCTTAATACTGATCTTTGTGGACCTAAATAAGTAATAAAGTGGAAGTTTATCTATTTTGATCTGCAGAGAGCCGTCATCTAACTTGCATATCTCATTTTGATTTCAGGTGTAGATTCGTTGTCTGAGGAGACTATTCGGAAGATTCTGTCAGGTATAATGAGCTTCAGGATAATGGCATCTTTTCTTTTTATTCATTGATGATGTGATTATGCATCTGCATACCTGAATGTATTTTGAGATTGTACTTATGAATGAGCATCTTTTCTTTTTATTGGTGGCAATCAAAGGTCGGATGGTTCGTATTGCAGCTTATACATTTGCTTGACATACTTTGCAGGCGACCAAATTAGTTTCGATGATCTATCTGCTGAAGAGAGGAAGCGTTTCCAACGAGCCTTGGCTTCGGGAGAGCTGAGCAAGATGATTGAGCCATGGGATCCGTGGTGGTTTAAACCTTCTGCAAGGAAAATCCGTCTTGGCCAAGAAGGAAATCAGCTGGTCCAACCAATTAATGAAGAATCATCGTCGCAATCGCTCGAAGATGGTGAAGAGAGTAGCAGCTCAAATGAAATTCCTCCCGGACCTGAAGCTCCATTACCCCCAATCAGAAAGCTTAGCTCAACAGAGCCCTCCCCTCTCCTACCTGTTCATTTGGTCGACATCATATATAGTTACTGCTTCACCCTTCGTCTCTACAACGGTGATTGGAGGTCAGACCCCATAGGGTCATCAATGGTGGTGCTGAGCATCTCCTTGGTTTTGGGCCATGGAGGGCAGCCCGAGACTGTCCTTGAAGCCTTATCCCATTGCCTCGAGCAGACCTGTTCTCCTGCTTATAAGCACGCTGGAGGCTTGCGATTTGGGATAGCCCTTGTGGATGATACAGTGAGCATACTCTCCCTTGGGACAGATGCTTTGATCTGCTTGCTCTGCGATCTTCAGAGGCTTCTTCAGGGCGCAGAAAAGGAGATGAGATTGGAGAAGGGGAGAATGCCGAGAAGGGCGGAAATCAAGAGCCAACTCAAGCTTGCTCGGAGGAAAGTCTATTTTATGATGTGTTGGGCCCATGAACAGCCGGATGAAGTTTGGTCTTCCTTGGCGGCCCTCGTCAGGGCTGAGAAGGACATCGCTGTGGCCCATGGAGAGAGTAAGAGGTACGCAAAGTCGGCAGAGAAACCCGAGGGGACGGGGAAGGTTTTGATAGAGGAGATTCAGTGACATATATGCTCCTTTTTGGCCTTCTAGGAAAAGACTGAAACTGCGGAAGGCGTCAGAACAGTATAACCATGTAATTAAATTTTGGCTAACACATGAATGTATTGGACACTATGTTTAGCCCGATGTCTAATCATATAAAGTTTGATAATGCTGTGAGGTCCCGTAACACGTCTATCGCGTTCTTCACAGCACTCTCTGTTTAGTATAATACCGTTGCTCCCGGTGTCGGTTCGAATCCAAGTCTGCCTTCCCATGATATCTACTTAGATTTCTATTTCTTTCTTTTGGTGGTGAATAAATTGAGACGGGGCGCGCAAGGGCGAAAACGACTGAGTTGCTGTCTCTCTCATTAAATAGGGAGTGGCATTCTCGACATTTCACCGCGCGATGCTGCCCATCTCCTGCATAGTATCATTTTCTGAGCGATAATCAACAGACAAAGCAAACCTCCCTCGGCCATTCGACAGTCGTTGAGAGAACATTCCAGTCACTGGGGGAGGCCGAGCGAGAGGTTGAAGACGAAGAAGAAGGAGAAGGAAGCTCTCCGTTCGTCGCCAATCATCTCCGTTGGTCGATTTCGTGTCCATACAGACATGGTTGATGTTGCTGATAAGGTAGCCTACTTCCAAGCGATCACCGGCGTTGACGATCTTGACCTTTGCACCGAGATCCTACAAGCGCATGGCTGGGATCTGGAGCTCGCGGTCGCGTCCTTCACCGCCACCAATCCCTCTGATAGTTCCCCCGCTTCGCCTACCGAGCCGCCGCTTGATTCCGGACCCTCAAGCTCTGGCTCTCGCCGAGTCGAGGAGCCTCTGTTGACCGCTGGTGCCGTCGCCCCGGGGCCGAGCTTGACGTGGAAGCTGATCACCTTGCCTATTTCAGTCATCTCCGGCGGCCTAGGGTTAGTTTCTGGAGCGATCGGGCTCGGGATGTGGGTTGCTGGCGGCGTTCTGTCGTACTCCCTCGGGATGATAGGGATTGGGTCCCGTACGGGTCGGTCGGACGACTCCTCCGCCAGATTAGTCTCTGTCTCGGCCGCCGCATCGGAGGCAATGGACTTTGTGGCTGCATTCGAGAGGGAGTATGGCTCATGTCCTACCAGGCCGAATTTCGTCTCCGAGGGTTTCATGGATGCTCTTCAGAGGTCGAGGAACACCTACAAGTTGCTGTTCGTATACTTGCACTCGCCTGACCACCCTGACACGCCTGTGTTCTGTGAGAGGACGCTCTGTAACGATGTCTTGGCGGCTTTTGTGAACGAGAACTTTGTGGCTTGGGGAGGGAGCATCAGGGCTAGCGAAGGGTTTAAGATGAGCAATAGCTTGAAGGCTTCAAGATTTCCATTCTGTGCAGTAGTTATGGCTGCAACTAACCAGCGGATCGCATTGCTTCAGCAGGTCATTATTCGTCTTCCCTCTATTTGTCTTGCATTCTATTGGAGATCGCAGTTTGATATATGCTCATAGAAATGTGTAGATTGAAGCTAGCTATGGACGGCACCTGTATGGCAACTCTGTAGGACTTGTAGCTGAACACTGATATATTGCTTGCTATAGGGGAAGTAGTGGAGGGTAAGATTGTACTTAAGTTGGTGAATGGTTATTACATGAGGTTGAGGATTGAAGGGGTCTTGATTGTGTCCCTCATGTACTTACGGCGTGAGGAGTGTCTTAAGATGGACATGCACACACCGTGAGGTCAACTCTCAGGATGAACAAGATTTTTATGGCCTTTTGTTTTCAGAGTAAAATAAAAAATTTTAACTTTAACTTTAACTCAACACACAACACAACAAAAATACACATTTTTCAAGTCAAAAATTTTAACTTTAACTCAACACACTACACAATATTTGTCCTTTTCCACAATCAAAATCAAAGTTACTTTAACTCTGAAACCAAACGCACCGTTAATATTTGGTCGAATAGGGAATTTGGTTAAGAAATTTGAGGTGAGCATTGCTTGCTGATTTTCTCATGCAATATCATTCGAGTTGGTTATGACAAGGACTTGGAGGTTGATTCGGTTCTTCCTATGTGTGGCACCCGTTTCCTTGAAATGTGGACTAGGATTCTGCAAACTTTGGTCCTCGAGGACAATTTGATTACCGAAAAGATAAAGGGAGTACCTTGCAAATTATTCTATAATTACTGCCATTTTTCTTTTTGTCATTAAACCCTTGAACGTTGTTTCATTAATTATAGAGAAGAATGATGGATAAGCTTTTCTTGCATTTATAGGCTGGGCCAATTTACTTAGTGATATTAATGTCTGACATGAGTGTTAGTGATCTCTTACATGTTTGGATATAATTATGGCGGAGAGTTAGTTGATAATGTTCCATTTATATACACGTGGCTTGCTTTAGATTATTCTATTGCAGCGTAACCAGCGCCTTGTTGCGTAATTCCCTCTTCTGTTAAGTTTAATGGCTGATCCTGATAACTTACTTATCTCTAGATGATTACATTCTATTAGGTTAGGAGGTGGGTTTGATCAGGATAACTTACCCTAGCTGTAGATGGTTACCTTATATCAGGTTAAGAGGTATTATTCATATCCTGATAATGTTTGGCTCTAGATGGTTATTTTCTATTAGTGTAAGAGGTGAATCTCCTCCCCCAAGCATATCTTTCGTATATGGATGCAGAAAGCCAGTGTTGATCACTGGGTTTATAGTAGGTATTTACTTTCCGTTTGGACTTGTCTGTATTGTAGTTGAGGTTAGTAGTACTTGAGTTTTCTCAATTTAGTATTGGACTTAAAATAATCGTTGTCTAAGACACGATTTCCTATTGAATTGCATGTACAAGAGGACCTCTCATGAATCAAAATTCAGTTGATGGCCATAGTATAGGGTATAACCTGCTTGAGCTTCTTATGTGATGATTGTAATCAATCAGTATCTATTGTAATATCTGGATTTCTAAGTGCTAAAACTACTTGTTTATCTCAGTACGTTTTCTAACTTTATAAAATCTCTATCTAAGACTTTGTTGATGAATACAAAAGGAAAGCTTAGAAACCTTGCGATGTGTGGTATATGGTATAACTTTCTTTATAGCTCACTTCTAGGCTTTTTGTTCTCATTGATGCACCCTTGCATGTCATTCTATGACTATCATTTTGCATGCATGTACATGCTTGTGGCATGTGTACTCACAGATGCATCCTTATAATCTAATACAGGTTGAGGGCCCAAAAACACCGGAGGAAATGCTCATGGTACTCCAGAGAGTGCTCGAAGAAAGTGCCCCTGTTCTTGTTGCAGCAAGACTTGATGCAGAAGAGAGAAGAAATAATATGCGATTGAGAGAGGAGCAAGATGCTGCTTACAGAGCAGCTCTTGAAGCTGATCAGGTAATAATTGGGAGACCATCTCATGCGTCAGCAATCGTTCTTGTTTGATCTGTGTGCTTCGTTCTTTATACATTTTTCACAGTATGCATTCGCCTTTTTTTATTAATTAATGTTGTTTCTCCATCCTATCAGGCTAGGGAGCGCCAGAGAAAAGAGGAGCAGGAGCGGCTAGAGAGGGAGGCTGCTGAAGCTGAAAGGAAACGTAAAGAAGAAGAAGAGGCTCGTCTGAGAGCAGAGCGGGAAGCAGCAGAGAGAGCAGCTGCTCTAGCAAAACTAAGGGAGGAGAAAGCCTCATCTGTTGGCGCTGAACCTGAAAAGGGCCCCGACGTTACTAGAGTAATTTCCTACTTATCCTTCAAGAAGGAAACATTTATTTCCTTCTACCGTCTTTTGGTGTCTTTGCCTTTGTTTTTAGACTAATCAATTTTTGTTCTTGTGGGTTAGGTTTTGGTGCGCTTCCCGACAGGAGAACGCAAAGAGAGGAGATTCCACAGCAACACGACTATCCAAGTGCTGTATGACTACGTTGATTCTCTGGGATGCTTGGAAATAGGGAACTACAGCCTCGTGTCAAACTTTCCCCGAGTCGTGTATGGTTCGGAAAAGTTGTCTCTATCACTGAAAGAGGCAGGATTGCACCCTCAGGCAAGCCTCTTCGTGGAGCTGAACTCGTGAGGAGAAGAAAATCAGTAGGCTGTTGATGAAGCTCGTGATGAAACAGTTGGGAAATGGAATATAGTACTTCTGCTTGCTCGTCCTTTTTGATGCTGACGATCAGGATTCAGGAACAATGTGGCGGTACACCAACGATATAGATCTCTAGCTCACACTCTGTGTGGATGTTCTATTCCTTTGACTACATGGCTCGGTGCATCATCACATTACATTCCTCCCTTGGTTGATAATAATTCAGTTGTTAAATCCAAAAGAATGATTCAGATATCATGTTTAGGATAGATTGAAGATTGTATGACAATTGGGCAAATGGATTAGTCAGTCGCTTTCTGTCGTTGCTCTCAGCCTCCTTTTTGATTGTCGGTAGTGAGTCATTGGGTTCGTGCTCAGTGTTAGGGGTGTGCACGGGTACCGAGTTTATCCGGAACCGGTCGGAACCTACCCGTCAGAGTAGGATCCGGGTAGTTCGTATTGAAAATAAAGCAGGTTTCGAGTATTAAAATCAAGAATCGGTGAAAATCGGTTTTGATTTTGATTCCTGCCTACAGGGTATTCGGAACTGATTATTTATAAAAAAAAAGAGAAATGAGTAAAGTTATTGTCTTTTCTAATGAATCAGAACAGAAGCACTTTGTTATGTGAAATCGTATTATGGATGTTTAATTTTATCGATAGATTGATAATACATTTTTTTTGTGTGGATTAATTTAAATCTTTGTTGATATTCTATTTGGCGTGATTACTGATTATGTATGTGAAATTTTTGATTATATTTAGCTAGAGAAAAAAATTTGCAGATTCCAACAGGGTACCTAAACTTGTGATATAATACAGGTTCCGGTTCCAGGATTCAATAGGGTAGGGTTCGATTTTAAAATCTTGGAACTTGTCTCTTACAGGGTAGGGTCAGGGTATTGTGAAAAATATAAGGTACTCGAAACCGATCATCCCTACTCAGTGTTAAGCCAGCAGGCAGCACTTGAGGTTCTTTCGTTTGGCACAAATCTGATGGTTCATTTGTTTGAATAAGAGCTTCCGAATTTGTTCATATGGTGGCCAGAACGTATGATTTGGAAAGGAGCGGGCCATGGCCACTGTAAGCTCAG
Organism: Punica granatum; assembly: GCF_007655135.1. NCBI lineage: Eukaryota > Viridiplantae > Streptophyta > Magnoliopsida > Myrtales > Lythraceae > Punica > Punica granatum. The sequence continues at coordinate 50,404,467 of NC_045127.1, forward strand.
GAGCACCGATCGCCCCTCATGCATGATTATCGATAATTTACCCCATAATATAATCGATGAAAAATTTTCGGCGAGTAAAAATGCAGGATCCTCTTTAATATGTCGTTCCATCTTTCAACCTCGTGAATATAGATATGGTTTTATTTTTCCAATTTGCTAGTTCAAAGAAAAAAAATCTTTCAACAAATGAAATTCTGTAAATAAATATGCCCTCGAGATTTCCCAAGATCACCAATTTATACATTAACAAAAAATCAAGAAGAGACTTCTTTAAGTAACAATGTAAAAAAACTTCTCCCATTGTCAATTACGAAACCCCGACAACTCAGTTCTACGGCAGGATAGGACAGAGCAGACTTACAGGTAAATCCTGTCTAAATTAGTTTGGTTCTAGCCTGATCATGGCCGGGAACAATGGAGGGTCGGAGTCATCTGTGAGGGTCAAAACTGAGAAAGCGTCTCCTACACCTACACCGGCCGCAACTCCCGCCTCCGGTGAGCCGAGGAGACCCCCCTTTATCCGTATGACTACATGAGTCGAACACGCCATGCTGGAAAATCCACCCATCCACAACCTTTTCTTGTTGCACTGCTGATTACCTAGAATTAATTGATTTCATCTAACTAATTTAATGATTGATCAGAACCGGACGACTGAGATTAACTATTGTATGATGACACCGGGCCCATGTCTAGTAGCGATGAATGAATTATTATGATGAGATGGATTTATGACGACATATCCCAGCAGCGCATTGCTAATTTTCATTGGCTTCAGGTCACTTCTTGATCGATGAGATATCTGAGCGTGATTACTCCAATTTCCATGCTGCCATATTGCAGAATGTGGCATGATTATTATTCCTCTAGCTACTACGTTATTACAACTAAAATACAACTAATTATTTTAGTTGGTATAAACTTTAACCACTATATTTCGTTCTTTAACAACTAAAATTGTAGTTTCTAAAGAGTTTATTAGTTGCTAAATGAATTCTTTCACAACTACATTTTTCACTTTACTAATAGGTAATATGTAGTTGCTATAGCCTATAACAACTAAAAAAAACTTAATTGCACATTAGTTGCCACAACTCAATAGTTTAAGTTCACGGCAACTAAATATATGTATGATTGGAAGATATTTTAGTCGTTAAAAGCGACTTTTTTTAGCAACTAAAATTGATTAATTAATTGCTAATAAATTACTTTGTTGTAATTATGACATAACCCAGCAGCGGATTTACTAATTTTCATTGGCATGTCACTTCTTGATCGATCAAATGTCTGATCTTAGTCCGATTTCCATGTGGTTGCATGCGGGATTGGATGAGTTTTCGCATTCAGATGTGGAGGTTCGGTGAAGCTACGCCGGTTTGTATTCCGTTTGGAACTTGAAGCTAGCTAGTAATCTCAAACATTATATTACTAATAAAGTGCGCTCGAGTGTTCTCAATTTTGTACTGGACTCAAAATAATTATTATCTAAGGTATGTTAAGATAACATCGATCGTCATGACTCTTAATTCAATTGATGGCATAGTATAGGGAAGAAATTGCTCGAGCGAGAGTCTCTTCATCTTTTTCTTTTTTTTTCCCCCCTGACTCGGGTTTTTCGGACTTTGCCCGATTAATTCTCGGTGCTTCACGAACCCCCGGCAGCGCAAAGAGCGAATAATCATACCTAAGACGCTCTGGTGACTCCAAGGGGTTTCGAACCTGGGATCGGGTTGGCCAAACCCCTTGGTGTTGCTTCTCTTCTTCATTGAATATGTATGAAATGTGATGATTGTTAATCAATCAATATTTATTGTAATATTTGCATTTCAAAGTGCTAAAAATACTTATTTTACAGTTATAAGGAAAGCTCATAGCCTAATATAATGAAATAACAATCATAATGGCTAATAAATGGCCATGGGTATCATTCCCTCCGAATATCAAATCTGAAACATTTTGGTTATCAGGTGAAAACGTGCGCTACTCTATTTCTGATTAAAAAGACTACTTCTTTATCTCAGTACATTTTCTGACTTTCTAAATTCTCTTATCTCTATCAAAGACTTTGTGATAAAAATACAAAAGGAAAGCTTATAATGTGTTCAGTTTTAGAGTTAAGTTGAGTTGAGTTTTGATTTTAATTGGTTTGTAATTATTATGATGTTGAATTATGAAAAAAAGTATAAAAAAGTAATGAATAGTTAAAAAAAGTAATGATTGTATTGTTGAATTGTGGAAAAAGTAACGAATAGTTGGAAGAATTTATTATTAAAAATTGAATTGAATTGTTAAAAAAATTGAAGAAAAATGAAAAAGTAATAATTATGTTATTGATTTTTGTTGTGTAGTGTGTAGACTTAAAGTTAGAATTAAATTTTTAAAATCAGATTGCGAAATCAAACGGGTTAGAAACCTTGCTATGTGTGGTACGGTGGTATAATAACTTTCTTGATAGCTTACTACTAGGCTTTTGCTTCTCATCGATGCGCCCTTGCATGTCGTTCTACGAATATAATCAGTTTTTAACTTACCATAATTTAAAAAAATTGAAAAAAATATCGGAAAGGGAAACATGCAACATTCTCTTAAAATTGCGTTTCATTTTTTAATTACGTAAATAGTTATGATTTTTTTTTCCAATTTGCTATTTTAACCAAAGAAAAAAAGACTTTTAATTAACGAAATTAGGTAAGTAAATATGCACTTGAGATCTATCAAGATCAGGAAAATATAATATTAACAAACTCAGAAAGAAAATTTTAAGTAACAATGCAAAATTTCTCCCACCCTCAATGTTATATGTAAAATCGCAATTACTTGACCACTATGGCCTGATGGTTAAGAGTGTGCAGGTCTGGGTATCCTTTTATTTCACTGGACCCGAACCCTACATTGTAAGAGACAAATTCAAGATTTTAGAATCGGACGCTACCCTGTTGGGACTTGGAATTGAAACTTAACTGAAACCTGAATTATACTACAGTTGGAACCTGTAACTTTTTCTTTTATTCTTGGGTAAAATACACTATCATCCCTTGAGGTTTTCCTTAATGACAGTCCACCCCATATTTGACCGAAATAGATACTACACCCCATTCTTAATAGAAAATTTCATAATCCACCCTGTGAATCATGTTGGCCTCATAAGAAAATATTCTTTTGGTCCTTAATCTTTATTTATTTTTCAATTTCGTCCTAATTAATCTTTTTGTTTAATGTCAACATGAAAAATAAAGAATAATAATTTTTTGGTCAAATATGATTGAAAATAGGAAAAATTTAAAAGAATCTTGTAGCTACTATATATGTTTGAGATGGTCAATGACCATTAAGATTTAGGTTATCTACGGTGGGGTTATTTTTAGTAGACGAGGCCCTACCCTTAACATTATATAGCTACTAGGAGTAATTACACTGGTGGTCCAAAAAGTTTCACTAATGTATCAAGTTGGTCCAAAAAGTTTTTTTTGCTACTTGATGGTACAAAATGTTTCAAAAGTGTAACATGATAGTACAAACCGTTATCTCACCATTGACACCGTCAAGCGAAGCTGACGTGGCAGAAACGTGGTCGACATGTGGCTCTGATATGTTTTTAGGAGTTGGTAGAACGTTACATGATAATTCAAACTCTTTTGAATTTGTCACTTAATGGTCCAAAATGTTTTACAGATGTAACATAATGGTTCAAAATATTTCTTTAATTAACTTAAAGGTCCACCCATGTCAATGGCAAGATGACGACATCAATGGTGAGATAACGGTTTGTACTATCATGTTACAACTTTGAAACATTTTGTACCTCAAGTAGCAAAAAAAACTTTTTGGACCAACTTAATACATTAGTGAAACTTTTTGGACCACCAGTGTAATTACCCCTAGCTACTACATATGTTCAAGATGATCAATAACCTCTACCATCCAAGCTTGTAATTCTCTTTATGGTGGATGGAGACTTTGTTGGTAATCATCTACCATCCAAGCTTGTAAATCGTGAAAATAGTTGTTTGTAATTTCATTGGAGTGGTACCATGTAACAAGATTTTCATATAAAATTCATGAATAATAAATATTTTGAAAAGTTAATTAAAAAAAAAGAAACATCAACAAGGAGTGAGAACGGGATGGGGCACCACTTCGACGCATCATGGGGCCACTAGCTAAAAGTAATAGGGGATGCGAGTGCAGAGGGATGGGGACTTAGGGCGGGGTAGAGGGGCAATCAACCCCCTAAGACCGAGGACTTCAAATGACAACTGTAGTCGTCAACATGAGGCAAGCTCCCTACGGTGTAGGCCCATTTCATAAATTTATCACAAAAATATTGTTAGATTGTAGACATGATCTCTTTGTATCAAATGTAGCAGTTTTGAATATCGATCTTGGGAGTGGAGTCTAGCCAACAAACACCCTCACTCTAGACCATTGAGAGCCTCAATGGTTGTGGACAAGTTGTTTTCTTTTCTTTTCTATTTCCAAAATTTTGTTATTCTTACAAATATTGCACATTAATAGGTTTATCAAAATTTAGATAGTAAGATCAAAGTTTATAAAATTTGTATCGTTGAAAATGAAAATAATTCAGAACAAAAAAGGATTAGGATAAAAGTGAAATGTAAATAATTTTGAGGGCCAAAAGAAAAATATGTTTGGATTTATACACGTATACACAAGATAAAATTGTTTGTGGATTCGAAAAAACATAACCTGCATGTTACCGTCGATAACATGCAATCGGATACTCGGAGGGGTGGCAGACTCGGTATGTAAACTCCCGTTTTTCTATTGATTTTTTTTAATCATGCAGCTTAATTAATAAAACTGTATAGATTTTATCACAGGTTATTAACATCTTCAGCAACTTTATGAACCTTGACGCACAAAATAAAGGCTTCACTAAATTATTCTTGCCAGCTGCACTCCAACCATCGAGGGCTTTTACTTACCAAGATATTACCAAATTCTTCGAGCCTTGGATTAATGCATATCTCATCAGAGATACTAGTCATGTTAAAGAGGTATTCACATTAAATTACTATCTTTGTTGAGTTGTTTTGCTTATTCGATTTCTGAACTTCACTGGTAAATATTTAATGTTAAATTCCTTTTCAAATTTACGTGAGAAAATTAGGTCGTGAATTTTGATACACTCATGATACTCAGACCCATGTAGGTGTACATTCCCTATGGAGACGAAAATCAAGCCCGGATGTCATAATTATTGACCCGGATGTTATAATTATTGAACCGGATCCTATAATTATTGATTAAGCTATAACTAATGATTAAGTGGGTATTCTAACAATTGCAATTGGATTCAGATTCTCATACTATAATTATTGATTCAGGTAGAAGTATGTGCTGACCAATTTCCTAACTCGGTGGCCTTCGAGATATGTTCAATGCACAATTAGATACCAGTATCAAAAATTGGGAGGTGATGAACACAGTTCTCGGGATGCTTGGGAATAGGGAACTACAACCTTGTATCGAGCTTTCCTCGCGTCGTGTATGTGTTGGTTAAGCTGTCCCTATCGTTGAAAGCGGGTTTCACCTTCAGGCATGCCTCTTCGTGGAGCTGAGAAGAAAATCAATAGGCCAACCCTGAAGCTCGTGATGAAGCAGCCTGCTTGCTTGCGTGTTTTTTAATACGATGATCAGGACTTAGGAACAATTTGATGGTACACCATCGATATGGATGTTCTCTTCCCTTGACTGCATGGCTTTTGCATCGCATTACATGCCCCCTTTGATATTTAAAAATAATTCAGTTGCTAAATCCAAATGGATGATTCGGATCTCGTGTTTATGAGACATTGAAGATGGTATGACAATTGGGTAACTGAATTAGTCATTGCTTTCTATCAGTCGCTTTCTGTCGTCGCACTCAGCCTCCTTTCAATTGTCTGTAATGAGCCATGATGCACGTGCTTGTGTGTAGCTAGCAGTTGAGGTTCATTCATTGGGCACAAATCGGATGGTCCATTGTTGAGTAAGAGCTTTCTTAGAGAGAATGCGACGATTTATGACCGGTAGGACTGCAGTGCCAACTTGAAAACGGAGCCGATGTTGTGAAAATCGTATCAGAAATATGATCAACCATTTGTTCATATGGTAGGCAAAACATATAATTTTGAAAGAGAATTACTATAGCTGATGTAAGCTCTGGAGCACCGATCACCCCGATGATCATGCAAGATTACCGATAACTTCATTTTGCTGAGTGCTTTCAGTCCGGAACTATAGATAACATACGTAAATCAATTGCAGAATGAAATGATATTCAATCTAACTTTGGACGTGCCGACTGTTTCCCCCTTGGCCTTCGGGAGATGTCCAATCCAATGCACATTTAGATATAAGAATCATAAAATGTAGTTCTCGGGAGGCAGCTCGTCTTCTCTTGCACACCTCGTTGTATTTGGCTGCCAAATTCAGCATTTCCTGGGAGCAATTAAAAAAAAAAAGAAAAAAGAAAAATGGGTTCATGGACATGGACTAACATAAGAATCAACGTACTCTTCTAATTTTCACAAAATTTTGATATATGCTATTCGAATAGTACGGTATAAGGGGAGATCCTTAGCTTACACATGGAAAAATCAGTTTTTCTGCTATATATATTGAATCAGCCAGTTTCCGTCCGGAAAATAATGCGAATCGAGATCGACTCATTCTCAAATGCTATCAAGCGTATCAAAAATATTCATGGACAAAAATATAAAAGATAAAAGTATGAAATGAGCATGGCAGAGGTACTGCTTGTTTTTGGCTAATGAATAATTGGAACAGAAGGTTCGTTGAATAGACTCTTGACCAACCGGTGAAACCTGTAAAGTTAGACAGATCCAAAAAGGCAAACCAATCCAATCTCATGGGAGTTCGTTGATGCCATCCTCCCTCACCGTTACTCCCCCCAGCTACATATCAGCATCCCCTTCCTTGCTATTTCGTGGTGATTCCGGTCCCGAAGATATTCGGAAGAAGCTCGGAATCATATTCGATTCCATCAGCGCACATAACGTAATTTGTATCCATAACTTCCCTTGGCTAATAATCCAAAATCTCAATCGCATTGATAACGGCTCACAGTTACACGATTTGTTGAATTTATAGTAAGTACTATAAAATTATGTGCAGTGGCCAAGCTAACTTCTGACGCTAAGCAAAGATTAGAACAAAAGATGAGTTGATTTAAACGGTTCAACACTTATTTTTTTTAAATAAAATTTCGAGTTCGAATCTTATTAATAAATAAAATCTTTAATCGAGATAACTTTACCCATGTCAATTGGATTTTCGAATACATGGAACACCAAAAAAAAAAAAAAAGAAGAACAAAAGGGTCAACGCACGTGGGATCAGCTTCCTGTGCTCAACAACCCATCAAACAATAATAAATTAAGAAAGAGAGATACCATTTTTTTTAATAAGGAGATACATCAACCTAATACAAAGAAATAAAATGAAATTAAAGGGTTATATTTTTCTCATTAGTAAGAATCGAACTTAGTATCTCTTTATTTCAGGTAGCGCTATGTGCCACTATACTAGGACCCCTTTATCAAAGAGAGATATCTTTTTTTCGATTACAAATAAGGTTACGATGAAAAAAATCATAAATAACTAATAAAGTGATACATATAGTCTCATTACGTATCGAATTTACGATTTCTAAGTCAATAGACGGGCATGTGTAATTGCCCTAAATATCTTTAAGGCGAGCAAACCAAACCTCAAGAATCTCCCTACTTACGGTACAACAGTCAAAACTACAACTCAACTCACTCTCCCTCTCCACATTTTCCCCTTATTATTAAAAATAAAAAGCAAAAACTAAAAAAAGAAAGGAGAATCATTTCAATGTTTTGCTTTCTGGGCCAGATTCTGTATTGAAATAGATAAAGAAGAATCCTCAGCTTCCTTCTATCTTCGCCGTAGGAGGAGAGGACCCTGAGCAATGGCGGAATCATCGGAAGAGATCCGAGCTCCTCTCTGTAAGCAGCCGGAACTGCCCTTCACTCCATTAGCATTCACATTATTGCTCGTTAGTCGTAATCCTCTCGTGTTAATGGATGTTTCCTTGCAGTGAGCAGCAGGGAACATGAGAGAACAGAGAACACCAACCCCGGCTCGTCGGAGGTCACCGAGCTACCAGAGGAGGAGGAGGAGGAGAACTCGCCTGTGAGGCAAGTGGCGCTGACGGTGCCTACGACGGACGACCCCACTCTGCCCGTGCTGACGTTTCGGATGTGGGTGCTGGGGACGGTGTCGTGCGTGGTGCTGTCGTTCCTGAACCAGTTCTTCTGGTACCGGACGGAGCCGATGACTATAACGGCCATATCGGCCCAGATTGCGGTGGTGCCACTGGGTCGGCTCATGGCTGCGCACATCACAGACCGGGTCTTCTTCAAAGGGACCCGCTGGGAGTTCACCCTCAACCCAGGGCCCTTCAACGTGAAGGAGCACGTCCTCATCACCATATTTGCCAACTCCGGCGCGGGCACCGTCTACGCCATTCACGTCGTGACGGTCGTCAAGGTCTTCTACAAGAAGCACATCACCTTCTTCGTCTCCTTGATTGTCGTCATCACCACTCAGGTTATTGTTAATTAATGAAACCTGGCTACCTTCCACCTAATTAATCATCACTAGCTCTTTCATTGAAGAATTCCTTTAGAAAGCATTCGCTTTGGAAATGATTTTCTTCATCTTTCTTGCAACATTTTTATGGTTCGGGAGCGACTGCTTAATTATAGACTAATATGCATCTATTTGTTGAAGCTTAATTTTATATTGTGATTTTTCTCATTAGTCTCTACCCACGAAGCTGAATTAAACTCGTTGATGCCGGTTAGTTGCGAAGGTTTTGATCAATATGTATGGGGGTTTGAATGGTAGGTGCTGGGGTTCGGATGGGCAGGTATATTCAGAAGGTACCTGGTGGAGCCGGCAGCTATGTGGTGGCCGGCGAACCTCGTTCAGGTTTCACTTTTCAGGTATATTAATCTCCATCTTCATCTTATCGAAATTTTTACGCACTTTTCGGGGTAAGTAATCATCAAGTTTGATAAGTGATACAAGAAGCGTGTAGTTGTCATGAGATTTAGCACGTTCAAACATTTAAAGGAAGCTTAGTGACGGCTAAAATTATATAAAAGGAAAATTAAAGAGGGACAGGCGAGAGCTTGATTAATATAATTGGGCGTGAATCTTGCAACGTTTGCTGGTGAATCTTGTGAGGAATTTCATAATTTCTTCTTGTCCTGATAAAGATGTATGAGAAAATTTATGAATGCATTTGTTTTCAGTAATTAGGACAGTTGGAGCTGATGTTTTCATCAGAAGGGACCAGTTGTTGGATCTGTGTCCTCTTCGAGCTGTCATGCTCGGAAGTTTTCGGCTCAAGTTGACACATTAATATTATTATCGACAGACCAAAAACAAAATATACAAAAAAAAGAAGAAGGAAAAGAAGTGAACCAAACCACCACCCAAATCATGAGTATCTATGTAGGGAGCATGCAAAACACAAATGCGTTGTGTTGAACTAATTCACTCCGACTTGGGAAGTGAAGGAAAGAGATATTAGTTTCAATCTTTGTTAGTGAGAATTTTTTATCTCTTTATTTTTTATTTTCTTAAAAAGGAAACTCATTTTTTTTATAAAGAGGGAAAATAATTGAAAAATAGAGATCCGAGATTTGAGGGTATTCTTATTTCAGAAAAGAAAAAGAGATTTGAGGGTATTTAGGGATTTCCATCTTCCAAGCCTAATTTGTGTGTGTGTGTGTGTATAAGCTGAACAAAAATGTTCTTGTGCGAAAACGATTCTTCTCTGAATTTCAATGCATGAATGGGAACGAATTATATGATTAGAAAGGAGACTGTGACACAATGATTAATTGCCCAAATTGATACTTCTTTAATTGGGGACGTATGATCACTAATCGGACGGCTGCCTAAACCAATAGTCAAAAGAGCTTGGCTTGCCTACTTTTGGAGAAAGGTGTTATATACCATGGTGGTACTATATAAATGATGTCGCAAGACACATAAAAATATTATTTTTATTAATAATAAATTATTTTTATTTATAATAATTTTTTTCTATTTTTATTTACATACTAAAAATCAAAATGACAAACCCTTATTAGTTTGTGATACTGCAACATGGTATTACCGTTACATATAAAAAAATTTCTTCTATTTTTGGGAAGAAAAAAAAAAGAAAATAAATGCAATTCTTTGACAATAATAACTACCGAAAATGAAGAAGAGTAGACTTCCTGTGTGTTAATACTTTCTAGTTCATCATAAGATTTGATGTTGCCGTAACTAGTTCCTCCACATTATTGATAGATAATTAACTTGTGTTAACGGGTCGTATTCGTAGTCTAGACGGTTATCCTTTATTCTTACCATGTACTACTTGCATAAAATTTGACTCCGTATATACGTTATTGGGCTCAAGAGGCCACCAACGAATTTCAAAGAGCCTGCCTGCCTTTTCCGTTTAGCAACATGACAGTAGGCCATGCAACATAAATCCACTTCCGCCCGTGGCGTACTGACATTGTTAGAAATCGGAAAGGTCTATGGTACAATCTCGAAAGGTTGATCGAAATAATTCGATGGCATGACAGGGCGCTGCACGAAAAGGAGGAACGGCCCAAGGGCGGGGTGACGCGCACCCAGTTCTTTCTGATCGCATTAACATGTAGCTTTGCATACTACGTCTTCCCGGGATACCTCTTCGAGATGCTGACCTCGCTCTCCTGGATATGTTGGATCTTCTCTAAGTCTGTCCTGGCCCAACAGCTCGGCTCTGGCCTATATGGCCTCGGCATAGCAGTGGTGGGCATCGACTGGTCCACCATCTCAGCCTACCTCGGCAGCCCTCTGGCCAGCCCCTGGTTTGCCACTGCCAATGTCGCAGCGGGCTTCGTCCTTGTCATGTACATCCTCACCCCAATCTTCTACTGGCTCAATGTCTACAAGGCCAAGACCTTCCCCATCTTCTCCGACGATCTGTTCACTGCCTCAGGACAAGAGTACAACATATCCAAGATCGTCACTTCCGACTTCACCCTGGACGTGGTGGCTTATGAGAAGGAAGGGCCACTCTATCTCAGCACCTTCTTCGCCATGACCTACGGGGTCGGCTTTGCCTCTCTGACTGCCACCGTCGTCCATGTTCTCCTCTTCCATGGACGGTATGTAATGTGACTGCACAAAATTCTTTTAGCATGGCTATCATCTGCATTACTATATATGTAAGAAAACTAATCAAATGATACTAAATGCAGAGAAATATGGGAGCAGAGCAAGGCGAGCTTCACTGAGAAGACGGCGGACATACATACGAGGCTAATGAGGAGGTACAAGCAAGTGCCGGAGTGGTGGTTTTGGCTGATCCTCGTCGTCAACATAGCGGCCACCATATTCTCCTGCCAGTACTACAACAGTCAGCTTCAACTTCCCTGGTGGGGTGTCATCCTCGCCTGCACCATCGCCATTTTCTTCACTCTCCCAATCGGCATCATCACCGCCATCACCAACCAGGTAATGTAATTTTCATAAACACTCGAAATTAAGCAATTCCTGGTATGCCTTTTGTTAATTTCCTTTGCACGATTCCCTGACCATATCGCATCTCCTTTAGTACTGTCATAGGAGAACAAAGTGATCTTCCATCATGTTATATGATGTTTGGAGCTGCTTGTTCGTGTAATGACAGACACCAGGTCTAAACATCATCACGGAGTACATCATCGGGTACCTCTATCCGGGATATCCTGTAGCGAACATGTGCTTCAAGGTGTACGGGTACATTAGCATGACGCAGGCTATCACCTTCTTGCAAGACTTCAAGCTTGGCCATTACATGAAAATTCCTCCTAGAACTATGTTCATGGCACAGGTAATTATCAAGGGCCCAAATCGAATTGATCCGAGAATTCTGAAGTCTTCATAAGTGCTGAACTGTTTTAGATGTGCCTTAGGTGGTGGGGACTCTCATAGCTGGGTTCGTGTACCTGGGCACTGCTTGGTGGCTTATGGAGACGATCCCCGACATCTGCGAGACGACCTCATCAGACAGCCCGTGGACGTGCCCGGCCGACACAGTCTTCTACGATGCATCCGTGATCTGGGGGCTGATAGGGCCCCGCAGGATCTTTGGGGACGAGGGCACGTACGAGGCCATCAACTGGTTCTTCCTAGGGGGAGCAATCGCCCCGCTCCTGGTCTGGCTGGCCCACAAGGCTTGGCCCAACCAAGAGTGGATCGGCCTCATCAACATGCCGGTCCTGATTGGGGCCACAGGGATGATGCCCCCTGCGACCGCTGTGAACTACACGACCTGGATCATAGTGGGGTTCTTTTCGGGGTTCGTGATGTATCGATACAAGCCGGAGCTATGGAAACGATACAACTACGTTCTCTCGGGAGCCCTCGACGCGGGGCTTGCCTTCATGGGGGTGCTCATATACCTCTGCCTGGGATTGGAAGGTGTGGACTTTGATTGGTGGGGGAATGACCTTGATGGCTGCTCCTTGGCTACTTGCCCTACAGCCAAAGGAGTGGCGGTTGAAGGATGCCCTGTTTTCACATAGAATAGGAGGCATATCAAGAAAGAAGGCAAAAAGATGGAAGATCATATTCATTTTCTCAGGATAGATTCAATTTCCTCTCACAATATTTGTACATATGAAATTGACGAGAGGCATAATGTATTTTCTTTTAGCTCTTTTCTAGGATGATGGATATGTTTGGTCCCAAAATTGTTACATGTGTGAACTTTCTGCCACCATGTCAAAGGATTTATGCTCATAAATCATCCAAGGTTTACGAATAGAAGCATGGTCGCATAGTCGATAACATCCTGTTGGCAGTGTCCAGGAACCTTGAGGATTCGGGACCAGAACCAAAGAATTAATCCCAGTGAAAAACGCAAAAATGGAACCCCAACCGAGGGTACAAACTGAAAAGTGGAGAAACTTTAGGGAGGAAATATAATTTTTATGCGATATCAAAGGGTCCAAACTCAATTTCCCTTAAATATGCTTGCGGCCGAGTTTGAAATAATTGCAAAAAGAGTCAGCAATATTTTCAACAAAATAAAAATCTTCTATAATTTTACCTATAAAAAAAACTTATATAGTGTTTCAATTCAACTGTCAAAAAAAAAAATTATGATTCAAAATTTTGCTAAAATAAGATTCTCATATGTTATTCGTTTTTATCTACTCTTATCTATAAATTGTGGATATTTACATATTCGAGGAAGGTTTTCACCGGGAAAAAAAAAGTATTCGGGGGTCACCTTCTATTACGTAAATCTTTGTGAAATTTTTTTTTAAGGTATGCTACTTTCATATTCATTTTCCTAAATCTTATATGTCAGTAATTGATTATTTTCGTTGTCGCATAAAGCGGTATCTTGTAAACTAATTTTTATAGGTACGAGCAATTTTCACAATATTTAAAAAAAATTCATGATTCCATGGTGCAAAGATATTGAGAATATGACAAAAATTAGCTGAGGATTAACACAAATCATTTTAGCAAAAATTTAGAATGACATGCATTTATTTATAAAAATTTAAACATGGGGATGAAAGTTTAATTGAGGTCAAACACTGGACTTTTATGCAATTATGGAAAAGACCAAGGTTGTCGTTGCAGTTGATCGTTTGAAGCCCTCATCCCAAATCTGGGTTCCAGACAGAGAAACCTTAAACCCCACAAAAGCCCCTATTCCTCCTCCTCCTTCATTGTCAATTCAACGAACCGAGACCTGAGCAGTTCCGCCGTGTCGGAGCAATGGAGGCTCAGTCGGATGGCAGAGAAGACATCACAATCTCGGCAATCAAGTCCATGCGAGCTCAGCTCGAGTCTCGCATGGAGTCCCATCGCAGCACTCAGCTCCAACTCCTCGCCTCTCTCCAATCCCTCGTCCCCGATGCCGTGTCCTCCGTCGATCTCTCCCTCCAGGTAATCTCCACCTTCAACAACCGCCCTTTCACTCCCACCCCCCCTCTACCAAACCCTAACCCTGTCCCCCATAAGCACTCTGATTCTAACCCTCGCCAACTGAGCCCTCATAGTGCCCCCACAATCCCTAAATCATACACTTCGAAGTCTTCTCCCAGTTTGATTCCCCAATCCGATAGCCATAAGTTTTTGCTCGACGAGACCGATAGCCCCTTATCCGTAGTGAGGTCCATGGTGGCAGTCTGCCTGTTGGAGCGCGTTCCTTTCACGGCAATTGACTCCTCGACTGTGCTTCGGAAGTTGGAGAACGACCAGAATGCAACCGCTGCAGAGAAGGCAGCTCTGAGGGAGGTTGGTGGGGAGTCCGGGGCGATCCTGGCTGTGGAGATGGCCCTTCGATCGATGGCCGAGGATAACGGTGGGGTTGAATTGGAGGAGTTTGTGGTGAGCGGGAAGTCCCGAGTCATGGTCCTGGGCATTGATCGAACTCGGCTTTTGAAGGAACTGCCTGAAAGCTCCCAAAGGCAGCAGGAGTCGGGCTCCGGTGATGGGAATTCGAGTCAAAATCAGGCTTTGCTGGCGGTGAATAGCAGTAGTACTGGTGGGGTTGACGTGAATGGGATATTCGGAATGGGAGGACCCGGGGCTGTCCCGAGACCTATTTCTGACATGTGGATGTATCAGGGAGGTGGGCCAATGATGGGGCCAAGAGGTGGGCCTAGAGGGGTAATGGGTATGATGGGGATGCCACCGAGAGGAGTGGGTGTCCCTTCTCCATTCCATAGGCCTCCACTGGGACCAAACTCACCAGGGGGTGGCTCGAATGTGATGCCCCAGAAGCAGAAGTCGGAGGAGGATGAGCTGAAGGATCTTGAGGCTTTGTTGAACAAGAAGTCGTTTATGGAGATGCAGAAATCGAAGACTGGGGAAGAGCTTCTGGATTTAATTCACAGGCCCACTGCAAAGGAAACTGCTGTGGCTGCTAAGGTATATCAGAATTCAAATGGCTTTTTGTGAATGCAAGTAATGAAACTTTTATCTTAGAATTTCATATCATGGACTGGATGAATTTGTTTTGGTCTTTCCTGCTGTTTTTTGTGATATTTTATGTTCGCCTGCTGGATACAATCCTCTGGCTATAGTATTGGTAGACCTTGGTTAATTGGGTAGAGTTTGCTATCAGTTCATAGAATAAATGTGATCGGCTTGGATGAAAGCATCTCATCTGATAGCTTTTATGTGTTTTCTGATCAACTATTTTATATATATATCTCTTATAGTTGAAAAAAAGTGGAATCACTTGAGAATGTTTACCTTTCTTTATGACACATGTACTGTTTGTGTTCTTAGCCGATGGATCAGTTTCATCCTCAAAACCACAAAATATTAATCGGTGGAAATGAAAATAGTTTTGATTTGGTTCATGTGGATCACTGTGGCGGTAGGAGAGGAAGGTTTTCTTTCTGCTGTTTGTTTTTTTCTTGTGTCACGAAGATCTGATTCACTTGTTTTGCACTTCTGCAGTTCAAAACTAAAGGCGGATCTCAATTAAAGGAGTACTGCTCAGCTCTGACAAAAGAAGATTGTAGGCGTCAATCTGGTTCTTTCATGGCTTGTGAGAAGGTCAGTAGAAATATATATATATATATATATATATATATATATGTATGTATTTTTGGCTATATTCGTATAGATTCTATAGGGTTCTACGTTTTTTGTTAACTCATCCCATTGATGCCTTTGTTATTTCAAAATCCGATTAGCTCTGAAGTAGGCAAATGGACTCCCATTTGGTTGTTGCCCTTCCAACTGCTACATACGTACAAATGATACGAAATGTACAAAACATCCTCTTGCTTTATGATTTTGGAAGATTTTCTTTTTCTTTTTCTTTTTTTTTTCCGGCAGGATAAGATTTAATTCTGGAAGAAAACTAGTCTTCTGGGCAAATATGAACTGATCCTTACTTTGACTTAATTGAATACTATTATAATTTATGAACATGGCAGTTTATTTTAACAGAAAACCATCTTCAGTAGAAACTTTGACTTGGCCTTCTCCCCTTTGGTTGATCCACTATACTTCACATATCCAAATGTTTTTAACTTATACTACTAGCTTTTCTTCTTTTCAGGTTCATTTTCGGCGAATAATTGCTCCTCATACTGACATCAATTTAGGGGATTGTTCTTTCCTTGATACTTGTCGACACATGAAGGTATTTCTCATATCATTTTTTTTTCCCTTTAACTCTTTAATTTGTAATGAACATTAATAATTTTGTTCCTTGACTGATATAAATCTCCTCACATATAGACCTGTAAGTATGTTCACTACGAACTTGACCCAACGCCAGATGTGCCACCAATGATGATGGGAACTGCACCACCTCCAAAGCCGTTAAAGCCACAACGTGCGGAATACTGCTCAGAGGTTGAACTTGGTGAACCGCAATGGATAAATTGTGATATTCGATCATTTAGAATGGACATCATAGGGCAGTTTGGAGTTATAATGGCAGATCCCCCATGGGACATTCACATGGAGTTGCCTTATGGAACAATGTCAGATGATGAGATGCGCAATCTCAATGTTCCTGCACTGCAAACAGATGGCCTAATTTTTCTCTGGGTCACAGGACGTGCAATGGAGCTTGGACGTGAATGGTATTTCTGCTTATCTTTCATTATTCTGAAAGAAGTTTTAATGTTCTCAGGGGTTTGGTTTTTTGGATAATTTCCGCACAAATACTTAAAATAACAGCTTGCAATATATGATTTTCTAGTACAACCTTAGCCAAATCTTGGATTTCATGTTAAAAGCTTTCGTATACAATGTCTGTGGTTATGATTTGGCTGTTAAATAGTCCAAATTGGTCAAAAGTATATTAGAATGATAATATTTGTATGCGATCGTATAAGAGTGCATACATTCACTGAAACGCTTGGAAAGCTTGCTTGGTTAAAATTAGGCATTTTTATACTACTTCACCCCTGGAAAGCTTCTTCAACCCCATCCCCCACCCCACCCTCTCCTTAAAGAAATGAACTTATCATGTTAGAATAGCCAAACTTTTTCAGTTTAGCTGTTTCCTGATAGAATCCCGCATGCCTCACAGTTTGGAACTCTGGGGATATAAGCGCGTTGAGGAAATCATTTGGGTGAAGACAAATCAACTTCAGCGGATAATCAGAACAGGACGAACAGGGCACTGGCTCAACCATAGTAAGGAGCACTGTCTTGTCGGAATTAAGGGGAATCCCGAAGTTAATAGAAACATAGATACTGATGTCATTGTTGCCGAGGTTCGAGAGACTAGCCGTAAACCAGATGAGGTCAGTGGAATGCGTTCATTAGTTCTTCTATGATTGAGTATGCTTTATTCTAATCATGTTTTTTGCTGCATTGAGTTAGACTATATAATTTCTAGCTGCAGTGCTAATTTACTTGACTGTTCATTGCCATTCTGTCCTTTCTGATGTACTTCCACAGAGTGGTTGGAAATATTTGCAGTTTTTACTTTTCAGTTGGGGTCTTCCATTAACACAGTTATTGTCTGGCAGATGTACCCTTTGCTCGAGAGAATAAGTCCAAGGACAAGAAAGTTGGAGTTATTTGCTCGTATGCACAACACTCACGCTGGGTACTCTTCTCTCACTTGTAGGGTTGGGTTGTTCATTGTTTGGGTTTCGCTACAATGAAAGTGAAACTGACTGAGCCTGTGTGGCTCTAGGAGGCACACGCATGCAGACTCATGACAATAAGGAGTTATAATTATGATGACAATAAGCTAGTAGTTAGTTTTTCCTCGCATGAAACTTTTAATATTATAACGTTTGGGCCGTTATTACATGGACAATAGGCTTTCATGTTTGACTTGGATTCAGTTGCATCTCACTTAGAATCATCTGCCTGTTCTTGTTCCAAGACATTGGTGGCTTCATTCTATACTTATACAATTATTTAAACAATGCCAGATGGATATCCCTTGGGAATCAGCTGAATGGAGTGAGGTTAGTGGATGAGGGACTCCGAGCACGTTTCAAGGCAGCTTATCCTGATGTGGAGGTGCAGCCTCCATCTCCTCCTAGGGCTTCAGCAATGGAAATTGACCCAAGGTCTACTCAAATGAGGAGCCCATATGCGGGGCCTGAAGCGAAGTCCACGTCTGCGCAGATTCCCGAGCCTGCAGTATCAGGAGGTGCATATGCCTCTGCAGAGAAGCCAGGGGCTGCAGATATTGATATTGTCGGGTGAAGAACAACGTAACATTTTTTTTTTAAAGATAAGCTGCTGACTGTTTCGATATGGAAGTTCTCTTGACAGCCTCCTGGACTTTTCACATGCGCCAAGTCTCTGCTTTCCTCCCCAGCCATCGAGTTCGAGGATAGTACCATCCGTTCCATTTTTTTCATTTTATTTCAGCCAGTGTATTTGATTTTTCATGCCGATGATGGTTTGGCGGTGTATTTATCTTCATGCCGTTTGCACATAGGAGAAATTTCCCACATTTTTCCACGGCAAAAAGGGAAAGAATTTTGTAATCTGAGGTCTTAGAGGTAAACATTATGGAGTTGTCGAAGTCAGGTGTCTGTTTTTTCGAGTTCCATCATCTTGACTCTCTGTATTTTGTTCATCGACCTTTCCCCGATAGAGCTGCAAAACTGTGGACTAGTTCTCATATCACATGCTCCACCAGTGATGGAGCAAACCGACGAACTTTCGGTTGGTCATTCGCCTTAAACAAGCAGTGAATATCTCAATCAAGTGGCTCGATGTCTTGTAATGCCGAATCGTAGTAGCATTTAGTCACATTGCCCTGATTTATAATTGAACTGCTCTTATTAATCTTAAGAGCTAGGATAGCTCCTTTTTTTGCTCGATAAGAGCTTGGATAACTCAAAAAACATAATTTACAGGTGATGAGAAACATAAAATTGCAAAGGAAATTAAAATAAGAAAAATCAAAATCAAAATTCCACTCGGGTCATTCGCTCCAGTACTTCTCATCACCATCCGCATCCCTCCGCCGCTCTCCCTCCTCGTCGTCGCTGCTCCCGGCCACCAGGCTCAACTTGAACCGCCGCACATCCTCCACCGCAGCGCTCCTGAACATACCCACGTCCACTGCCCCCGACACCATGTGGTATCCACGGTGTCCCAGCTCCTCCGGCGGGTCGAACGGCATTGCGAACCCTGCCAAATATGCCCCGCCGCCGTCTTTCTTCATCGAGCCTAGCACTCCCTTCTCCGCCTCCCTCATCATCTGCCTCACCTTCTTGTTCCCCGGGTCCCACAGGTACCCCAAGCTCGCGCTCAGATCCAACGGCCCCATCTGAATGCAGTCGACCCCGTCGACAGCCGCGATCTCCTCCACCTTCTTCACCCCCTCCTCGCTCTCAACCTGGCACATGATCAGAAGCTCCTCCCCGTAATTGGTCAGGTACCCGTCGTCGATCCCGTAATCCGATGCCCGGACCACCGTGTGGGCTGACCCGCGGATGCCCTGCGGCGGGAACCGGCAGTAGGACACGGCCTTCCTGGCTGACTTCGCTGACTCGATCATCGGGAACATGATTCCCTGCGGGCCGAGATCTAGGGCTTTCTTGGCCCAGGTCGGGCAGCTGTCCGGGAGGCGGAGGATGGCGGGGGTGCGAGTGGCGCCGAGCGCACGGAGGCAGTGGAGGGCGTCGGATATGCCGCCGGGCCGTGCTCCATGTCGACGACGGCGAAGTCGTAGCCCGCGAGGCCCGCGATCTCGGCGATCGTGGGGGAGAAGGAGAGGAGGAAGATACCGTACAGGGTCTCGCCGTTCTGGAGGCGGGACTTGAGGGATGCGTTGGTGGCTGAGGTGGCCACGACAGGAGAGAGGTCGGAGGGGTCGGCGGAGGAGGAGGATCGGAGTGGGGCCAGGTTCTTGAAGGGTGGGCCATGACTGTGAGTGGTTATGGGTTTGAAAGAAGATCGGACGATGCAGGATTTGGGAGGGATGGAGGGGAAGGGCTTTGGCTTTTTGAGGGTCGAGAGGGATGAATTTTGGGCGGCGATGGAGGAGACGGCGGAGGCGGCCATTTTCAGGGTTCACGGAGCTCAGTAGGCGGGACAGTATCGAGTTGAAAAGGGCGATAGAGAGAGAGAGAGAGAGAGAGAGATGGGCGAGTGAGTGAAAGCCACGTGCGGATTTGACAGATTCCGACCGATTTACCGGTCTATGTCCGGTCCGAAACGTGTACCTTTGGGCCGGAATTAGGCAGGACATCTATATATATATATTTTTTTCATCAGGAAAAATGAAACACAGATTGACTATACTGTAAAATTCATACAGGATCGTGATCGAAAGAACGGATAGCAGCTTAGCTATAGAAAATCTGTTCGTGAAATAAAGATGATTCTTGCACAAATTGTTCCCAATAATATAATCTATGAGCGTCGAATTGCAGAAGTGAAATAATTAGAGTACATCTTTTTCTCTCCTAAATGAGGAACCAACCGAGCAGTAAGTACTAGGCAATGTTCAGCTTAAATCCTCTCTCAATGAAGAATTTATTCCGTTTTACTGATAAAAAACCAATTGAAGTAACTGTCTCGTCTTGTGCTTAGAGCTTCAGAGCGCCCCGAGCCATCGCTAGAGCACCCTCGAAGGTTTGGTTGCCCCCGATGAATCCGCTCATGTGCACGAATACACATCCAGGAATCCCCGTCTCTTTAGAGAGATCGTGGTCCCTCAATCCCCTCCACTGAGCCGGGAGAGCCTTCCTGCTTTCAAACCTATCCGGAGACACTCCGACTGCCTGGATCCGCCAACTTTTGCTCCTGTCGTCCTGCGATGTTTGAGATCATACCATATATGAGGATCTTCCCCAAAGGCCAAAAGTGTATGAGCTATTATTTAGACGAATAAAATCACAATCATCATATCATCAAATAACAATATGATCACTCCGTTGAGTCATATCTAAACTATTCCATTTGATTGAAAACTCAAAGTACATATCAAAAACTTGACGAGAATTTTAACATAGAGGGGTGAAGCTCAATTTTCAAGCACATGGCATGCCATGCCTGTAATTTGTATATGACATTGTTCAGAAGCACCAATTCAGATTAATGCAGCAGCGGCACAATTGACAAGATAGTTCTCCCTATTCCCTATAAGCTAGGGTAATTTACAGGTTAAAATATAGCTACATAATACATAAGGACCAGACAGATCACCTGATAGAGAACGTATTTGATTAGAGGATCAATTTTCATCTCCTCCTCAAGCTCAAATAGGTGAAGCTTCCACTGTTTGCAAAATAAAAGCCCAACTCAGAACACCAGAAAAGGTTGACGTTTACCCAATTAAATCAATTGATGAGTCCAAAAACGTTTGCACCAAATTATGGTAATTCTTCGTTCAAGTTGACCAAAGATTTCCAGTCACCTTTTTTTCTCCTTTAAAATAAATAAATATCGAGTATCCACAAGAGACAAATATCAGTCCTTCCTATTGTTTTTTATATTGACCAGCCTCCTTCCTATTGTTGGATAATACCAACAATAGGTGAGGTGATGAGTGGAGAAACTTAGAGACAAAAATCTTGGCTACTCACAGGACAAAATCTGTTTAGCACCATAATCTCTCCTCTCGGATCAGCATCATATCTAGCTCCAAGACACTCCATCACAATTGACCTCGCTGGTAACCATGACCTTACATGAAATCGGACACTCTGGAAATTAAACATATAAAGAATGCTGATATTAGTATGAATATTGCATACGAAAAACCAACAAATCTTATTGGTCATGAAACTTTTGGAAAGCAGACTAATGTTGTTCAGTTAAGAAAAAAATTATCTCATTCTCTAACAACAAATACTTGCGTGAACCTTACATCCAGAAATTCTGTGCCAGCGAGGGCCATTGCTCTTTGAAATGCTTCATTTTCTTTCTCAGGAGACTGGTCAGGCTCTGTCCAGTCCAGATTTAGTCTTCCGACTCTCGAAGACAGATGAGTGTTGTTAACATATCTTGGCGGCTGATCTGTGTCATACTGATTGATTCCATTGTCGATGGCATCGATTGCCTAATACAGTTCATCAAATGTGCCAAGAGTTGATTAAATGGTAAAACATGCATCTCAAGGCAAAAGCCTGCACACATTCTATAACCAGAGGCATTTAGGCCAAGGTCAAACGATATCAACTAGCAAGTGGACATGATATAGTAATCTTACAGAACACTGCTCCCAAACTTTCATGCCATGAACCAAACATGATATTCAATCAGAAAATATTTCACAAAATGCAAGCAGTTAACAAAGCCAAGATCATTGTGCAAAACAAAATTTGCAGAAATAAGACATGTGCATACAAATAACTAAGAAGCAAATGCAAATAATATACCTCCATGAAGCTTTTGTAGAGGGCCAAGTATAGGCGGTGCACGTCCGGATGTTCCTCATCAACTTGAAGCTCCTTTGCGATAATTTCCTTCCCAAAATGCTAGAGATGGAAAATCAGACATATAACAAAAAAGTAAGTGCCTTGAAACTCAACCGCGCTGGGAACTACAGAAAGAGAAACTAGATCCAAACAGACAAGGATTAACATATCCAAAAAGAATTACCTTGTAAACCAACCCAGCACTGCTGAGCTTGGTAGAAAAACCATGACCAAACACCTCCTCGAACCCTTTCTGGTGATGATCGTACCGATCCCGGGATGGGTCATATACGCCCCCAACATCAAGCACAGCATCAAGGCCTTCCAAGACCTGAAACCTCAAACCAAAACAAAAGACCCCGTCCGGATTACACACTTATCACTCAAAACATCAGTGGTCCCGTCCATATATAAAGATGCAAAAGAGAGTTCAGGGATGCTTTTGGGTGTAATTACGACATTCAAGTGCAAAGGCATATTGAATAATATAATTTTTCCTTTTAGAGCTAAATAAATCAGCCACAAGAACAAAGCCAAGTGGCCTGTTGCTCTACAACGAAAAGGAAACAACTTTGGCCGACATACATAGATCAAATAGTTAAAACCCCACTAAAACCTCCGTTTCCATATGTCCTGAACAGCTGAATGATAGAAGAAGACCAGGGAGAGTAGATAGGAGATGGGGGATTGACCTGGGGGTCGCGGGTGCGGACGATTTCGGCGCCGGAGAACTTGGAGGAGAGGCGAATCATGAAGCAGCCGAGGGCCTCGTCGCAGTGGAAGCTCCCATTGTGGGTGCCCACGCGCTTCAGAGCAGGGACGTGGTTGGGGGAGCCGGTGGAGTAAGGAGGAGAAGAAACCCTTGGGCTAGGGCTGGAGGACGCCATGGGATGGAGACGACGAGGAGGAAGATTGGAGAGGTCGAAGCTGAACGACAGGGACAGAGGCTGCTTGTGCTTCCAAAGGCCTCTGCACCCTGCTAACATGCCGCCCTTCAAACCAAATCACTCTCAAATCACAGAGCTCTAATTCTTTTTTATATATGGTTAATAGTTCTAGTTTGGTTTATAGTTTAACAGAAGAAGAAAAAAACAGCGGGGTGGTGGCGCAGTTGGCTAGCGCGTAGGTCTCATAGCTTCTGAGTTATCCTGAGGTCGAGAGTTCGAGCCTCTCTCACCCCAAACTTTTTCTTCTTTCATTACTATACGTTATTTTACATTTTTGGAAAATAAATGCTAGTATTATTATACGTTATTTTACATTTTTGGAAAATAAATGGCAATAAACTGACGAAAATCGATCATGAAATCTCTTTGTTCCGGTGTGTTAATATGTGGGTGATTCATTAATTTATCATGTTTGACGTCCGATTTTTCTATCACTTGATAGAGTTCAAAGATTGATGTATGCTCAGTTGCAACCAATAGTACATCATTATATGTATATTTATTTTTGGAATGTACATCATCAAGGCGTCGGTCGGAACCAAAAGGTCATGGATTCGATCATCACCAGTGAGACTCATGTGCCCTTTATTTAGCTTTATTTTATTTTCTTGTACTAGGCGTATGTGCTCCTTTATTATCGAAAAAAGGGAGGGTGATTCCCATCCAAAGAAAAAAAGGAGGTTGATTTTGGTATTAATAACTGGAAATTCTAGAGTAAAGTTTAGACTCTTAGGAATATATGTGTGGCTTCTCTTTGCTTTATACGGGTTCTTATTGTGGCTTGGATCCTGATATATCATATTGAAAATCAAATTCTCTAAATTTCTTAGTCCTCAGGATAATAGTTCATGGAGATTACAACAAGCTGCTAAGTCAAAGAGAGATTATTGAACATATAAATTAAGCTCATGGCGTTTGATTAAGAAAATATCTTGCTAGCATTATGATTAGCATATTGTTGGGGGCCTCTCTTCTCTTATTGTTCGGATCGGGAAAAGTGGAATTTGGAGTTTGACTTAAGACAGGATAAAAACTGGTGAGGCACATTCACTTTGATAAAAATGCACGGAGTGAGAATTTTTTTTTTTTTCAATTACAATAGGAGGTTAATGGTCTAATATAAATAAATTGAAATTAAATCTAAATAAACGGGCATGGGTAGTCCCACTGATGATAATCGAACTTAAAACCTCTAGATTATCAGGTGAGAGTGTTAGCCACTGCACTACACTCACTTTCTCTATAATGAGATTCTTCTATATTGAATGGGCTCAACGTTATGGCATGGGCACAACTGAAGCGAAAATGTTACCAGCTTATGGGAGGATAGAATTTTAGGCCTAACAGGTCTCTGCTTTCATTGACAACTTAATATAGCTTTTATAGGTGTGCACGGATATCCAGTATAATCGGAACCGATTGGAACCTACTTCTTAGGGTAGGTCCGCCCTCACGTGTAACGTGTGGTCTATTTCTGCCTACACGTTGTCACGTGCCCTTAAACACCCGCCCTCAACAATTGACCTCGAGCCGAGCTCTTCTTCCGTGCTCGGGCAAGGGAGGACTAACACGAGGCGCACACTTTGGCTGCACTCGGACATATTGGGCCTGACGCGGTGTGGGTGCGCACACGCGCGTGGGCGCGCTACGCGTAACCTGGGCTCTAATACCATATTAAATTTCCATTAGGCTTATACGGGCTCAGGCCCATATCCACTTAAAAGCTCAAGCTGATAAGTGGTGGTACCCAAGTCTCATATAAACCCATGGATATTTTTTTTCTTTTCCGATGTGGGATTTATCCCATTTTTACTCATCAACAATAAGATAGGATCCGGGTATTAAAATAAGGAACCAGTGAAAATCGATTTCAGTTCTGATTCTTGCAATCGATATCTAGATCTCGGATAATAATTTTTCTCATTATATATATATATAGTTATATTCAGATATTCATATATTTAAAAAATATAGTTCACTACTTTAAAAAAGAAATCTAAATCTATGTCGACATTCTATTTTGTATAATTACTGATTATGAATGAGACATTTTCGGTTTTAGTTAGCGAGACAAAAAATTTTTTTTTACAGATTCCAACAAAATACCCGAAATCTATGGTATAATACAAGTTCCGGATAGGTTCCGGTTTTATGACTCAACAGAGTAGGGTCCAGTTCCAAAATATTAAAACTTGTCCCTTATAGGATAAGGTCCGGATATCGTGAAAAAAATTGAGTATCCGGATCCTTATTAGTCTTCTTTGTTAATTGTCTTAATATTCGAATAGGCTAAGTGTGAACCGACGACTAACGTATGTGATAGGAGATGATTATTTCAAAGGAATATCAATTATGTGCTGCTAAGAAAAATCGTGCAGCCATATCTTCTTTGCCGAATATCAGTATGCAATTGTGGAAAGAAGTCCTATTTAAAGACATTGTGCTTCTGAAGTAAGTTTGTCTATGGACTTCTGCTATGTCCTCAGTTACTGTTTTTTTCGGTGGATATGTCCTCAATTACTTTGACATGATGGAAACTATATCGTGATTATCTGAAGATACTTGGTATCTAAAGTGTTTTGCATGCATGGAGACTTCTGCAAGGTAATAAGATACTTATCTTTCCACCAAGAATAATCTCGGTCCTTTATATGCTCCATTAGGTATCTGGCTATATTTTTATTTTAGGTAGATTATCTGGCTACATTTTTATTCCAACTTATATATTAGATCATGGCTATCCCGGGTTTCTTGAAGAAGAGTAATCTTTTCCATGAAATAATTGCTTATATTCGAAGTATTTTGTTGTGAAATATAACATCGCAGAACGCTATATATATGTGTGTGTGTTTATATATATAATACTTGTTAGTATTGCGACTATGCATTTGCTTAGACGTATTTTAGCCTCAAAACTTCATTGCATTTAATTTAGTAAAATTATATATTCATTCTCTTCCAGTTTAGATATTGACTTCTCATATAAATACATACCACGTGCAACGCAGGTGCTCTCTTGACTAGCGTTGAAAAAAAAAAGTCTAATAATTTCTTTTTATATGTGTGTGTTTTATATATATATATATATATATATATATAAATACTTGTTTGTATTGCGACAATGCATTCGCTTAGACGTATTTTAGCATCAAAACTTCATTGCATTTAATTTAGTAAAATTATATGTTCGTTCTCTTTCAGTTATTGAGATTGACCACTCATAGAAATACATACCGCGTGCTACGTAGGTGGCCTTTTGACTAGTGTTGAAAAAAAAAAGTCTAATAATTTCTTTTTACGCAAGAAGCCAATCAGGCAAAAATTAAATAAAGGCTTAGAATAATATATTAGGGATAGAGGCACGCAGCAAATCTTCTTCATATTGTTCTTATTCTTCTTGAATTCTTCTATCTTTATATTCTCCATAGTCTTCCTCATACATTCTTTGGATTCTTCTTCCATCATCCTTCCTCCCCCTAAGTACGCGTCTTTTACTTCCTGCGGCCATCCTCCCCTTGATTTTATCACAGCCTCGTTTGCGCGTGCGTGAGAAAGAAGCAACGTTCGATGTGGCGTGATCGCTTGCATTTGAGTAAACATGCACATTTCCCTCCAATTACAACGTTTGATGTGGCATGATCGCTTGCTTGCGAGTAGACCACGTTGCATTTACGAGAGTTTGAACTCGTAAATTTAGCATAGGCATTTATAGTGCGTGAGAAAGAAGCAACGTTCGATGTGGCGTGATCGCTTGCATTTGAGTAAACATGCACATTTCCCTCCAATTACAACGTTTGATGTGGCGTGATCGCTTGCTTGCGAGTAGACCACGTTGCATTTACGAGAGTTTGAACTCGTAAATTTAGCATAGGCATTTATAGTAGGATACGAAATCTTTCTGCTGGGAGATTGGAATATTTATTTATATTTATAGCATATTTAATTACAAATAATAAGTAACTCTACTTATCAAATATATAGTTAGAGATATTGATAAAAATATTTAATAAATTATAACGGAATATATTATTTATTAGGAGATAATATCAGAATAATTATCATATTAGATCCTCCATCGATTTTCATTACCGATTTGTTATATCTGGCCCAACATGCTAAATCAGACTGATTTCATGCTAAATCGAATCTCTCAATCTCGTCAGGACAAAAACAAAAAAGGAGAGAACTTCGCGCATAAAATGAACTCACGATATTATTAAAAATCTATGACGGATCTACTGATCTATCGTCGGTCCAGCAATGCACTCGGTTTCAACAATTATGACGAATAAGCTGTCTAACATCAATCTCTGTTCACATCCGTATTTCGATCATCAACAATTGATCCAGACAGCTAATCTTGCCCTCGGAAAGTAATGCACACTTATCCTTCCCGACTCTCGGATGCTAGCTAATCTCAAAACCAAGGAAGATTGCCAACAGTCCAAACCTTTTAAATCATTTAGATGCTATGCTTTTAAGCAAAGGGGAAGCATTGACAATCATGTTCCTTAGGGTGCGTAAAGCCGTAAACGGAAAAAGCAAAATCCTTGTCTCCCATATAACTCTTGCAGCAGCATCTTCAGCAGCAGTCCATAGAAGATAAAAAATTTCATCATCTCCTTGAGAGCTCCAGTACATCATATGTTTACGAGACACCGATCGAAAAGAGCGACTCAAAATTTCAATTTTCGTTTAACCATGATCTTTTACTATCCCAGCCAAACCATATCTCTATGGCTCCCTTCTGTGATCATCATCATCATCCCAATCCTCTCTTAAACTTTCCTGATCCCGCACTGGCTTCCTAGGAATATCCCGCTGTCGGATCTCATTCGTGGACCTCTTATCAGCAGATGGAAGGTTCATGCGTTGTCTCTCTTCCTGTAATCGTCCATGAAGTAAAAAGAAACAGACAATTTCACATTATGGATTTTCACAGAAGACAAGCAGGTCATACCTCCGATAGTTCTCGATGGCCTTTGGAATGGGTATCTCTCTTTCTTGCAGCCTCACTAAATAATTGGAAGCCTTGAACATCCCCATTTCTTATGCTCGCCTCTAGCTGCAGAGGTATGGGGCATCGAAATAAGTTCATTTGAAGACAGACTATCTTTTCTGTCTGTAGTTGAACTTCATCAGGACTAAATCCTTGTAGAGTTCTTACCTGAACATGAATGATGCAAAAGACTATACTGGCGATGGGCAACCAGCTCTCTTCAGGAGACAGAGACAAGTTTGACCTGTCATCAGATCACACGGGGCAGGGCATCAATGAATACTCGAGCATAGAATCAAAATTTTGAATCTATATTATGTAGGGTATCGTCTGGAACACGTAATCAATAAACAACCGAAATGACAGGAATAACATCAATGTTTATTCAGAAACTCCAGTACAGTGGTTTACCACCTGGTATCAATTTCATGAAGTATGCATAAGGTAAAGAAACGATAGAGAAGACTCTTGGCTGGACAAATTTTGTTTTTGGCCCAGGGAAACTAAAAGCGGCTGCACTGGCGATCTAACTTGTGAAACATTAGATGTATAGAAAAATAACACAGCAGAGCCCCTAAACTTGCTTGAAGTGTTTCAAGCTTTTAATAATGTAAGTGAAATTTCAGTACAGGTGTCTATTAAAAGAAATTTCAGCACAGCCAGAAAATGTGAGTTATTTTTAAACAGTGGCAACTATTTCTGCACTTTCAGCTACCTGCAGGAAAGGAATTATTCACACTTATATAGAGATGAAAAATCAAGCATGGAGTTTTCCAGTTATAAGATTCTCTCGTATGCATAATGGAATACCCAAATTCAGTATAACTCCCGCGCAAAAGGAAGCACGCCTGAAAAGCTGGGGGAACAAGAGATCCCTATGGCATTGTTGTACAAGACCCGGTATGAATGTGATCCTGGATCAGTCTATAGGATAAGTCTTCTATAGTGATTTCAATAGAATCCACACATATTAAAAACAGAATGAACGGACAAATTCAATATGCAGAAATCAGGCATTCGAGAATCGGACCTTATATATGGAGCGAGATAAACAAGTGCATAAACTGCATATCGTCGTCTCCCCGTGTCAAGCCATGCAAACACCCAACTCTACAAAAAATAAATGCAACAGTCACTTCATGACAAGCCAAAAACTAATATAACTTTCTACCGAATTCATCAATAGCAAATTTACTTAAGAACCTAAAATCCACACGGATCAGATCAAATAATGGCAGAATGCAACTGTGAAATTCTGAATCTCCTAAAAAACCAATACTTCCACCTCTTCAACTCCGCAGTATAATGCATTTGGTACCTTTCATCTACAAATTTTAGCGGTCGATGAGAATACAGTATGCAAATTACCAAAAAATCAATCTCGGACGACAAGTACATTAAATTTCGGCATTGTTGAGTGAGTGGCGAAGTCTAAGGAGGTCAATATCGTGTTTTTATGAGACTGACCAGCCAATTGAAGTAAGGGATGAAACTAATGATCCCCATCACCGCGAACCTTGCATCGGTCGAGTCCATTGCCGCGTCACCATCCTCCTCTGAGCTAGTAGCGACCGGGAGGATCACGGAGCTGAGCATGCACGCACCGATGGCAGCAGCAAATGGCGCGTCGTGAGAGAGCTCCGCCCTGCACGGCCCCCCATTCCTGACCCTCCTCTGCAACCAAAGCACGAAAAGGGTTTGAGGTCGGGGAGCTCGAATACAAATCGAAAGAGAGCCAATCGAGGGAGAAGGGGGAGTCGCATGGTGTGGCACCTTGTTAGGGATTCTGGGGCGGGCCCGCAAGGGTTTGAGGTCGGGGAGGGAAAGGGTGAAGCGGGGGAGCGGAGGCCTGAGCGAGGACGAGGAGAGTTGAGCGCAAGTGAGAGAGATCATCGCCGCGTCAAAGAGACCAGACCTCCGAACATTCGCCGGCGACCTGAAGGTGGAAATCGGAAGATGAGCTGCCTCCCTATCTCGTTCTCGAGCTGCTCAAGTCTTGGGAAAGGTGACGGCAGCCTGTCTGAGACTATGAGTGAGGCAGCGTCGACGGTGACAGCGACCCCCGGTTGGCGCCTATTTTTCCATTTCCATTTTGTTTTAATTTTAATTCAGAAAAAAAAATCCTTTTAGTATATGTATTTTTTTTTAATTCTCTCTTTTTCTTAATATTACGAAAATGTCATCATCACGTTCAGTTTGATTTCACAATTAAATTTTAAAATTTTAACTCTAACTTTAACTTTATTCATTACACAACAAAAATCAACTCTTCAAAATTAAAAATGTGAGCCTCATACATAAACTCACATACAACTCTATTATACTCAATTCAATTTTTAATACTAAATTCTTTCAGCTATTCATTACTTTTTCACATTTTTTTTTCATAATTCAATAATACAATCATTACAACCCAATTAAAATCAGAACTTAACTCAACTCAACTCTAAAACCAAACACACTATTTGTATTTACAAAAAAGAGTAATCTTCATTTATTCATTAATAATAGGGTAAATTATACTGGTGGTCCAAAAAGTTTTAATAATGTATTAGGTTGGTTCAAAATTTTTTTTTTTGCTACTTGATGGTACAAAATGTTTCAAAGTTGTAACATGATAGTACAAACCGTTATCTTGCCATTGATGTCGTCATCTCGCCATTAACATGGATGGACCTTTAAGTTAATTAAAGAAACATTTTATACCATTATGTTACATTTGTAAAATATTTTGGACCATTAAGTGACAACTTCAAAAGAGTTTGAACCATCATGTAATGTTCCACCAACTCCTAAAAACATATCAGAGCCACGTGTTGGCCACGTTTGGGCCACGTCAGCTTCGTTTGACGGCGTCAATGGTGAGATAACGGTTTGTATTATCATGTTACAACTTTAAAACATTTTATACCATCAAGTAACAAAAAACAATTTTTAGACCAACATAATACATTATTAAAACTTTTTGAATCTTATACTTAATAATAATAAAAGGTAATCTTCATTTGGAAGTCGATATAGTCCTTCCTATGGCAAGTTTTTCTTTCGTGTAAGACTTACTTCAGAAAGGTCTAAAGTGTAATTACATCAAAAGTAATTGTATTCCCTCACACAGAGTTTGATTTTCTCTATTATTAGTTTATAATCTAAACGCAATTCGAATAGTCTGTAGCCATAAATGCATCCATACGGATTGCCGTGATTTACTAATTTGAAAATCACATATCGATCTGTGCCTCCATGGTGGCATTGGACGCAGAAGTCGTTGCTATTCTCGGCCTTCAACCTTCATTTTTCGATCAAAGACAGACAGCTCAGATTATCCCGTATGTTATCCAGAAGACCCGACCAGCAATGATTCTTGCGATTTGCTTAGATGTTCAGTAAACCCGAACAGGGAATACGTCACGATCTGCACGAATCAAAAGGAAGATGCAGGAACAACATTTTACATTCTACACCCAAATATAAAATGTACTCTTACATTGCATCTGGAAGAAACATCTAAGGAATTGCGAAGCACAAAAAGAAAAGACATAATTTATACAAAATACATAATTACGCCAAGATTTGGCGCTTCATTCGCAATGCTACTATGAAGAGGAAAAGAAAAAAAAAATGCTGCAGACGCGCTCCATTTGCTCATCGAATAAGATAAATGGTGCTTTTATATCCGCATATACATGTGATCTGTGGCTTATATTATTCATACCTGCAGGTCGAGAACCGAGTAGTTGCAGAAGTGATATTGACAATCTGAATACTACGGCTTCCATTTTTCTTCGTCTTCTAAACTCATCAGCCAATGACCTTCTACAATTTAACGTTGAGAGGAGTGCTTCCTGCAGGATGAATCCGCTATTGCTGCCAATTTCAGGATCCACTCAACACAAATAATCAGCTTCTTCAAGCGTCCCCTTCCCTTGGTTCTCCGTCTTCCTCCTGGCGTGATAGTGTATTGAGCTGTTGTTGCAACTGTGACATTTCCGGGTTCTTATTAGTGCAGAGCATCAAAATTCAATTTTATTTCATTTGATTCCAGAAATAAGGTGAGGTCAATAGGGAGACGTACAATTGTACGTGGGAGCAGCAGGTAATGGAAATGAGAGTTTATTTCCAAGAAACAATCAAAGTAACAGCTGATGAGGTAGAATCTAAAGTAACTGACCTGCATGTATTTCAATTTTTCTGCATTCAATTCATACGTCAAATTCATCATCCTGTAAATATACCAAGGTGAGAGGGAATCAGTAGAATGACAATTTTTATTGCTGCTATGAAGGTTTCGACATATCGACTAGCAGATCCATAATGCTGATGACCGACCTTGCTTGAAGTTCAGAGACTTTGATCAGCAGTAACCGCTCCCTCTGAGAAGCTGCTGAGTCGGCCTGTTGAATGAGCACCATATTACGTGTCATAGATATTTATTCACTTTACAAGTACCTCTTCATTAACTGAGATCTAACTTACATCCCTTACAATAAAAAATAATTCAACATTATATGACCCCCATAAAATTTCATTTGACATCCTCGGGTATTCTCCTCAAAGGATAGTTGTGATATTTAGTCATTTGAATCAACCTTAGTGAAAGAAAGAGATAAGGAAGATTGAAACCACAGCAAAATTCCCTTTGATGGAAACATTAAAAAAGAAAAAAAATCATGCAGTAATTAACCGTTTCTAAAAATCCATGAAGGTCAGGAATATCAAAATGAAACATGGGATTAAATTTCTTTGGGTAAAAAAAGAGCTGTGAAATCAACAATATATAACTGGCCCCAAAGAAGAGCCGTGACATCAACATGTATGATTGCCCATAACAAAACTGGTCCTTCGTAATGAAACAAGGAATGGGCAGAGGGTGGGACTGAGAAAATATACATACAATTCCATTGTTCTCTAAAGTGCGAGGCAGAGGCGGTAATTTTCCATTTTGACTGCCTGAAACGAGAATCATCGATTATTTTAGCAACTTGTTCAATAGTTGTCACGAAACCAACTGCAGAAAAGAAAATGATATGAGTTCACTTTACATCGAAGGCAGAAAGTAAGTTCACTCACCATCTGCATCATTCGTTTGCAAGTTATTCAACAGAGTTGCAATTAGTTCCTGTCATGGAAAACACAATGCCAAGCAATTATGAGAACCTTTCAGCTCCAAATGAAGTCGTTTACAAGCTGCTTTGCAGGTTCCAAGTACCTGCTGAAGTGATGTTTGCTGGAAAAGGTTCTGAAGGTGAGGCATTATAGCAGATGAAGGCAAACTGGCATTGCTGTACTCCTTTATAGGGGGGTTCGCAGGCTGTTAAAGAGAGAAAGTAGTCTTTATCATTGTTATAGGATAGAGAAGTAGACTAATCAAACAGTGCAGTGGTGAACCATTAAATATGAATATTCTAAGCCCAAAAAAATCACATTCACATGGAAATCGAACAAAATAGTGTGACATTGCTTTGACGTAGTGACTGAGTATTCAAAGTCTGGACATGCCACGCTTCAAGTCTACAGCATAAAAATGTAGTATAGGTGTATATGAAACCCAATTAAAGATGATTAAGTTAAGAAATAAGGCCATTTATTTTAGCTCTTTGTCTCGTGGTGAAAGGCACTTCTTTATTAAATTCTCAAACACTTGAGGTCACAGTGCAGTTTTGTGTTACATAGACTAGTTTCTATAGTTCAAGCTAAAAGAACAGGAGTCAACGAACCATTTGCTTGGGTTCGAATACCCATTCCCCTACACTAGCGGACTTTCTCAAAGGCGATCCCTGCAAAAGACAGGACAAATGGACAAGTTAGAAAACTTTCCTAGATAGAAAGTTGATATAAATTAATCATTACTTCTCAAGTACCTGGGAATGCCGTGGAACTGAATTTAATGGGATATCCTAAGACACATACAGTCGATCAGAAAGAGTGATAAAATTCGTAAGTGGACTGTTGCAATAAAGCAATACCTTTACAAGATCTAAATTTTCAGATGTTACGGAAAATCGCCCTTTGATCTGAACCAGGTTGGTTTTTGACTTTTCATCCAGGCAATCTCTAAATCCTATTACAAGTGAGAAGTAGATCACAGATGACATATCAAAATAAGCTTGTTGTGAGTCACAATCAATGCAAAATTGAAGAGGCATATCAGCATAACACAATTACCTCCAGAAGATTTTATAGGAGCAGATAAACTATTTGCAGAAGCCCTATTTGGAAGCATCAAAGGACCACTAAAGCTTGGTGCTCTCCGCGCGTCACATTTTAGTTTTTCATTTGTTGGCATATTTTCGATCTCCCCCCTGAGAAAATTGAATAACAGCAGTTGAAAATCTTTCATATTTAATAATAAAAGGAGACATTCTGCAAATGAAAATGCACAAAAGGTTTTTATCTTACTTCCACTCATACTTCTGGAGAGTGCCCATGAACAGAAAAACAATTATAAGTGATAGCTCTAAAGTTACAACTGCAAGTCTAAATAAAAACAAATTGCTATCAGGCATTCATCGGGTAAATTTTTAACTGGGGAAAATTATATCGGCATTTGGTTTATATTCAACATACCAAAAATCAGTTTTGGAATGATAGTTGAT
Organism: Punica granatum; assembly: GCF_007655135.1. Classification (NCBI taxonomy): domain Eukaryota; kingdom Viridiplantae; phylum Streptophyta; class Magnoliopsida; order Myrtales; family Lythraceae; genus Punica; species Punica granatum. Next base: position 50,439,436 of record NC_045127.1, read on the forward strand.
ATCTCATGGTCCATAGGCAACCCAAAACCAAAAGGAATGTAAAAGATCAGGGACAATCTCAGAGCCAGCCCATAGAGACTTAAAGGTGACCATGACAAAGCCTTTAAAAACATGAACAGGATGGCGCCATCCTCTCAAGCAAAATGCTTGAAAGCATAATCAAGCTCTGCATAATATCTAGAAATGGCCACTAGGCAACTTTATCTAGATGATTCATTATAAAAGATACTTATCATAAATCTTAGACCAAGATAATGCATATAAGGGTAATAAGCACATGATAATAAGATCATTGCATTGCTCTGCATCTTTATACAGCCACCTAGTAAAATAATATTAATAAATGTATGTGGGAACTATCAGAGGCTCACTACCTTTCAGATGGTGAATGACCGAGCACAGCATTTGGCGTGAGTGGGCCACTCTGACTTTGGCGACGACTTGTTGTTTGAGGTTTAAATTTGGGTTGCCTGTCTTTTTCTAGTACTGGTGGCACAATATCATTGCTTATACCATTCTTTTTCCGACTAAGTTTTTCTTGGCCACTGAACTCCACCATTTCACTTTCTGGAATTTTTCCTTTCCTATTTGAGCTCCCAGAAGAAGGAAATTCATCTACACTTATATTGCCTTGGCTTTCAGCTGGACGTATGTCATCATCACCTGTGCTTGATTGATCTGCATCCTGCTTAATTAGATACATAACTTATCAACTAATTTACTTGGGATGTTTTCAAGATGTAAGCTAAGGACAAGAATTTCAAGAAACAAAATCTGGCAATACCTAGCTTCATCATTACAGCATTAAACATTTCTCTAGGATAAATATAGAAGGAATAGAGAATCCGATGACCTTATTGCTGATAGATGCCTTGTTGGACTCATCTTCTTCCTTTCCCTCTTGAATATCATCATCATCTCTTAGCTAACCAATTTGAGGTCAAAGCAAGAAAGAAGCAAATGAATTCAATTTAAGACATCCTATCAAAAGACTAATTATTAACAGCAGGAGAGAGGTGGAGGGTCACAGGAAACAAAGCATACCAGTAATGCTTGGGCTTTTAGATCCTCAATATCGAAATTCCAGGCACTGACTCCCCTCTGGTACTCACTCTGAAAGAGGTAGTACAAAGAGCACAGCAGTCAAATTTACGCTTAGAATTGTAGAGTTACAAATGTTCAGAATTTGAGGCTAGTACCTTGCAGCATAATGTTATTGATCACTGTTTTAACATTTCAATAAAAATAATAGGTACTCATAAATTAGCCAAGCAATTCAACACCTGACTTATTTAATCTGATAAAGGATATACTACAGGAAGTGTGCTGGAAATGTTTTCAGTACATAAAGAAAAATTGGTTATAACCTCATACCACATAGTTGGTTTAAAATCAGAAATTTACAGTTGGAAGCCTAAGTCATGTCCTACAAAAAGATTATTCTTTTCTTATTGATCTTTCAAAATCCTCACCAGCAAAGATTACAGTATCTCTTGGACCCTGGGCCAGCAGCATCATAGTATAGTGACAATAGATGTGCATCACCTATTTATTTATCTAAAAAAGATGAATCAGTGGGCAGTATGTTACATCAAGGTTGGTAACTGGTAACCTATGATTGCAAGCAAAGATATCGGCAAATATAAGCTTCATGTGCATGCATAAAGATCCATTGCAGGGATGCAACAGGGATCAGAAGCTATAAAAAGCAACAGATTTGCTCATGTATTGGAAGGTTCTCAGAATATCAATTTTTTGTTTTCTCAATGAAACTACCAATCTAGATTTCTAGAATGTAAAAGGACTATAAATTTAAACTGTGGAAGACAAAAAATGTTGACACTCAAGGTGTAAAGGGACTACAGTTTTTCAAGAAAAGAATAAAAATCATGTAAAGCTCCAACCTGGGATAATGCTTCCTCCTCTGCAGATGGCATTTTCTTTAGGGCCAACTGCGCAGCATCCTTAAGCTGGATGGCTTTCACACGTTGCCAGAGTGGTGGTAGGTCGGTAAATAATTTCTTCACAGAAAGCTCTGGAGGTTTCGCATTCTTGAAAAAGGAGTGTTTTAACAACTTCTCAACAGTTGGCCTCTTCGCCTGATCTTTCACAAGGCACATGGCTATCATTTCTTTGAAAAGCTGATGACAACTGGAAAACCTCCAATTAGAATATTTCTTCAACGCAATCAAACATACAATCGCAACATCAATTATTTTCTAGCTTTGATGATATGGGATACAAGATGGAGTAAAATTACAGGAACTCTAATTACAGGAACTCTAAACTATAAGGGAACCAGAGAAATTGCAGGCTGCAGTGCCTTAACTGCAGCAGCCAGAAAGAAGTACCGATACCTTTGAGAACTTTTTGTCTCGATCATAATCAAGTCCAGGAGGTGCATTTTGTATGGTCATCAGGAGAACCTATAAGCAGCAAAACATTCACATGTTAGAAACCGCTCCACACTCTTCATTCATATAAATGCACAGCCACACATACCTTCATAGGGGGGTATTTAGAAAAGGGTGCATGACCATGTGCTAATTCCAGCGCCGTAATACCAAACGACCAAATATCAGCTCTGCAGTGGCATAATGCAATAAGTAATCAAATAAGAGGCAAGGCGAATCTAGCCAATTAAATTCTACAATTAAGGGACCCTTGGCAATTTTGGACCAAATGAGGTTGGCAGCTGAAATACTTAAAATTAATAGTATAAAAAAAAATTAAGTTTAGAAAAGGACCATTCAAAGTAATCAACCAAAAATCTAACAAAAGCATGTTTGTCACCAGTTTATTACTGCCACATGATACCCAACCATCATAAGACGCATGTCACGAAAAACCAAGTGGAGTAGACAATAAAATCTAACTTCACTAAAGCATCATTCATTGATCACAAAAGGTGTCATCCTGGGGTACCACAAAAACTTTACATACTCTATGCACAGGATGGCAGTTTTGGTGGGAAATAAATGTTTGGCTGAAGGGACAAAATAACACCTAAAAGGCCAAGACATTAGGCCAAGCTCATAAAAAGTCAACAAGCACGTGTAATAAACTTCATATAAAAAAAGAAGAAAATTTTACTCATCAAGGAAGAAATATATCATTCTACAAACTGCATCCTGCTGAAAATAATACTTATGCCTAAACAATAATAAAAATCTCTTTTTTCCCTTAAAAAAGAACTCACTTGGAATTATATCCACTTCCAGGCTGCAAAACCTCTGGTGCCATCCTTCAATGTGTACATAGAAATAATAAATTATAAAAGCACATTACAAGGGATAAAACATGTCCAGAACAATTTACAAACTTAGGCCTAGTAAAAGAATAGCCTACCAGCAGGGAGTACCAACAAAGGTATTTCTAGACCGTTGGCGGTCTCCCGTATCAAACATGCAGGCTGAAACACCAAAATCAGCCAGCTTTACCACCCCATTACTATCAAGCAGTATGTTTCCAGCCTGCAAATTCAGAAGTTAAACCTCTAAGTCACTTTTGTACACTGAGATTTAAGATATATATTGAAGCTTACCAACATCTTCAACGATATTCAATTTATATACAACTAACCTTGACATCTCGATGAATATGCCCTTGCCGGTGAAGATATTCTAGAGCCTTCAGAGTTTCTTTAAGAATTGAACAAATTGCAGGCTCCTCAAACCCATCAGGGTACGCAATCTTCATAAGGTGTAAACAAGAACCCTCTGCCATAAATGGCATGATGACCCATAAATTGTGATCAACCACAAATGAGCAGTATGCCCTTATAACATTTGGATGATCTATTAGAGACATTGTTTGAGCCTCCCTACGAATATCATCCTGCAATATATTGGGACAAATACCAAAAAACAATTACTGCATGAACGGAATTTTATGAAAACTATTTATTTATGCATAGAAAAGATCCCCTTTTCTTTATATCCTCATCAAGTATAAAAATTTCAAAGACACCATAATAAGAAATGGAAATTCAGGACAACAATAGTTTTACTTAATTTGAAGGAAGAGTTGGCATCCTTCTAAAATTGAATCACCAAACACCGAAAAGGCAAAGAAAATCGTCTGCCGGAGACATTGTTTAAGAGTTCACCCTCCAAACTCCAAGAACATCTCCCACTATCCGATATAAAATCTAAAATCCCATAAATTTATAAGTACCCGATTTTAGCTGGACAACACAAGCTCAGTCCTCACGAGTCAAACTACAGATGTGTGAATTCATGAAAAGAAATCAAACCCGAAATAACCGGACCATAGCTGTACGGACAAGAAACATCTAAATTAAAGCCTGCAACCACTCAAAGGTAGATTCTCAAGCTAGCTAAACCCCACCAGCCCCAAACAAAGAAAGCTCAGCCCTACTTGAAAGCAGCTCCAGAACATCAAACCATAGCAGAAAACCATGTGGGGCACTCACCAGATGGCTGTTGCAGCGATCGAGATCCAAGCACTTGACGGCAACAACTTCATTGAAAGGGATATAAATCGCTCTGTACACGGTGGCGCTGGCGCCATACCCGACCTCCTCCAGGAGCTTGTAATCGCCGGGATTTGCGGAGTAAGTCTTCGTACTGCCTCCCATCCTTCCCATAACAACCCTAAGCAGCAAACCCGGAGTCCGCCGATCAGGGCGAGCAGCTGGAGGGGACGAAGCAGCGGAGACTGCGATAAGACTGCGGGAGTCGGGTGGGGGGATGGAGTTATTTTGGGGTTAGTGAAATGGATCCGTTGACTGCCATTGGAAGCGATACAGAAAGGGCGAGAGAGAGAGAAGCCTGTTTGGCTCGGTGAGGAAGAGAGAGAGAGGAGAGGCAGGTGAGGGTGCTGACGTGTCCGATGTTGTCTGTGTTTGGGATCTTGACACGTGGATGAGGCATTGTACGGTGGCGGACGGGCCCCGCAGTCGCCAACGGTTCTTGGGACATTGTAAGAATCGGTTTAGTTAGCCTGAGATGCGATTAATCTTTGGTAGGTTTTGAATCACTCAGATAAAAATTTTCTGAAATAACGAAAAAATAAGATAAGATAAGATATTAAAATTGGACAGAGTATTGAATAATAACCGTAAAACGGTAAATTAAATTGTCATATAATAAGATTAATTTTTCAGAACATGAAGTCATGTTCGTCAAAGAATTTCATGAAAAATAAAGTTAAGCTTTTAGAATAACCCTACATATTAACCTCAAGTTCTTGCAAAGAGAATATGCTTAAATTCTTAATAATCTTATGCAGTCGATCAGCCAAGTCATGACATGACGAGTAATCCATAATTCATAATATCAAATAAATCATTTTCAGCTTTGGTAAATTTTCCAAAGGAATAGTCATAGTAATCGTCATCTATTCCGGCAAATGAGATTTTTTTAGGTATATTCATAACTTGGAACTTGAAACAAGTGTTTAACCAGTCAGCAGATTTTAGTGGACTATATCTTCAAAGCTTCTAATAATAAGTATCCAACCGTCAAAAAAAAGTTGACCGCCTATCAATCTCATTTGTCTATTATAGACGGAACTTACTAATCGCGCAGGTGGATCCTGAATCAACACGTGATGTCGGAATCGACGTGTGAGGTTATGCACCACTTTCACGGACTATGCTGATTAAAAGAAGTACAGATATCGACCGTATGAAGACCAATGTAGTGCGGATATATACATCCAATAAGTATTAAGGAACACTTGACATTGTTTATGGAACTCTAGGTTGGTTTGCCTTATCAATGCAATAGCATGATTAGACCCCTCGACTGTTGAAGCATGTGATTTGCTCTCTGTCTTTGCTCTATACTTTTGGACCCCTCTAATCATGTTCTCACCTCCACACCCCTTCTCGTTGTCGCGATTGATCGATATCGCATCTCTCACTTTCGTTGTCTAGCGATCACCAAACTATTTTTCCAGATGGGAGAGGGACAAAAACCTCACAAACATCAGTCACAGACTTGCGACGTGACAGGGTACAGCCGGAATCGATCCGATTTCGATGTCTCGTCTTGCGTGAGGAAGAACGGAAGTGCCACTCTGGGCCTGAAATTCTTAGCTGTGCATCGGTGAAACCGGCCCAATACTGACAATGAAGGAATGGTCAGGCCCAATGGTATATCTTTATGGTTAAAGCCCATTGATAAATCTGGCCCAATGAAAGTCCAGTCTTGCACGAGGGCAATCCTTTTGAACGATTAATTGTTTCTTGCTTAGATGTACTACCATCGAGTATTACTACCAACTTAATTGTGAATAAGAAAACTTGTGTAAATTAAAAACACGAAATTATGCATTAATATAGTCTTACTTGCTGATCAACCTTCTATGAGCACCCCCGTTTCGTAGAGGAAATTATGAATTTACGATCCATAATTGGCAGTCAGATAAAAAAGTTTAGAATCATTTTTCTTAGGAAATTTTAGAGTTCAAGTGTTGAACCATTCGATGTCCCTTTAAAACTATTGGATCTCGAGAAATAAGATATGCTTTCCGAGTGGAATCAATGATTTCGGAGTCCTTAACGGTTCAACACACTTGAACCGAACCATTTTTCAATGTTTTTAAGCCACATTTCTAATCCCTCTCTCTGTGTCATCCCTGTCCCTTTTTTTTTTCCCCTTTTCCTTTTTAAGTAAACTGTCATTTAGATCCCTCAATCTTACTAGAGATTTTGCGTCTAGTTTGCAGCATTTCGATCCCTGTGGTGAAAGACTGTCCCCGACGCTATCTGGCTGTCAAAATAATATTGCAAGCCAACAAATTCATAAATTTCGTTTTTTTTGGACAAATTTAAACGAGATGTTTGATGATATATTCTTTCAAGTAGTTAAATTAATGTAGTATAGTGAAATGAGGATATCTTCGTCAGAAAGGACATGCACTTTTATCACAAACTTTAGGCAGATAGACCTGTCCATTTTGTGCTGTCAAAGAGCACTTTGTGGCATGATGTAGTGGAAGATCTTTGGAATAATTATTTTATATATACGACCCGATGGTCTTTTTCCTTTTTTTTTTTTTTAAGTGTGCACTTGTTAGTTAGTGTTTGGAAATTCGATATGTCTCCACTGATGTAGGGTCAAACTAAATAGATCTATAGAGCGGTAAATTATGAAGCTTTTCATATGTGAATTTTTTCTATCTATATTTACAACTTGAATTCGAAGCCCCTATCAAAAGGAAAGTGAGGCACTAAACAACCCAATCAAACCACAGCGGTTGACCTCATGGTATTTATATATTCATAACTCTTCTCCCACTATTGCTAGCTGCCCTTTTTCAAGGGTTCAATGTGCATGCATGTTGGATAAAGTTGCTCAAAGTCGCCTACTGTTCTTAGCTAAATTTTTATCGGTGTGTATCATGAATTGCCCCCTAACTAATTTAATTCGAATCGGATGGTCTCATTAAGTGGTAAAAAACTCTCATAATTAAGAACTTTTTTCATTTATATTCAAACTCGAGATCTTACTTAAAGGAAATAAGCGTCGAACCGCTTGAACCGACATTTATTAGCCTCTAGCTAGACTTTTACAAGAGAGTCAGACATGTAATCCCTTTACCGGCTAAAGTAAAATATTTTCACTTTCTATAAATAACAAGAGCATGTATAGTGTAGGTAATCCATCGAGTTTGTAACTGATTTTCAGCTACGCAAAGACATCAAAGAAGCACAAGCGTGCTAACTTTTGGCATATGCTTTTGAGAGTTATATATATATATATATATATATATATAGAAGTATGTAGGCAACCAAATCATTGACACTAATAAGAATCTTGCCAAGAAAAGAAATTAATAAACGTCTCAAACCAAGAAAGAGAGCTTAGTGGTGAAAAGGAGAGCGTAGAGTAGTGATTACCTGAAAATGAAGAAGTTTTGAGCTCATTTCCCGCCGATAAAATTCCCATATTCTTTATTAGCTTTTAAAATTCTTGTATTAGATTCATGGGAAATCTTACATGTAATGGGGTATACCATGTAATAATATTACAAGTTAATAAGAATTCTTCAATATTTATTGAATTTTAGAAATATCACAAAAAATCTATTATTAATAAAAATAGAATTTTAGAAATATTACAATGCCATGTGGTATATTCGTTGCACATAATATACCTTCTCATATTCATGAGCATTCTTTATAATCGGAGAAAAAATATCTACGCTTTAAAATAAGATACTCAAAACAATTTTCCAACTCATTTCATATAGTTTGGCAATTCGACAAGGGCTTGTGTATCAGTAAGTTTCTTCTAATAAGTAGATCAAGCACTTTATATGTATCACATCTTTCCTATTTACATTGATTGGTTCTTACAATCGCCTAAAAAGTCTAAAACCAAGACTCCATATAGAGAAGCAAACTGTGCCATTCCTAATGTATAATACACGAGTCCGCATCACCTAGTTGATGTGCTTTTAGAAGCAACTTGCTGAACATATACAGTAATTTTTTTTTCTTGGTAACAAATGAGGCTTCAGGGGATAGATTAGGAAAGGAAAAGAAAAGAACATGAAAATCCCACAAGTGAGAATCAAATTCAAATCCGACACTTTTTAATCTCTAATTAGAGATGATATTATTGCATCAAACTCCTTTTTTCTGGCATATATAGTACTTAACGATGTAAACAGTGGTGTAGATATTATCCTTCTTTTCCCACCTGGAATGTCTCCGTCTCAAAATGAAATTGGCCCTCCCCGACTTAGCAAATGAAGGGGCTAGCTGGAAAAGACAGCAAAGAATCTAAAAATAATATATATATATATATATATATATATATACATACACACACACACACACATCATTATCTCCGTCAATGCTCCTACCTTATATAAATAAATAAATGTTTCAAATTCGCCTCCATTCGATTATCGCTAGGCGGTCACAGTGTCACCAACATGATGATAAATATCTTAATATAAGGAGGGTAGGTTTTACCCTAGTGCTACAACCCGTTGCGACCCCAATGATCTTCTAAGCCAGTAAATTTTTTGAAAAATCTTGTGAATGAAAAAACTTCACGCCGAGATAACTTTGTTCCCTAATGCATTGACTCAACTTGAATTGAATAAGTCAGGATTAACTGAACTTTTGAACATTAGGATATGTCATACATAAATAAATGTTTTGAGAAGTCATGTATGGAGAGAAGGTAGAATTAGGCCATTCATGGGGCTCTATATAGAAGCAATCTTTAGGTCATGATCATAGATTTTTGCCTACCCCAATAATGCTTCTAATTTATCTAAGTACAAGTTGCTTCGAGGGGAAAAAAAAAGAATCCAAGTGCCAGTTGCACCTAAATGCGTATACTAAGTAAGAACATCAATCAATATGTGAGTTAGTTCAAGTGATTGACATATTTTCTCTTTAATTGAAGTCTTGGATTCGATTTTAACGAATAGAGCAAATCCAAGATTGGAAAGAATTTTATTACTTTATTTAGTGGGCTGAAATGGCTTGAACTTGAATTTAATTTGGATATATTAAATTTATGAATAACAGAAAGAAAATGTCTGGCAATTTAATTCGTCTAGTAAGAAAATTTTAGATGATCTTACTTCAAATGATGTAGTGAGGAATAATCAATAAAAATACTTTAATGAAGAATAATTATGATAATTATCCGAGTGATTAACACTAAATTCTTAGTTTCATGCATTTAATTGGTGCTTCCTCGCGTCATGTGACAAGGTAGGATCACACAATAACTTCTCTCATCTTCTTCCTTTTGAATCATAATTACACGCTATGACATGGAAGGTAACTTTTCATGCAATAATTTGGAGGTTCCGAAAAACAACTAGAGATCTAAATAATTATCTTTCAATAATAATAATAATAAAACTATAGAGCTCTAAATAATCTCTCAAATTGTACAGAAACATCCTTCTTTATTATATATATCTTCTCTTTTCTAATTTATAAGACTTGAAAATCCTTTTATTTCACTTTCTATGGCCAAAATTGCTTATACCATATATAATTTAACTCATATTAGAAGCATTAAATTGAGACTATCATGATAATTTTCTAATAATGACTCCCCCATCTTTTTATTTTGTCATCTTCGATTATTACGTTGGAATTTTTTGGCTTGTATTTTGTCCCTTGCCAGTGTTTTCTTCTTTCTGCTAAGGTAAGTTGTCCATATATCCATACCATTTATATCTGTGTGTGTGTATATATATATATATATATCAGTTTAACAAAGCGTCCCGCAATTTGATCATCAAATGGCTTTATCGTTTTCCTAATTCGGAATCATGATGGGGCAGGGTTGTCCAAAATCAAATCACGTGGTATAGCAGGCCCCCCTCTCTCTCTCTCGTAATGACAACTCGGAGTTGGGAGGGGATCGATTGATGACAGATATATACATAAATATATATATAACTATGGAAGAATGTCTCTTGCGGGTTCTAATTAAACTCTCCATGAGCCAATCATTCCCTAGATTCCAAAAGAATCAACGGCGTATTTATGGGACTAGTAGAGTAAAAAGGATAGCAATAAAGAGAGGTGGTCTCTAATCAATAGCCCACCCTAGCTGGTTTTGAAATGTTGAATGGAACCTCTCAGTGGCTCTCTTTCATTTTAGGGATTTTTACTTGTATAATCCATGATTTACGCGTTTTATCAAATTTATTCTATACTTTTTTTATCAGATATATCACACGATTTACATTTTACTCAAAATCTATCCCGCCGTTATATCTTTGTCAACGTTTAACAGTTTTGTCACTGCGACCCCTTTTATCCGGGATAAATTTGAAAAAAAATTAAAATCATGAGATAATTTTAAGGAAATAATTAAAACCATATGATAGATTTAGAAAAAAAAATTTAGATCATGGAATTGATTTGGAGACTGCTAACGTTTCATTGACAGATAAGATAATATCGGGATAGATTTCGAGCAAAATGTAAATCACGAAATATATTTGACAGAAAAAAACATATGATAAATTCATAAATAATTGGTTATATGGCGTAAAAACTGCTTCATTTTAATTCTCTTCCAAACCGAAAGTCAACTTTTGAAATTAGTGATTATATATTTCACCAGCCGAACATCCAAGGACCGATACGGGGTGTGTTTCATATGCGGTCCCGTTTTGAATATTGGATTGCGAATCCAATAGGGAGCAATCACATGGTGCCACTGCAGATGATTATTTTCCGCTCACAATTTAGTGGGAGTGCAAAAGCACTAGCACAAGCAAAGATCAATCCTAGTACACATATCATCCACCAGAAAATAGAAAGAAAACAATAATCACTATGTATGAGAACGGAATCTCTATGTGGTCAGATCTCACGGCTGATGACTGTTACCATTCAGAAAAGAAAAGCAAAAAAAAAAAAAAAAGCTGCCATTGAGGAATAAATGATTGTCCCGCAATTCCTACGGCTCAAAGTGTTCCATTGACAATATTCGATGAGTATATATTACTATGTCATTTGATTGTATAATATCTAATTAAAATATTTAAAATTAAAAAATTGACCTCGCGACGACCTCATAAATTTTAATTTGTAAATATTTTAATTAATTATTATTCATTCAAAGTGAATAAGTAAGGCTCGACATCTTTTCGTCATCTATTTGCTTTCTAATCAGTATGTGAACTCTCGGCCTGATGGAAGAACCGAACCTCTCTCTGACCAATCAACGGATGAGAAATCAAAAGAGAGTTTTGATCCCAAATTAGGGATAAGGCTCCAGTCGACACGACCACCCATTATCATTGATGGTACTTCAATTTTGATTTGACCTTTGGTTTTGTCTTCTCGTAGAGACCATGAAAGTTATGCTCTAGGTAGAGATCATTGGAATCGTGATCCCTGTCATATGACCGTGACTCGTAAAGTGTCAGGTTGAGACCAGGATCTATCAATCGTATATGGAAGGCTTTTTATGTTCAACGCAAGTTTGTATAATCACTTCAGGCCGGTGCTTCTTGATGTGTGACACAACCATTTTCTTTACATGATAGATTGAATAAATATCTTTTTTTTTTCTAGCATAGATTGAATAATGTCAATGAACTGATTAGGGTGTTTTTAACTTTCCCATGCACCATGAATTGTGCATTCCAAGTGTGTCTTTGTTACTTCGGATGGACCTTACATAAGATCATTTCATGTTATCCATATATAATGATTAGTAGATGGAAAAAAGAAAAAAAAACGGAATAAGCAGATTTCATGATAAAATCCTCTTAATTTTTGAGGGAACCAAAAAAAGAAAAAGAAAAAGAAAGGTGATGGACTAAATCACCTCCAATTAATTAGAGGAATACATCATTCGTCTTCATGAGATCTGTTGTACTATATGATAACGCTGTCGAGGAGTAAAAATGTATTACACATCGGACAAATCAAGGGAAAGAATTGAATTTATATGAGATTTAGGTACACTATTTAATAGTTTCAAGCCCTAAGTTCCATGTTTAACAGAAATTCAATATGATATTAGAGTAGGTAGCACTTTCGCTTGCTCACGTGCGCTCACACTATGCCAGACCCATTATTGAGAGCAGTTCTTCACGTTACACGTGATGACAAATGTTGAGAAGTAAAAATATATCCCATACCGGAAAGAATTTTTACTCGACCTATTAATGATGCTATTAGATAAAGATATTCGATCCTCTTATAAACTCACTGTTTCTTCTTTTTTGATATTATATTTTTTTTTATATGTAGGATCCGTAGAATCCTTAACAAGAATAATGTTCAACAGATGTATTAATGCGAAGATAATGATGAATTACTAAGCGTTATTTCTCTGATTAATTATACGCGAGACACGGAAACCAAAGCATAGAATACTTGCTCGCTCTGCTCGAACACGAAACTGAGAAGCACTTCATCAGATTAAAATCTCTTTGGTGAAATATATCAGTCGAGATACACATGAACGGATGCCGACATTGTCCGGTAGAAAAATGTATGAAGCATCGCATCAATCCCAATCACATTCGATGGGGACGCCCTCCACTGCCCGACATTTGAAAAATTAGCAAAAGGGAAAGAACAAAAGAACAAATCTAATGGTCTTGAACGGCCACACTCCCCAAATCGAACTGCATTTCCACTTTTTACTTTTCAAATATGCGCGAGGCAATTTCGAAACCGATTAGTCCAACAATAAGTTGGGCAGTCCATAAATATCTACACCAGTTGGCACGGAAAAAAGTGAGGAGAACATGTCAAGGCATGATAAATTTTTAAACCGATTCCGAAATATAATGAGACGTATGGTCTTTACATTTAACTTTATTCGCGCTTCAATGTTGTAGTGTATAATTTAAGAAGAGGTAAATATTGTCGACCACCAGACCGGATTTGAATAGCCCCTGATATCTCTGCAGTTGCAGCCAGATGCACAGATTAATTCCAGCAGTCCAGTTTTCTTCATCATCGACAGCACGAGCGGCTTTAGAATGAGTCTTATTCCGATTGGAGTGCCTGAAGGAGAACCAAACTGCCGAATATAAAAGCGTGGCCCGCATAATGTAGGATTGATAGGGCACGTAAGGCTAAACAACAATGAACTGATAGATTTTTTGGATACTGTATGTTTTAACCATCGGGAATTCTTCGAGGAAACACCCGACGCGATATAAATACGAACCACAGCAATCCTCACAAACTGTGTCTTCCCACATCTGAGAGTTCCCTCTCTTTTTCCCGTTTTCTTTTCGGGGCTTATAATCTCGAGCATGGAAGAACCGAAGGAAAAGAGAGAGATTGTCCGAGAAGAATCACTGCCCGAGGAGGACCTGGTCGGACCAGTGAGAATGCAACCTTGGACAAAGCAGCTCACGCTCCGAGGAGTTGTAGTGAGCATCCTGATCGGGACTATTTACAGCATAATCGCGATGAAGCTCAACCTCACAACAGGGCTCGTCCCAAACCTCAACGTCTCGGCAGCTCTTCTGGCATTTATATTCATTAGGACGTGGACAAAGATGCTCCAGAAGAGTGGTTTTGTAACAAAACCGTTCACCCGACAGGAGAATACGATGATTCAGACGTGCGCCGTGGCATGTTACAGCATAGCCGTTGGAGGTAATGTTTATTAGAAAGATGCCCCGTTTTCTTGGTACTAAGCTACTTCTTTCCTTTATAAGTCCAATTTAATGGCTCTTATCTTAAATTTGGAAAAAAAAGTGTTCTGTTTAATTACTAAAACCGACTCCGGTATTCTATCTTTTTTCTTCAAGAAAACAGAGAGTTCGGTAAAACGACGAGTTTGGTTGCACCGTTGATAGCTCTAAGATTCTGCAATAAGCTGGAGGTTGAGGGTCATAGGATGGAAGAACTTAGTATGATATTGCAGAAGCTTTGTAAAATAACTTTATAGGAACTAATGGATGTAACATAAAACCGATTCCATCCGTAAAAACATCAATCTATGGAAGCTCTACGTGACATGTATGCCAGATGCATCTTCTTCTGGCGGAGTTGCCAGGATTGGAAGTCTCGTTTTTTACGTGAGAAATTGTACTTTTCTTCCGAGCAGGTGGGTTTGCATCGTACCTATTGGGATTGAACAGGTACACGTACGAGCTATCCGGAGTTGGCACAGAAGGCAACTCGCCTGAGGCAATTAAGGAACCAGGATTTGGTTGGATGACTGGCTTCCTCTTTGTTGTCTGCTTTGTGGGTCTCTTCGTATTAATTCCCCTCAGAAAGGTGAAGTAATTATAAATAGATTCATACATTAGATTTCAACATTTTTATGATTGCATTATTTGAAAATTCACCATGAAATTGCCGTTTTGATTCTCGCAGATAATGATAGTCGACCTCAAGCTGACTTACCCAAGCGGACTGGCCACTGCAGTGCTCATCAATGGCTTCCATTCGCAGGGAGACAAGATGGCACGGTACTATACATCATTCATAATCACAAGAAACTCGATTCACACATTTCCCGGCCTACAATTAACGGGACATGCTGGTGTTTCCTCAGAAAGCAGGTCCGAGGATTCATGAAGCTCTTTTCGTTCAGCTTCTTGTGGGGATTCTTCCAGTGGTTCTATACCGGGAAAGGAGACCACTGCGGGTTCGCCCAGTTCCCTACTTTCGGGTTGCAAGCTTGGAAGCAAACGTACGATCTCCCACCTTTCCATTTCTGATTCTGCATTAGAAGTTCATGTTCTGCCTCCTCAGACCATTCGCATATCCGACCGAATCAATTATTTTCTCTTCTTATCGCATAAAAAAACGAAAACAACGCGTCTCTCGGCAGTTTTTATCACATACTATGGCATTTATAAGGCGGGTCCACCTGTTGCACCATGGATAGCCATTATTAGGTGCTCCAAAGCCCTACTATCATGGCTCTCGCCCAATGCCAAGGCGGTTATAGATTAATGCAGAACTAAGTATCGGTTATGTCGAACATCGTCCCCTAAACCTGTTCTTGATAATTTTTGTGACTAAATTCGCAGATTCTACTTCGACTTCAGCATGACATATGTGGGAGCCGGAATGATCTGTTCCCACCTGGTGAACTTATCACTGCTCCTCGGTTCTGTGGTCTCCTATGGAATAATGTGGCCCCTTATCAACCGCCTGAGGGGAGATTGGTTCCCTGACAGCTTGGAAGAAAGTAACATGAGGAGCTTGTATGGCTACAAGGTCATACCAATAGACACGAATAGATATACTAATTACCGTCCGTGTTGTTGTCGAGAAACCCGTAGTCCAAGCCCTAATTTCCAATCATGGTGTTCATTGCAGGCATTCATATCGGTGGCTCTCATCCTTGGGGATGGGCTCTACAATTTCACGAA
This sequence comes from Punica granatum, assembly GCF_007655135.1. Taxonomy (NCBI): domain Eukaryota; kingdom Viridiplantae; phylum Streptophyta; class Magnoliopsida; order Myrtales; family Lythraceae; genus Punica; species Punica granatum. Next base: position 50,455,264 of record NC_045127.1, read on the forward strand.
GATACTAATAGTCACTCTGATGAACGTCCACAGCAGAGTCAAGAACCGGAACCTCGGCAAGACAGGCGAGGAAGATGGGAGCAAGCATGTCAATGATCAGAGACAGAATGACGTGTTCTTGAGAGAGAACATCCCGATATGGATAGGGATCCTCGGGTACATCATATGCTCCGTGATCTCCATCATCGTGATCCCGACCATGTTCCCCCAGCTCAAATGGTACTTTGTTCTTGTTGCCTACGTCCTTGCTCCATCGCTTGCCTTCTGTAATGCCTACGGAGCTGGCCTCACCGACATGAACATGGCCTACAATTATGGGAAGGTCGCCCTGTTCATCCTGGCAGCCCTATCCGGGAAGCAGAACGGGCTCGTGGCAGGACTGGCAGGCTGTGGGCTCATAAAGTCGGTGGTCTCCGTGGCCTGCATCCTTATGCAGGACTTCAAGACGGCCCACTGCACACTCACATCCCCGCGAGCCATGTTCCTCAGCCAGGTCATTGGGACCGCCATTGGGTGCCTCACAGCGCCCCTCAGCTTCTTCCTCTTCTACAAGGCATTCGATGTGGGAAATCCCAACGGGGAGTTCAAGGCACCCTATGCTCTGATCTACCGAAACATGGCCATTCTAGGAGTCGAGGGCTTCTCTGCCCTGCCAAACCACTGCCTCCAGCTTTGCTACGGGTTCTTCGGGTTTGCAGTTCTGGTGAACCTCATCAGGGATCTCTCACCCGAAAAGATCGGCAAGTGGATGCCCCTTCCCATGGCCATGGCCCCACCTTTCCTTGTGGGGGCTTACTTCACCGTTGACATGTGCTTGGGGAGCTTGATTGTCTTCGTCTGGAACAAGATTAACCCTAAAAAGGCTGAGCTGATGGTCCCTGCGGTTGCGTCCGGGTTGATCTGCGGAGAGGGTCTGTGGATCCTCCCTGCTTCTGTTCTTGCTTTGGCCAAAATTCGGCCTCCGATTTGTATGAAATTTTTACGTTCCTAGTTCTTCATACGCTTCCATTAGAAAGGAAAAGAGAACAAATACTATACTCGATCTGTAAGAAAAACAAGCATCGATGAAACAGTAGAATCTGCAGTTATCAAAGAGCAAGCTGTGTTGTGAGATCAAAATTCGAATTGACTGAAGGTAACATTATGGCATTAAACAAGCTTTTGATATACCAGTCTTAGTGCAAACACCAAAATGCCTATAAAACTGTCCGTCCCCTCAAAACAGACATCAACCGTGATACACCGGCCAACAGAATAGCCGGGAACAAACGGAAAAAGAAAAAACAAAACCCGTTATGATGCCTGCCAGTACGCCGCTCTTCCCTCGTGCGTAGACCGTATAAACCAAACGAATCGCATCAAGCCACCCGTCTAACGACTCCCAGGAGTCAGCAATCTGGAATTTTAATATGTACATGAAAACATGCTTACTGAGAGCATCAGACTTTTGGAACCTAAGCTCCTACAAATGAATAGGGTTTCACAATAGACCGACTTGAATGTGGAAGTTTAGTACACTACAGTACAGACTAGAAAAAAAAGAATGTGATCCAAAACTGTTCTCTGCAAAAAGCTGAAAAAAAGCCAGGCAGTAGTTACCAAGAACACTGGCCTGTGAATTGTGACGATGCAGAGAGCAGGCCCTGGCGGTGAAGTCAGATCAGCGCTTATTGATACTGACAGGATATCGGGAATGTTGACTTTAACAACTCTAGGTCCAATTAACCTAACTTCGAGCAACGTCCATAAATCTCGATCATGCATTTTCTACCGTCATAAAACTCAAATTTACCTCGTATAAGAATAAAAAATATTGACTCACCAAAAATCAGTACGGATCGATAAAAACTAATGTAAGTGGTCTCTTTTAATTTATAGCATTAGAAATGTCCTTATTTTTAGAGTGAAACGCAAAATTAAACTAACATATTGAATATGATTAATTTTTATTGGAGTATCGAGATATTTGTTTTAAAAATATTGAAAAATAAAAAAAATTTAAAAAAACTTTTTTAAAGAAAGTTAAAAAAGAAAATAATGACTGTGGTCCAGTAAATCTACAAATCTATGTATATCTTTAAATATATCTCGCTCTTGGTGCGCTTCAATCTCTACATCGACACCCTTGCAAGCCGAAGCCCAGGCGGTACTACTTGTGGTCTCATTAGCCGTGAACGAAGGTTGGGCGAAGATTTGGATTGAAAGCGATGATCTTCTCGTAGTTTCTGCTTTAGCTAATCCCGGGAATGCCCCGCTGGAAATTAAGACAATAATCTCAGACATCTTGCTTTGCCTTTCGTTTCAATGGGATTGACGTTGTACTTGGATTCCACGTTCTTCTAATCCTCATGTTCTGTCTTTAGTCTTCAAGAAAGTAGAAAGGATGGCAAGACGACGAGTTCGGTTGCATAATTCGGCTTTTGAAATGGTACAAGGTTTCAGGTCATTAGATGGAAGAACTTAAACGTGGAGATACAGCAAAGCTTAGCAAAACGAACATTACAGGAAACTAATAATGAATGCAACATAAAATCGGCCGGTTCCATCCATGAAAAGACAAGACTAGGCAAGCTCTCCCAACGGACTCGCCAGATATATCTTCTTCTGGCTGAGTTGCTGGGCTCGACAGTCTCACTCTTAAGCAGGTGAGTTCGCATCGTATCTACTGGGATTGAACCACGAAAGACGTACGAGCTAGCAGGAGTGGGCACAGAAGGGAACTAACCTGAGGCGATTAATAAGGAGCCAGGATTTGGTTGGATGACTGGTTTCCTCTATATTGTCTGCTTTGTCGGTCTCTACGTATTAATTCCTCTCAAAACGGTAAACTAATTAGAAATAGATCGATGGATTCAACTTCTTTCGATGCTTGGCATTTATTGAAAGTTCACTGATGGAATTGGCTTTTTTGGGTGCTTGCAGATAATGATAGTCGACCTCAAACTGACTTACCCGAGCGGCTTGGCCTCTGCAGTGCTCATCAATGGTTTCCACTCGCAGGTAGACAAGATGGGACGGTACTAAACATCATCATTCACAATCGCAACGAACTCGATTAGCCACACTTTCCTGGCGGGTACTTAACGGTACACTCCAGTGTTTCCTCAGGAAGCAGGTCCGAGAATTCATGAAGCTATTCTCGTTCAGTTCCCTGTAGGGATTCTTCCAGTGGTTCTATACCGGAAATGAAGGTTCCGGGTTCGCCCACTTCCTTACTTTCGGTTTGCAAGCTTGGAAGCAAACGTACCTTCTCCCATCTTTCCTTTTCTGATTCTGCATTAGAAGTTCATGTTCTGCCCCCTCGGACTGTAGTATCCACATCGGTATCATCAGCATATCCGACTGATCTATTATTTTCTATTCGGGTCGAATGGAAAACAAAAACAATACATGTCTCTGCAGTTTTTATCGCATACTATGGTAGTTATTGTGTGAGTCCACCGGTTGCACCCATGGATTTAGCCAATATTAGGTGCAATGAAACCCTTATGTCTCTAGCGTGATGCCATCGATTGGTTATCGACTAATGCAGAACAACGTATCAATTATGACGAACATTGCGCCCTTCAACCTGTTCTTGACAATTTTTGCGACTAGAAATTCGCAGATTCTACTTTGACTTCAGCAAGACATTTGTGGGAGTATGCAGTAATGATCTGTTCCCACCTGGTGAACTTATCACTGCTCCTCGGTTCTGTGCTCCCCTATGGACTAATGTGGCCCCTCGATCATCAACCGTTTGGATGAAGGGAGACTAGTTCCTTGACGACTTGGAAGAAAGCAGCATGAGGAGCCTGTATGGCTACAAGGTCTTATTGACCGATCCGAATCATCAAATAAGTATACTAATTACCGTCCGTGATGTCGTCGGCAAAACCCACAGTTGAAGCCCTAATTTCCATTCTTGGTGTTCATTGCAGGCATTTATATTGGTGGCTCTCATCTTTGGGGATGGGCTCTACAATTTCGAGAAGATATTATCGGTCACTGCGATGAACATTCCCAGGACCACAGCAGAGTCAAAAACCGGAATTTCGGCACAGCAAGCAAGCATGTCGATGATAAGAGACAGAATGAGATGTTCTCGAGATTAACCCTAGAAGGCAAGAGCTGATGGCCCCTGCGGTTGCATCTGGGTTGATCTACAGAGAGGGGCTGTGGATCCTCCCTGCTTCAGTCTCCAATTTGTATGAAATTTTTGCCTTCCTAGGTCTGCATACGTTTCCATTAGAAAGGAAAAGGAACAACACTATACTCGATAAAGAAAGAAAAAAATCATCGATAAAACAACAAACGCACTTATCGAATAGCAGGCTGTTGTGCGAGATCAAAATTTGAATTAACTCAAGATACCAAAATGCTTATAAAACTGTCCAACTCCTTAATACAGACATCAACTGTGATACACCGGCCAACAATAGCCGGGAACAAACAGAAAAAGAAAAAAGAACAAAAAAAAAGAAAAAAGAATCACCCTGTTATGATGCCTGCCAGTACGTCGCTCTTCCCTCGTGCGTAGATAGTATAAACCAGACGAATTGCATCCAGCCACCCGTCTAACGACTCCCAGGAGTCAGCAATCTGAAACATTAATAAGCTAGTTATGAAAACGTGCTCTTTAATAGCATCGGACTTTCAGAACCTAAGCTCCTAAAAGACAGATAGGGTTTCACAACAGACCGACATGAATGTCAAAGTTTAGTACACTACAGAAAAGGATATGATCCAAAATTGTTCAATGCAAAATAAACAAAAAGCTGAAAAAAAATCCAGAAATGCTTACCAAGAATACTGGCCCGTAAATTGTGTCAATGCAGAGGGCAGGGCCGGGTGGTAAAGTCAGATCAGCGCTTATTGATACTGACACAATATCAGGAATGTTGACTTTAACAATTCTTCCATCAGAGTTGACCATATCTCCTGATCTGCTAGAAAGGCTCAGCGGAATCTGCCTTTCGTCACCTGTGCTGAGCTGATGAGAAAGGCCAGCGAAACCACCAGTCAGAAATCAGTGGACCGATTTAGACAAATTGCAGCGGCATTGCACGCCAGACAGAATGTTGCCATTGATCAATGTAAAGGATTACTGCTAAACCTGGTTAAGTAAGAAGCTCACGTGATATATTTAACTAATGAGTTGCAACACCGTCCACATAGGCATGTGTATATATGGGATTCAGAAAGTGAGCTTACCTTGAGATCAATCCACTTGGTGAACAAAACATTTCCCCTTTTTCATTTGTGAGTGCAATATGTAGAGGTGCATGGTCACTCTTATTCTCAGAAAATCTTCCAATTATCAAGAAACTCTCAGTAGAATTTCCAGTTTTTCATTTGACTCATTTTGACATGCAAAGAAAGTATAGTGAAAGACAGGATTGGACTGCGGTGGATGTTTTGTAATCCAAATTTATTTTCTTTTGCCATCTGTTTTTAGTTTTTGCTAGAAGTTCATGGAAAAGTTGAAAGTTTCTGTCTCCCAGAAGCATTCAAAGCCATATTTCAGGCATTTACCCGTCAATTTTCAAAATCATCTGTCACCAGTAATGTGTGTGATGTGCACATGTATGTGCAACATACCTGCTGTAGACCTTCATGATTTAAGATGAACTGCGACCTTTTCCAATCATTATGCGGGGCAACTGGAGTTCCCACTGGAGGTGCAGTTAGATATCCAACCTTGAGATAGGGTAGTGGCAGCTGCAGCAATATTGCCACAAATGATCTTCCAAGCGGACAATGATAAGACCACATAGGCAAGTGTATATTAAGAAGATGGAGGCATTCTAAATCTAAGAATTCCAAAGATATAACTTACCATGGATCTTACGAGTCTCAGGGCACTGCTGTAAACCTGTGAACAGAAATATGACAGGGATTTACTGGCCAGCAGAAGCAGACATACGAACTAATAAAGCAAATGCATCGGTAAATAATAGGGAGGGCCAAAAAGTTCTTGAGAAGTGCTCTAGATTTTAGAAATAGAATTAAAAAGCTAGTCAAGCTTTTCAAGAACTAAGAAAGCACTGCTTTAAACCTGTGAACAGAAATATGACAGGTATTTACTGGGCAGCAGAAGCAGAATTAAGAACTAAGAAGCAAATGCATTGGTAAATATAGGGAGGGCCAAAAAATTCTCGAGAAGTGCTCTAGATTTTAGAAATAGAATTAAAAAGCTAGTCAAGCTTAAAATTATGATGCCAGCAGTTTTATGGCAAACAAAATGCATTTGCTAAGATAATATGTGAAAATAATCTTATATTATAGAAGCATGGGCACTAGAACTACTTCTAAGATGCAGATCATCAGCTCTATACCATAAATCCTATTAACCAATCTAGTCCAATAAATCAATTCAAGAAAATGACGCGTCAAGTAAAAGAGACATTTTTAAATAGAATTTCTCGTTTTAACAGTATCAAATAGAAGAACTTTCAGTAGAACATAAATGACTAAGTGCCAGCAAATGATGACTCTATAGCTTCGATCATACTAATATTTAATAATTCAAGCTTCTTCATAGACCTGTGGAGGGTTCTAAAACATCTCCGTGATTTTCCTTTCCCATTTGAAACAACAAAATCTTACTGAACTGATTAAGTTTAAGGATATCACATCACAAAGGGCTCTCATCTAAACTAAACCAGAATGAATAAATTGTTTAGGGATCTGATTACCGCACAAGATCCAACGAACAACTTATATGAGAGTAGCAAAATAACTGTATAGAAATAAAACTGGATACCGAGTAACTTGGCTTCAGAGCATGAGCAGCTGCAATGTAGATAGCAGATTGGCTGTACAGCTCATTCGGAGAGACCTCTTTTGCGCCAGTTGATCCCCCAGTTCTTAGCGTATCCTCTGCTAAGCCATACTGTGTGATGAAAGGAGTTAATAGATGGAAACAGAACATGTACAAATCAAGATATAACATGTCATCGTATGAAACTTATCATGTGTTCATGGTTTTTATAACCGCACAGGACCCGGATGGCTGAATTAAATCAACTAAGAACTGGACCTTTCCAGTCCTAGAAACAAGAAATGACCAATTGAATCAAACAGCTCGCGTTGATTCTAAAAAAATTCCTTGTGTATAATCAGCCCTTTTTCCTGTTGAACCTTAGTTGAACCAAACCATGAATCCATAGTATTTTGATGTCCCAGTCTAGTTCCGAAAACTATGAATATTTTAAAAATATATGTTGTAAATACTACTAGACCAAACTGAATTGAATTATAAATCAACTTACCAGGACAGTCCCAAGGTTGTAGATGGCCCTGTGGAAATCAAATTGCAACTGTATAGCTGCACGGAACTGCATTGGACAGATTAAGGTATAATAACAATAGATATGATAGGGAGTATGTGGAGGAAAGATATACCGACTTATACAAAGTTGTGACAGAACATTGGCTCAGCATGTTTTCATGAAAAACTGTGGTACCTTACTAATTGCAGTTTTTACAATTGTTTGTTTCTCTCGTGCCGGAACAATAGCACTAAGTTCCTACAGAACATATAAAACAACTAAGTAAGAAAATGGAACTGTCATACTTCCAAATCAAATAATGAATTATATTAGCAAAAAAGTTTCCACGGATAAACATCATTACATTCACTACACTAAACCCATGTTACCTGTAGCGCAAGTCCCCAGTTGTTCAGTGCCTGCAAACATTTTGCACTAAGGGCTTATCAGACTGTTACAGACTTGCTTCTTAGAAGGGTATAAAATGAAAACAGAGGTATCGTCATAGTCAAAAGGCAATAAAACTGTGGGAGTGGAAACTCATAGATGAAGTACTGAGCTAGATTTCAAGCTATATGTTTGGTATGCAACCACTGAGGTCATACCTGAGGACTGTTCCAGTTAAGTCGCACAGCTTTTTCATAGTTCTTCGTTGCCTGTCAAACAAGATTAATAAATAAGAAAATATTCCATTCAAATTCAGGTTATATTCTAAAATGCATCCTTGTACAACGAAAAGAGCCAACCATTGTCAAGGCAAGGTTCATTTTTTAGGATCACAGGAGGCTTCTGAAGTATAAAAACAGAGAAAGCAACGTAAATCATATAAAGCAACAAGAAGTATGCAGTTGTTATGAAGACATTGCAGCAACTGCAGATATAGATGATAAATTTACAAACATAGTTGATTCTCCCAGCACATTTCAAGTCTAACCATTGTGCCAAAACTTATTGTGATGACATACTAACCTGTTTCCAGAACTCTTCAGCCTCCTTTGTTCGGCCACGCATTTTCGCCCTATCAGAAATAGCTATTGCCCAATTGTAGAAAGCCTGTTGGATTATATTATCATATTGTTATTATATGCAAGACATATTCATACAAAAACCAAGACATAGCAAGTATACAGGTCCATGCCTTAAGTACTGTTTTAGGGGCAATGCTAAATATATTATAATTTACTTCTTCCACTGGTCGACTAATACACAGATTATGCAGATTACGCTGGGAGGTTTTATCAAGGAATGTACAGAATCCCTATTTTAGTTTGATGGTTTTATCTAGCATGGATTTACCGCAAGCTTCCATATGCGAGCGCCCTATCTAGTTAACATATAACTGCACTCGCATCCCATGACAATCAACTCTTTATTTAGCAGATAAGCGAGTTTACGTACATCATGAAGCGTTGGGCAGAGATGAGTAGCCTCATCATATTTTTTACAGGCCTCCTCAAGCAAAGCATCTTTAGAAGGTGACGTAGAATCTGGATTAACATTATCTGCACTTTCCTGCATGCCAAAGTTTTGGACAAAGTATTATTAACGATGAAACTGACAAAGGAACAATTATAGTTGTGGGGTAAGCAGCAAATTATTTGCAACAGTACCATTTATTCAGTATCATTTGCTAAAAATTCTAGCAAGTCAGGATTTTCATGTGCCAAGCAGGAAAAGGTTTTCTAGCATTATGATAAATAAAAAGAAGGGCCTTGGTGAGAGAACACAGAAATAACAAAGTTCAATTGGCCAGGGATGTACTTTTAGTAGTGGGATTGAGTCAAACCTAAAACAAGGCAGAAATTCCTTTTATTCGTTCAATCGAAAGCTTCAAGATGACCAAAAGAAAAAACAAAAACATGAGTTTTATATTGTACTTGTACATAAACTAATAATTCACCAAATCATATCGTACTTAATAAATGCTGCCATAGAATCTAGAGATGCCTATGGATAACAAGTAACCAGTCCATACTTTAACTCTTTATTATGCAAACTAAGAAAAGTCGATCAGAAATCTCCGATAATGCTGAAACAAGCAACAGAATTCCAGACCTGAAGAACCAATGCCCAATTATATAGAGCATCATAATCCCCAGGATTTCTTGCAATCGCACTAGCATACCTACAAACACCATGAGGAATAGCTAGTTCATTAAATTCTGGGAAGAAAAATCTAAGCTTCGAATGGAACTCAGGGAACAAAGGAATAATATTATTAAGGAAAGTCTAAATTTTTATTATGTAGCAATGCTATAAACTTCAGTTTCCAGAAGAGAGAGAGAGAGAGAGAGAGAGAGAGAGAGAGAGAGAGAGAGAGAGAATTGACTTAAATCTGTACAGGAGGATGGGCAAAAATTCATGATCATGAAGCACTGTACAAATTACAGTAAATAAACTGCTACCCACAAATACAATTTTTTTTTCCTTTCTTTTTCTTTTTTGGATACCAATAAACACAAGTTTAAGCCAGTTCACCTACGATTCATCCGTGATGATGCATCTCTAATACAAGCAAAAGAAATGGATCTTTGATAAAGACAATGGTACCTCCTAGCAGCATACGTAAGAATTCGTTGCCGGGATCTACCCTCCTCATCAACACCAGTCACACTATCAATCAATTCCATAGCAGCAATGTCCTGCTCTGCTGTGTGCTGTGGTGTGCTCTCTTGACTGAAACAAGTTTTACATCAGTATAGTTTAATTTGTTACTGTAACTAGACAGAAGTATTGAATTAAATCATGCATTTCTAAGATATAACCAGCAGATAGTCATAAACTTCATAAATCCTCCACATCAATAGTTCGAGTTAATGAAAATTGATAAATCTACTCAACCATTACGTATGAGATGTAAGACAGAAAAGTTCTCAGCAGATAACCTGGGGCGAATGACTGCTTACATAGCATCTAATGAAGAACTGAGAGTGATGTATGCAGAATTGGAAATGATCAATGGAGAGTAAAAACAGCAGCATCCCGTAATGCATTTTTAATTCCATCGCTAAAAGATACATAATCAACAAATACCTTGGCTCTCGCTCAAATTTGCTTCATCGGGGTCTTATCTGAAAAGGTTTCTACATATAGAGGAAAAGTTGCCGAATTTTGATTGAGTCGAAATTCAGTAACCTCTCTTGGAAGAGAAACCGCATTGGAAGTTCCCATCCCAAAGATGATCAGACGACAGCATTAAATCAGCTCAATTTAACATCCAGAACCCTTTAAACCCCTAGCAATTAACATCTCCTTCAAAAAGGAATCAGATTTCAATGTGATTTGACTAAAATCTATCAGCATTCGATCAGCTTCAGCACGGCTCGATCAACTCTATTGGGAACTAATACCACCTCCACTAATCAGCTCAGCAGAAATTTCGAAACCAGAACTTCGATGCAGATGAAAGCACTAACCTGTAGGGAGAACTCGCTTCGTTCTCGTCAGTCTTCAACCCGTTCAGCAATTCTCTCATCGTGAACGTTCGGCTGCCCTCGTCCTTCTTAAGCTGAGGACGCGCAGGTTCTTCAGCCGGGGGAGGGTTCTCTGGTTCACCGGATTGGATCTCAGGTGGAAGATTCGATTCTACTTCTCCCGGCGCGGGATCTGCATCGGCCGTCGCGGCTGGTTCCTCCTCAGGCGCCGGCGTCGGTTCTGGTTGGCGTTCATGCTCAGGTACTGGCTCCGGTTTCGGTTCCGTCTCGGGTTCGTGCTCGACTCCGTTCTGCAATTCGGGTTCATCCGGTGGCGTCGACATTGCGGGCAAGCTCCGATCCACCGACGGGGGAGAGAGAGGGAGATAGAGATCTGTTAATGGAGAATGTTCAGAGTCAGAGACTGACCAAAGGGCCTGGACGGGTCCCGGAAGGAGAGAGTGAGTGGAGCCGGTTTTGCCGGTTTCAACCGTAAAACCCCCGCTCAATCTTTTTATTTATTTTTTCTTTCTTATTAATAATAAGTTGGAAAATATAAAAAAAAAATTATGAAAGAAAAAATTATTAATATATTTAATGATAAAAAATAAAAAAATAGTAAACGGTATTAATTATTAAATAAGCAAATACTATAATAATATTGTGGAGTTATCACAAATTATGAACATGTTATCACTATATATGATAACTAACGTCAAATTTGTGATAACTCGTTACAGGGGGTGATAACCTTTGTACAAGTAGTGATAATCTTAGTGTATTTTGTGGTAACTTATCAAGTTATCATAAATTATACCTAAGTTATCATTAGGTATCATAATCATAGTATATTTTGTGATAACTAGATAAGTTATGAGAAAATATACTGAGATTATCACTCGTTATACTTAGGTTATCACAACCAATGATAAGTTATCCCTAAAAGTAATAAACACACTATAATTAGTGATAACTTAAGTTTATTTTATTGTAACTAACAAGTTATCCCAAATTACTTCTTAATTATAATTAGATATCGTAACCCCAATAATTTTTTTGATAATCAAGCAAGTTATCACAAAATATATTGAAGTTATCATTTTCAATGTAACTTATCACTTAGTGTAATAACATCAATTTAATTAGTAATAACTTCAATATATTCTGTAAAAACTTCACTAGTTATTACAAAATATATTGAAGTTATCATCTTCGGTGATAACTTACCACTAAGTGTGATAACCTCAGTTTAATTAATATTAACTTCAATGTATTATGTGATAACTTCACTATTTATCACAAAATATATGGAGATTATGACATATAATGATAACTAAGTAGTAATTTGTGATAATTTAGCAATTTATCACAAAATATATCTAAGTTATTGCTAATTACACTAAGGTTATCACTTTGAGTGATAACCTATCATTAGGTGTAATAATCTCAGTGTAATTAGTAATAACTTAAGTATATTTTATGATAACTAACAACTTATCACAAATTGCCTCTCAGCTATCATTAAGTGTCATAATCCCAACAAATTTTGTGATAACTGGGCAAGTTATCACAAAATATATTGAAATTATCACCGGTTAAACATAAGTTATCATTCTCAGAGATAATTTATCACTGAATGTGATATCCTCGATTTAATTAGTGATAACTCTAATATATTTTGTGATAATTTCTCTAGTTATCACAAAGTTTATTTGGACACCACATTGAATGATAGCTAAAGGATAATTTGTGATAATTAATAAGTTATCATAAAATGTACCAAGATTATCACTAATGACCCTAAGGCTATCACTTTTAGTGATAAGTTCTCACTGCATGTGATAACCTATTTACAATTCGTGATAATTTCAATATTTTTTATGATAACTTATTTACTCATCATAAATTACCCCTCATGTATCATTAGATGTCATAATCTCAATATATTTTGTGACAACTAGTCAAGTTATCACAAAATTAACTGAAGGTAGCACTAATTGAGCCGAGATTATCACAATAAATGATAAGTTATAGCTAAAAGTAACAATCTATTTTTAATTAATGATAACCTTAGTATATTTGGTGATAACTTGCCTAATTATCACGAAATATATTGATATTATCACAACTTATGATAACTAAATGATAATTTGTAATAATTTAACAAGTTATCACTAAATATATTAAGATCATCACTAGTAATAATTAGTCATCATAAAATATATGGAGATTATCACAAATTCTGATAACTATGTTCAATTAATTATAACTTGTTCAATATTGGAGTTGTCACAAAATATATTAAATTTATCACAATTTATTATAATTAATGGGTAATCAATGATAACTTGAAAAGCTATTGGTAATAATAAATTATTCTATAAATTTAATAAATCATGTTTTATAATTGTTAAAATACTTTTAATGAATATATTAGATTATTTTAATTAAAAATAAAATAATATTATCTAATTATTTTTACTTAATTAGTCACAGGTCGCGTTATGAGAATTCGCCACGTAAGCTTCTTAGTCGATCTCCCAACATATGCTTAATCCGCTCTTTGAATTCCTCTATATTTAATTTAATTACCAATATCCTATTTTTTATTATTAAAGATATATCATTTTCCCTATTTAACTCCCTCACGAATGGCAGAATTCAAGCCTATCTCTTGTTGCAACGTGGTTTATAAATGTATCACAAAGATATTAACTAACGAGTTGAAGGGTATTCTGTCAAATTTCATCTCTCCTATCCAAAGTGCTTTTGTGGATGGTAGGAGGATTGGTCATAACATCTTCCTTGCTCATGAACTGGTCAAGGGCTATTCGCGGGATAGTATCTCTTCCAGGTGCGCTATAAAAGCTGATATAATGAAAGCTTTTGATTCGGTGAGTTAGAAGTTTATTAGGAATATTTTAAAGAGTAATTAAAGTTCCTGAAGAGTTTGGTGATTGGGTGTTGAATGTGTCACGGGGGCTAAATTATCTATGGTAGTTAATGGAAGTATGCAGGGATATATCGAAGGTTCGAAGGGTCTCATACAAGGGGATCATCTTTCCCCTTATCTTTTTGTAATGGCTATTGAGGTCCTCTCGAAAATGCTTGATTCTGCAGCTCAAGAAGGAAAGATTGCAGATCATCCCCTTTGCAGTAAGATACATCTTACTCATCTTGGTTTTGCATATGACCTTGTAATTTTCTTGAAGGGAGATGTAGACTCTTTGAAAGTTGTTATGAATATCTTTGACTCCTTTTATGAGATTTCTAGCCTGAAGCTTAACCCAAGCAAATCAGAATTATTTTGTGCCGGCATGGATGAAGTTAAGGTGCAGGAAATATCGTCCATTAATGGCTTCAAAAGAGGGACTTTTCCAGTTAAATACTTGGGAGTTCCTTTGATATCAGGCAGACTGAGTGATAAAGATTGCAGACCATTTATGGAGAAGATCGCTAGTAGAATCGAGAGCTGGGCTACACAAAAGCTCTCTTATGCTGGTACGCTCTTTGGTTAATTTTTGGTGTAATACTTTTGTTTTGCCAAAGGTGTTGAGAGCAGTAGAGCAAAAGTGTAAATGTTTTCTTTGGAAGGAAAAAAAAAAAAAACTGTAATGCGAGAGGAGCTAAAGTTGCAAGGGAAGTAGTTTGTCTTCCAAAGAAAGAAGGGGGATTAGGAGTTAAGGATTTGGAAACCTGGAATTATGCTAGTAATTTAAGACTCATATGGCTCCTATTCCAAAAAGCTGGATCATCATGGATTGCTTGGGTTAGGGCTTACTTAATAAAAGGCAAGAGCTTTTGGGATCTTCAAATGCTGAAATACTGTTCTTACCCTTGGAGGAAGATTCTATAATTGAGGAAGAAAGCCTACCCCTTAATTCAGCATATTATTAGGCATGGCAAGAGCAAATATTTTTGGTTTGACAACTGGAATTATTCCAGTCCTCTCTTGAGTTCTACTGAGGGTGCTAGATATGGTATTGTTAAGTTCTGAATTGTTGCTGCTGCACTTACAAATTTTAGGGGGCTGAATAGACAGTGCAGGGACCAAAGAAAGCAAAAAATAAGAGATTTACTGCTGTGCACCAATCTTACCGATGGTGCAGATGAAGTGAAGTGGGTTGTGATTGTGAATAGGAAGGGTGTGTATACTATATCAAGCACTCGGGAAGCTTCAAGGAAGATGAACTCAAATATTGGGGTGGTACAAGCTAGTTTGGTTCCATCCATGTAGTCCTAGACATTGTTTTATTAGTTGGTTAGCAATTCAAAATAAGCTTTCCACTCTTGAGAAAGTTGCCACATGGGGGTATTGGTGTTGATACAACTTATTGTATTTTCTGTCATGAAGAAACTGAGACAAGAGACCATATATTCCTTTCTTACTCATTCACTAAGGATGTTTAGAGGAAGGTGTTGCATATGACAGGTCATGGCAGAGATGTAGGTAGCTGTAATCAAGAGTTTTCTCGGGCAATCAATACTTTTAAATTAAGGAAAATCTATTCGGGTTACTACTTTGAAAATTGCCTGGCATGCCTATTTCTACTTTGCTTGGAGATCTCTGAACCAGGTTCTACATGAAGGAACCCCATGAAGGCATATGGCAAGCTATAAAGACTGGGGTCGGCTCTTGGGGATTAAAATCTTCAAGCAAGAGTTAAAGACTCCACTCCAGAGGCAGCTCATTGTCAATTATGGTATTGAATTTTGACTCTTATTAGTTTATCTGGTTTTCATTCGAGGCATGTCTACCTATCGCTTTGAGCATGTGTACTCAATTTTTTGGCCTTGGACTTGTATTTTCGATCATTAATGAAGAGAGCACAACCGAATTTGATCGGAAAAAAAAAAAAGTAAATCTTGGGCTATAGACCCATTCTTTAGTTGAAGCAAATGGGCCTAGCCCAATCTAGATAGATATTCTTCTGTCAGATTTTGTACACGGGCAAAAATAGACAGGCTTTGCGCTTCAATTTTTGCAGAGCCACGAGGACTGTCAAGTCGGGGCTCGAACTAGCGTGGAATCTGGGCTTCCGCGGGCTCATGCTCGAGGCGGACTTTGAGGTAATAGCTCATAACTCGATCGATGCATTGACGGACATGGGCAGGACTACCACTTGCCGAGAGGGTAATGCTTGTACAGATTGGCCGGTGTCCCATGTTAAATTCACGTCCCCTAGAAAAAAGGAAACAGCTTAATTATAATCGAACATGCAAGTGAACATGAAAAGTTCAACGATAAATCTCTATTTTTTTACTAGGCCCATCATCCTCTTTGATAATAGTTCAATAACGACGGAAGTACCATATCCCCAAGCAATAAAAAAATATGCAAGCCCCTTTGAATCATCGCTTAGAAAATTGATAGACGTTGTGCTTCTTGATCGTATGCATTTTTCTTTTTTAAGCTCAATTTGCACATGTTATAATAATTCTTCAGTTGAAATCAAATTAGTGCAGCTAATCTTGTTCTGAGCCCCATGCATCATGTTAACGTCGACAATGAAGATAAGAAGGCCAAATATATATATATATATATATATATATATATATGTTTGTGTGTGCATAATAATGATTAAAAAAAGAGGAATTATAAGTTGTGTTGATGATTCCTAACAGAAATTGATAGCTCTCTTATTTTTAGGAAAAGTACAAAAACTCACATTGTGATTTGAGTTTGAGACAAATTGTATCATGTGATTTTTTTAGGGACAAATAATATCTCATGATTCACTTCGTGAGACATAATGGACCTCATCGTTAATTTTTCGTCACTTTTGGTCTTCAAATTTTTCTTTTTGCCATTATTATTCTCAAAGTTTCAACTTTTTTTCAATTTGATCATAAACTTCGAGAAAAAAAAGGGAAAGGGACCGGTGTCGTCGGTCGGCGACCCCAACCCCACCTCCGAGGTCGCATGCATCGAAAAAGGATGCCGACGACCGTGGAGGTGGGGTCGGGGATTAGGGTCACTAATCGGCGACCTCGACGCCACCCTTGAGGTTTCCAATGTCCTTCGTGAGTGTCGGCCACCTCGGTGGTGGAGTCGAGGTCGCCGATATGCAGCCCAAGCCCCTTTTCTTTTTCTTTTTTTCAAATTGTAAAAAAGTTAAAAATTTGAGGGTAATAATAAAAAAGGAAAGTTTGAGAATCAAAAGTGATGAAAAATTAAATGATGAGATTCATTATATTTTCCGAAATGAATTACATGGTGTTATCACATGGTGCAATTTATTCTAATCTCAAATCATAATGGAGTTTTCATATTTTTTCCCTTTTTAATATTATCATAATCATTGCACGGGATTCCACAATTTTCCCAGAAAATGTGGGGAAGAACAAGACAGGAAGTCCCGATAAGTGTAGTCAGTGCTGACGTGTGATCATGTGACGGGATCAAATTGGCACATCATTCTCCAATCCATGGAGATTATTACACGTGTCATGGAGATTATCCGGTTCACCGTTAAACTAATTGTTGGCTGACGCACATAGAAAATCGCTAGGTTATCGATTGTAAGAAAGAGAAGAACGTAAGAAGGAAGAACTGACCTAGGTGAGTTAAAATAATAGGACACTTTTACTTACGCGACAAGTCAACGAACGATAGGATCAAATCAGAATTTACGTGGTGAAATGAGTTAAAGATACTTACCCATCACACGTAGTTTGGGAGATGGAGACAATTTGCAAGCCCACACACATAATGAAATGATTAATTAAGTTAATGCATATTACATCGAAATACGTATTATTATTTTGGTAACAACAGATATTTCTGGATTAAATTATTAAATCTAAACCTCTTAATTACAAGTTAAAGTTGATCTCATTGTATCAAATTTCATTTTCTCATATATCGAATTAAATTTAGCAAACGATCTGTCCCACAAAATTAATTAACCAGTCCATAAGATGCCAATTGCCAAATCATCTGTCGGCTTTCGTGCGGAAATTTCTACACATCCCTCGCGCAGCCCTATGTATGAGTACGGGCTCGATGTTGACCTGAGTTGTTTCTTTTCCTTGATAGCATCTCTCTCCTAGTCCTTTCCAATTTTATGGCCCATCATTTTCTCCATGGATTTCTCAAATCTCATCCCTATCTCCATGGAAAGAAGGCAAAATAATAATGCGATTTCATGCTGATGTTGAGATGACATACTACGTCCACGAAGAGGATCTTATGTTATGCTTATCTTACTGCTATGAAGTTCCAAAACAAATAATGGCATTTGCACATCTCAATCACCGGTCTCGCATTATTGACCTAAAATTCGGATCGGATATCATTACTGGGACTTCCTATGCCTTTTATTTCCTCTTCCCATATCCTTATTAATTTTCTTTTTTTTTTCTCCCAAAAAATAGAAACTGAATACAAAATCTCATGATTTTCGATGAGAGTGATAGTATTAAATCCTCTTTTTCTAATACTCAGATCTTTAATTGACCATTACGTGATCTATCCTAGATTCTCTCACCTGGTAGCTCTTTTTTTTTTTTTATTAGACTAGATTAGAGTACGAATATTCTTCATCAATTGGCTGATACTAATCCCGCTGAAGTGTTAGTTCCTCTAAGTACCGAGTATTGGCAACCGTTTCTAGCTCAAAAGGGCAGGTGGTTAACAAGAGGTGCCTCAAACAAATCCTTCAGTAACTTCTGGTGATAAGGCGGTACCGTGATACCAACGACAGCACCGCAATCCGGATGAAGTGTTGGTTTGGCTCTGCCCACGAGTTATTTCTACTGGATCAAACCCTTTACCTACAAATAAATTCGGTCCATTTATAGCTCAATTTTCGTTGATTCTTTTAAAGTTTCCATGGCCAAGAGAAGAACTCATCAATAAACTCGATCATGGGGTAGTTGGACACACAAAAGCAAGCCTCTGCTACTGCTAAGGGATGGAAGCAAGTGGACAGAAACAAGTCACGTGAGAACTGAGACGTCTGCTTTGCTTACGTGGCCAGCAAGATTAGATAGGGATCATATGGACAAAGACATATGTGGACATGTTCAATGATCGATCGATATAGGCTGTGGACTCTTCTTTATAAGGGACCATGTGGTTCTTTCACATGCGCAGTGATGTCCGTACCGGTTGGTATAGTGGTGGAGTTTCCATATTATTTGATTGAGTCCCAATTTGTACCTCGAACCCTAATTCCCTAATTGATCTTCATGTTCTAGGAGATCAGGGTGCCTCGATTCCCCCTCAATGCTTAAATCAGACTCTGCTAAGGAGGGCATAATATTTCCTGGAATTAAATAACTTATCTTTAATGATTTATATAGAAGAGGGTGTGAGGTGATAGAATCCCGAGATATTTAGGATATTTGATATATTCCGGAGATATCCGGTGTGATCTTTCTCAAGATATATTAAGAAAGTATATATTATAAGAAATAGATATTATCTCTCACTTGGGTCAGGTGCACGAGCCTTATTTAATTAGAGTGGACGCATGCATTTCTGGACCTGCTTAGTGGACTACCAGCCACCAGGGCGGATTCCATCATTATTGTACCAGTCCATCATTTGCGACAAAGTCGTTTCTACAAGGAGAGTCGGATTCAGGATTGTCCACTTCTTCTTGATCATTTTCTTTTCCATCTCTCTGCCCAACAGCTTGCCCGGTTCAACATGTATGGAGTTCCCTCATTTTTGGAGCTCATAATTATGAACAAGATGCATCACAGTCAATCGATCCCACGGGAACAGTACATTCTTCTCCGCGCTCTATCGACTATTGCCGAGAAAAGTTCATTTGATATACCGTTTAACTTATACACGATAGACACGACAAATAGGAGACGACTCTGGTATAATTATGATCATTTGATATGTTTTTATCGGACAAAAAATTGAAATTAAAATGATTGCAGTTGTGCTTTACTTAGGTACATTTGTAACCTTATAATACTCAATTAATTAGACTCACTATATTCCTTCCATTCTCCCTATTAGATTAATTTTTCTTTCAACTAGCTAGACGAATATTTAATTTTAAGATATTCCGAATCCTTGAAATGGAAAGTTAGGAGTGAAAAAAATAATAATTAAGGAGTCCTTAGTAGTTCTGATGATATAAGTGATGGTAAGACCTTAATAAGATAAACAATGCATATATGCACACATAGGGACAACCATAATGTGCACTTTGACCTAAATCGAACACATGATTCGTTCATCTAATCTTAGTGTTCACATGTTGTGGATAGGATTGATCGTAAAAATCAAATCGTCTAATCTCATCCATATGCTGTCTTTGTAATTGACAATTCTAAAAGCCAATTCATCAAAATTTATGTCATTCTAATAGATTTATTTCATTTTATTTATTTTTCTTTTAATTATAAGTTAATTCAATGGACCTTATACATAAAAAAAAATCAAATAGAGCCGTATAAGTAGCGTCTCTTGCAAAATTAAATATGGAACCTCTCACCTATTTATTTAAGAACGAGCGTCAATGCGCTACATTCTTTTTTCCTAATATATACTAAATTTAAACATCAAGTACTCTTAATATAATCGCGAAAAAAACTACTCTTTCTTTAATTAAGGTGTTCATTTATAGAGTTCTCCATTCTTTATTTCTCCTTTTTGGCGAACCAACGGGGTCGAGGACCATTACATTATTTATTATTTGAACTAGAAGTAATTTTATTTTTTAATTTCCAAAAATTAAAAATATTGAAAATTAAATAAGGAATGCGAGGCAATTGAATGCCCCAAAAATTTATAATTAGAAAATGTGCAAAAATTCAATATGTGACGAGATGGAATACACCGTTGTTTACCAATTGTTTTTAGTTAATTGACGTAATTTTGCTAAATCTTGAAAATTTGCAAATTCAAAATCTGGCTACATTCATTGTACCTTCCACGATGATATGGCGATAACACCTTATTTTCTCCGAAAAGACGTCCACATTCACAGCACATATCTAAGCTGGTGATACAAGCCAATTCCAATGGACTTAACAAAATTCTTCTGTGCTTCCCATGAACAAGTATTCATTTCTTTCTACAAAGATGTGATGTTCTATGTAATAAAAATTTAATTTAACGCATGAGTTATATGTGGAAACACACGCACACACATAATATAAAATTATCTCTTATTTGATCCAATCCAAACTTGCGGGGCCTCCGCTTCGAAATTTTATCTAAATTAATTAAGGCGAATAAATATAACGATAATATAATCCGTACATGCTGGACCTACCCATACGCATTTCAAATAGTTAAAGCTAACACATACAAAGCACGTGCCTCAATAGAGCAAGATTGGGGCCCCTGTCGTCCCCACGAGAGCAATATATAAAGATTCCCACCAGAATTATATCTAATTCATGATGTAATCTTTATAT
This sequence comes from Punica granatum, assembly GCF_007655135.1. Taxonomy (NCBI): domain Eukaryota; kingdom Viridiplantae; phylum Streptophyta; class Magnoliopsida; order Myrtales; family Lythraceae; genus Punica; species Punica granatum. Next base: position 50,476,319 of record NC_045127.1, read on the forward strand.
ATATAAACAAAGTTCGAGTCGAATTGTCACGTCGTCACATCATCAAAAATAAGAAACGGAACTTTCTCGCTTTGCCACATCATTATTTATATATTAAGAAAATTTTTATATTCTTTATCATTAATTATACAATAGAATAAATAGATTGTATACACATAACCTAACAAAATATATTCAAAGTAACAAAATATTCAGTAATAAGGGCATATAGAAATGAATATAACCCAATAAGGACATTATAATTTGAATGTAATTTACCATATACTATATCCATGGTGATTTCCACAAAATCTTTATATATCACCTTAAGTTAAGATATGATATAATATATTTATGTGTATACATATGTGTGCGTATATAGGCGAAGCAAAACAAAGCCAGATTCGAGTTCTCATGTTGCCACATCATCAAAAATAAAAAATAAAACTCTCTCGCTTTGCCAAGTCATAACTTATATATTGAGGAAATTTGAGTATTCATTTATCATTAATTATGCAGTAGAATGAATAGATTATGTACACATAGTCCCAACAAAATATAGCTAAGGTAACAAAATATGTAGTAATAAGGACATGTAGAATTGAATATAGCCCAATAAGGACATTAGTTATGTTTAGTTTTATAGTTAAATAGAGTTGAGTTTTAATTTTAATTAGATTGTAATGATTGTGTTGAATTATAAGAAAAAGTGTGAAAAAGTAATGAATAGTTGAGAGAAAGTAATGATTGTATTGTTGACTTCTTGTTTCATAATTAATGGATTCACGAGCTTCTAGTTCATTAGTTTTATTTATTTATTCTTAGCTTGGAACATAATAATAATTAATGAGAAATAAATGAGTCCAAGAAGTCATGTTTAAATTAGTTTCATTTAATTGACATTATTGATATTTTTAGGAAAATAGAATCGAAGGAAATGAATAGTATTTCACTAATAATTTTTTTTCGGTTGTATTTTCACTAATTAATTAATTCTCCATAATCTGCAGTAAAAATCATTCCACGACAGATCATATATTTTGCTATCAAGATTTCATCCATCCAGCCTTGGGTTTTTTTTGATAATTCAAATTAACACTACCTAATTAATTTTCTTAATTCAGTAACCCTGTAATTAGATTGTACTTGCCACAATATTGAATATTCACTGTGCCGTTCCCCTCCAAATTTATCGCTCTATCCCCTTTTTATATACAACTCCGGGCATCTCTTCTTCCCCCACCTCAGCCCTTCTCTGTCTCTGTTCTTCATCCCCCCCCCCGCCCCCCCGCGCCCCCCCAAAAAAGAAGAAAAAGAAAGAGAAGGTCTCTCCTCTCTCTCCTGCTTTGCTCAATATGGCGGAGACAAGGAGCCACAGCTTTGCCTACCCGGGCAGCGCCAAGAAGAGGCAGGGCTCTGACGACATTGACGGCGACGACATGATCGTCTCGAAGAAATCTCTGCTGTCGGTGCCCGGGGCCGCTTGGGATGACCCCGCCGCCGCATTGGCCTCGGCAAGGCACGAGTTCGGGGAGCATGGTGGGGTGAACATGTCGATTGAGGCGTCCGCAACCTTCACGGTGATGGAGCCGGAGACCATGCGCCGGATGTTCGCCGGGGAGCTTGGCCCCGACCGTGACTTCTTCATCTACAGCCGCCACTTCAACCCCACCGTTCTCAGCCTCGGCCGCCAGATGGCCGCCCTAGAGGGCACCGAGGCCGCCTACTGCACCGCCAGCGGTACATAATTCATCCACAAATTTACAATCTTCCTATACTCATTTGATATTCAATAAAAGATGAGGACCAAATTGTAATATTTGGCAAATTCTGGGGAGGAAAAAGGGGAACATGAGCTAAATTTTGGCTGGGGACAGGTATGTCTGCGATATCATCGGTGCTGATGCAGATATGCAGCAGCGGGGGACACGTGGTGGCATCACGGACCCTGTACGGCGGGACCCACGCCCTGCTGACGCACTTCCTGCCCAGGGCATGCAACATAACGACGTCGTTTGTGGACATAAGAGACCACGCCGCTGTCAGGGACGCCATCGTCGCGGGGAAGACCAAGGTGCTCTACTTCGAGTCCATGTCCAACCCGACGTTGACGGTCGCCGACGTGCCGGAGCTCTCGAGGATAGCCCACGATAAGGGCGCGATGGTCGTAGTTGACAATACCTTCGCCCCCATGGTCCTGTCCCCAGCTCGGCTCGGGGCCGACGTGGTCGTCCACAGCATCTCCAAGTTCATCAGTGGCGGGGCCGACATCATAGCAGGTACTATATGTACACTATCACACTGCATAAGCAAACATGTATCGAATAATAGCATGAGATACAGGTGATAATAATTATTTTCTAGTAAGATCTTTAATTAAGATTGGGTCTCCTAAAATGAGCGCCACATGCATATAGTAAATTAGGCCGAGAGTGGTCCACGCATTTCCAATGACATGCATTTATGTTTAGTTGTTATTCATGCACTCTCACAGGATACAACGTGTGTCATTCTCGATGCATGTTAGCCGGCTATTGCAGGAGATGACTGTCCAAATTTATCGACATCAATATTTCAGTCTTTGTAACTTGCTTTTTCTACCTAAGTATGATAGGGACTGCCATTATTCTAAGATGCTATAGATATAACTAGTAATGTCATTAAAAAAGCATATCTTAAATAAAGAAGATCAAGTGATGTTTGATGCTTAGTGGAATCTTTGCCCAGTACTAGCAATGTTGACTATAATAAAGCATCGTATGTCTTTATATCTTTTGGCTTCTAGCGAGAGGAATGGGCAATATTGGATTCTTGCTTTCCGATTGTACTCCACATCTTGATCAATTTTTGTCCTTACATTCCACGCTTTATCTTTGATATATAAAATAATATATCTTGTCCCCATATCGCTTGATTTTTCAGATTTTACTGAAATTACTGTGATTTCCGATCCAATTGCACCTGGTGTATGTTCGACTCAGGAATTTGCATATTATGATCTCTGTAAGCCTCAAATTCTGTGTTGATACTGACCGATCGATGGGTTTCGGTTATTGAATGGGTCGTATGGTCCACATCTATCAGCAAATTAGAGGGATGTCTATGTCTAGGGACTGGCCAAGTGAACGTTGCGTTCGTTAAAACTCGAAAGAGGATTTGTCATGTAGCTTCTTGGGTGCCTTACTCTTTCCTTTGTCTTGTCAAGCACATGCATATATGTGGGGGCAGCTAAATTTTGCCTGCTATATAGTCTCTGTCCCTCCATGAAAACATGACAGATTCTTACTCATCTCCGGATACTGGTCGTGAACGTGAATTTATAATCGTAAAGTAACTGTGAATGGTACGGCTGATAAAACTAAAGGAGTCTTTTTAGACCAAGTTAAAGCAAAACTAAGAGTCTTTTTATCTTTTTTCCTAGCATGGTTTGTTTGTTCAAGTACGCGCAAAGTCATAATTACGTATTTCCTTTGTTTACAATAAAATGAATTGGCAGGTGCAATCTGCGGGCCGGCAAAGCTGGTGAACTCGATGATGGACCTTCACCAGGGGGCTTTGATGCTCCTTGGTCCGACCATGAATCCAAAGGTAGCTTTTGAGCTCTCGGAGCGCATCCCCCACCTTGGCCTGAGGATGAAGGAGCACTGTGCCAGGGCCCTGGCATTCGCTACGCGGCTCAAGAAGATGGGGATCAGGGTCATCTATCCGGGCCTCGAGGACCACCCCCAGCACGACCTCCTCAAGTCCATGGCAAACAAGGACTATGGGTTTGGTGGGATCATGTGCGTAGACATGGAGACAGAAGATAGGGCCAACCGGCTGATGCACCTGTTGCAGAACTACGCTCAATTTGGGTTCATGGCAGTGAGCTTGGGATACTATGAGACACTGATGTCGTGCTCGGGGAGCAGCACGAGCAGCGAGATGAATGAGGAGGAGCAAGCCCTGGCGGGCATTTCTCCCGGGCTGGTGAGGATGTCGGTCGGGTACATTGGGACCCTGGAACAGAAGTGGGGCCAGCTTGAGAAGGCCCTCTCCAGGTTGCAGGAGCCTGGGCTATTTGGCAAGAACTAGAAGTGTCATGGGTGTTAAACCTAAGCTTGTTTGGTGGGAGCGGTGACGCGCATCCTGTAACAGCGTATTCGTGTAAAGATGGTCATCTTCAGTACAAGTTATGTTGGTTAATGGAAAATCTACAACTTTTGGTTCTAAAATCCTCTGAAGCAACTTGTTTCGATTAATTTGATTCCGGTTGTGAGAGTCAAAAGCAGATAATCCAATGTAAGAGCATCCAATATCGAAAATCAGTCAATATAATGAAATGGTAGTGATCACACATTCTCGCCTTCTCACACCAAAACCATATATCCACGCTAGTTACATTTTTGTTCTATCAGGACAGAAGAGAATTGGCACGCCACAAAAGAATTTCGAGCCGGGGCTATGCGTCATGTGCATAGCTCATCATTCTTCAATGAGATCTTATATGATAAGCATGTATCACTCATTGGACCCATGGCGTTCCTTAATTGCCGCTAGTGAAGGCTGCCATATCCCACTTCTTCTCACCTTTCTGTTCTCTCCATTCAACTGAACAACCTTAAGCCCTTTGCTCTTCTGTTCCTCCACAAAGTTGTTCACTTTCTTCTCGACATTTTTGGATGGGCCTTTCTTAAGCTTCTCCTCGACGCCCATGAACCTGACTTGCTTCCTAGAACCGTTCTTCCTTCTACTCATTATTATGCTAGAACCTGACATGCTAGACATTCCGTCCCGGCTCTCATCAGCCACAATTTTGATTGACCGCATGATGGAGGAACAATCTGCTAGGTAGACATCATTTGGACCCGGCTTCCTGATGCGCTGACAGAGTTTCCGGACAGTGTGCCGGGGGACAACAAAGAACTTCTCGCCCAGGGACAAGATCTCGTCGGGCCAGACCACGGAGTTCCATGGTCTCCTGAATACGTCGGGCCTGGTGACATAACACGACGGGTACTTATCCATGATCTTTTTTGCCGGGATCGCCATGAAATAGCATTCCACAGTTCCTCCTGCGTGTACAATTTTCAGGGCTGCCAATTTGTCTTCCTGCTTGGGCTGAGGTATTGGCCTAGGAGGGTCATGTTGAGTGGATCGTGCAGTCGTCTTACGGTTCCTAAGGATCTTGTCAAGCATGATCTATGGAAGGTAGGGAAATGAAAAGTACCCCAATGATCTTGGAAAGGGTAAGTTAATTTCTGTTTTAGTGGTCAATATAATGTCGATGGAATTAAGAGAGGACGTCCCTAATGGCCATTGGGCCGGATTTAGTAGAATAGGACACACGAATGCATGAAAGGTGGCGACAACGCCGGCCTGCTTTGTAGGGTCCGAGCAGGACACTTAAATTATACATTTTCCCTACTAATATTTAATTTAACCTATGATTATCATCCCAAAACATTAAACAATATGATTAAAACATCATATTCCTCCAAGCTAATTTGACTAGGAAAAAGCTGGACATTGCTTTCGTTGAGCTGTGACATCGTATGGTATTTCTATGTAAATGTTGATTCTGTCCCATTGCACTCGTAAAGAATTAAGTTCGATGGAAAAGATATCTCGAAAAACTTCAAGAATGACTGATATCTCAATTCCATACAGTATAGGGAAAAATTGCATGTGGTGTATATGCCACAAAATCTCCTTTTCTTCCGATCAAACCTAGACCTGCTCTGTAGGAGTTCAAATCTCATGGACATGAGAATATGGATGGAAGGGGAATTTTACGATGCAATCACTTTTAGGACCCGTTAAATAAGTTATTTACTTTTTTTCTCTTTTTCTAATCACTGGTAGGAATGCAACACTCCTGAAAATTGACTGCACCATAGAATTTCGGGGGACATTAACATTTGGATTAATCCTGGTTGCACTCGTGGTAGTCTGTTGTAAGATTTTAAGCATTGATCCCCTTGAGTATGCTGCGCTGACCATCCATGAAAATGGAATTGATGGCGAAGAATTTAAGTAGTTTTGCTTCAAATGGACCATTCATCCATGGTTAGTCGCTACTTCAAGCGTTGTCTTTGATGCATGGGAGAAGGACGAAGGAATAACTATAAAAGAGCACTGGTGCTCTATTTAACTGGACGTTGTGCCGGGATCGTAGGTTCAGGGAGGAGGAATTTGAATTCCGTTATCAGGTAGGACCTCGCTTGGAACCCAAAATTATGCCCTCATGGATCATCTCCATGGTTATGTCCACAATTCAGGGAGGACCTCCAATGCGTATTAGGTAAAGACCAAACTTGGAGTCCAAGATTGTGCCTCATGGTTCATCCTCCATCTCAATCTTCATGGGAGCTCTAGTGCTCTCTTTGACAGGACAAAAGAACGGCATCAATTCAGGGAGGAGGAACTCCGATCCAAATATTCAGTAAGGCCTGACCTGTAACCTGAAGTTATGCCTTATGGATCATCCCCCATAGTCATGTTCACGAAAGTGTGAAGAGTTTGACTTAAAGGAAGGCCAGGATTAATTCAGGGAGGATGAACTCCAATCCGGATATAATAAATAAGACCTTACCTGGAACCTAATGTCTCATGGGTCATTTTCCATGGCAATGTTCACAAGAGTGTGCTCTGTTTGACTGAACCCAAAATTATGCTGAACGGATCATCCTCCACCGCAATCTTCATGCACTAGGAATTGCCTGACACTTCAAATAAACTGTTCGAACCTTACTGTTATAGGCCTATGAATCTCCTCAAGCAATGTCATCAGCAACTCATTGCTGGAGCACCAGAAATGACTGTCATGATGGAGCGAAGGGCCACCTCAGATCGAGCCCTTGGCTAGTACAGCTTTGGAGTTCACCAGGTTCAAGTCTGCCATGGAGTCGCCTCAAACCTCCCGAAACTATAATTTCATATTTCTGTTCCACCAAACCGAACTATTGAAGTCCTATCGTAATTACAGCTGATAAGCTTCATCAGTTCCTCTCTACAATGTGAATTTTGGGCCAGTTCTGCTAGAGTTTCCTATCGCGGTCACCTTTAGAGCAGCCTGATGAGCCCATTGACGAGCCTGTGCTCCCTTGGCCCTGCCATATTGATCACCAAATTTGGGGCAACTTGCTATTTTCAGATATATAAACAGAACTGAATCTTTTGTCATATTGAATTCAGCACGACAGTGATCGAATAGATGCGATTCAGAGCGCATTTGGGATTTCCAGTTCAAGTTCTGCCCGAGATGGATGGATCCAGATAGAAAAATGAATTTACTTAACAGGAGATTCGGCTCATATATATTCTCAGTTTTGCAGGTGGACAACATTTATCACTCTCTCAGAAATTGAAGCATTTAGGAAAACTGAATTACAATAAACACATCCAATCGACCTGAACTTTGCTACAAAGAAAAATTATTCTCCTGCTGAATGGTTCCTCCGGATCTGCTAATTTTGCTTAACTTATAAGTACAGCCATGATATCTCTATATCAGCTGAAGTTTGGGCACACTTTTTGCATGATCAGCGCACTAGTCTTACGCAAATGCGAGAATATCTCAGCTAAAGCACACATTTCCTAGTCTATTTATCAGACATTATTGCGTTGATATTGCACTGAGCCAGAACATGGATCCATTAGACTAGTCCTCCCGCATTAGCGACTTCTTTGGGGCTAGATGGAAATTGTCGACTCAGAACATGTCCAATACAACATACAATAATTTCAGAATCATATAAAAATGTAAAAAATCGATCACAATACGTAACAATACCCAGAATCTGCGTTTATCTGGGGCAAAACCTCTTACAAACATAGGGCTAATGCTGCAATACCGAGCTCAATTACCTATCTCAACCCAAACCCACGCTCATGGGCCGAGTTGTGCGAAAATAAGTGTAAAACACTTGGGTCTTTGTCTGATTGGGTTTAAGACGACAGCACCAATAATGACGGTGCATTGCCTAAGCTATGCGACATCACTGACTCATCTCTATAGGTAATCCTCATCGTCATTTTAGCCTCTTTTTTTTTTTTTTTGTGTGGCATAGATATATAAATGAGTTGATATATCCATCACGCTTCTGTTATGTCACATATGTTGCTTTTTTAATTATTTAGAATCCATGTGGACAACGTGTATAGCTCTTAAGGGCGTGCATTCAAGTCCATGCGGCATGTGTAGATGAAGCGTCAAAGCCGCGAGGGTGGATGTCGAGAGATACTTGTCGCACAAGGAAAAATTCAAGAGAAAATCACAAGTTTATAAGAGATTGAGTACCACAACTATCAACTCGAGTTTTTAAGTTGAAAATGGGCCTAATCACTTATAGGTCCGATAGAAATTTTATACTTTTCAAAACTGAATAATTCAATTTTTTCTTTTGTTTAGAACGGAACGACTCTACAGGACGATTCGATTATCGGATTTTTTCTCACAGCCCTACGAAGCTGATTTGTCAAGGACTCGAGATGTTGCTTATAGAACTCCGAGGTTTGATTGGTTATAGAACTCCGAGGTATATGATGGAAGAGAATGGATGAAAGCTATATAACTTCCACATTACTGGTTCTTCCTATGAAGGTTATATTGTAGGAAGAGTAGATTACTAACATGAGTAACGGAAACTTAATTGGGCCCCAACTAATTCAATTGAGCCGGATTGGCTCATTAAGAAAATAAAGAAGTATTATCCTAGTAGATACAGAGGATAAGGAAATTAAGAGGCATGTGAAATTCTAGTTGCAATATAAATTATATTGCCAGGAAAAGCAATTTGGTCAACTTTAATGAGAAGTATTATCCTAATAGAGACAGAGAATAAGGAAATAAATAGTCATGTGAAATTCTAGCGGCAATATTAAGCAATTTCGTCAACTTTAATGAGAGTTATTCTCGGACTAATTTAACACATGCTTAAGATGGTTGAGAAGTACATTAACTATTTCGCCGAAGCTTCTTTAATTTCAACAACAAAATTGGAATTTCACATGTCTATCTCTGGAGAATAAAATACTGGATTAGGAATATGATCTATCGGATTATGTCATAATCATCCAGTGGCCTTTTATTATCATCCACCCGAAATTATGAAATTCTTGGTTGTTCTCATTCGTGGAGTCTTTTGTGGTCATCTCCTTCTCCTTATCCTTTCATGACCCAATGTATGGACAATCCAGTAATATGATCTGAAATCGATGATATAATTGAATAGACTTTTCCTTTGAAGACATTGTTACTTGAAATTAAGGAATACTGAGTTCAATTAAAGTTGACCAAATTGCTTTTCCTGGCAATATAAATTAATGAACACTAGAGTTTAACCCCGTACATGTGTGTGTGTATATATATATATAAAACAATCAATGATCATTGAGTATAATACGATCTAAGACTAGTTTTCAGTCCTATGTGTAGCACAAACTTTTCACATGATTATTTTCAATATACTTTAAGATCATTGAATATCATACTTACAATTATCTAATAGGTACAAATTAGCGGTTAATTTTTTAGAAGAAAGTCCATTACATATTTTATGAATCGGATTTGTTAACAATAGATAGCTTAGGCAAAATAAGCAATGTTAATCTTCATATGTGATGGTCTTATGATTTAAATAAGCATATATAATAATACATAGGACAACATCGTTGTAATTACCCAGGGAAGCATCGTATATGGTCTAAAAGATCCCTTTTGTTTGTTTGTTTGTTTTTTTATTTGTCATTTCATCATGCTTATCGTGTATATATCCACATAACGTTCCTTCCGGTTATTAAAACAAATAAAAAATAAAAGCACGTGCACCTCCTGTGTGTATACTGTGTATGTATATGTTTTACATGGATTTTTTAAAGTTTGATAATAATCCATGAGTAGTTTGTCTTTGTAGTTAGATTTTATAAGTGAGTCTTTTGGTCCAAAAGTCTATGGTGTACTATTCTGGTTAGTTGAATACTTGCCAAAAAAATAATATTCCATGAGTAATGGGAACGTATTATCGAAATAATTTAACATAGCATACCATTGATGACCCATAAGGCTATTATATTTCCATTTCCTACTCAATCGACGATGAAAAGAGGATTAAATTATTGCTCTGATTCAGTCATTCATATATATATATATATATATATATTATATAAAATTCTATACTTAGATATGGATTAACATTACACTATGCTAACACCAGGACACGTTGTAAATGGTCATGAATACGAATGCATGTACCGATGGAGATATATAAAATCATATTTCCGCCCATTTGCAGATTGTGAAAAAGAAAAAGAAAAGTGTTTAGTTAACAAATACAATGGTTAATATGGATTGCTCAAGTCCTATCTAGTTTCTGGTGGTGGACGGGATGGAATAAAAGACCGGATTGGACAGGATAATTTTTTAAGAGACAAATCTTGCTTAGGGGATGGATTCGGACGAATTGGGATAGGAATTTATGTGTTATGACAGAATGCCTCTGCTTTATCTTCCAATTTGTAAAATGTGCCATTGTGGAAAATTATGGGCTGGGAGCAGTGGAGAGAAGCGATGGAGCTCGATGCCAACCACCACTATCCTGACGAGCTCGTCGGCAGCCGATCCGGCTCGAACTAGATAGTCGGGGCCCATCATATTTTCAAATATCAAGATACACACCCTAAAATATAAAGAAGTAGAATAAATGAAGAAATAAGAGAGTTTATGCATGGTTCTATTATTGAAGCAGAACCGATGGGCTTGTACAAGGCACGTCTGTGTATAAAGCCCTTCGAGCGCCATCACTGATCGAGACCATGGAAAGGCGACACTTGACGATTGAAAGTTGAGGACCTGATTAGACAAAATTGAAGTTGAGAGGCACAAATGGAAAAAACTCAAATTTACTTACCCCAAAAGGAAAAAAAAAAGATCAAATTTCTGAGTAAAATATTCGTCACTCGGATTGCATATTTCTCGGGGGTTGACCCAACAGTGCAAGTTCATAGAACATTAGAGGAAAATTATTTTATGTGATCGGTCCATTACTTCACATGATAAAGGTCTTTCTTAAGTGAAAAAAATATGAATTGGTGGGATTTAGTACTTATAAAACACTTGCATATATATTAATCATCTCGTCCAAGTGCAAGTAGCGCTGTGTATTTAGTGGGCATTTGGTTTGGAGTAGAGTTATAACTCAACATAATTCTACTCCACTCCAAAAAGAATGAAGACAAAATAATTAAAAGAATTTATTATTTAAAAATTAGTTATAATAATTGTGAAGAAAAAGTATGTAAGAGAATTTATTATAAAATTAAAAAAAAAAAAAAGAGTAATAAATAGTTAAAAAATTTAATATTAAAAATTAATTGTAATAGTGATTAAGAAAAAAGTATTTGAGAGAATTTATTATTAAATTAAATAAAAAGATAAAAAATAATGATTATGTTTTTTATAGTGTTTATGGGAATTCAAGATTTTTTTTCGGTGTGAACCATGATATTTGAAAGCTCAATTGGGTCATGACTAATCCAATTAAGTTGGGTCTGCCCACTAAGAGGTAAAACTCTCCCAACATAAATTTCTTTCATTCACAAAACTCAAACACGATACCTTATTAAGAGAAATAAGTACAAAGTAGAGAGGGTTATTTCCTCTCATACTTTAGGCAGCTAGGGCAATTTCCATCTTTGCATAAGTTATCCATTTTAATTTGCATATATAAAATAATATATCCATATCTATATCTATATCTATATATCTACTATATATAAAATATATAATATAAAAGTACGACAAGTTTATTTAATTTTTAATATTCCAAAAATACTCATATACTCTGATGAGTTTTTCTCGTACATTTTCGGCTCGTGATTTTTAGTCTCATATTTTCAGTATATATATATTTGTTGGCTCTTTCTATTTATTGTTCATTTTAGATGTTTTATTGCCTCACATATTTCTCAATCGAGTTACCCCTTCATCACATGTATGTTTGTTCTATTATTATTTCATAACGATTTATAGTTTCAAAATTTCGTTACACCATATGTTCGTTTTTAATGTTTGTTGTCCCAATAGCTTCATACATTCTTTGTCTCATCACTATGAATCAAGTGATTGTTTTCTCATGTTTCCTTAATTTTTGTTCAAAAAAATATTCGTATCATTTGTTAATTTTTAGCTTTCTTTTCATAATTTTACTCGCATACTTCTAGTGTGCACGGTTAGTGTGACTTGTTTTCACACACTTTCGACTCTCAATTTATCGCTTATCCTCAACATTCGTTGCCTCACATGTTCTATCATATATTGTCTCAGTCGAGCTAAACTTTGTATATCTTTTCTAAAGTACGACCATTCCCAAGGTATTTTTCAAACTTTTTTTCCTTTTGCCCTTGGAAAATTAATAATCTTTTAATCTTTTGCTCAAATAGTATGAATACTACTAAACATCACATCTTTTCAATAGAATGACATCCTTTCATTTGTTTTAATAGAAAAACTAACTTATAAGTATTCTTTCTCATGACCTTTCAATTTCAAGGTACCCTTTTATATTTCTTCACTATAAAAACTACATAACATATCTTTCTCATAATTATTCACTCTAACGAACGCATCAAACATGAAATAACTTCTTCATTTAACATTCATGATTCCCCTCTCCTCTTTCATATTTACATTTGTAATTTTTTCTATTTTCTCTTTCGATTTTTAATTATTTCTCCGTTTACTTATTCTTATTCTTTGACTTTGCTAATTGTTGGAAAAAAAAATTCCCGCATTCTTTTTCTTCTACCATATTTCTTCTATTTTTGTTAGTTTCAAAAATTAATTTATACCTATTCTTTCTCATGATCTTTCGATTACACTGCACCCTTTCATACTTTTTCATTGTAAAAACTACTTAGCATGTTCTTTCCCAAAAATTATTTACTCTGATGAACATATCAAATATGTAATAACTTCTTCATTCAACGCTCACGGTTCCTTTCTCCCTTTTCCCATTTACATTTGAATCGACGGATTTTCAAAAATTTTTACTAAGAATTTTTAAAAACTATTTTATAAATGGTTATATCTGATGAGTTATTGACATATATCATGTGATAAATTCATTTCGAAAATACCAAAGAAATTCAAATAATTTTTCGATGAACTATTCAAAATTTATATTAATTTATTAAAAAATTATTTTAGACATTATGCCGTTGATAATTTCTTTCAAAGTCCCAATCAAATTTTTTATGGGATATTATGGATACAAAGGAATGCATTGGGAGAAAAAGAATTTCAAAGAACAGAGATACCATATAATTAATTTCTTTTTATTTTATTTTGTTTTCTTTTATCCCGGGTTTCTTCTTCTCTCCATACTCTTATTCTCTTCTTTTTCTTCTGTCTACAAGCATTGGCTACCATTCTATCCATTGCCATTGTAGTGCATGCCGCCACCATCTGCTAACAATGTTACACAAGTTTAGAGTCCTCATGCTATCAATGTCTTTTTTTCACGAGCTCAAGGTGCATTTTCGTTCTTGCTCCTCAAGTTTACATGTGTAAAACGAGAGAGATAAGTTGCTTTCAATGTAAATCTAATATCGATTATTATTACAACTTATCAATTTACAACTGAAATTAAAAATACACTTGTGCCTCAGGTGTGATCTAAAGTGTATTGTTTGTTTTCTTATTTTATTTATTAAGTATAAATTATAATATATAATATAAATTACTAAAGCAACTTTATATATAAATAAAATCGGGTCCAATCAACTTTCTTCCGATTTTCTTACTTTAAAACTTAAACCCGACCCTTAAAGTCATCAATTTTTGAAATTTTTTGATCAATTTGGGTAAGGTTTTTCTGAATTTCGAGTTATGGGCGTCATTGCAAGACTATTCGTGAAAATAATATTTCTATTAATTATTTTGCAAACTTTTATTGAAAATTTGAATTCACTTCTCTATTTTTCCTTTAAGATTTTCGATTGAAATGAAAGATCAACTAAGGAAAATATATCAATTGAAAATATGTCCTTGAAATAAATTATTTTTAATTGCATTAATATCATTTTTCTAAAATTATTTCTATTATTTTAATCGCACTTATCAAATTTTTATTGTTCATACACTAGATTTTGCACCAGCGCCACGCACATTGTGAAAATAATAATTTAAAATGTTGCCTATATATTTTCATCATTATATACCATTTGTAATTCTAAATAGCTGTGCTATTATTAAAAAAATTTAAAAATATTGATAAAATTGAAAAAAAAATTCTTTTAGTGAAAGAAAAGAAAAATTACTTAGGTTGAGATAGAGATAGAATGGGAGTTGAAGAGAAATAAGTAAAAAGTAGTGGAAGATGACAACATGTCAATTGATGGAGGAGCGAGATAAGAGAAATGAGTTTAAAATTTGAGCAGTTTTATAGTTTTATTCTTGCATTCAATTTTACTTTTCTTCAATAGCGTAAAAAATAAAGGGAATAATTTTATAAAATGTACACAAACTGATACATATACTTAGATATAGTTATTTGTTAGTATATGCTAATTTCGTATATTCTTTTTTATGTTACACATACATAAATACTATTATCGATATATATACAAATATACGTTTCCATTGAAATTAATATAATTTATTTATTTTATTAAATTACAAGAAATATTTTTTGTAAATATTATTAGTTAATTTTAATAATTTTTATTTTGAATTTAATATTTAAATACTCATGGGTCCACTTGGTAGATTTTCAAGTACCGTATCTGCAATGTTAGTGCCATATTAGAAAAATTCATTAAAATTGACAGGACAGTGATGACATGCTAGATGTGATATAAAGCTCATAATTAGTAATTTTCATGCAATTAAAAAAATTCGTGATAGAAATAATAAGAAGGGCAAATTTTTTGCCCTTTTTTTTGTCACCGAACTTCATAGATATTATTAAATATTTATTTATTTATTTATTTATAACTTAAAATAACAACATATTTCTAATTAGAAATTGTCACAAATTCATTCAAAAGAAAAACTATTAATTTACTTATAATTTATTTTTTAAATGGTTTTATTGATTTTGAACTCATGAACATCTTACAAGCATATATTATGTCTTTTGAGTATTATGTATTTTAATCTTATCAAAGAAGGTTTCACGTGTAACTCACGTGTAAATTTACTAGTATATATAAGAACATGATCAAAATATAATATGCAAAATTACACTTTTGCTATTTTGAAAACTAAAATTAAAATTCATTTATTGACTATTTAAATTCCAAAAATTTCAAAACTAATTTTAATTATAAAATACTAATGCATATTTTGTAATATACAGAAAAAAACCCGTGGAATGCACGGATATTAAACTAGTTTAAATTAAAATTCAACAACTAGAAGTAGCTACTTTTAAAAATTTTAAAAATAATTAAATCCTAACTTCTTAACTTAGGTTAAGTTGATTTAATTTAAAGTTTAGTTAAAAATAGAGTAGACTACCACTGTCGCCATCCACTTATTCATTAGCCATCGTTTTTGCCCATGACATATTTTTGCCACCAATTAGCCCCAAACGTTGGCATTCCGTCTACCATTTATACTATTCCGTAACAGAACAGTGACGGAAAAGGTAACGCTGTCCATAAATTTTCCGTCACGGAAGTTAACGGAAGGGTATAAATGGTAGATGGAATGCCAACGTTTGGGGCTAATTGGTGGCAAAAATATGTTGAGGGCAAAAACGGTGGCTAATGAATAAGTGGGTGGCGACAGTTGTATTCTTCTCTTAAAAATAATTAACTAAATAAGAGTTAACAAGTATCTTAACGAGTTATCAATCAAGAAATTTCTTGAGATTGAATCAGGACAAATCCTGTGCAGTTGCAATGTACGCTCTTATAGCTTATATATAACTTCGTTCAGCCCTTCTTCCCCAACTCAGCTCTTTGTCTCTGTTCTTCACCAAAACGGAGGAGGAAAAAATAAAAAAAAATTTCTCATCTCTCTCTCTCTCTCTCTCTCGCTTGGTTCAATATGGCCGAGACAAGGAGCCACAGCTTTGCCTACCCGGGCGGCGCCATGAAGCAGCGGGGGTCCAACAACGACATCAACAATGACCACATGGTCGTCTCAAAAAAGCCAATGCTGTCGGTGCCTGGAGCTGCGTGGGATGACCCTGCTGCAGCATTGGCATCGGCAAGGCACGAGTTCGGTGAGCACGGTGGGGTGAACATGTCGATAGAGGTGTCCACCACCTTCACGGTTATGGAGCCGGAGATAATGCGCCGGATGTTCGCTGGGGAGCTCGGCCCTGCTCGCAACTTCTTCATCTACAGCCGCCACTTCAACCCCACCGTCCTCAACCTCAGTCGCCAGATGGCCGCCCTCGAGGGCACCGAGGCCGGCTACTGCACCGCGAGCGGTAATTCATATTTCATCCATTCATTTTACAATCTCCCTATACTGGTTTGTTATTCTGCAAAACAATTAGGACCAAATTGTAATATTCCGAAACTCCTTGGGGGAAAAGGGAGAAAAGAGCTAAATTTCGGCTGTGGTCACTGGACAGGTATGTCTGCGATATCATCGGTGCTGATGCAGATATGCAGCAGCGGGGGACACGTGGTAGCATCACGGACCCTTTACGGCGGGACCCACGCCCTGCTGACGCACTTCCTGCCCAGGGCATGCAACATAACGACGTCGTTCGTGGACATAATGGACCACGCGGCGGTCGGGGACGCCGTCGTCGAGGGGAAGACAAAAGTGCTCTTCTTCGAGTCCATGTCCAACCCAACCTTGACCGTCGCCGACGTGCCGGAGCTCTCCAGGATAGCCCATGACAAGGGCGTGATGGTTGTCGTAGACAATACCTTCGCTCCCATGGTCCTGTCCCCGGCTCGGCTTGGCGCTGATGTGGTCGTCCACAGCATCTCCAAGTTCATCAGCGGTGGGGCGGACATCATTGCAGGTGCATACTATATACATTTCATTTGCAAACATATATCAATCGATGGGATAGTTTAGGTGATAATGTTGATCGGTGCCTCGTGTTTTACTGATAATCCTTGCCACTGTTAAAGCATGGCACACATAATTCTTACCTGCGACTATTAAACTATGCACATTATTAATTCTTACCTATACCGCATCGGCGAATCGTGATATTTACCGTGAATTCTAAAATAGTTCAATAAACTTATTGTAAATGGTTCGACCAATAAAACTAATTACATAATTTCTTTAGATTTGGTCGAGGCTAAAAAATATATGATGTCTTATTTATGTATTTTCTTTAATTTCTTCTCGAAATGAATTGGCAGGTGCAATATGCGGGCCGGCAAAGCTGGTGAACTCGATGATGGACCTCCACCAGGGGAGTTTGATGCTCCTTGGTCCGACCATGAATGCAAAGGTAGCTTTCGAGCTCTCGGAGCGCATCCCCCACCTAGGCCTGAGGATGAAGGAGCACTGCGCCAGGGCTCTAGCATTCACGATGCGGCTCAAGAAGATGGGGATCAGGGTCCTCTACCCGGGTCTCGAGGACCACCCCCAGCACGACCTCCTGACGTCCATGATGAACAAGGACTATGGGTTTGGCGGGATCATGTGCGTGGACATGGAGACAGAAGAGAGGGCCAACCGGCTGATGCACCTGTTACAGAACTACACTCAATTCGGGTTAATGGCGGTGAGCTTGGGATACTACGAGACCCTGATGTCGTGCTCGGGGAGCAGCACGAGCAGCGAGATGAATGAGGAGGAGAAGGCCCTGGCGGGCATTTCTCCCGGGCTGGTGAGGATGTCCGTAGGGTACACCGGGACCCTGGAGCAAAGGTGGGGCCAGCTTGAGAAGGCCATCTCTAGGATGCAGAAGCCAGGTCTAGACCTGTTTGGCAAGAACTAGAAGTGGGCAGGGCCATATCTGTTGGTAAACCGTATCTTGTAACATCGTACGCATATTCATGTAGAACTGGTCGCGTCAAATGCAAGTTATGTCGGTTAATGTAAAATCTAGAAAGCTTAGGTTTTAAGATATTCTCTTTTTAGTGGAAGCCCATTATGTAATTTTCTTCAATTACTCTGATTCTTGGGTTGTGCTAGACGAAAGCGAAAAATCCATGTTAAGAACATATATAATCCACATCGCTTTGCTCTTTTCTTCCTCCACAACATTGTTCACTATCCGATCCAAGTTTTGTTTTCCCAGAGGACGCTGCCTCAGTGATTAATAGAGTTGCAGCAAATTTTACACGGGCGTCTTTAGCAATTGTTGACCCTATTTCTAGGAGAAGGTGTGGTGCAACATAGGGCGGAGTAAGCCTTGTGCCAGTTGGGTAGAGCTCAATACGGATGGCGCTTCTAAAGGGAACCCTGGCAGTGGAGGATTTGAGGGATGACTGCGGTGCCTGGCTCTTTGGGTTTGCACAGCATGTGGGCATTACTTGCTCGTTCTCAGCTGAACTGTGGGCTGTTCGGACGGGCCTGCAATTGGCTTGGGATCTGGGACATAGGAAGGTTATTCTCGAGGTTGATTCGGCCGCTGTAGTACATCTTCTTCAGACAATGCAGGATTCAGCAAGCACAAACGGGGCCTTGCTCCAAGATATACGGTCTCTGTTAGATTGGTATTGGTCGGTAATGATGACTCGTACACTGCGAGAGGGGAACCTATGTATGAGTGGACCAGTTGGCTAACTATTGCGGGATATTGGGATTTTGTACAATTTATTTATAATATGTTTCCATATATGAGTGGAACTATGCTCTTTCTCTGCAGGTTGGAATTCCTAGCCTAAGTCTTTGCCCTCTTGGGCTTCATTTCTTGTTATTTGGGGATACTATAGGAGCAACCATGCCTAGTTTCTATATCGTTTGGTTTAATTTCTAATGAACATGGGCTCTGCCCCCCCTAATTCACCAAAAAGAAAAAAAAATCACTTTCTTCTTAACGTGATAAGATGCCATGTCTTTCTCGAGCTTAGTTACAGGACAGGTGCTTAGTTATCCATGATCCTTTTCACCGGGATCACCATGAGATAGCAATCCACAGTTCCTCCCTGCGTGTACAATTTTCAGGGTTGCCAATTGTATTCTTTGGGCTCGGGCTGAAGTACTGGGCTAGGATGCTCATGTCACGAGACTCATGCTGTCACCTTACGAGTCCTAAGGATCTCGTCAAGCATGGTATATGGAAACTAGGAGAATGATTGATGTACCTAATGATCTTGAAAAGTGTAAGTTAAGTTATTTTCCTTTTTCACAGACCTCCATTTGTAAACGAAAAAAAAAAGAAAGTTAATTTTCTTTTTATTGGTCAATAATGCCAATGAAAATAAGAAAGGACAGTCGCCTATGCAATGTTCATTTCTATCCTTACTATGATTGTAACATATGATAATTATCCTATGACATACCATAGTAAACAATGTATCATCGAAGCATCGTATTCCTCAAAGCTAAGACAATTATAGGAAGAACTTGACATAGCATTTATTTAGCTGCACACCATATTGTATTTCATTTTATAGATGCAGATTCGCCCCACTCATCACGCTTATAAAGAACCAAGTTTGATTGAAAAATATCTCGAGAAACTTCGAGGATGACTATGATAAATCAACCTCATATAGTGTAGGGGAAAAACTATACTTGTATATGCCATAGATTTTTTTTTTGGGCCAATATATATGCCGTAGATTAATCTCCTTTTCTTGCGATCAAATGTAGACCCGTTGTGTAGGTATCAAATCTGCTAGACATGAGAATATGGACATAAGGGGAATTTTTATGATGCAATTACATTAAGAACCACTGAATATTTAGTAGTTTATGTTTTAACATTGAAAGGAATCCAGTGGTTCTAAATATTTATTTCACCATAGAAGTTTGCGAACATTAGGAAAACTTAGCTTAATGCTTGTTGTTTTGGAGGTCGTCTGTTGTAAGACTTTTTAATGCTAGCATTGATTCCTCCAAGTATGTTCCATTGACAAACATCCACCAAATGGAGGCCAGGGTGAAGAATTAGAGAAGTAACTTTGCTTCAAATGCATAACGATATCAGAACCGGCTTTTCAGTTTTTGTATAATGTCTCCAGGGCCAGGAATGCAGCCATTGGACCTAGGAAGTCCTAACGTCTAGGGCAGCCAGGAACTTGAAAGGCAATCTGTATTTTGGGGTTTGATGATGTAACCTCGCTCGTTTCAGGATCCGATATTTTCAATTGAAGTCGAGATGCGACTTATCTCACATTAAAGAATTTCAACAGAGAAAACTCACATATAAAAATGTTGGTATGCAAAAGATAAATACTTAATCCAACTCAAAAGATGTGCCTAGTAATATAACCAACAATGATATAAGAAAATTCGGCCAATAAAATAAATGATATATAAAATATTACCTCATAAATTTTTTAATTATCAAGTTGAATTTTATTTTTCGTAATTATCAAGTTGAATTTTGTGCCAAGTCAATAGTAATTAATAATATTTACAATTATCTATCCTTTGGAATATATAGATTTATTATTGAGTATTTGTATAAATTAATGAAAATATTAATATAGGGAATAAAAGGCCTACGTGGAAGCTTGTCATAGTACAAATGGTAGACTCTTGTTGAAGGAGTCCGAGTTACTATATATGTATATTTTTTAATTATCACGTTGAATTTTATTTTTCGTAATTATCAAATTAAATTTTTTGTCAAATTAATAGTAACTAATAATTATTACAATAATCTATGTTTTGAAAAATGTAAATTTATTATTAGTATTTTTATAAATTAACGCAAATATTAATATAGGAAACATGAATGATTGATTGACCACGAGCTGAGTGCTACCCAAAACTCTTATACGGAAACTTGTCATGGCACGAACAGTAAACTCTCCAGATGAGTTTAAATTACTATATATATATATATATATAATTACCAAGTTGAATTTTATTTTCGTAATTATCAAGTTGAATATTATGCCAATCAATAGTAATTTATAATATTTGCAATAATATACACTTTGGAAAATGTAAATTTATTATTGAAGTATTTATATAAATTAATGTAAATATTAATGTAGGAAACATGAAGGACCGCTCGACCACGAGATTTGAGCTTTAACGTCCATGTAAAAACTTGTCATAGCTAGAATGGTATCCTCTTGTTGAAGTAGTCTGATTTGCCACATATATATATATATATATATATATGTATGTATGTATGTATGTATATGTATATGAGAAATGGTAGCATTTCTTCTTTGCTTACCAGTTTTTGCCCCTTTTTTAATCCTCAAACCTGTTCATGCCCTTAAGGGTATTTATTTATCACACCCTCAAGCAAAAAAGATTTAGCCGCCTGCTACTTATTACCATTAGCAGACTACTTATGAATATTATTTTCCCCCCTTGAAACTCACGAATTTGTCTAGATTCAAACAAATGAGATTAAAAAATAAAAAGTTTCTTTTCGAATTAAGATCACCCAATTAAGTTTAAACGAGGCATCACCAACAGACACCTTTGTCCCTCCATGACACGACCGACAATCTCTCTGGGATGGTAGTAGCCATTGGTGAGGACCCACCCTATCACCCACCTTCTCTACCTCTCATCTTTTATTGTTCTTTGTATTTTTTTTTATTTTTAATTTGATAAAATATTTTTTATTCAAATAGAATGTCACGCCAGTAGAACCAACTTTTTTCTTAGTTTTTATATGCAAAAAGCAATTAATGGAGTTTAATGAGCCAATTATATGACCTAGTTCTAGCAATAAAATCGCTCTTGAGATAAGTCCTCCACAATCCCGAGGAAATATCCCACAATTAACCTTTGTCTGACATGTCCTTAAACCCCACTCCCCATGCACCCGCCCGGACACCTCCGGGCCCTCGCCCCACTGATTCCATTTAGATCGAATTTCATAATCATTTCATTTATTGTTTTTTATGAATAATAAGTATAAATTTTCTGATGAAATTAGAAACTATATTTTCTATAGTATCAAATTCAAAGTATATTCGTTTTACGCGTCTTTTATTTTTATTTTCACTCAAACTTTATTGTAATTTTTATAACTTTATGTATTCATAAGACTAATTATATCTTCCAGTGTTTTATAGAAGTTTCTGATATTAATTTGCTTAGATTAAATATCATAGAAGTTCCGATCACATTGAATTGGAAGAACGTATGTAAGATCTCTGTTTCGTAGACTAATACAGTGGACAGATTTTTTGTTTTTCTCGATTAGGATGCTGGAAAGATTTAAAAAGAAGGAATTTGGAAAGAAAGAGAAAAATAAAAAGTATAATAACAACATTAAATGCACCAACGGAGACTGATGACACGTACTCTTTCGCTTTAACTTGGCAGAATTCTCGGCGCAATCAATCGGAGGAAACAGCAACTCTCTATATATAAATATCGATATATAATGTGAGTAAGCCCATATTAATACCATTAAATAGTATGCTTATTTAAGTTCCAAGGCCGGTCTAGTGATAAGGTTATTAAAGCGTTTGGGTGTGAGAAAATTTTAAATGATCTTACCTCATAATGATACGGTGAAAAAGAATTAATAACATTATTTTATTTAACAAAATTTATCATAATTAATCGAATAATTAACACTTATTATTTAATTTATTATAATTTAATTGGTTCTTTTTCATATTATGTGACGAGGTAGAATCACCGAATAATGTCTCATTCGCTCTAGATCCCAAATTTATTCTCAAGAGGTAACGTGCAAAACTCCAATTTCGTTGTGGCAAAGAAGCCAGCGAAATAATTAATATTGACAGCAAGAAAATTAATTCGAAATTAAAGCCTTTGCTCTAGAGCCCGCAAATTTATTCTCAAGAGGTAACGTGCGAAATTCCAATTTCGTTGTTGCAAAGAAGCCGGCGAAATAATTAATGTGCTTCCAAACCAGCTTAAGCATGTCTTCACAGACTATTGACAGCTAGAAAATTAATCCGAAATTAACTCACATTAAAGTTGACCAAATTATTTTTCCTCGTGGCAGATTTTTTTTTCCCGTAACAAAAGGAAGTCCACTAGTGTAATACACTACAAAAAAAAAAGGGGTCAAACTCAACGTTTTTGGCCCAACGCGAAGCAAAATATTGGGAAAAATTGGAAGGGTCTATCCCGACTTTTTGAAAAATGTATGGATTGACAACCTTTTAGCCGGCATTTTGAACAATCTCGGCCTTTGTTAACCCTATGCTGACATTTTTTAGTTTAGCTCATGCAAAAGAAAAGTCGCATATTGTTCATCATATCATGACGTTTTTGAAACTTTTCTCAACTTTTCAAGCGTCGGTCTTTGTCATAGATGTTGTTAAAGTCTATCTAACATATTATCATTTCGTCAATGAATACTGTCAAAAGTATTATCAAAGTACAAAAGTATAAGAAGTAACATGTTATCCCCTTATTATATAATATGTTGTCATTGGTATTCATGATTCATAATGGAAATGATAACATATTATTTCTTTATGAAAATATGTTATCATATAACACAAGATGTTATCGATGATGATACTGATAAAATAAATCTTTGAGATTAACTTTACATTGGTCTTCAATAGTTGTTCTTTATCAAAAGACATATTTATTTACGAAGAATGTTTTAAATAAACTTTGAATATGCTCGATTGAGGAAACTATATGGCTTCAAGTCTTTTATGGGATCACAATTTCAGCTATTGGAGTACAGCTCCGATAGGCCCGGTTAAGAAAGCATTATTGTGTAAACTCACAGTTGCTCTTAATTTATCAAAAGAATAATTTACCATCTTACTAAGAAATAAAATGCGGTGCAATGTTTTGAAAAAACATTTCACAATAATGAATTTTTTAACTTTTGTAATTACCTTCTCCACATTTCATATGAAAACTTGACACGTGTTTGCTATGACCGAGATAATTCAAGACATAACTCAACACGTTGATGCTCTTTAATGTTTAATTGCATGAAAGAAAATAATCATTTCATTTGAATTTGAAGAGTATGAAGCTAATCGAAACCCAATTGTCAATGATAGAATTGAGTTGTAAGAGACTTGTTTCTCCTAAGCTTAACTAGATCAAACCCAATGTCAAACTACACCATGGTAATTGGCCGCATTAAACAACTTTTGAATTCCTCATGCTATAAATTTCCATGAAATCAAAAAGAAAAACAACCCTGATAAGCATGACCACATATTATATAGCTTAGACAGACCTCAATATTATTGTCTCCATAGCGTTTGATAAGGGCTGGTCAAAATTTGCACTGATAGCAATGTTTTGCTGCTTGTTGAAGCAATCTCCACCCTTAAAATTAAAGTCGCATATTAGATCCCTTGTTTTGGATATTTTTCATTTTTCGAATTGGAATTGTTCTTGGATTTTAAGGAACGATAATCTTCATGCTCACGACTTGAGCCGCTTTGGTTTCATGTCAAATTTTGATACCCTCTATATGTATGGATGTTATCCTTGTACTTCAAACTCTTAAGTCGCTTATTAATCCATGTACTATCGAACTAATTACTTTTAACTATCACAAATCCAAACAAATATTAGTTAATGTTATGTTATGTTAATAAAATTAAACTACAACGAGAACTTAAAGAAAATAAGTCGATGTTAAATTTTTGAGGTATAGCAATATGCAATAATGGTCTTGGGCAATACGTTGTCACCGTCTATAATATGTCGCACACTAGTATTCGTGCATCATAATAGACGAGGCAACATGTTGTTTCCTTGGAGGACAACACATTGTCACTTGCAAACGACATGGGCCTGCATTTAAAATGTTCGGCTAAGGCTGTTTGGGCTGACGTTTCATGAAACTTCGCCTAGTCGACATCTCATAAACGCCAGTCACTGTCTTAAATTTTTTTTTACCCAACCATTGAAATTTTTAAACCCAAAAATTTAGCTCCTCCTTTCTTCTTATTAATTGCCTTCCCCCTTAGACACGTTGCTTCCCTTCCTCCTCTTCTCCCCTCCTCATCTGCACGTCCAGACTCCTTCCCCATCATACCCCCCACCTCCCCCCTCCTCTCAGATCCGATAGCGCCGACACCTACCCACTCGGCCTCTCTCCCTCCTCCCTTCACTACCGCAATGCCCTCGTCAGGGCTTCTGCCAAAGTCACCCCAAGGGGGAACTAACGATTGTGCCGGAGCCGCCGCAACAAGAGAAGAAGAAGAAGTCGACCATGCAGCTGGGGGTGGTGTTCGGACTGTGGTACCTACAAAACATCATATTCAACATCTACACCAAGAAGGGCCTCAACGTCTTTCGCTTCCCATGGTTCCCCTCGACGTTTCAGCTCCTCTTCGGGCCCGTCTTGATGGCTCTGCTAGGTACCTAAGGCTGCAGCTCTGCACAAGGTTTCTAAGCTCTTCTTCCTAGCCTTCCTCGGCCCCAGCCTCTTCCTCACCGTCGGCTACAACTTTACATGCGTCTCCTTCATCAAGTCCACCAAGGAGAACCGTACACCTGCTAATCTTCGGTTGAGACTAGGAGGAAGCGAGATGTCTAGTCGAGAAAATTGTATTGTACTCAATTTTCTCAATTTTTGATATCATTACTCATGTCTTGATATTTGTTCAAGTGAATATTAGCTCATTTTCATCATGTTTCCTCTGTTGATAATAAGTTTATATCGATTTGTAGCGTGATTCTGTTGAACGATGGTAATTTTTGTGATTTCTAGGGTATAAAAATCTGTTGTTAAAAAGTTGACAACCGGTTGTCAGTGATAACGTTAGTGGGCAATAGGTTCTCAATTTATTGAAAATGGGATGTCACATTTTTTTAACAAAAAATGGTTTAGGCTGACGTTTTTTGTGTTGGCCTAGGCCTGATTTTGGTGATGAAATCAGCGTTGCCCTAGGCAAGGGGTTTGATCAATATTTCTTGCGTCGATCTAGGCAAGATTTTGGCCGACGTTTTGGAAACATCGGCCTAGGATGGTTTTTGCTGACTTTTTTTAAAAGCGTTGGGATGCATTTGCCAACGGAGTCTACGGTGAAGTTTTTCAAAACGTCGAGGGAAACGTCGCCGGTGTCTAGGCCGATGTTTGTGGTGTCGGAAAAAGCCGAAAAAAATGTCGGCCAAAATCACTTTTTTTTGTATATATATATACAATGAGATAAAAATCATAATAATAAATCAATATATCCATATCAATATATCAATCAATATATAATATATAAAAGTAAAAGAGTAGAATTGTAGGAGTTCTATTCGAAAACCCTCAGCTCCCGATGAAATAAGCTTATGGTAAGAGGACTTCTCAGTTGCTCCGGTAATGACCTCTTTTCTTCATTTGGCTCCCCGGGCTCAATTCCACTCCTTAAGTAATCGATTCGCTGAGTATTTTAAATCAAGATTATGTAATCAATCTGACTTTTCTTCTGCTGCACGATGTTTCTATGTTCCTTCAGTCAGTATTGAAGCTACTATAAATCAGCCTTGCCATGTGCTGGTCGGAGTCTGATATGTATGTATGACATATGGAATTTATTATCATCGACCAATTCCGAAGTGTAAATTTAAATTATGAGCTAAGATTCGAGCCAAGTAATTTTATGTGAACTTTTTGCGTGTATATATCTATATATGTATAAAGTTATATTCCACGTAATAATAGGGTTAAAAAGGTAAATTTATATAGGAAAAATAATATCATATAACGTAAATTTGACGCTATTTTCAACAGCTAGTACGTTTTTAAAACTTGACATATCATAACACAAATATGATTTTTATGTTAAATTTAGCACACCATTTAAGAGCAATTAGAAAAACGGATGACAACCTGAGTTGGCCTTCATGATGGGCCCACTTTGCACAACTACGCATAACACGTGGACAAAATAATAATAAAATAAAAAATGAAGAATTATAACAATAAGAAGAAATCAATGAGAGAAGGGAGGAAGGCGGCAGGGTTCCCCACCGAGCACCGACCGCTGACCCCCTACCCCCCAAACAAATTAGCCGAGGTCGCTGGAGAACTCTTGGACCTCCGACGACCTCGACTGAGGTGGGGCGGTCGGCGGAGGGGAGCCCTCCCCTTCGATGATGACCCCACATCAGTCAGGGTTGCTGAAAGCCTGAGAGGTCTCCAAGGACCTTCCCCGAGGGGGTAGCCCGGTGGAGGGGAGCACCCTCCCCTCCTTCTCTACATCTTCTTTTTTTAATTAATTTTTTTAGTGTTTTTTATCCACGTGCCTAAAGTTGGGGTCAATTTAACTTTTCATTTATTTTTTGTAAAGGTCTCTAAAAGTTGTGCTAGATTTAACATAAAAAATGTAGTTGAGCTATGTCATATCAAGTTTTTAAAAAGTGTTAGGCGGTAAAAATAGCGTCAAATCCGTACTATATGATGCTATTTTTCATTTTATATACAGTATATGGCCGTGAAGGTAAATGTCTAAATAATTAGGGTGTGATTATACCAATGACCTTCTCCAACGTGCATACGGGTGTCATAAGTACATATATGGTGGCATCTCTATCAATTTATAAAGGGCAGTATAGTTGTAATTAAGATTAAGAAGCTGCTTAGTGTTATTGCCTAAGTTCCTGTCAGTAGCCGCTCTAACTAATATAGATGCTACCCCAAGTTAATTCTCGACATATACATATACAGGCCATAGCACATTGGTAAATACATATAAACTAGCCTTCGGCACACGTGATTACTTTTGCGTTTCCATGTAAATTCGAGGATTGGAATTTATTAGCTTTTGTTTTGTTTTGTTTTTTTTTTTTCCCTTTTTTGGTAGAATACACTACTTAACTCCGAAGGTTTTTTGCTGTATTAGTTTAAGTTGATTTAATTCTAAGTTTTAATTAAAAACAATTAACTAAATAAGAATTAACAAGTATCTTAAACGACTTATCAATCAAGAAATTTCTTGAGATTGAATCCCGTGCCGTTGCAATGCACGCGCTTATTGCTTATATATAACTTCGTTCATCCCTTCTTCCCCAACTCAGCTCTTTGTCTCTGTTCTTCACCAAAACGGAGGGGAAAAAAAAAACTCTCATCCCGGGCGGCGCCATGAAGCATCGGGGGTCCAACAACGACATTGACAGTGACCACATTCCCGTCTCAAAGAAGCCGATGCTGTCGGCGCCTGGAGCTGCGTGGGACGACCCTGCTGCAGCATTGGCATCGGCGAGGCACGAGTTCGGGGAGCACGGTGGGGTCAACATGTCGATAGAGGCGTCCACCACCTTCACGGTGATGGAGCCGGAGATAATGCGCCGGATATTCACCGGGGAGCTCTGCCCCGACCGCGACTTCATCTACAGCCGCCACTTCAACCCCACCGTCCTCAACCTCGGCCGCCAGATGGCCGCCCTCGAGGGCACTGAGGCCGCCTACTGCACCGCGAGCGGTAATTCATATTTCATCCATTCACTTTGCAATCTCCCTATACTGGTTTGTTATTCAGTAAAACAATCAGGACCAAATTGTAATATTTCTGGGGTGGAGGGAGAAAAGAGCTAAATTTCGGCTGTGGTCACTAGACAGGTATGGCAGCGATATCATCGGTGCTGATGGAAATGTGCAGCAGTGGGGGACACGTGGTGGCACCACAGACCCTGTATGGCGGGACCCACTCCCTGCTGACGCACTTCCTGCCCACGGTATGTAACATAACGACGTCGTTCGTAGACATAATGGACCACGCGGCGGTCGGGGACGCCATCGTCGAGGGGAAGACAAAAGTGCTGTACCTCGAGTCCATGTCCAACCCGACGATGACCGTCGCCGACGTGCCGAAGCTCTCCAGGATAGCCCATGATAAGGGCGTGATGGTCGTCGTAGACAATACCCTCGCTCCCCTGGTCCTGTCCCCGGCTCGGCTCGGCGCCGATGTGGTCGTCCACAGCATCTCCAAGTTCATCAGCGGTGGGGCAGACATCATTGCAGGTGTGTACTAATGTAACTTCATTTCCAAACGCATATCAATCGGTGGGATGGTTTTAGGTGATAATTTTGATCAATGCTCCGTGTTTGATTCGGGGAGACTTGAAGAGTCAATTTTATAAGATGAGAATATTTCATTCAGCATATAGCATAATATTTTTAAAACTTTTCACCACATAGCATACGTTGTCATATTTTCATCAGATTGCACAATATTAAAAAAAAGATTCACCACGACATTAATGCTGCGTTTGGTTTCAAAATAGGATTTTAAAATCAGATTTTGATTTTGAAAATGAGTGGTATATATGGGGCCACCTTTTGACTTTGTATGAGTTATTTTGTTTTGTTGTGAAAAAAGAATAATATAAATGAGATTCACCGTTTGATTTTGTATAAGTTATTTTGTTTTGTTGTGGAGTTATTTTATTTTATTGTGGATAAAATTAAGTTAAAGTAGGATTTTAAAATCCTACGATCGAATCTAACAAGCCATTAAATTTTCGTCAATTGCTTGATGGAAAGTTTAGGTGGCCAATGTTTTTTGCCCGCCCATGCACTGCTGGACATTGTTATGGGCCCCATTCTCTAAGAGCAAGCACATCTCTCTCTCTCTCTCTCTCTCTCTCGCGTTATTCTCCATTCTCCATGTCTTCTTCCTCCCAATCAGCCGCCGCCTCACCACCTTCCTCCTCCCTGTCACTATCACCAACAGCCATCGGCCACCTCCCATGTGAAGCTCGAGAACTTGCTACCCAACATGTCCAAGGTCTAGAGAGATGATTTGAGCTCTTAACAGGTTTGGATGAAACTCGGAGGAGGATGATGACACCTCGAATGCGCTGATTGAGTCGAGCGGGGTCCATCGAGGACGTTGGCTGACCATAGGAGGCATTTCCACTTCCACCATCACCTTCCCATCTCCATCACCATCACATCAAGTTCCTATCTCCGTCGTCTTGCTTCTTCTTCTTCTTCTTCTTGATGCCTCCAACGCACAAACGGGATCAGCTCCCTCCTCTTGCCCCTATTAGTTGTTGTTCCACTGCCCCAGGCCAAGCTACTGCTCCGCCTCTCACATCGTTGTTGCTGGTCACTGCTCATCCATCCTTGCCGTTGCCGCTTGCCGCACCTACATCCTCGGCATTGTTGCTTCTCTTCCCCTCTCTGTCATTATAGCTTCAACCCCTCCTGAGCCGTTGTCGTTCGTCCTCCGCCTCCCTAAGCTGCTGCCATTGCTATTTCGCCACCCTGCGCTGCTTGTTGCTCCGCTACTCTATTGCGTCTCATTTGCATTCTTGGCTGCTCGGGGCTGGTTCGATTCCTACCCCCTCCTTCCTCGGTTGCTTTGCTCCTCACTTGGCAGCGGTAGCCGAACACGAAGGAGAATAGGGAGGAGCTGCAGCAGCTAGAGGTGGGAAAGGACGGCTAACGGCAGCTAGGACGGGGGAAAAAGAAGAAGATGAAGATTGGGTGATTGCGATAGAGATGATGATGGTGGTGGAAGATGGTATGGAGATGATGATGGTAAGTGGCAGTGGAGGACCTGAGGTGGCATGAGATGGAGAATCGATGATGGTGATAAAAATCGAAAAGGGAAGGGTGAGGTTCTGCGCGTCTGTGTTTTTTTCAGGGATGAGAAGACGAAGAAATTAAGGAGGAAGAGAGCCAGATAGGGAGAGTGATTGGGGCGGGTGGCGATGGTCAACGGTCAATTGAGAAGAGTTCAGCTGTGTACGGATGGACATCAGCCACGTCCGCTTTTCTTCAAGCAATTCACCAAAAATTAACGTCTTGCTGCGCGGTAAATTTTTTTAAAAATATTGTGTTAATCTGTTGAAAATATGGCGAGATATATTACATGGTGAATAGTTTTAAAATATCGTGCCATATAATGAAATTTTTCACTATATAGTGGTATCAGAGCCTTTGCTCTAATCCGTAATTTCCAATGTGGACATCCATATTATATATATATAGCATCGAGGTATTACAGGTAAGCATGGGGTGATATATTTACAGATTGACAGATATAGTCCTTGTGAGACTCTTAAAACATGGCACATTCTTCCCTATGAAACATCGGATCGAACCGTGATATTTACCGTGAATCTTAAAATAGTTTAATAAACTCGTTGTAAATGATTCGACCAAACAAAACTAATTATTTCTTGGATTTGGTCTAGGCTAAAAAATATGATGTCATTGTAACCCAAAAAGAAAAAAAAAATTATGTCATATTTATGTTTTTTTTTAAAAAAAATTTCTTCTTCGAAATGAATTGGCAGGTGCAATATGCGGGCCCGCGAAGCTGGTGAACTCGATGATGGACCTCCACCAAGGGAGTTTGATGTTCCTCGGTCCAACCATGAATGCAAAGGTAGCTTTTGAGCTTTCGGAGCGGGTGCCCCACCTAGGCCTGAGGATGAAGGAGCACGGTGCCAGGGCCTCGGCATTGGCGACGCGGCTCAAGAAGATGGGGCTCAGTGTCATCTACCCTGGTCTCGAGGACCACCCCCAGCACGACTTACTGAAGGCCATGATGAACAAGGACTATGGGTTTGGCGGGATCATGTGCGTGGACATGGAGACAGAAGAGAGGGCCAACCAGCTGATGCACCTGTTACAGAACTACACTCAGTTCGGGTTAATGGCGGTGAGCTTGGGATACTACGAGACCCTGATGTGCTGCTCGGGGACCAGCATAAACAGCGGAATGAATGATGAGGAGAAGGCCCTGGCGGGCATTTCTCCGGGGCTGGTGAGGATGTCTGTCGGGTACACCGGGACCCTGGAGCAGAGGTGGGGACAGCTCGAGAAGGCCATCTCTAGGATGCAGGAGCCAGGCCTGTTTGGCAAGAACTCGAAGTGCACAGAGCGATCTATGTCAGTAAACCGTATCTCGTAATGTCATATCATATCCATGAAAAACTGGTCGTGACAAATGCGAGTTATGTCGGTTAATGTAAAATCTTTCTAATTAATAATATCCTCTCCTTATTGAAGCCCATTAAGTAATTTTCATCAATTATACTCTGATCGATTCCAGGTTGTGCTAGTCGAAAAATCCAAGTTAAGAGAATTCAATCAACAATGTTTTGCTCTTTCGTTCCTCCACAACGTGATTCACTTTCATCTCAACACTATAAGATACTATATCTTTCTTGAGCTTCTCCTTGAGCTAGCCTGAGCCCATCTAAACTCATTATTCCGCTAAAGCTACTAATTCTCACATCGCTCTGCCTGTCGAACATGTTTCTAGACATTCCGTCCCGGCTCTCATTTGCCTAGTTTTTGATTGATCACGTGGCGGAGGAACGACGTGTAGGGTAGAAGTCATTGCAGCAGGTTTTTTGATGCGCCAGCAGTGTTTCCAATAGTGTAGCGGGGATGACAAAGAACTTTTCGCCCGGGGACAAGATCTCATTGGGCTGGACAACCGATTCCGACGGTCTCCAGAGAAGGTCAGGCATCATGACATGATAACAGGACGATTCCTAAGGATCTTGTCGAGCATGATATGTGGAAAATAGCCAGGGGACTGATCATTGTTGTACCTAATTATTTTGAAAATTGTAAGTTAATTTAATTTCCTTTTTTATTGGTCAATATATAATGTCTATGAAATTGAGAGAGGGCAGTCGTATATGAAACATTCATTTCTCTCCTTAATTATATGATTGCAACATATGATTATTATTCAAGACATACTATAGCAAACCATATCAAAACATCATATTCTTCAAAGCTAAGATGATTATAGGAAAAGCTTGACGTAGCTTCTATTTAGCTGTACACCGTATGGTATTTCACTGTGTATAAATGTAGATTCCCCCCACTCATCACGCTTATATAAAGAACTAAGTTTGATTGAAAAATATCTAAAGAAACTACGAGGCGCGTGTGACTATGACATTTGAACTCCATGTAGTGTAGGGAAAAAATATGTGGTGCATATGTCGTAGATTAATCTCATTTCTTGCGATGAAACCCACATAATAATTTCAACATAAAATTTCGCAGACATTAGTAACACATAGCTTAGTGCTTGTTGTTTTCGAGGTACTCCGTTGTAAGACCTTTCAATGCTAGCATTCATCCTCCCAAGGATTTCCCATTGACGACCATGCATCAAATGGAATTCAGGGGTGAAGAATTAGAGAAGTTCTGATTCAGATGCAATCACGATATTGATCAGAACCGGTTGTTCAGTTTTTATACACAATGGCTCCGGGGCCAGGAATGTAGCCACAGTGGACCTAGGAAATCCTATTATCTATGGCAGCAAGGAACTCGGAAGACAATCTGTATTTTGGGGTTTGGGGATGTAATCTGCACTCGTTTCAGGATCTGATATTATAAACTGAAGTCGACATGTGACTTAATTTAGTGTCTTGGAAGATGGTTCTGTGCGTGGATATTCAAATACTGAGAGGTTATTCGAACATTGTCTTTAAAACTTGCAGGTAGAACAACGATAGAATAAGAATAACTAAGTAGAGCTGTAGTGCTCTGTTTGAGCGTACGAAAGACCTTATCTGGAACCCAAAGTCATGTCTTTTGGATCATCCTCCTGCAGGCATTGTTCACGATAGTGTGCTCTGTTTGAAAGGACAAAAGACAGGGATCTTCAAATAAAATAAATGATTTAACCGCATTGTGCCGGTATCACATACGTTATATATATGAGTCATATTATTTGTTTGAAAAACCAAACAATATATAATAAACACGCCGAGTTCGGGAAAAAGGATTCCTGACCTGAACCTGTCTAAACACGCTACTAGTTGAAACACAATATTACATATATTACTCACCTGTCGTTGTATGTTAAACAAAGGCCTAACTTCAGTTTATTATAATTTCTAATTTTGACCATCATAAAATCAGAATTTATATTTTGGTATCTGTGCATTAGGTCTCATACTCTATCAAGATGTCATTTGAGCCCGTTATTTAAAAATTTAATTAGATCACTTAATTGGGTTACTAAATAAAATAGCACGTAATACATAACCAAATAATATATATTAGACAACATCATGGAATAACACTCAACACAAATTGATATATCTTTCCTAGGATATGTCACAACAATATTCACATGATCGATCGATGATTCTTTATAATTCCTACCTAAAGATATTAAGTAGTCCCGGTCAATCATTCAAGAAAATATGCAATTTACCTAAAACATGAACAAAAATTCACTTGCCATATAAAAATATCCGACCAACTTTCTGTTTGCTGCCTATATAATGAGCAACTCTAGTGTCTCTAATATAAATAATCTTTTTTCAACAAAAAATATCAATCATCTTATAAGATCGAGAGCGAGCAGGCCGAGAGAGACAGAGAGATTTGCTTAAGAAAAAATAAAACAAAAAAAGAGCAAGTTTCAAGTTGTTGTCCTCCATTGAACACCACTTCAAAACATATGCTTTCCAGTATATATATATAACTAGTTAAAATTTTTGTTGATTTCTATTGGATATTCTCCAATGTCCATACTTTTTGATTTTCTACGAAGTCATTGTTTAATTTTGTGCATTTCTTTTGTTTGTTTGAATACAGAGCTCTCATGGCTGGTGTTGGTTTTTGTATTAGAGAGGATTGATATAGAGGTAACAATTGCTTTCATTCTTGGTCTTTGTTTTGTGTTTATAATTATTTGTTGGATTTCTTACAATGCATTAGTGTTTTGAGCAAAGGTTCTGCATATTCAACACGAAATGAAATCCTGAGCAGAACAAAATGCACAAAAAGGAAGAACAACTGGTAATATCTTATTAATTTTATCTATGGGTTTAATTTTTGTACATTAGAAGAATATTAACAAATAAACGAAGAAATTCTTTTTCTTTCATTTTCTATCAACCTTTGTTTATTTTCAATTAACGTAAACATGTAAAATAACTCTTTCAAATAATGACGTTTGATAGATTTTTACAATTTTCGATAAACTTTCTAAATTATTTATTCTTTCCCTCAAAACTTTGGCATATTTTATCTATTCGTTTAGATCGTTCAAATCTACATTTAATTCAATCATCAAATGTTTTATGGTTCGATTATAACTCATTTTCATTAATGCTTCAGGATCATCGTCTCCTTGAAACTAATCACTATTTAAACTTTCATTTTCTACATTATGATTTCTCAATCTTTCTATTTCTTCGTGGGAACCATTTATCAATTTACATCAGAAGAAATTTAGGGTATTAGCATTTTGTCGAAAATTATGTGCTTCTATATTAGACGCAAAACAGAAAAATTACAGAACAATAAATCAGATTTATTTACTGAAAATACTTTATGAAGAAAAGTTAACATTGAGAAAACTTTACTTTTTTTTTTTGTTTTATAAGAACATTGGGAAAATTTTAAAAAAGAAAAAAAATAGTAACCGTTATCACATGATTATAATATTATTGTCAGTATAAAATCGAGTCCAATGCCCAATCTTTTTGGAATAAATTGCACAATGTGTCAAAATCTATTCAGTTTTTTTTTAGTGCGTACCCTAATATCCTGCAGTTTAACGGGTTCTGACTAATTCAGTTCGAGACGTATCTGTCCATTTAGGATAAAACTCTCACAATCAAGAATTTTCTCCATTCATAAGAACCTCTTCAGTTTATTCATGACAAAATTTGCCGATTATCCTATAAGAGCTGACTGCCCATAATTATATGCATACACGCCCAATTATTACAACATAACAGTAACGTTCATTCTCTAGCTATATTGAACACAAGGTGCGATTGATCAACATGAAGAATTGACGTGTAAAATTGATCATAAAACACTTCCGCAAATTTTTGTGCTAATTGCAACTGCGGTCAAGAAATGCCGCCTTCGACTCATAAAAGTAAAGATGCTCATCGGTAAGTTGAATATTCATTCTAAAAACAATAATTTGTTTGGATTTCACTGACCAAGAAAAAATGAGGCGAGGTAAGGGAACGAAATAGAAAGAAATTTAATTTTTATTGTTTGGATAGATTAATTGAAGATTAAAAGTAGGAAAAGAATAATTTTAATTTAGTTAATAAATTGACTTGTATATCTTTTTATAATTTGTTATTGTAAATTAGAAAAATAGGAAAAAGAGTATTTTTAAGTTTTAAATGTTGCAGTCGATTCTTTTACCTCCAAATCCAACGAATTTAGAGGAATTAATTAAAAATATAAGACAATCCCCTTTTTTTGGGTAAGTTAACGGGGCAAAAGCCCTTAAGACATACCATCAATAATTTTGGGCCAGTTCTTCTAGAGTTCCTCTTCGGGGCAGCCTGATGAGCCCAAAATGATAATTTTATTCCTCAAATAGACTTGTAGTCATCATTACAACGTGAAACTCTCGAATCTAAATTTAAAGGAGGTGGTGGTCTTTCGACTCGATCCTTCGGACACATCCTGCTTCGTTCTTGGGTATCCACCCGATCTACACCTGGATTTGCCGATCTCTTGACCAAATTGAACTGGATTTCCTCAAAGCTCGAGAGACCATTCTTGATGTCATTCATAATTGGTCAGGTAGTTCATGGGCCATTTTGTAGCAGGCAGTCTCATTTTATTGTTTGTCGACCAACCTGTGTTCCCTGGGCCTGTTTAGGCACACACCAAGTTTGCAGCCACTTCTTGTTTCAGGCATAAACACCAGTGAAGCTTTGCTTCATGTCCAATTCGGCGCTCAAGTGATCGAATTAATTCGGCGCCGAGCGTGGAGATGGATCCTCAGTAAAACTAGATGACTTAACCAATCCCTTTTGCTGGAAGGACATTGATCCTCTCATATATGAAGCATGAATCTTGGAAAACTGAATGGGAATGAACACATCCGAGCTCGTGACGCATAAAATGGTTCTCCTGCAGAATGGATCCTCCGACTACGCTGATTTTGCTTTAGTTATAAGTGCAGCCGTGTTATCTCTATATATATCAGCTGAAGTTTGGGGCAGGAATTCTGGTATGATCAGCAGCCGTGTTATCTCTATATATATCAGCTGAAGTTTGGGGCACGAATTCTGGTATGATCAGCATCCGTCTTATGCAGATGCTGCTAGGGTAGCACTGCCAGAGCATCGGTTTCCAGGTCTATTTACTAGACGTTGTTGCATTAATATCCCTGGATATCATATGATTATCCATTAGTCTCTTCCTCTTGCATTACCAAACTTCTATGTGACCGATGTGAGACTTAGTAAATATATATCGTATTATACAACAATCATAAATTTAAAGGATTGATCTCGACATATAAAAGGTACTGCACACAATATAACTCTACATCTACCCTCGGCAAAATGTCTTATGTAGGCAACGATCATGTTTTTCGCTTTCATCGGATATCTATGCCCTCTGGTTCACTTCATGTAGAATCATGTAGGGCACAAATCCCCATCCATTAGCTCCATACTCTCTTGCTTTTGGACTAAATACATTTGAAACTGAGCCTTCAATTGGTCCCATCTCCTTTCAGTCTCCCTCTCCATAACTTTGAATTATTTCTCTTTCTGAAGATCAAAGAACTTCAAGTAGATCTTTTTTGTATGGTATCAGGATAGACAAAGCAAGTGCCATGTCAAACAACCACACATGACCTCTTACACCTTGAAAGATCAGAGAAAAGGATAGCTCGATTGATCAAAGCTTCTATCCCGAATATTGCGGATGCAGTTCTTCCCCATCATTCTCATGTCTCCAGATCTATCCATAAGTATGAGGTTGCATGTCCACCCCACCCCCCACAAACAAAAGAAGACACCACGAGGTAACCTCAGCCTAGGCTAAGACTAATCTCGCCGCTCGAACGTCAGTTTGGCTTTGACCACGAGGTAGTTAAAGTTACATTATGACTGTGTCAACTTGTATCGGCAATACAATTTGTCACACCATCTAGATAAATAATATATGAAGTATATGATGCACGAAATGTGAAGGCTCCCTTCCGTTCCCAGATAAGCCTTCTCTAGAATTATTCTCAAAAATTCTGTTTATCTTATGTTTGGAGTTACAAAAAAAGATGTATATGCTTACGTAAGTAAATTAGATTCAATTAACATCTTAATTAATATGCATGTCCAAAGGCCCCTATGTATTTTTCCAAATTGAAAAAGACAACTATATTTAATCCTTTTGTTATTTTGGCTAGCTAGTGTGAATTATAAAATTCTCAACTTCGCAATTTTTTTCTAATTTCTAATTTTATGTTTTACCAAATAAGTTTAGTGAAAATTATATTGCACACTAATTTTGTAAAACTTTGTTACTTTGTAAATTTTTTTTCTTTTTCATTTTTGTTAAATATTTTTTCGGTAGATTATTAAAATATTAATCTTTTATGTAAAAATATTATTAGCATAACATACATAAAACAACCCAATATCTTCCAAAAAGCCGATCATGAACTTCGCATATTTAAATATATCAAAGTGTGGGCATTGCGTAGCTAGTAGGGATTTTGACTTATTAGTCCAATAATGTATTTGATGTATATTTCAATTTTCAACTCCATAACAAAATAAATATCCATACCAGACGTAGATCGAGCATTCACCCAGAAAAAAATTATATATACTAATATAGTGATATCTTAAAATTTTTAGTTACAGGAGAGGTTCATGTCTTAATATAACAAAATAAAAATTCTAAATACTTAAATAAAAGAGCACGCGTAATCCCACCTGAGCATCAAACATGTGACATCTTGATTATCAGACGAAAACGTGCACTACCATGCCACATTATCTTTAATGGTGGTATCCTAAATTTATTAGCCGAAACAAACTCAATTTGAGCTTGACTTGTTAGAAGGAACGAGATACAATTTTAGATAGCTTTAAATCTCCAGTGTTGTAAATAAAATTCGTTCATCATAAAGAACTACATAATACTTTGTAATTATTTTTATTAACAAATATTTAGCATTTTCTTTTGGTAAATAGCATGTATATATCCTGGCGAGATGTTACAGCTCAACCGCCAGAGTCATTTCATACTGCTGTCCGGGCTTCCTTTGCCACATGCCAGCTTCCACTCGTCTCTGTCTGAGAATCCCTCATTTTGATATTTTCTTCTTATATTACAAAAGGATTTTTCTTTTTTCGGTTATAAGGAAGGTCGGTGTGCCTATTATAACGAAATAGAAATGTTAATATCTAATAAAAGGACACAGATAATCCTACTGAATATCGAATTTAGAATCTCTTGGTTATCAGGGGAGGATGGACTCCATTGCACTACATATATTACAAAAGGATTTTTACATCATCGGAAAAATTATGTAATCCAAGCAAAAAAAATTATAATTACTCTGAGATATACGAAGAAACCATTAGACAATATCAAAATTCATATATTTGGAGCAATTAGTTGGTTGAATTGATTCGGGATGTATTCTCATAAATAAAGTCTTAGATTTGACCGTTGAATTTCATCCTTAATGAGTCAACTTGATGCGAACTGAATTAGTCTAAATCCATTTGACTTTTGAATACCACTGTGCACGCTAAGAAATTCATGTATTTGATTAAGAGCAATGGTTAACCAACTTATTATTGATTAGATAGTCAATCTAACTTCATTCAACGTATTTGCATAATTTTATTAGTTGTGCATGCCAACTTGATCTATGCTTCTGTGTCCAATGATGTAATCAATACCAACTTCATGTCGTCTTAACTTTTTAACTCCCTATAGAGGATATAATATACACAAACGGCAACACGAGATGCAAACTAACATTTCAGTATATCATATTAAATTACGTACTGATAAGTTAAAGTCAGAATCTAAAGGTTACACGATGAACACATAAAAAAAATCCCGAACGAGATTCAAACTCATAATATATATATATATATATGTATGTATGTATGTATATACATATATATTATTGCATATTAAATGTGCAACATTTTGAGATGAATCCAATTCCCTATAGTCACTTGAATCGTTTGGGACATATCCGAGATATAATGCTGATCGTCCAAAACACATCGACAAAGAGATTTTGGAAGGGGCAAAAAGGACAAAGATGGGAGGAATACAAAACAGAGCAAAGCCAAAGGGACAAAGATCCAAATCAAAGGGTTTGGTTGGAGAGAGTGGATGCCCTTTCCTCATAATGGATCCACTTTAAAAGCAAATGTGTTGGACATTGATTAGGACTGGTCAAAGTACCCCCTTGGCACAGTGGAAGAAGCTCCCAGATCCAGACCACACACATCGACCATATCCATCAAACAAACGTTGAGCGTGGTCCCGATGACTCGATCGTGTATCTTCATGGCCATATTCTAAATTCAATACATATGTAACTTTCGAATCGTATTTCCGGATCTTATTTGATTTGATGACATGCAATAGATTTAAATGAGTATTTTTACATAACTTGAGAGAATACAACTCATTGGTACTGTTTGTGAGATTTACATCCGGAGATTGCCCCCTTAACATATTCACGCTTGTTGCCGAATCGCCCTTGGTACACTCATCTCCATAAGTATGGTCACTTTCTTCAATTGCCCATCAGTGTCTAGTCTATCTCATTTCATTTTACGGTAAGTATAGCTTGCTTGCTGACGGTGTAGTTTATCAATTACACTCGTGCAATTAAAGAGTACTTGGATTGACTAGACAAAGCATAACCCACATGTTGATACTGACTAGTTTTCTATTCATTCAATAATAATCATCTCTTTCAATTTAATTTATGCGTAATTTTTTTGGTAATAGATCAGGATATATCCTTAACCTAATCGCCGAGACTAATATCTCTAGGGCGTCGACTCTGTTTTGACCATGAGACTCGGCTTTCTGGGGATGATAAGTCTAATAATTGCAATTTAATCGGTTCTCTTGTATGATGAATTTCACTAATATCTAGCAAATTGATCCGTCAATTGTTCGTGTCAATGTTGAAATTATTAACTTATTTAGACACACTTTCGCCCCATTTTCTTCTACTTTTTTTTTCCCTTCCCTTTGTCGTGGAAAGAGAACCCAAAAACGGATATCAACTCGTACTTGCTCCAAAGATGACAAAATGACCAAACTGCAAATTGAATTATATTTTCTGTCTCTTCAAGAAAGGCTGCAGCCCCTCACTTAATCTTACTGATTAGTTAGGAGTCATACTAGGATTTTCTTTTGTAATTGCAGAGTGCATCAAATCCATTCCATTGAGTGAGACATGTCAAATGATATACCCATATTAAACAAACATATCGTCAAGTACATGCAATTCAACTGCAACCGCTCTTCGGTTCGGGTTCTAATAAGATTTCCATCTCATCCTACGAGACACCACTCTTGAAGAGAAAATATCTTACTTGTGATCTACGTACAAACATGTGTAATGTTTTCGGATTACGGGGCGAAAGCATATAATTAATCTGAACTAAGTTATGCAAATCAACGTTGGTTGATTTAAGTAGTTCGTCACTTGTTTTCCTTAAGTGATGACTTGCGTTCGAGTCTTGTGAATAGAGAAAATCCAGGCCGAAAGAATTTTACTCATTCATGGACCGACCCAGTTCGAATTGAATTAGTCGGAACCCTTTAAATTTCTGAATATCAGAGTACACACCGAAAAACCAAGTTATGATGTGGTGTATACAATAACTTACATGCTTGTTTAGATTCCGAATAAGATTATCGTCGGTGGACTACCTAGAGCGATTTATTTTTCCTTCTCTAATTTCCTTACTACGGGGTCCTGAGGAGACCTCACTTGTAACCAGAACG
This sequence comes from Punica granatum, assembly GCF_007655135.1. Lineage (NCBI taxonomy): Eukaryota > Viridiplantae > Streptophyta > Magnoliopsida > Myrtales > Lythraceae > Punica > Punica granatum. The sequence goes on from NC_045127.1 coordinate 50,518,018, forward strand.
TTATGGATTTGTTGATTAATGTCAACTTGCTCAGAGATTCTGTCTAGACAAGATGATGGATCCATATTCCTCGTATTTTCTCAAGTGGGCAATTTTTTTTCGTACTAAAATTTAAAGTCCCTTTGAATAAAAAAGTGTTGCGGATTCAAAGAAAAGAAAGGACACCGGAGATTCCATAAGCAACTTGCGTACACAGAAGATATGGCTTTTGTGCTTGAAAAAGAATGTGGAGATTCTTCATGGGATTTGGAAGAAGAAAATTATTAAAAAAAAAAAAAACAAAAGAAAGGATGAGGACCATACTTTGATTGTTAGACAGAAATTGATTTGAATGGTGAAAGGGTGCCCGATTAGCTTTTGATCATGCTTTTTTAGTTCTTACATTTGTGCTCATGAATTTGCAATATGTCCGAATTTTGGTTTAACTAGTATATAGGATTGATGCAACGCATACTCATGACACATTTAAAATAAAATCGATGAACAATGGGTCATTATATTAAACGTTATATATCGTCAATGATCTCGATGGATTTAAAATAGAAAGAAGGAATATCGTAAGTACCTCATGACTAAAATCAACTTGATAATTATCCTATGATTGGGAGGAAGGGAGAAAGACGGAGATGGATTTAAGCGAGAATCAATTTTACCCAATAAAATGAGGATCTTTTGTGATTTCACCATATAATAGAAAGAAGGGAGAGGAGAGGGAGGAAATAAGAGACGCAGTGCGGCATATGAGGAAATAAGCTTAGAAGATTGCAGCGCCTTGGCGGTGATTGTGACCTTTGAGAGTCGCTATTTCCAGTCAATCTGGTCTGAGCCTGGGAGAATACTGTAACTATCCACTGATATAAAATATCTTGTCTCCACACACACCCCCCAACAAAAACAAAAACAAAAAAAGAAGAGGAAAAGTCCAAAAACGAAAAAAGATTTTAACAGATTTTCAAGTCCAAACTGGCAATATTTTTTTCCCTAGATAGAGCAACCCTTGCATGTATTTACATCTTTGTTTGATAGTCTAATTGGGGCTCCACATGCCTTTTTTTGTTTGGGGTCATATGTACATATGAAAGGAGGGCCATAAGTACAAGGTCTGCACAAGCACAATGTATAATCACTCCACCTACTACCCCAATATCTTGGGGATGACCTATAAATTATAAAAGATCCAAAAATTTAAAAAAAAAAACAAAAAAAAAAAACAGAGAAGAACTACTATATGATAGTATTCAATCTCATAGAAGCCTTGGTTTCACTTTCACAGTCAGAGGATTTGCCATTTCACTGGATAGCTTGAGTACCTCACTGAGATCTACCGGGTCCTGACCCGTTCGGACCCACTCGAACTCGTGCAACAGATGTGCGACCCAATAGCTCACTGTGGTCATCCCCAGTGCCTTCCCAGGGCACACCCTCCGACCCGATCCGAAGGGGGCCAACCTCAGATCAGATCCAAACACGGATATCTCCGTGCTGCCGGCATTTCCAGACACGAACCTCTCGGGCCTGAAGCTCAGTGGGTCATCCCACACTTCTGGGTCCCTTGTGATGGCCCACATGTTGACCATCGCTGTAGTGCCTGCGGGCACGTGGTAGCCGTCTACGGTGGTTTCCGTGATTGCCAGCCGGGCCCATGACAGTAGCGGACCTGGAGGGTGGAGCCTGAGGACTTCTTTCACGACTGCAGGTAGGTAGACCAAGGACTGAAGATCGGATTCGACCAACGGCCTAGATCTTCCCACGACTCGGTCGAGCTCCTCATGGACCTTGGATTGGACGTCAGGGTGGAGCACCATCCTTGCCAGGATCCACTCTATCAAAACCGCCACGGTGTCTGTTCCTCTGAATATCATCTCCTGTATTAATGTCAAAAACGTTCACATCACATGAAGTCCTCATCGAATTCAACCGTGCCACAAAATAAATTATACGCCTGGGGAAAGTGAAAGAACTTCTGCCCGGTTTACTTTTATCATAGTTCCCAACATCTTTTGGCTCTTTTTAAATGTCAGCGACTAAGGTAAATGAAACGAAAAAGGACACGACAACAAATGTTGAAAAAAGTGGCAGTGTCATTGAAAGAGAAATTGACTAGCGAATTTTTATAAAGTTGTGCAAAGTCCAACGACTAACATATCAGAAAGTACAGACTTAAGAGTATCGTGACGATTAAGGAATGATTTCAGTGCAAGGACACTCGTGGAATTATGAGAGTCCAACTTTCGTTAATAATGGATTCACGATTCTATTTTAATTTACACAAATTTCTCCGGTTAAGCTGTCGATAAACTGTTGGATCAACTTTTGTAAGGGCATAATCACTCAAGACATGAATAATAATTTAAGAAATTCTGACTTTAGTTTAGAGTAAGTAGATATGTGCAGTTGACTCATATTTTTGGTTTGACTTCCATTCTTCAAACTTTTCGTACTTCTTTATTTATCTCTTTATTTCTTTATATTAAATTCAGAGGTGTCTTAATGTAGTAGCGTTAGACGCCAACTTAGAATCAAGAAATCCTTATTCAATTTTTATCGGTAAGATTTATATTCCCTTTATTTCGTTTTATTTCCTATCAGGATATTAAGTTCACGACCCTCCTTTAAAAAAAAACACTTAAGTCTACCTTATAACGATAGGCCCCCGTTTATAATAGAAAAGAAGAAAATTCTGACTTCGTCCTCCCTTTTGAAGAAGAAAACATTGCAAGAAAAAAGTATTTACTTACCCACAGAACGGCGATCATGTCGGAGTCCGCTAATTTATCAGGTCCTTGAAGCGAGAGCAGAACGTCCACGAAGTCTTGGCTCTTCTGGCAATATTTTATCTGGTTCCTATGCTCCTTAATGATCCGGCCCACAAACTTGTTCACCTTTGGCGCCAACCTTGAGCATCGAAACCGTACCTTCTGAAGGTCCAGTCCGGCGGCGAGCCATGGAACATGGTCCGACCAGTTCAGCTTCCCTAGCAGCCCGTACCCTTCTTCGACTAGCCCCTTAAGTTCGTCGGCCTCTTCACTGCCCGAATTTAGGTCGTACTCCTGCCCGAACACGGAGCTCATCATGTTGTTGAGCGAGGCACCCTTGATGATCTCGCGTGGCTGGAATCTGTTCCCACCAAAACTGGATATGACCGACATCATCTGGGCTGCTAGCGCACGTCTCCGTGGCTCCGAGTCCAAGATCTGCCTTGGGCAGAAGAGGTGTGTGGCTGCAATCCTGCGCAAGCTCCGCCAGTATGCTCCGTAGGGGGCGAACCCTATCGCGCGGTTGAACATGAGGCTGTAGGCAGACTCCTTGATGGGTCGGTCCGCGAAGTGTGAACTATTGAGAATCTCCCTCGCGACGTCCGGGTTGCACGTGATTATAACCCGCGTCTCACTGAGGCTGAAGGCCATCAGCCGCTTGGCACAGGCCTGCTCAGCGGCCTTGGCAAGCTTGTGGTGTGCCAAGCCGGACATTAGGCCCATGCTGCCAAGAAAGGGCACCCCACGGGGGCCGGGGATGACCTTGGCCCGGCCACCACACACAACCCTCCTGCACCAGTACCGGCCCCAGGCGGGCCCACCTGGGTGGTTCCAGTAGGTCAACGCGAGGCCTAGCAATGCGAGGCAGAGAACGACGAGAAGAATGGCGATGTTTCGGGAAGACAAAGGGGCGAGCTTGGAGGCAAGGGCTACAACCCACAAACTATCTATTTGTAGTGTTTGAGTTTCCATGTTTGTATAGAAAGATTGACACTCAGCAGAAGGATTAGAGCGAGTGATGGATTTTTGGAGGGCTTTCCTTTTATGGGTTAAAACTAGGAAGGCGAGGCCTGGCCTTATATAGAGAAGTTGGGACAGCAGTAAACCTTAGAAAACACAAAGTTGAGGAAGAAGGTGTAACGCATACAGCACCCTCTCATCAATTAAGAAGAAGACCTATAACGATGGTATCATGTAGAATTATATTACAAGACATATAAAAAATATTACTTTTGATAACGATAAATTATTTTTGTCAACAATTTTTTGTTTACATACTAAAAATTAAAATAACAAATTCGTATTAACTTGTGATATTGCTATATGATATCACCGTTACATACAAGACTTTCTCATCAATTAAGAAATTATATATTTAATTCATATAGTGAAATTACTTATATGTCTTTATTAATTATTAATATTTACATTTTATTATACTGTACTCAAGGTCGTAGATTCTTTTTATAACCGAAAAAGAAAATAAAGCCGCATGAGCAGAGGTTGGGACCGTACCGTGTTAATCATCATTACAAAATCATATAGATATATGACTTATATAATATATATATATATATATATTATATGTATATTTATGGTTACGTTGCGGGTACTGATCCGTGTGCGCCGCCACGATCACATAACGGAAGCAACAGAGCTGCTGTTCCTGCTGCTTGACTTGGGCTCACGCTCCTCACCTTGCGCGTGGATGTTAAGCGCCTCATGTTTTGTATGGCCTATAATTGATCGTCATGGCATTGGGACGTAATAACCTAGACTAGACTCATGTGTGGTTTTTCTTTTTCTTCTCATAAATGATTCTCTGCACTCATAGTCATCGTCCCATACCCTTTTCCTACTCTTATCATGATTAATGGTGATTAAGATGGGTTGAATGTGTTCTTAAGTGGAATATTTGCATAAAGCTATCGCATCTATCTAGAACGAGCAAATAGTCGAACGACTCACTCTCAGCTGTAAATACTAAGAGGTCTCCTGAGTTAATCATCACTAAATGCTGAGCCCTTAGAGACCAACTAGAGATGCACATATTTCACAATAATAGTGACCCATTGATGAGGTCCGATAAATAAATTTGAGTGGTTGAAAACATTATTAGTAAACGATAATAGCATATGACGAAAGGAATCTCGTATGGATCCTTTAGTAAGCCGGATCTCACAAATTATTGGGGACTCCTGTTTCTATAGAGGTACTTGGATATGATTCAATGTTAATGCTGGGATACCTTGATGATACCATATCGATCTAGTTAGTCATTGAAGCCACTGGTTTTGTTTTATTTTATACGTGAAGGCTCGAGAGATGGTGATCATTACAAATAATCTAATAGGGAGGGCTTCATGGCTTGGTCCATTCTTCTGAATTAGAATGAATGTCATGAGATCAATCTAGAGTTATTGCTGGCGCTTCTTGTAAACATATATATAAAATGGGGTTGGTTTAATTTCTAAAGGAAGATCAAAATGGCACTTCGAGACACAAGTGGACAAGTGTGGTGGAGGTGGTGATACATGCGAGTGACTCTCTTTTTTAGTTGAACTTGAATATATATATATATATATATATATAGATCGGGAATTTTTAAATTCAAATTCAATTTAATGCTTCTCATATCAGTTCAAACAGATCATTTATATTGTATTTAGCTTTGAGATAAACACAAATATTTAAGAAAATGCATATACTCATTTACCACTAAATCCAGTTATTTATTTATTTGTTAATTTTTTTCGGTAAGCGATGAATTTTTTCGGTAAGCGATTATTTGTTAAATTTTTTCATTATTATTATTATTATTATTATTATTATTATTAGTATTATCATTATCATAATCTAATAATACTAAAACTCTTGTTTGCAGAAGCATTAAAGGAGAATAGGGCACATGTCCATTTTCTCTTTTTCCACTTGTACCCATCTTTTCCTCATTTTCAATATTTTTCTACAAAGTTTTATTTTCCCCTTTTTATCCCTTTGTTTGATTTATTTTCAATCCTTCAAAAGAATTTTAAAATTTCCATATCACTATGTCTATAATTAACCAAAATAGGTCACACCCTGCAAAAGTGAAACCGAATATCTTCGTGATACCTCACGTGCATATTTATTTTTCACAAAATCATTCGCCGCAACTTTTGTTTATAGAAAAGTAGTGGAGAATGAAAGGAAGAAATGAGTGTTGTTGGTGCTTTAGAATAATTTTTTATCTTGATGGTCTTAACCGAATTTATCAATTCTTTTTTCAACTTTTCTTTTATTTTATAGCAAAAAATTAATAAATAAAATGGATTAATTTCATTAAATAAAATGATTAATCTAAGTATTCACATATTTTAAACTAATAGTACAGACCAAAAATTTGGTTTTAGGGGTTAATTCGGTACTTTACATAATAATATAGATGCTTATCAAAACAATCATAGAATATTATAATTCGAGAAGTAACCACATAAGCATGTAAATAATATGCTAAAAACTAAAATAGCATGTAAATTTTTGTTGACAAAAATTTGGTTTGACGTTTGTCATAATTTATTCCAAAAATAAGTGTTTAAAATAACCATTCATATGTTATTAGATTTTTCATATACTCAAGAAATAAGTTAAAATTTTCTTTCTTATTATCTATCTATTATTCTCATTATGCACGTAGGAAAGGAGTTCTGTATGGTTGAGTAAAGTGTTTGGACTCGCAACATAGAATCTAGCTAGTTACTGTTATTATTATTATTATTTTTCCCCCCCTAATAATAAGGGTTGCACACACAACTAGCAAAACTACTTTTAGAAAGGAAATAAATATCTGAAGAAAGTGGGAGCATAAGAAATGGGTGAAGTGAGAGGGCGAAGTACACGTGGGCGATTGGCGGTGCCGATGAGTGTGCTATCGTGGCTTTCAGGAATAGCCCTCGTATCCCCTGCATGGATTTTATTGTCCCCCGCGCATTAGCTTTTCCACTATTAATCCTAAGTTGAAAGGATTAATTATCTCTGCCGCATTAAATTATATTCATTTAACTTTATCCTATATCGATTGGCATAAGGTAACACATGCGTAGACTGGTAAGCTATTCGATCAAGTTGCTTAATGTTTATGTGTGCACAACTTTTTGGAATCATTTGTATTATTCATGGTTGTGCCCCGTAGTTTACATATAATAAAATTTCCTCTATGACATTGTTTTCTAGTATTCCTATATATATATATATATATATATGTATGTATGTATGAAGAATCTTAACAAGGCGACCCCAAGATATTCTTTATGAGATAGGGAGAAGTGCAGGCTTCAATATAAAAGGTGTGGCAATGAATTTGAGCCCATCTTATAAAGGTTTTTGGACAGAGACTTTACAAGGCACAATAAATATTGCAAAGGGCACAATTCACATAGTGTACCGAGCATATTCCCATTGAAAGATTCTCTTTCTTATTGGTGAATAATGGAATGTTTAATTAAAACGGTGAATGTATAACTAACGTGGATTAGTTAAAGTGGTTAAGTACTTGTTTCTATTAAATAAAATCTCAAATTAGAGTTTTGGGAAAAGAATTAATGCTGAAAAAATTTTATCTCTTCGTGAGTTGATATTGCTCAAACTGAATTATTGGGAGTCTTTGAATTTTTGGATATCAATGCACACACCGAGAAAAAAATGATAAATATATTTATGTAAGGAGAAATAGCGTAAGTAAACTCTTTAGAAGGTGGTTGGTGTAAAAAATAAAATTTTTTTAATGCATCATTTTATTCGAAAGGTCAATGGGTTCAGACTAATCAGTTCGAATCGGATCAGCTATTTAAGGAGTACAGTTCTTCCAATCAAGAATTTTATCCATTTATAAGTCTCAAATAAAAAATGTTGCTTAAGAATATATATATATATATATATATATATATATATATATTTGGATGGTGAGATGAGTTCAAGAACTAATTCAGAGGAGATCAAATGTGACATGAAGTCCTTCTCAAAATTTTATAAAGGTTTGACGTAGCATAACCAAAGATGTATCATCCATCGGGAATTGTTAAGGAGAGTTGTTAGAGAGATAAGAGGCTTTGGTTTCTCAGTTAATCACCCAAGATAGTTGTACGGGACCGGCTACATCCCTAGTTGAATGTTGATCCAACAGTCCCAAGGAGTTAAGAGACGATTCAACTAAAGGATTGGATAAATTTTCCGGGACTCTTACCTTTCGTACAATTAAATCTTAATCATCAGCTGCACTCCTAGATCTTGAGTCATGATGTGGTAATAGTTGTAACGATTCGCCCATCATCAAATGTGCCATCGCTTTCACAAAAAGAAGATACATATTGGAGGCGTTTTTCATTTTAAGAATGGGACAATTCGGGGAGTGCCCTTGCCATAGCACCAAACCTTCTGCTTATTTATCCACGTGTACATCTCAGCCAAATTGATATATATGCTATTGTCATAGTCGAAGTGCCCTCGAAGTTCGGGGCATAACTGTTGTTATTAGACGAAAATATCTTATAGTGATCGAAAAATTTTAGATTCACCATATTAGATTTGGATCCGTCATTGATTCTAGACTAGGAAGGAGCCCGACCTATGCTTCGAGTCTCCGAAAACTCATTTTATCCACAATTAATATTTTCATATGATCGAAGTATGAGAACGAATATTAGTAATATTATAAAGTATACTATCAAATTAATATACCGTAACTCTTTAAAATTGATTGAACATTCTAATTTCGAAATGTATGATTTCTATGAACATACAAGAATGTGGAGGAAAAAAAATGAGAAACTTAAATTTATAAGATAAGTATGAAAATGTAAAAATTTATATAAAATTTAAAATTAATGATGAAATAGCTTTTACATTAAATGGAGAGAAAAAGTGAAGAATATATTTGAATCAAAAGTGCAAGATTAGAAGGAAAAAATACAACAAATTAAAAATTGTAGTAAGCTATAGAAATTAAAAGAAAATAGTAATACAGCTGACAATTGAAAGAAAGGTCCACGGAGTCATGTAGCTCCCTGTTATTAAGAATAATAGGTAATTTTTTTCCATGACTTACGGGTGTTACGTTAATCAGGTCCCTAGCTTATTCTTTGCATCAATTTGGTCCTTTAGTTTGTCAATTTGTATCAATTTGATCCTTGTTACATCATTTAGGTCCCTCAGTGAAGAAAGTTGCATCAAATTGGTCCTTGTTACATCGGTTAAGTCCTTCACTGAAGAAAATTGCATCATTTAGGTCATCTTATTATATCAATTTGTTCTCATGTCACATCATTGAGGTCTTCTATGGCATTCCTTTAATTGTAAGTGCTGCCGTTAAATGGAGGGGGGTGGTCACTGTTACATCAGTTTGGTCTAACGTTACATTAAATAAGTCTTTCTTCATTTTTCTTTTTCTTTTTCTCATGTTTTCCACCCAAAAGAAAAAAAAAAAGGTCCTACAAAAAAAAAGACATAAAAAAAGGTCCTACCCCAGCATGAACCCTTATCGGGGCTTGCGAGCCCCGGGCTTGTCGATTTAGAGATTGAGAGCCCTTGGTTCAGGAACCTAGCCAGGGGATTTGCGAGCCTCGGGTTGTCGAACCCTGGGGTGATCAATCATGTAGAGCTGCTTGGAGGGCTCGAGCTGCTCCTCGAGCCAGGTCAGTCCGGAGAGACCATATTCAACCTTTGTGAGGCTAGATCTGGTTTCTCTAGCTCCAATATAGCTGAGAACACGTCTCGATGGGCATCGGAGGTGGTAGTCCGACGGCGGAGGGCCAGCGACGGTAGGAAGAACACCGATAATTTATCTTGATTTTTCCAAAAATGAGGGACCTATTTGATGTAACCTAATCTCCGAATGCATAACAAAGTTACATCAAATGGTGAACCTCATGCATCAATTTGGTCCCTGAAGACTTAACGGCAGTTATACACCGTTAAGCTAGCGATGCCAATCCGATCTAGAGGGACCCACTTGATGTTATTAAGGCCCATTTGAACTACAATCTTACCTTTATGGATTGGATTGATGCAAATAGGAAAGTCAATGACCTAATTTATGTTACAAGGACTTAGTTGATGCAATTTCAAAAAGTGAGGGACTAATTTGATGCAAAAAATGAGACAGGGACCCAATTGATGTAACATAGCAAAGTCATGGACCAAATTGCCTGTAACTCTTAAGAATAACCAATAATAATGTATAATAACACAGATAAAATATATTTTTCAAGTATTAAGTGGTAAAAAATCTATCTAGGTAGATTTTACTTATTGGTTATGCTTTATATGAACATGTTTAAAATGGTAAAAGAAAGAGTTAGAAGAATTAAAATAAAGAAATCAAGCTAAAAAAGGGAAATAAAGAGAATAAAGGAAATTGTGTACCTAGTTAACCTTATTATATAGAGTACCATTAGAGTCTTGCAATTTTTCTGGTCACAAATATACTTATTATATTAAGTCATATCGACTACAATATTTATATATTTATCCCGCTACTTAAATTACAACACTACATTATAGTGTTCTTGCTAAATACCTATATTGTCATATAAAGTATCAATGTAATCTTTGAGAAAAATTTAGTTTGACACTATTAGTTAAAATATATATGGATACTTGAGCTTATAATATAGGGGTATTTACCTAAAATGGCTCATAGTTTGCTCGTTTTGTCAAATCTATCATATGCTTTTTTTTGTCAAATCTATCCCATGGTTTACTTTTTGCATCAAATCTATCACGGCGTTATCTTTTCCATCGACATCTAACGGCCGTACTGACGTGGCGTCTACGTGGCAAGTGTGGCCCACTATCTCTTCACGTGCCACGTCAGCACGACCGTTAGATGTTGAAGGAAAAGATAACGCCGGGATAGATTTGATGTAAAAAGTAAACCATGTGATAAATTTGACAAAAAAAAACATATGATAGATTTGACAAAACAGACAAATCATAGGCCATTTTAGGTAAAAACCCCTATAATATATAAATTTAATGAAATTAACTCAGTTTTTACTTACCAAAAAAGGAATTACCTCGTTTATTATATGATATATAATAAATTTCTAAAATTTATTAGTTGATATCCTATAAATTTAGAGTTATGAGTTATGACGTTATTATATATATATATATATATATATAATGGTTCAACAATAATAATTTTTTGCTTTAAACAAATAAGAAAAGATAGACGAAAGAATTAAGGGATCGATAAGTATAGAGACATCATAATGGAGAAATATTCAAATACTCTAAAAGCACACACTTCATTGTTATTTTCTTCATAAATTTATAGAGGCAAAAGTTGCGCGAGTCATCATTTTGAAAAAAAAAATGCTCATGATTATCAAAATGGTACTCTACTCCACTTTGGTAGGGTGTGACATGTTTTAGTTAATTAATATATAGATAATTAAGACATGTTAATTTTGAAATATTTTTGGAGAATGTAAGAAAAAATCAAAAGGAAGTAGGGACAAAAATGAAAAAACAATCAAAATTTATGGGTAAAATTAAAAAATAAGAAAAAGAGGTTTGGAATGAAAAAAAAAAAAAATTGACACGTCCTACTATATATGGGTTAACACCTCAAACAACAATTTTAGATTATAAAGATAGATGATTTTTTTTTTGTATTTGACATCTTAATTGTGTGAATTAAGTCAATAGAAGGGATGGAGATCCAAAACGTAAGAAATATTTGTTCATCCGGTGGAAAAATAATATTTCATCTTAAGTATTGATTGAGTGGTAAGTAACTCCAACCCTCGTAAGGAGAGAACACAAGTTCGAGTCTCGGAAAGCATACTTATTGAGAGGGGTAATAACATTTAATGCTTGATTTTTTGAAATTTCGAGAGCAATGTCTCCCATAGTTTTGATTACCGGAAGAAATAACGTTCACTGAATGTATTTTGGTATCAAAACCCAAGCCCTTGATATTAAATAGGGAAAATTACACCAAACACAGACCCGTGCAATAACTAGATTCAAGCTGTTCACAGATGCGATCGGATGTCGTCAAAGATATCAAAAGAGTATGAGGGGTGAAAAACAATTTGGATACGTGTATGTCCCGAATCAACCCTAACGGGACCTAACGACTGAAAAGAAAATAACTACTATGATTTTTTTTTTTTATTTTGCAGCTAAGCCTGCTAGAATCTTCCATATATGTATAATACGAAGAAAGCTGCAGATAGTCTAGCATCTAAGGAAAAACAAATCCAATATTAATCTGCGTCACAAAACCCTTCAACTTGAAATTAGCTCTTGAGGCCCATGTTAGAATCAAACGAACTGTTCTCACAATATTAGCAGATTCTCGGGAAAAAAAGAATAAAATTTCAAGGAACAATTTTAATCTGCATTCTGAGATCTCTTGGCCCCATACATTGAACAACTTGTTCACAATAAGAATTTCACCTGGATTAGCTCATCAGCACGTCACCGAATAGAATTCTGATTTGCTTCATTTGAGACCTCAAAGTCTCAATTTATTGGTGAAAATTAATCTTCAATCGGGCGTCGACTTGTTTCTAATCATAAAATACTTACATGGATTAGTTAAAACTCTCACGCTGCAGTTAACTAAAGTAGAAATTCTTTTACAATGTAATGAATTAGGCGAACAGTACTTGCCAAGAAAATGGAGGAGAATAGGTGATTTGTACTTCAATGGCTAACATTGGTCAAGACCACTTATTATTTATTAATATTTAAATCAAATTGTTTGTAATTAACCAACCAAATTTCAAATCTGTATCTTTGATTGTTCTCCCTAGAGAAAAAGCCATGATCGATAATCCTTCTTTATGATATCAAATCCATTTCCCCCCCCCCCCCCCCCCCCCCCCCCCCCCCCCCCCCCCCCCCCCCCCCCCCCCCCCTTTTACACTTTTGGTTCCAATTGTTCGAGTAGCATTGTTAATGCGTCATATTTCAAAAGCAATAAACCTTGTAGTTTTGACCAATTATGTTTGATGAGAATAAAAGAGCTAAAAATGTATATTTGCTCTAACTCCGAAATATATTAATTAAATCCAACCTTAATTTCCTTCGGTTATATACTCATATATTTTTTTTTCTGGGGTTGCTTAAAATATAAACCGCCCTGATCAATCGGGCCTCGATGCCGTTATTAATCAAAAAAAAAAAACCCATCCTGAACTCACTATTTCTATTGATTTGCTCTCTCTATTGTGCTTACTCTCAGTCAAGAACCATAAAATTTTAGCTCAATTTTTTTTCATGTGAACCCTGGTATCCAAAAGTTCAATTGGATCCCGACTAATACAGTCAAGTCGAGACGGCCCACTAAGGGGTAAAGGTCTCACAGCGTGAATTTTCTGTGTTTACAAGGACTCAAACCCGAAATATTGCTTAAACGGAACAAGCGCCGAACCGCTTGAACCAACCCACGTTGATTTTTAGCTCAATTTTAATCACGCGGTTTTATTCATACTCATTCTTTCCCCCATTATTTATATCTTCATCCCCCACTGGTTTCAATTGTATAACAAACATATTAAGAAACAATAATGTGAAATGGCATAATGAATGGTGCAATATTATGTGGTTATTCTCCTCAACAGCTTCTAGCTAGAGACTCATTCGATTTTTTAAGTTTGAGATTGGTTATATTTCTTAGGCCTTCTACAAATTGGAATTGAGGTTACAATTAGGAATACAAGCTTTATTCTTGTTTTTTCGATGTGAACCATAGTATCCGGAAGTATAATTAGATCTCCACTAATCAAGTCGAACCAGGTCGGCCCATTAAGGAGTAAAGCTCTCACAGCGTAGATTTTCTGCATTCACAAAAATTCGAACATGAGACCTTGCTTAAGCAGAACAAGTACCGAACCGCTTGAACCAACCCACGTTGGTTAACCTTTATTCTTGTTGGTGTTCTTTATTTTTGGATAATATGGGAATAATTAGTGCAAAATTTAACTATTTCAACAAGCAAAAACAAATCAGTGATTTCATTGGCAAATTGATGAATGCCCTTTATTCTTTCCTGTGAGGAAGATTTGATGCTTATTGAGGAAAAAAATATAAATATCTACAAAGATTATCTTCTTTTTATCTTCGATGTATCACCTGTATTTAGAAATTCACTGGGTCCAACTAGTTTAAATTTGAGTCAAATATGCCCATTAAAGAATAAAACTCTTCCAACGTGAATTTTTTATATTCACAAAACTCGAATAGTTTGATATATTTGTTTAAGAAAAAGATGTGTACAGCCATCTCAACAACCCACATGAATTGGTTAGATTTCTTCCATTTAATTATGCACAACTTGAAAGCTTAAAAAGCTTTCCTACTGTTGCGCAGAATCCACCACTATTTTGTTCTCCTCGCATTATGAGTTGTTTTTTATATTAAATGATTGGTGACTAACATCATTATATCTAATATCTAATCTGGTCCGGAGAAAAAAGAATGAGATCAGCCAACATTGTACGAACCCACCAGGAAAAGAAAGAAGATGCCATCATATGAAAAATTTTCAATAAGAAGATGATGATCGGATTGTTCGGGGTGAACCTCCAACATGTATATAGGTTCCGAGTTCTATGAGATCTTTCATTTGGTTCGATGCTTGAGAACCTTTCAAGTGCACTACATATTCAAATATACTTACGAGGGCGAATAGAAAAGATCAAGTATCGAAAAAAGTTCATAATAGGTACTAATAATCCAGTGAAATAGGTGCACGCGCGGTTATTAGCTTGGTAGGTCATGATTTGGACATCTGCATTAATCCTCATTGTACTTATGTATAGGGCTTAACGGGGAATTAATATATATATACATATAAGAATCTTTACACGTATATATCCAAGGAGGTCCCCACAATTTGCAAAGCAAAGAAAAAAAAATGCTGCATTTGCTCTATATGTATAGGTCGATTGATCTCACACACGTATACGCATATATGATGTGTGCAAGCACTATGTTCCCACATTTGCTTGCTATTTTTCTTTATGGATCACATAATATGTAAACCCAAATTATCAGTGTATACGACGCGATGCACGTTTGTATTTCTCATGTTCAACCTAATCCAAGAATGCAAAACGGATCGAATATGGGGTCACTGATTATGATTTACTTAGCTCTTATGCATTCTTTTTTTTGAGGGGTGAACCTTACCTCTAATGTTTTGTTTGGATAAAATGGAAGAAATCAATGATGGAAAAGAGATGGAAGAGAGGAAGTCGTATGAAAAAAAAAAGAGTTGTGTAACTTTCCTTCGACTTTCCTCACTTTCCCTCGTTTCACTAGACCAAAAGGCAGGATTAGAGAAAAATGCGTATATCGGAGGTAGTGGGAAAAATGCATATATTAGTTCTTGTGTGGATGTGGGGGGTGGGGAAATGAAACATATACGTATATATAAAACTTGAAATGGGGTTGCTTTTGTGGTTCCTTTTTGTGCAAGTTAATTATTGCAAGTTGATGAGATTTTCGATTTTGTTAATGTTGTTTTTTTTTTTTGGGATAAGTAAGTGACTTTTTTTCGGTGTGAACCTTGATATCCGAAACATGATCCAAGATTAATCTAGTCGAGCTGGGTCGACCCGCTAAGGAGTAAAACTCTCTTAGAGTGAATTTTTTATATTCACAAAGACTCACATCCGAGACCTTACTTAAGCGAATCAAGCGTCGAACCGCTTGAACCAATCTATGTTGGTATAAGTAAGTAGATTTTGTTAATGTTGTTAAAAGGCTCGCTGTATGACAATTGCAAGTATTGGATAAGGTTTTAGCAAAATCATACAATTATTTTTCCAATATTGCGCTTGGTGATTATATAAGATCAGCCCAAAACACAAGATGGGGGTACGGAAATGGGGCATGAGAAATATCAGCAGTGCCCGCGTTAGCTCATTGTGAAGTTCCAATCATTCAGATGTTCTCTTATGTGTCAAAGAAAGTATGCGATGCCTCTGCTCACAGATCGCGTTGTTAAGAAAACGATTTAATCGGCGTGTTATTGTGTCACCTAAATTATGAGAAGTGTTGAATTTTACATATCGATTCATTGCTGCTTCGGCAGTTCGGAGAAGGCAATCTGATGAATGAATCCTAAAGGCATCGGCCGCTATTCAAGCCTCTACAAAGTCGTGGAAAGCAGGGTGGTTACGCGAGAGCCTACCGGAGCCAGTGGTACAAATCGTTCTTAATCTTCCATCTCCTTATGGGAAATGTGAGGATCAATTCATATGGCAGCACCACTCTAGTGGAGTTTACACAACCAAGTCAGGATACTCGACTCTAATAAAAATCTCGGATGATCTCCGACACGGGTCATCTTCATCATATCGTCCACACTCCACCACTTTCTGGTCGCAACTTTGGGCACTTAATCTGTTGCCTAAGATCAAGATGCTCATTTGGCATGGAGAATCAAAAGCACTACATCTTCGCCCCGGGTTCTAGCATCGAGGAATTACCGATGATGACCGGTGCCCCTTATGTCTCTCTTCGGTTGAAACCTGGGATCACTTGATGTGGACTTGTCCTTTTGGGTCCCAGGTTTGGTTTGCATCTCGGTTTAGTGTGCGGTCGAGTCTCAGGGTGGTTTGTGTCTACGGGATTGGCTTTTGCTTAGTCACCCTCCGGGCGGTTCGATCAATAGGGAATCCTTTATCTATTAGTGCATTGTGTCTTGGTGTCTTTGGTTAGAAACGAAATAAGGTCATTTTTTATAAGTTAGTGCCTTCGGCTGATAGGGTCATGCATGGTATATACTCTCAGTGAGCAACGACAATAGCGTTGCAAAACTTATGATGTTATCTCCTGCAGGGTCCTCGCACGAGCGAATAGAACCAGTTGCTAGCTACACCCTTTCCCTGGGGCACTTTTTGAAAGATACTCACAGAGGAAGCTGTACATAATTATTATACAGATTAATCCAGTTCGAACCGAATCGGTCTAGAACAGTATAAAACTATCACAATCAAGAATTTTCTCTATTCTCAAGACTCGGAATCAAGATTTGATTAAGGGAAACAAGCGTGAAACCGGTTGAATAAATCATTGTAGATTTCTGAGTTCTTGTTTAATAAAGTATATCTTTTCAAAAAAAAAAGAAAAAGAAAACTTACAGTATTAGTAGAAGTCAATTGAGGACCGAGGAATTGGATAGAGGAAGCCGACAGTATTGGGCCCAGAGGACTCTGCCCACATTGCCTGCATCTGCTGCTGGGCAGCTCTGCTTCGTCTTCATTCTGGGTCTTCCTTACTCGGGCACTTCTTGATTCAATCAAAGAAGAAGAATTATTCAGCAGCTGGAGCTGATCATTCTTCTTCGTCAAGCTGTTTTCTTTGTCCACTGCCGTCCAATTAATCAATGAAATTCCCCCAAAAAGTTGTTTCAAAGCTTAATTTTTTTGTTAGTCACCTGCATTTTTTTAAAAAAAAAATTTACTATCAATTTGCTCCTTGTCCCTAGA
Organism: Punica granatum; assembly: GCF_007655135.1. Lineage (NCBI taxonomy): Eukaryota > Viridiplantae > Streptophyta > Magnoliopsida > Myrtales > Lythraceae > Punica > Punica granatum. The sequence goes on from NC_045127.1 coordinate 50,535,263, forward strand.
AGAATTTTGTCACCAATTTGATCCCTGAATCGTGATTCCATCTACCAATTTGGTCCAACCATTCAAGGGTGCGATGGAAATTTGACGTGGACGCACACATGAACTAACACCGTCACTGAATAATATAAAATAATAAAAAAAGTCAAATTTGGTTCTCAACCTTTAGCTCTTTTTCTATCTTAGTCATAAACATTTTCTTTAGTTGGATTTCGTCCTCAATCTTTTTCGCGCGGTATGAGTTCAGTCTTTCTGTCCAAAATTCCGTTCATTTTCCCTGACATGTATATTCGTTAAATGAAAGTGCGCTACGTGCACGACAGATCACTGCTACTCTAAACCTGTTATTATAGAATAAATTCGATTCTTTTTTTAATCAGATCCGTAAATCGGATTAAGATATTTTCAGTTCTTTGAGGATTCCAACTATCGCTTCTCTTTTATCGTCTCACGCACCGAAAAATGGCTGAAATCTTAAAAGAATCGAAAATATTTTAGTCTAGTTTACGGGTCTGATTAAAAAAAGAATTGGATTTACTCTATAACAACTTATTTAGAGTAGTAGTGATTTGTCGCGCACGTGACGCACTCTCATTTGATGAATATATATGTCAGGAAAATGGATAAAATTTTGGACGGAAAGACTGAACTCATACCGTGTGAAAAAAATTGAAGACGAAATTCATTCAAAGAAAAGGTTCAGGACTAAGATAAAAAAAATAGAGGGCCAAATTTGACTTTTTCCCAAAATAAAATCATGATTTGGAGATCCAATTGGTGGCAAAATTCTTTCAAGAACCAAATCTTTGGCTGACTAATCTTTTTCTCGTGCCCCGTTCGATTACAACCTTAACCAACTTGATCAAAAAACTTTTTCTTCCTGGGAAAAGGAGGAACTATGTGGCTTTGGTTCTGTGTCGTTGTTGCATCAGAATAGAAAGCAGCTGTCCTTTTTGTTCTCCTGCCCTGTTCGATTACAACCTTAACCCTTGCGGTCGCAGAGAAAATTTGAAGCTTTTGCTCCCAGATGGTTCTCTTCTTGGGCACTGTCCGCTCCACTCCAAGGATGACCCTCTTGGCGCCAATTTCCCGCCGCTCTGCCCCTGCAACCTCAATCATGAGGCTCGGGTTCCCTGCTTCGTCTCCGAGAAGGCCTGTGCTTCGTGCTTCCCTTAGTTCCGGTGATCCCTCCGACACTCTTCTCATTGTCCCGGTTTCGGATCTTCATATGGATCTTTTACTGAATCAGCCCTCGTAGAAGTTCTCGAGCTAATAGATGCTTTAATTGTTCATGTTGGCTCTCTTATTCTAGTTTGATGTTACTCACTTGTGCTCAAATTTGAGATTTTTGGTACTCTGATTGGGGTTAATGCACGCGCGATGGAGCTTGCAGCATGCATTTGGCTGGATATGAGATGAGGGGGAATAGATGGAAGAGAAAAGAATTGCAAGTGGATTGATTATGATCGATTACTCATTAGCTTTGTAGCACGAGATTGTGATTCTAGACCAGTATCTTGTCATTAGTATCTTGCAATGACTTAAAATGTATTTCAGGTTCCGTCACCGGCGATGATGCGAGTAGAGGAACTTCACAGAATGAGCAATCCGAAATTATATTCATGGGGACAGGAACCAGTGAAGGTATTCCGCGTGTGAGCTGCTTGACTAACCCATTGAAGAAATGCCCAGTATGACCGCATCTATGCATCTGTCTTGACAGTCAAAACATTCTCTGTACGCTGCAGATATCTTTATCCTCATGATAAGTGAATGGTTCTGTTTCTGCTTCAGGTGTGTTTCAAAGCTGTTGAACCAGGGAGCAAGAATAGGAGACTTAACACTGGCATTCTCATTCGTTATACTGGATTGAATGGCAAATCTAACATTCTAATAGATGCTGGCAAGTAAGTGAGAAATCTTGTTTTCCCTGAACAAGAGTATTTGCTGTTCTTTCTTAAAGTACGAGTAAGTTCTACTCGTACTTTTGCTTCTTATTGTATCTATCCACCCTTCTTTGTATGCAGGTTTTTCTACCACAGTGCCCTCCGTTGGTTCCCTGCATACGGGTTAGTTTTCTATATGTCACTCTTGATTTCTCATGTCAGACTCAAATAAGTTGGTTCCATCTGAAAGAATGCTCCCACTTATTACTTCTAAGTTTGGAGTACATGCTCCACGGCAATGCCAATCAAAGGCAGAGATATACCAATTTGCTGGTTCAAATTGTGGTGTCAAACAGAAAAACCATGCGAATGTACCCTTAAATAAAAACTTGTAGCCTTTTCTTTTCGGATGAGTAAATGTGCGTTGTATTTAAATACCAAAGAAAAACAATGAACTGGCTGAAATGAATGAACGCGAAGCGAATGCTGATTTTTATTTTTCTTTTTCTTTTCCCCCTTTTCGCAATGCAACTATGAGAAACAGTAAAAGCATAAACTTCAAATAGATCTGCTGTGGACATCTTTCATATTTTATTTGTCTTTTGTTAGCACTTTGCCTGTAAGTAACTAGTTGCGTTTATGTCAGGATAAGAACAATTGATGCGGTTATTATTACTCATTCTCACGCTGATGCTATTGGAGGTCTCTGAACTCTTTCCGGAGTTTCCATTTCGCCACTGTGAGCAGAAAGTGACTTATTTCCCTTTCCTCAGGTCTTGATGATCTTCGGGATTGGACTAACAATGTCCAACCCTCCATTCCCATCTACGTAGCAGAACGTGATTTTGAGGTGCACTGTCAACACTCTAGCCTGTTTGTTGGCAGAGGAAAAAAAAATGCTGTTTATCACGTCATTGTCTAAAAGCGTAACTGAGCTGAGCCGACTAGCAAAATATGATTTGAAATTGAAGCTAAGCTTAGTCAAATACTTTTATCCTCAAGTTTGGCACAAATGATCCTCAACAGGCTCAAGCTAGACTCGATTTTCTAATTGTCAGCATTGATGCTGGATTGAAACTTGTTATAAGATTACGGTTCAACTCAAACATGGGTCAAGTTAGGCTCTGGAATCTAGAAACTCTAAAATGCGATAATTTTGTGACTTATGCTATTAAATAATGTGAAAATTATTAATATATAAGAAGCTTGATGAGGCTTGTAACCTGCTCTCAAGCCAATTGCTATGCTCGGGCTTGGGTCACTCCAGAGCTCAAAAGATTAATCGATCTTTTAGTAGCCCCTGTCTAGCATGCGTACATTCCAAATTACATATGAGAATTTACATCTACGACACTAAAGTTGATATGATTTATATGCTTTTTCAATTTGAGTTTCTTTCACCTTCCTTGTAACTTCAGATAATTATTTTCTTTCCATTATTTGGCATTTTTCTCCACCTCTTTGGATAAGTAGGTTTGCTCTGTCTATGAAAATAATCACAGGTGATGAAGAAAACTCATTATTATATAGTCGACACAAGTGTTATAACACCTGGTGCTGCTGTTTCGGACCTTCAGTTTAACATCATAGAGGAGAAGCCATTTGTCGTACACGATATGACGGTCAGATACATATATATTCTATCTCTATAATTTCGCTAGTTTCAACTTTCAAGTTACTTTGATTATCTGTGAGATATGCTATAAATTTGATTTGTTTGATATTGCGGGGTGCCTTAAAGGTTTCTAGCATTGTTCACTTCATTGATCATACTATCTATTACTTATCCACTCGTCTCTATAATGAAATATCATTTTTTTTCCCGGCTCAGCGCTGACTCTCTTTTTCTCATTTGCACGATGCTTCAGTTCACTCCTCTACCAGTATGGCATGGTCGAAGCTATCGCTCCCTTGGATTTCGCTTTGGTAATGTCTGTTACATTAGGTAAAAAACCTTCATTTCATGGCTCCTTCGATGAACTCTGACCTGCTCTTCAGCTTTTAACTCTCTTTATTAACAATTCTTTGCAGTGACGTTAGTGAAATACCCGATGAAACTTATCCCCTTCTAGAGGACTGCGATATTTTGATCATGGTGCCCTTCTCTTTCTTTTTTTCTTAGTTCTTATTCCTTAACATCGAAAACTGTTGGAGCTGTAAAACTGATGCAGAAATTGGTTCTATAGGACGCTCTAAGGCCAGACAGGTCCTCTTCAACACATTTTGGGCTCCCCAGGGTAAGTTGTATATATGTATTAGTCAATGTACTCTCATTCCTTGATCGAAGGAGACGCTAAATAGAAAAAGGACTATTTTGTAGTAGACGTATCGAGTACATTCCTCGATTGATTTAAGATCCATAAGAATTCTTTTGTTTTCCATCAGGCCTTAGATGAAGTGCGAAAAATCCGACCAAAGCGGACGCTCTTCACAGGTATGCTGATGATGCCTATTCGAACTGACTTTGAATGTTAATTTCTCCGTTCTTTTTCTTATTTATGATGAGAAATTCTTGACCCATATTATGGTATTCTTGCATTCTTCCAATATGGTGAAGGTATGATGCATTTGATGGATCACGACATCGTAAACGAAGATCTTAAGAAACTGATGGAAACAGAGGGGCTCAACATACAACTCAGCTACGATGGGCTTCGTCTCCCTGTAACCCTCTGAGTCTTTATCTGCTACTATAAATGCCAAGAAGTTGCATATTTGCCAATTGTTTAACATTCGTTTTGGTTGGGCAAACTAAGATCTAATTTGTATGCATTTCCATTCTCTGTCCCAACAGATACCGTGAAAAGGAAAATTTCCTCCATGAGAAATAATCGATACAAATGCTATGATGTGTTTTATAATTGCACATGATTTTACCGTTCGCATAGTATTCGAGTAGCTGGCTTGTAAACCATAGTCGGTACTATACCCGGAAAATGAACATACCTAAGAAGAGTGACTTGATATGTATTACGACTTTGGCTTGAGCATATTTGTCAGGAGAGGTCGGTTTTGGTTTCATAGAGACCAACTTTAATTTCAATTTCGATTTGATTCAATGCTTCTTTACAAAGTACCACTTCTCGGGACAATTCACGAACTTTTTTATTCACGAACATGCAGTATAAGCTTTGTTCATGATCCTATTTTTGTTTATTTTAGGATTTATTGCATCATATAGCTTAACGTTGATATATATTTTTAGATCTTTCTCAACGTCGTTTTTTTACCTGAGGTGAGTTTAGATTTGCTCCCTAACCTTCAAACCAACATTTTTGGAAGATTTTTCTTTTACAAGACATTTTTCTTTTACAAAAGCAATAATAATAACGAGACACTTTTTTACTTGCCAAATATATAATTAGTGATACTAGGATATCATATGAAATTATTTTCTAGATAACAAGGAATATTTGGAAGATTATAACATAATAATTATTAGAGATAAGACGTGTGAGGAAATCAGAGTGTATATATATATATATAAGATAAATAAATAACACGCGAGAAATAATTTCCATGGAATTTTGTTACCGATTTGGAATATCGACTCTATTTCGCTTTTTAATACATCGTACGTCGGTCGGTATGGATAAATATTTACTGAAGTTAATGATATTTCATGGGCCTCGTCATAATATTCTCCTTCCCATCTTCAGCATTTTCAAGGCCCAGCCCATTTCAGCCCATTTACCTCTTTGTATTGTATTCATCTCCCTCGGCTGCTTCCGCTATGGTATAATTATATATAACCCTTTCCATTTTCATTGCTTCCCCTGAATCTCTTCTTCCTCCTCACCCTCTCCGGTCGTTCTGGGCGACCTCCGATAATCCTCGACTGCAAGTTCTGCCGCTTACTGCCCAACCGAAGTGAAAGAGGTGACAATTTCATTCTAGGGTTTTGCATGACTGTTGATTATTCTGGGGTTGATTCGTTTGCGAATAATTGTTCCTCCGATGGGATGCTTCGGAGGAAAGTTTCGATCTTTAGTTGTGAGGAAGCTGCTGTTACTGATAATTTCTAGATAGATGGATAGGTATAGGCTCAGCTCAAGGTATTGTGAGGAAGTCTCGAATCTCAAACTGCCCCCAATTTGTCTCCGAGCTTGTCTCTAAAAAATGGATGTGTTGTCGAGGACAGATGGGGGCGACGTTTTACTCGAGCCGAAGTTTGTTAAGATATATGACATGGTGTGTGTATAGGTCGAGATAGATAGACTCTGATTTGTGATTGATGGATACAGCAGTTTGTGAGAAGTTACTCCTTTCTGTTGTTGTCTGTTCAATAAACGGGTCGGATTAACGATAGTTTTGCTGACTGCTATTGGAAGAAGAGAGTTGCTTCTTCATTTTTTTTTTCCACGTATTATAAGTTGGCTAAGTCTTTTTCTTTGTTTATTCAAATAGGCAGTAATAAGATCAAACTCGAAGAACAGAATCCATATTTGGTTAATTCTCAAGTGGATTTCAGAAGACTGGGGGATTGATGGATATGTCTCAGAACACCCCAGCAGGGACCGGGGGGAATGGAGGAAATGGGATATTAAATCCACAGACCAATGATGTAGGAGGAGCTGGATCAGATGATCTGAAGCAAAACCTGAACCAAGTCATCAACTCAATCCAGAAAACTCTCGGCCTCCTTCACCAGCTCTATCTCACCGTCTCTTCCTACAATGCTGCCCTTCAACTCCCTCTCCTCCAGCGCATGTATCCTTTCTGAAAGCTTATTCTCCTCATCAATTTGGACTTGCAATTGATGATTTACCCTTTACATTGGGGTCTGTGCTTGACTGAGTAGATTGGGTCTTTATCTTTTCCAGAAATTCTCTGGTCATGGAGCTTGATAACATGGTCAAATTATCAGAGAAGTGCAATATTCAGGTCCCAATGGAAGTCCTCAAGTGAGTGATATTTTTCCCTCATGTTGATCGGTCAGTTTTGAACCAACTTTATTTTAGTTTCCTCTTTATGATATAATTGCTTGCGACTATACAGTTTGATTGATGAGGGTAAGAACCCGGATGAGTTCACAAGAGATGTTTTGAACAGTTGCATAGCTAAAAATCAGATCATGAAGGGAAAGACTGATGCCTTCAAGGTAAAGCTGGATGCCACGATTAATGCTCTTATCAGTATTTCTTTTTGTTTATTCTGATCTTTTTTACCTTCTAATTTGTGCTCCTTGCAGGGTTTGCGTAAACATCTTCTGGAAGAACTTGAGCAGGCATTTCCCGGTGAAGTTGAATCTTTCAGAGAGATCAGAGCAGCTTCCGCTGCCGTAAGTTCTGCTCTTAGTGGTTGAACATGACAGAATCTATACCCAACCTTAAGTGTAGTTCCTATTTTGTATTTCACTGTGTGACTTAGCTTATGCTTTTTGGTGATACGCAATCCTATTTCGTAAAAACAAATCTCTACTGGCACAGATACAGCTTGCATTGTTTGAGAATAGCATGATACAAGTTGAATACTTATCCAATTTAGGTTAAGATCATTAGCATATTCCTTTAGATTACTCTTGCCCGATTCATTCGTTGCCCTTTAGAAACCATCTGTCTCTAGTGGGAAACAGATTTCCATACTATCTCTATCAGTATATGATGGTCAAGCATTGATCCTCGTTCACTACAATATGGTTGTAGTTGCCAAATGAGTCATTTAAATTCTCATTACGACCTCTATGATGCAGGACTCGAAACGACTGGTGCAGGCCCAAAATATTTTACCGAATGGGGATGTGAAGGTCAAAACTGAGCTGTAGACTTGCTCCACAACGAGCCTGATTCTTCTGCTCCTTTATGTTCGCCCCTTGTGGTATCTGCAGCACCATCTTTGCCCGTCTGTATTATAGAGATGAAGCTATTCTCATTCTGTATGTTATATTTTAGAGAACATGCGAGGTTCCCAAGAACTCCAGATCTTGAAGATTGTCGTCTTAATTGTAAATTTTCATCTCATTGTAGCTAAAAGTTTCTGTTAGAGCAATGTTATCAATAAATCTCAAGTTCCTGACACATCTTATCGAAATCGAGGTACATAAGTCGAGTGCCATATGTAGACGTATGTGAGAAATCGAGGTACGCGAGTCGATCGTGCCATATGTTTATGTTTGTGATTCCTAACCTGTGAGTGTTATTAGTGTGTGGTCATCGTCAAATTAACTGTGATCTTGGACGAAACATGATTGCAGCTTTTGAAGCTTTCACTTCAGTTCCCTCATAAATGTAATGCAAACAATTCAATGGCTCGATCTACATATGACAAAATTATATATCATTGTAATGTTAAGAATTCCTCTTTTTTTCTTGTGGCTGGCCAAAAAAATAACAATAACTTTCTTTTTAGTGTTTTACTTTAATTAATTTTCTAATAAATTGTTCTTCCTGAGGCTGAAAGTCAATGCGGAAATTCATGTTTTGACAGGGCTATACCCTACTTTTCGTTGTAGTAATGCTTTTCCGCCCTTTTTTCTAAATGTAAACAAAAGTTTGTCGCCAGAAAAGCAATCTTTCATTGACACTTTATTTGTATATCTTCAGCAATATATATATATATATATTTGTTTATATTATATATACACACACACACACAAAGCTAAGAACAGGTTTTTGTGCTTTTTGCGACTGGCATTGCCTTTGAAAAGAAGCATTTTCCCGAGGCAGAGTAATTAAAGAGGAAGGACTTCATGCCCCTTTATCACAATGTACGTATGAGCTAATTTATATATATATATATATATATACACGCATATACATGTATTTATTTGTTTAGAAAATACATAATATGTACCACATGTCGAATTCTTTTATTTCAATGAAATGAAAATGATGTCAATGCCTTCAAAATTTTGACGGTCGATAAATATATGAAAACATCGAATTAAAGAGAAGATTCAGACATACATACATTGATTCATTCAATAAGTTTTGTTCGATTTATAGAGTGATGATATTCCAATTAACGTGAAGTAATAATCGAGTATTGTTGAGAGTCACAAACTGGAGTCCTGCACCGTTCCTCATCTTTGGTCAACTTATGAGGAGATTGTCCTTACCAATCTAATTATGAGTGATTATCTGAGTGATTAACACAAAGTCCCTAGTTTCATCTAATTTGAAATTCAGTAGGATCACCCAGTAAACTTCTCTCCAATTCGCATTCTAATAAGATCCAACATCTAGATTATAATGTCCATATATACATATACATATATATATATATAGATCATCCCTTCCATACCATCAAACCCAATGAATTGCACAAACTCAGATCATATTACTCTCGCACGTGCTAGATTATCCTGCAAAAATTATAAACTCTCCATTAGCATTTTAGCAGGTTAATTGCACAAAACATCAAGAACTTGGCTTGTTTTTAGCACAAACTATGTTTTATCACAAAAATGCATCAACTTTTATTCTCTTCCCAAATGTTGCAACCGTCAGTCTTTCTATTTATTTTCCTAACTTGGCAAACGGATTGCTAACACAACATCAAAAATTTTAAAGACTAATATAAAACGAATAAAATTTAAAAATGAAAAAAAAGAGTAAAATTACAAAAAAACAAATCAGTAAACCTAAAAAAAGTTAAAAAATTTAGAATAATAACGTGAAAACATATTATAATATACAAAATTCACAAAAATTGAGAAAATACAAAAAAATAAGAAAAATAAATTTCAAGGATAAAATGAAAAAGTAAAATAATTGAACATAGAGTAAGCAATCTGACAGGTAAAGAGGGGTGTATAATGATTGGGTATAATCCTCTTGAAATTTCTAAAGGTTATTAGTTATACATATAAAATGTTCAAGTTAAAATATGGCTCTAAATTTTGAGGCAAACTTTTGAACTTTAATTTTCCCTTGTTTATATTTTTCTTTCTACCAACCCACTTTTCCCGAATCACTCATTAATGCCGTAATTTCTCTCAATTACATCCAAACCATTTCGATTTAGTCAACTTTTAAGTGCAAATATTTTTTTATTTTCTGTTTAGTTGTAAAATTGGATATCATTAAACCATGAAAATTTGAAGAAAGAAAAACAATTCATTATATTTTAGTGTTCTTTATTACATAGTGGTAATTCTAAGATTGATGGTTTAAATTGACATGCTCTATCACATAAAAAACTTGATTCTTTTCCAAGATACATACAATGTCTACAGAATAACCTTAACCTTTGCACGGCAAGGGAAGGGCATTTCGGGAAAGGCAAGGTTCGTTCGGGTCCTTTCTCGGGCTTCTTTGTTAGTCTATCCCCTTTCTCGCCTTGTTGCTCCATAATGACCGCTCGACTTCTACTCGTACGGATTTCTTTCTCTTTATTGAGGAGGAGTTTTTTCTAATGATCGAACGTTTGAATCCATCTCCAGAACGAGAAGGTTTGAAACGAGAAGGGCTGTTGTAAGTCTACGGTTTAGAGCATTACCAAGATAGCTAGTTAGCTCCTAGTAGCTCTTAGTAGATAGCCGGGCTTGTTACTTCCCAACACCTTTGGCTGAATAACGTACCGGTACCCTTGGCAGAACAACAAATTTCAACATTCAAATTAATAAAATCTTACCTCAGATTTACGATGTCTCAGGAATGATTAAACAAATTAGTTTATTATCAATTGAAAAAGAAACTTGAAGACAAAATTAATTATCGAGATTTGTTAGCAATTTTGCTCCTTAAAAAGTTAAAAGAATAACTTTAACATCATAAATAAATAAAAGACCGCAACTTTAGGCCTCATTTTTCATTGGAACGCCCCCAGAGTCGGAGGTTATTTTTTATTTTATGTTTTTTTATAAAATTGGCCACAGATTTAGCTGGGCAAGTAAATTATTTCTTTAAAAATAAAATTTGAGTATGGGAAATTTTGTAGCGGTTATAATATGAATAATTTCCTTAAATAATAGTATAAAAATATACACACCCAAAGTTATGCTCAGATATTGCAACGTATTGTGTAGGAGACATGATTGAAGCTGGTTTGAGAAGATCAATATGTCGGGGTACGTATGTCTGGGTATGAAATTTGTAAAACCCAAAAAAGAGTAGCCCACGGAGACTTTGGTGCTATTTCCTACGTTGTCTAGTTTGCTAAGAATCTTCTCTCTCTCTCTGTTTTTTTTTTAATATTGAAATAAAAATTAGGTTTGCAATCAAAGCTTACATTGGGTTGGACGAAAAGCATGCTCAAAAGGTTGTTCGCCTTTACCACTTTTCAACCACTCTCCTCATATAATTTTCTTTTTTTCTAGTCATCGGAAGAAGAGATATATAATTTAATTAATTAATGGTTTATTAATAAATTGGTCTTGAGAATAAAACATTGAATAACTGATTTCATCGCTTAGCAAAAGTAAATGATTTCATCGTCTCTCAGTTGATGATAAACAACGTAAGAGTGCGTGTCCTTAGCTGCTCCGATTTGTCTTTTTGGCTTTTATTCAGTTTGGCTCTCACCTTGACTGATTTTGAATTTGTGTCTTGCATGTATTGTCTAAAGAATATATGCGAACCTTGATTTGAAATTTCTCGAAAAATTTTGGCCCTTGATATTGAATTGCGTGTTTATCAGTAGAAATTTAATCTTCCCGAATTCCTGAATAACTCTTTGTCATGTTTGGGTAAAGCTAAAGTAATCAAGGACAAGTTTTTTTTTTTTAATGAATATCAAGTATAAGAGTTAGTAATTGAAAATTCACGATTGTAGTATACTTTCTATAATAACAATAATCTGATAAGCAAGTTAAACCTACCAATTCCTGCAATGATAGTGCATTCAATATTTCAGAAATACTAACAAGAATACTCTGTAACTTTGCACATATTAATTTGTCGGAGTTGTCTTGAGCTTATTTTGATCCTTGCTTGATTTTATCAAGGTTTTTCTGGTTAGTCTGGCGACAATTATAAGAGGCACGTAATAATAATAAGCTTCAAGTAAAAAAATAATAAATAAATAAAATACATCATACCATGCAAAGAACTATTATTATTTTTTCTTTGATTTATAGCTTTTTTACAAATTTTACTTTTGTTTAAATTTTTTTATTAGGACGAATTGAAGTTTTCAAGATTATAACAAAAATACAATTCTTGATTTGAAATGCTTTGTACCCTATGCTCAAAGAAAAATTAAGGTCCTTGTAATTGTGTCTTTTTCTTTAACAGAATTGTGGGATAAATTGGTCTCAGAATAAGGGAATGGAACAGCTAAGGTTACTTTATTTTTCCAACAATTACACTTCACGGGACTAGTAATTGTTTAATTAATACCTTTGAGCTACACAAAATGATTTTAAAATGTCTAACTCGCTCACGAGATGATTATTTAGAAAGTATAATATATACTTCCTGTACTTTTCATTGAAGAGCAAACTCTTTTACGGAGCTAACCTAATCAGTATGTAACCAATTCACGTCTTAATTTGCAGATGACATTATAATTAATACTTATGTGTTAAACAAAAATAATATAAAAAATGAAAATCATGTGATAGATTATTCAAAACATAAATAATTAAATATGCTTATAGACGTATAAAGACAATCGACTTTAAGCAAAAATTAAATTATTTTTTTCCGTCTATCTACAAAATTTTATAGATTCTCAAATTACCATTAAATTCTACGCAAAATTAGTGCCAAATTACAAATTCATTTTTTTTATTCTTGATATGCTGATTTCTCCAATATTATACTGTAAAAGAAAAATACTTATTTGATGACAATTGTCTTATACTATCGTTTAAATATAAGTATATAAGCTTAAAATGTTTTGATAATAAAAGAAAGAAAATTTTGCTTGCAATAATGACTTGTTCCTCATATTTTATGCAGCTCATTTCTTTTCCATAGAAAAGTTTCATGGCCTTAATATGTAGAGTAATATAATTCTACGAAAATAGAATTGAAACCATTAACTTTTCTCTCCTCTAGAAAATTTATTCATAAACTTATTCATATCCTTCTTTTTTTTTTTGTATATGTTGTATATTTACAAATTTTATTGTTTAATTGTATTGCAAAGTGTATATGTCAGGTAGCTAGGGTTTACTAGATGGGGACAGTGCCGTTAATGTTATGCATTGTGGGGAAACGGGAAAAAGAACAGAAAACAAGGTGCAAGAAAAAAGCTCAGCTAGCCGGTCGTCGTCTCTGTGTTAATAAGACAGCAAAGAAAGTTAGGTCAACCTCCATTAATAAAGATGCTTGGGAGGGAGGAATAAGAAATTTCATGACATAACAGAAAGGAGAACAATTGATTTCAAAGCAAAAGTAGATGTACAATTATGCTAAAATCATTAATTCTTGATTTGATTGTGCTGAGCAATCAGAAACAACACGGGTCGACTGGTACGGTTTTTGGAAATTATATGATTTGTATGATCTGCACAGCAGATTTATGTTTACAAAATTTTGAAGTATGTATATATTGTATTAATTTTTCAATTATAAAAGAGGCGCATGAATTTAGTATAATAAAAATAAAAATCATAATAAAGAAACACGAATAGTCCCATCACGAAAATCAAATCGGTAATCTGTTGGTTGACAAAGATAAAAAGCCAAACATATTTCACTAGGTCTTTTTTTTGTTCTTTGAAAACCTACACAAAGTTTAAAAGTTTGTGAAGGTTTTAAACTTGTCTCAAAACTAATCCCATAATAATTCAACTGTTCATGGGTAAGCATAACACATTATCAGTTTTATTTTGCATTTCATTTATAAATTTTTAAGAAAATTTAATAAATAAAAGGCCGGAGAGAGCCGACCACTAGCTAGTCGGGTGACTATGAGGGTCGCCTACAGACCCATCGTCATCTAGCAGCCTCGCAGGGGCCACAAAGGCATGGTTTGCCGCTACTTTCTCCTCCTTCCTCAAAAATCTATGGCAGAGGAGAGGAAGGACGTGGAGGTGATTATCTAATGGCCTTGAGTCCTTCGGAACCCATCGTTGACCAAGAGATGGCCGAGGTTCCATCGCCTGTGATTTTCTTCCCTTATTTGTTGTTTTTCAATTTTTTCGCTAAGAACTTGAACTATATCTAGTTTATCGGTTGAAATGAAATTACAGTTGCTCGGGAAGCCCTGGACAACATGACAAACATGTCATCCATATAAATAGTGGACTTGCTTTTCACTAGATCTTGGAGTCTTGTATTTTGGCAAAACATTTCGAAATTGAAAATTGTCTATATATGTTTGGAAAAATAGGGAGTCCTTTTGTATTTCTTTTTGTAATTTGCCTGGCTGTACATAGAGATTTGTTTCCTTTTGCAGATGATGGAGGATTCACATGTTGGAATCTATATTGCTAGTATTTACATGTTCACCAAAAAAAAAAAAAAGAAAGAAAAGCAGAGACTCGATCCATTAAAAGGTTAATAATAAGCCAATTTCATAAGTGATTTTTTAGCAGGTTAATATTCTTCAATTAATGGAGGTTGTGGATAAATAGTGGTGCGAACTTAGATTTTTAATGGAGTCATAATAAATTGTAAACTAAATGCCCTCTCCTTAGTTTTGTCATATGTTGCTTGATCAAAAAGAGTAAGGAGATAAAACTCCTAATGCAATTGATCAATCGATCATAGTTTATGGTAAGTTTTAATCTGCCCATCGTATCAAGTCTGATTACTTAATATAGCGCATTTAAATACGTTACCAGTAATTGGTGCAATCTTAATTTATCTACGTTATTTCTGGAATAAAAATTTCAATGTATTTTTATCATCAAACAATTCATGTGGCTCTCAGCTATGATTGACCGGGGAAAGTTACAACCCGAAGTCTTCATAAGAGCAAGTCCAGTGTAGGCACCCATGTGAGTGCCATTTGGAGCCCACATGGCTCCACGTAGGCATCACATCATTCGAAGAGGCACGCCTTACTCCAATGGAGGCACCCGTTGAGGGCCCTACACTTTTCTACATATAAAAAACATAAAATGAAAAAATGAAAAAAGTCAGTGTATCGCCAACTGTCAACCACGTGGCAGAAGCAACGAGCACCACGCATGGCTCTTTTGCCTTAAAAAAAAAAAGCAACTAACAGCAGCAGGCCGCGTGGTCCTCCCCCATTGGGTGGGTACTCAGGTCAAGGAGTGCTTGCGTAGAGGCACCGTGCCCTACCCCGATTGCCTTCTCCAGCGGATGGGAGTGCTGGAGTGGGTGCCATGGCAGTGCCACGTGTGCAAGGCACTCGGATCAGTATTGCCATTGGACTTGTTCTAAAGATCTCTTTATTAATTATCGTGTCGATCCATGTCAAAAGCCATCGGTTGATTTTAAACACGACCAAACGGCACATGGGGTGACAACCGATCACTAGCTAGGGCATCAATTAATCAATTCCCAGATCCTGAAATTTTGCGTCGATCTTAAGATATCCTATCTGACAAACGTAATTATATGTTCATGATTTAAGAGATGAGAGGGCAGAGGGGGACAGTAGATAGTGGGGGCCCAGGGCCCCCTTGGTTGGACATTTTGGAGAGATCAGAGAGGTGAAGACCAAGGGAGTACTTGGTGGGTTGAAAAGTAGGCGATAATTTCTCTTGTCAGTACGCTGACTCTCTCTCTCTCTCTCTCTTCCATATGTATGTGTCTGTGTATGTCTGTCGTCATCTCGAATCCCCCGCGAGCGTAGAAAAAGGAGTGTTATTGCACTGAACGAGGCCAAATTGTGGTTCCCTTTCTCATGTTCTTATTTTACTTATTTCATGTAATTTATAAAAATTATTGAAAACCATTACTACTACTATATTATTAACTATAAGGTGAATTAACTGTCATATGTTCCCCTTAAATAAGATTTATAATTCGAATTTTCTGAATAGAGCGAAGAGATTTACCTCTTAATTGGTCAACCTAAATCGAATTTACATTAATCAGAATATATTGCTCTTTCTAATACCAAGTGATGCACACACATATTATTATTATTATTATTATTATTGATATTTTCATTTTTATCGGTAAAAATTATGTTAAATCCCACCAAATAGAGAAAATTTTCAGCATGCGCCATGATATCCAAAAAAGCTCATTAGGTCCCAACTAATCCGATTCAAACCAGGTCAGCCATTAAGGGATACTACTTTCACAGTGTAGATTTCTTCCGTTCACAACACTTGAACCCGAGATCTTATTTAAGGGGAATAAGTATCGATCTACTTCAACCTATCCTACGTTGGTTAAATAGACCAAATTTAAAGCCCAAAACAATATGAACAAAGGTGCAAAGGAATTGAATGACGAAGTGCTATGGAGTGTAGATTAATTCTAGTCGGCCGGAATTAGCTCAACCAATTTCTTGACCTAATTTGGGTGTCGGTTTCTAAATTTTCACTATTTAACAGTCATCTATATCGTTTTCATTCTTTTGTGGGTCATCTATATTAAAGAAATCACATTGTTATTTACTTACACAGATTCTAATAAAATTAGAGTCTTCCATCATCCTTCTTCCTTATAATTATACGCTGAAAGTACTCTCATTGGTCTTTGCTTTATGTAAATGCCTTGCATATTACATGAGGATCAAATGAAAGTCGCATGTCTCACTTATGGGTATGGCAAGACCCAAACTTGCTCATAAACTATTAAAGTTGCAGGGTTCGCATATATATGACTACTTGTGATTGAGCTGAAGCGCCGCTAAAACTAACAACCCCTAATGAGCTCATTAGTAAATATTACAGAAATGACAACAAACTCAACATGCGGTTGGCTCAGTTGTCCAACCAGTTCCAAGAAGTATCATCAAATTAATACGCTGATCCAAAGTTGGCATGAGAGCAAAGACAAGGGGCGACCCGAGAGAAAGGGAATTAGAGAACTATCGAGACGCCTCTTAAACATCTAGCTAAGAAAATGATGGCGTGATAATTAGGTCATGGTGATCCCCCATTTGATATGGGACATTTAATATTTTTCTTAATTTCCACATAAATATATTTGGAAAAAAAATGAAATAATATTAGAGAGGGAGAGGGAGGGAGCTGAATTCTATAATGCAATGCAAATGCATGGTAGAGAGAGAGAGAGAGAGAGAGAGAGAGAGAGAATGGGGTCAGGTTGGTCTGCTAACTTTTATTGCCTTGTTTGTCCTTTTTCACCCCTCCATCTTTCTCCTCTTCCCCTTTTTATCTCCTCCTTTTCCTCCCTTCTCATTCCCCTCTCACCTCATCTCCTTCCTTTCCCCTCCGAGAAACCCTCCCTTCTCCCCCTCCCCCTCTTCCTAATTGTGTTCATAGCCATGCTCCTGTATGGTTAGTTATAAGGGTTTTGCTTCGCTGGATCTTCCAGGAAAGCAAAGGGAAGCCGTTGTTTTTGAGGGGAATGTTGTCTGGCTCGAGGCCGTTACTCGTTGATCCGTGATTGCACATCGACTGTTGACCGCTTCGGCTTCCACGACTTATATCAATCGAGACCCATGTGCAAATGTTTCACCGGTTTTGAGCTAGCGACGTCGGACCAGGCTTCATTCCCCCCAATTATCGGTTTTCTGTGCACAAATCTCTCAACACCCAGCAACCAATTATTTCTAGGGAAGGTAATAAAACTCAAGCTTTGTAAATTAGTCTTTTTTTTTTTTTTTAAGATTTATGATTTCAATCTTTCAAGCCTGAGTTTCGGATAAATATGAGGAAACTAACGTCGTGTGCATGAGCAGATTGGTGTAATGATGATGGACTTTGACTCTTTGTTCTCTTCTGACTGCTAAAAAGGGCGTTTTCATCATTACCCCCTATATTTCTTAATTTTCGTTTAAATTTATTTCTCTGAAATTTATGGATTGATGAGTTAGTGGGTTGTTTTCTTGTCAGTGCCAACATTTTCGGGGGGGGGGGGGAAGGGGTTTAGTTGATTTTCATAATCATTGCATTGAGTTTCTTCATGATGGCTTCATGGATCTTCCCTGTCTGTTTCTGTCCTGATGCCCCTTCTTTGGCTATTCATCACTAGGGTTTCTAAATTCATATACATGTGTACGTATTTGATCACTCATATATATCCCAGAAATTAGCTTTGCACATGAAAATTTGTTACTCTTTTTTCCGATCTACATTATTGAAACAATTTGATGATCTAGGTCGTCAGTTTATGCTCTATATGCATCTCAAACTGGAGACTTTGGGCTGAATAATTAGGTTGTTGGATCAATCAAAAAGCAAAGCAAGTTCTGTCCTTGCCACGGAAAATCGAGTGCAACAATTTTACCAGCTAAGGTCTTGAGTGCAAGATCTATGAGTTTTGTTCGTGTTTGTATATGATCGGTCAACAATTTTACCATGTAACAATCATGAAAAACGCTTCCCATATCAATCCTAGCTTTTGTCAAATCTTCGATATTCGGTTTCTCTTCTCTCTTGCCTCATGATCAATCATAACTTGTGTATATGCATGACAAGATAAATTTGGGAAAAGGGTTATTCCCTTCTCTCATCCCCCTTTCAGCTTTATAGCTTTGTTCCATTCACAACCTTTCGATTGTAGTGCAGTATATATGATGATGATGATGATGATCGCACAGCATCATAAGACTTTTTCAGAACATCTCTGTCTGGCTTTAGGAGAAGCTTGTGCTTCACTCTCTTCGGTGTATGGAGAAGAGAATATCAGAGGTGAAGGTGTGCACAAGAAGCAACCTAGCCAGCTCTTCGAACTAATCCTCTCAAGGTTTTAACTATGCATTAAGGATCAAAAAATATACGTACATTGTTCATTGTTGAATGAATTATCATCGAACGAAGACACTGATAATTTACATCGGTAGAGGAGTACCGAAAGCTAGGTAAAAAATAAGAAGAAGAGGCAGATGATGAACAGAGGAAGAGGGAGAGACAGAAAGAGTGATGTGAAAGATGGGACCTGTGATTTCCCTAGACATTGTGGTCTTGTCTTGTACATGAAGATGTTGGTGAGCTGTGCTGTTGTTTTGATATTTTACCCCAATGTTGCAAATTCAGGATTGTTCTACCTCACCCACAGTATAAGATCCACTTCAATGCATACATGAACTTGGAAACATGGATGACATATGCATATGTATAGACGGAAGAAAAGCAGTTTCGAAGATCATATCAAAACGAAACCAAGATTTTCTCAATTTAGGAGGGCGTCGATGAGACGCTCGTTGCTCTCAAAACATGACACCCTCTTACCAGTCTGATGAGTTGTTTCCGAGCTGCAAACGCAAACGAGTCAATATTAACCCCACCAAGTATCATGTCAAGCTTCGAATTCAAGGTCCTTCCTTTTGTTTTGTTGGATAATTTTGAATCGTTGGATATGTGGGATGGATATGTATACTGGTATAATATATTCTGGCATCGATTTCTGGAGCCCTAATTGAAATGGAATGAACACTGAATTCACTTTAAATAGGGATTCTATTGACTGAGTTACCCTCTGGGCTGTGTTTTTTGGATTTTACCATAATACAGTTGAGTCAACATCAAAGCATTTACGCCCTATGAATGCTCCCATTCCCCCCCTTCACTCATGCTGACTACATGATTAAATATTGATTGGGATGTATCCTTCTTACTCTTCTCTCTTTGATGTTATCGAGGTACTCAGTTTTTATCGTCTATAATTTTTATGAAATAGTGACGCCCCTCGCTGCCCACCCGGCATATATTCATCTTTATATTACTAGAGTTTTTGCAGACCATTATTCTGTTAAGATTTGAATTTAAAATCTTACGCTTTTTAAAATCTTTAGCCGTAAATTGATGGACGGTACATCTAAGTTTATATAATTCATGAAGCCTTGTGTAATTTGGTGAAGAAGCTCATTAGCCTCCTACATTATTTGAAATGAAGTAAATTTAAGCAAATCTTAGAGTATACAAGGCCCTGAGTCGCATAGCCAATTTGTCTCAATATTATACGAAACCGATGAAATCATGATGTTTGTTTTCAAATCTCAGCCTCTTATAGCATGTATAATGTACACAGACATCAGCAGTCAGACCTTTCCGTCGGGCCTTCCTACTACTTGTATTCTCTATTTACCACTGGAGTATGCAGGGCATAAAGTTATATTTTATATATACCTAGCTACGGTTAAACGTCATCAGGTTTCAGGATTCATCAAATGAGGCACTCCAGCACTATACAAAGGCTAGCGATCTCCCAGATCGAAAAGGAGCCGATGATCTAGGTATATCATTAAATATTAATTATTAGTTCCAATTATGGGGATTGAAAAAATTGCAAGACTTTGTTAAATATCCAAAAACAGTGACATGTGTTATTGTCATTGACGAATCAATTCTTCGCTTATTTAGCTTTGAGAAAACAGAAAGGAAGAAAAGTCAAGCTCTTAAAGATTTGCTCTGACTCATCATCATCGATCAGGTCCAACAAAGTCGGCATACGTGCTTTTCTCGTCATTTCCCAACGTCTTTTGTTTTTTTTAATTGGCCATATGGACGACAATAGGAGCTTCCCTACTAAGAACATCAAGTGATTGTGTTCATGAACAGAGCAATTTAATCATTTTATCTTGTCATTGCATGTCTAGGACAATAATTTAATTAGGTATTTACGTGCCGACACTCCAAGGACTTGATTTCAACAGCCTATATCCGGCGAAGCACGTGAGGAATGACAGCAGTTTCGCAATACTTCTGTCGTTTTTCTTTCACTCTTCCCTTAATCACTGATTCTTTGATTAGAAGGAAATGGAGGGATAAGTGATACGTGAATGACAATATTCAGGGAAACCAAAAAAAAAAAAAGAGAGAGAAGTTAATTGAATGGTGTGATTAATTAAAAAAGGGGCAGGGCAGGGTCGAGCAAGGAGTCCCTTTCGCTATGGATTGTATTTCAAGGCCGGGCTTCAATTACGCATATATGAAAAGGGTAGCCCGGCCTTGACCTCACTACGCCGTGGCCGGCCCGTCACTATTCTCTGAGCTGCTTTCTTCTGGAGGCCCAACTTTTAGCAATCTACATGTACAGTGATCAGTATCCATACCAGGGTACAATCAAACCCACGCGATGCCGCGGACGAAAACATTTTTCATTAATTTTTTTATTTATCATAATAATTTATTAATAACCAATTAATATAAAGTATGACCGAACCTAATGATAGAACTAAATTTATGTGCAAAAATAATGAACTCTCTACTGATAATAAGTTATCTAAATTTTTCAAAGTATCTAATTAGATAACCATGATTGCAATATAATACATAATTTTGAAGTTGCCCACTAACTTCAAGTGAATGAATTTTACTTGCCGTTCGGATTCAAAATTCGTTAAAAGTATCTAGTGATCACAATCAAGTCAATGCCCAAGTGAAAATTAGTTTCGATGATTAGCGGGTTGACGTAACCTTACATTTCACTAAAAAGATAAAGACGTTTGTGACGCTACGAATAAAAAAAAAGACTTCAATTGATGATAAATTAATTGAAATAGGTTTTATTCAATGTCAGTTAATTTTTAAGTGATACGGTACTTATTCCTTTTAATCAATAATGTCTCACGTGCAAGTCTTTGATCGATGGAAATCACAATTATAGGTCGATATCGCTTGAATTTGGATTAATCGGACCCATTCAACTTTCAAATGGTAGGCGTTGTGCATGGAAAAAAAGTAAAATTAAATTAGAAAGTTAAAAATAATATTTTTTTTAAGAAAGAATAAAACACATTTGTGATACTGTGAATAAAATAGGACTTAAATTGGCAATAAATTAATTGAAATAGACATTTTACAACATGGGTTAGTTTTTCAATGATTTTGGTACTTGTTTCCCTTAAGGAATGTAAGGTGCGAGTCTTGTGATTAAAGAAAATCCACAATAATAGGTCAATATAACTCGAATTTAGAATAATCAGACCCGTTCAACTTTTGGATGGCAGGTGGTATAAACAGGGAAAAATAGTATACTTAAATTAAATAAAAAATTTAAATTAATAAAATTTGAAAAAAAGAAGGGAGGATGGGTGAGAGTAGGAAAATCCATCCTATTTGCCACCCCCTTCATATGGAGCATGTTAGTTTTTAAATAATTTGATGCTTATTCTCTTTTGTTAATGTCTCAATTGCGAGTTTTATGATAGAAGAAAATTCACGATTGTAGACCAATATCGCTCAAATTTAGATTAATCGGATCCGTTTGACTTTCGAATGGTAGATGGCAGACACCAAAAAACTATTACACTTAAAAATTTAAAATTAATTTTTTTAAAAAAGAAGGATGGGGATGAGAGTGGAAAAATCCACTATACTCTCCTTCCTTCACATGGACCAAGTTTATATGTTTTATAAATAAATCAATACTAAGATGCAACGCCGCGCAGTACAGCGGGTTGGAAAAAATTATCATCAATTTTTAATTTATGATAGTAGTTTGTATAATAATTAATATAAAATATAATCGAAATTAATGATAAAAGTAAATATGTGTAAAAATTATAAAGTATCGATTGATAGGAAATGATTCGGATTTTTTGAAAGATTATATTGATTAATATTTCATATGATATAAAAGCTAACATGTGTCGCTAATTTTAAGTTTGAGTTTTCTATATTTTAAACTAAAAATATCATGAAGCAATATCTTTACTTGGCTCGTTAATTCTAAATGGACGAATTTTACATGCAGTAGAGTTTATAAATTCATTAAAATGATCTCATGGAACAACCTCGGCAACGTCCAAGCAAGAATTAGTTTTAGTCAACATGCTACCGTAACCTTGCTTTTCCTAGGAAAATAAGGGCATTTCAAGTGACCCATATAAAAAGAGACTATTTATAATTTGTGATAAACTATCTACTAAAAAACTTTGATAAATTGGAATAAACCTTTCATCGATGTGGATGGTTTTAGATGATTCGATAGATATTTTCCTTAAGTAAAGTCTCGAATGCGTATATTGTGATTAGAGAAAATCCACGAACGAGAGAGTGAAATTATCCCTTAGTTTGTCGACTTTCCTCAAACCTAGATTAATTGAACTCGTTGGACTTCCAAATACCATGTGTTCTACACCGAGAAAAAGATATATATGATCAATTAAATTAAAATGAAGAATTGTTTTTAATTAAGGTGGGTCCCTTGGGAGTGTAGAAACCCACCATACTCACCGTAGGAATCCTATGGACGAGTTTTGAATTATAGTATAATATAATATAATACTAGGTTGGAAGCTCGCTTGATGTTAGGGGCACAAAATTTTGTTTAATGTCACATCACGTGCCTTCTCTATAATTTTTATTTAAAAAAGAAAAAAATAAAGTTGGTGAAAGAAATTATACAAAATTAGAAAAGAGAAAACCAAAAATGCTTTAGTAAATTATATAAATAGTCAAGGCATGATAATTTTGAAATTTTTTAGAGGATGTAAGATAAAAAATCAAAAGAAGGGACACAAAAGAAAAAGCAGATGCAAACATGTTTTTCGCTTGAAATCAAGAAGTTATTGATTTGATTTTTCTAATGGAACTTTTCGTATTTCTTTATTTGACTTTTTAATTTTCTTCTTCTTTGTAACTGGAAAAAGGAAGGGACAAAAACAAAATACGATCAAATTTTGTAGAAGAAATCACAAAATTAGAAAGAGAAGGCCAAAATTAAGGGTGGAAAAGGAAATGGCAACGTGTAACACTTTACATTAACATGAAGATATGCAAGAATTTTAGTATATTAAGATAAGAGTTAAATGCACTTAACCCCCGACCTAAAGGTGAGTTAAGGTATACCCCTGACCTTTAAATTTTCGCAAAGTGCCTCCCAATCTTACCGGAAGTAAGCAACATGCCACCTCGATTAAATTCCATCTAAAAGAGGATTCATGCCACTCACTTAAATTAAATTAAAAAGGATAAAATTGTCCCTATATTTCTTAATTACTTGCAAAAAAAAAAGGTAAAACAAAACAAAAGGAACATAAGAGAACAGTGGAACGTATCCATCTTCTAGGCGACCCTATCTCCCTGACCTCCGGTTCAAGCCAATCCCCACGACCCTATTTCGCCTACCAGCTGCGGTGATTTTCCCTGTGCGACTAGATTACGACGCAGAGACCAAACTCTTGCCCTCGCGACTCCATCACCAGCGATTGGCCTCGACCGGACTCCAATATACACTGACCAACCCTACAAGCCCATCTCCCCAAGTACCCACGAGGACCATTTCCCTGCGCCACCAGACTCTGGTTCAGGTGGGTGCCCCATTTCTCTGTTGAATTTGTCCCCTTTTCCCTCTTCGTTCTGCAATTTGATGCAATTGTTACACAATTCAATATCGAATTGTGGTTATAATTGTCCTGCTTGGTTGGGTTGGTGTTGATTTTGCTTATCAATTCCCCAATGATGGGCATCGGGACTACGTTCTTACATTGGTGAATTGAAGTTTAAATTGGTTGTCGGGCAGTCACGGAGTCTTCATAGTGGTGTTGGTGGTTGGGGCAGAGCTGTAGACAATAGGGGATGACGAACAATCATAGGTGCCTAATTTTGCAAAAATCCAATTTTTGATTAATTATTTCCTGTGACAATTTTACCCTCTTCAAATTAATCAGCATGTGACTTGTTTTGGCCAGTATTTTGACCGGAATTTGATCCGGGAGTCACATCGCTTATTTTTGGATTAGGTGAGGGGCACTCTGCCAAAATTCATAGGCAGGGGAGCAAACATAATTTCACCTCATAAGTTGGAAGGTAAAGTGCATTTAATCCTTAAGATAAAGATATATTCACACGTTGAATGCTAATAATTATTGATTGATATTATTATTGTTAGCGAAGTGGAAAACCTTCTCGAGAACGGGATCTCTAGGCAAGGTGCCAATTGCCCCTTTGGAGCTGGAAAAGACAGAAATTACTCTGTACACAAATTGGGGTTCAATAATTTTCATAAAATTAGTTCGTTCCGCTTGATAATCTCAATATTTTTTCTCTTAGATAGATGTATTAGCGTGCCTCTGGCATGAAATCTCTAGGTTGGTCCCGATTCATATCGTATTTGTTAGATAACTTTATGTACCACATAAAACAGTGCAACAGGGACCCAACCAATTTGGCAATGCTAAAGCAAAGGAACCCAAGATTTATACGCCCTTGAATGAGATGGCTCTGTCTTACACATATAATATATGATCAGTTCTGTCTGACAAAGATCTCAGTGACTCTTGTCCTACGGATCATTGCACATACCCTTCCTGCCGACAGCAGCAATTCCTCACTTGCACCGTAGCCGCCGAAGTAGTTGTGGTAATGTCCATCAATCTCCAAGTGCTAGCTTATTATTTATTATGTGAATCAGGAGATTGTACATCAGTCCCCATTTCATCTGACATAAGGTGTACGAGCTAATCTTCAATGTCTGAGAGAACGAACGACCATTTCGGTCTCCGTGCACGCAATCTTCCATCTGTCCTTGTGGTAAGGCCCACTTCCATCAGTTGATTAATTGTAGCGGACGTCTTATCCTTTAATTCCAGCTATCGATCGTGGCTATGAGCGTTTCCAGTGGCTATGAGCCTAATACTATTGACCGATTGTCATATTGGACCTTTTAAACGAAAAGCAATGCACCATAAGTTGGAAATTATAGATTGTAAATTTATTGAATTTTATTAATGGGTCATTTAGTGTAATTCATGAGTACTTGGACGAATTCGGGTTACGAAGTGAATGTTCATTCATTCAATGGATACATTTGAGTGCAAGACAAGTAATGTATATGGAAGTGTCTACATTAACTAAGTGTTCATGTAAGATCATTAATAATTTATCCATGGGTGATGTTCCATCTAAGAGTTACGTTCAATACGAATGGTTCTGACTCTTCGATAGTGTCCATTGAGTGCATATAAATAGAGACGCTGTAGTGCTCAAATGATCATTAAGAAAATTTCAGAAATCAGAGTGAGAGTTAGGGAATTCCTCGATTTTGCTAGTTGAAGGAATTCATAAAGCTTTGTTGTATCCTGGGATGACCTTTGCTTTAACCCTCTAGCAACTTTGTGTGGGAGCAAATAGTTCTCTTTGGCAAGCGTCATTCGCGCCTCGAATCCTATCGTGTTAACCCCATATCGCTTTCGGATCGATCGTCTCCGCCCATTTCCCCAACACTATATACAGTGCACTAATATAAATATGGCCCCACAATACATACTTTTACATCGGTTTAGATCAGGGCGACTTTAAGGGCCCGTTTGATTTGTTAGATTGATTTTAACTTAATTTTGATTTTGATTTGAATGGGGTATTTTTCAATACTGCGGGCCCCACACTCCCTTGACCGGTCAAAGCAATTTGACTGGTAGCTGCCCTCCTTACTGAAACAACCCGGCATAAATATTTAGGGGTGGGACCCACAATTTTGATTTTGATGAGATAATTTATTTTGTTATAGGTAGAGTTAAAATCAAAATCATAATTTTAAAATCACACTCTAAAATCAAACGCCCCTAAATAGTCTGGGCGCATATTCCATGGACGAACTGTGAGGGATCATCGTTGTAGGACGCAACCCATGTCCTTGTCCTTAGCTGTTAGGGATGATCATGGCCAGGGACTGCGAAAGGGCCAAGCATGTACTATCACAAACACCACGCGACCTGGTTCAGCCATGTCCACGAAACCATTAATTCGAGGGGTTCTGCATCTTATATTTCGAGGAAAAAGAATCTCTTCTCGATGAAGAAATGTATGATTCACTAATAGTTTACCATGAAATGCGTAGTTTTATTATATTAGATCAAGATTCTTACTTATCCGTAGCTCATGGATGCGATAATATATTTATCATATAAGATGACATTTCAGTCGAATCTGATTTGCAGGCGAAGGGGAAACGATTATTTTCTAAGAAATGTTCTTGTCAACTTCATGTGAGGGGAATAAATATCACTGTCATTCCAGAATTCCCATACGCACCTTTGATTAATTTAATTTGTTAATTATGGTAATAATCTAGATTATTATTGGTCTCGCGTTTTGCATATATCGAATAAGAGAAGACATATAATGTTTGAAATGTAAAGACGCGAATAAGAGGGCCGATCATGGGAGATTCTAAGGTAAGGTACGTAGAATTTGTCTATATATGTTGTGATTAAATTTTTTTTGCATGAACCTCACCAAATTGGGTCTCGACTAATCCAATCGAGCCGGGTCGTCCCATTAAAGAGTAAAACTCTCATAGCGTGAATTTTCTTCATTCACAAGACTCGAAATTGAGATCTTGCTTGAGGAGAACAGGCACCGAACCACTTGAACCAACCCACGTTGGTAATTAGTTTTTCTTTAGCGAAATGTGTGTAATGCAGTAGCACACATTTTCCTTTGGTAACCTAAAGGTCTCAGATTCAATTCTCATTGTGGGATTACCAATCTTTATTAGGTTTTTAATTTCATTGTACCAAACTTATGAACCTTTTTTGTAATAAAAAAAATTCTTAAGGTTACGCTATAAGGAATGATGGCTGAAGAATTTCTCCATTATAACAAAATGACAACTCTCTTAATTTTTTCGGTAATAAGAGAGGCACATAAGCTTAGTACAATGAAATAGAACAACTCTCTTAATTTTATTTTATTTTTGTAAATACAACTCTCTTAATTTGAAAAATGATATGATTTCAACATCTCAACTTGAAAGGAAACATCAGCATCCTAATTAATCGGTCGTATGAAAATGTTGGTGGGCATTAATTAATATCAGGATTGAGATGGATGATGACCACATTTTCAATACATAAGTGACCACTCGCTTGTGCTTACGGGGGTTGTGGAAGTCCATTCAATTTCATTAGACATGTTTCAGATAATGCCAATGATACCTAAAAACAATAATTTAAATATCCATGATGACGATTAAAATTATATTGGATGTAACACGAAAATCCTATAATACTCATCAAGGAAGGTTTTAATACTTTGGCCAATGTACTGAGAAAGGTTCATGCTATATCACTACAAAGGGATAGTCTGAGAAGTCATATTCACAAAGGGATAGTCTGAGCAGTCATATTCCCATCAGCATGCGGAGACGGTGATGGAGGGAGGAGGGAAGAGAATGGAGTCGGTGATGGAGCTGAGGGGAAGAGAGGAGAGGAAGTAAAGATGATGAGTATTAAATTTCCATTGGAAATATACGGACTCAGGCCTATATCCACTTAAAAGTTCAAGCTGATAAGTGGTGGTACCTAAACCATATATTAACCCATGGATTTTCCTTTTTTTTTTCCGATGTGGGATTTATCCCATTTTACTCCTCAACACTCGCCCTCACGTGCAATGTGTGGTTTATTTCTGCCTACACGTTGTCAGTCGCCCTTAAATACCCGTCCTCAACAATTGACCTCGAGCCGGGTTCATCTTCCTTGCTCGGGCGAGGGGGGACACTAACACGAGGCGCACTCTTGGCTGCACTCGGACATACTGGGCCTGGCGTGGTGTGAGTCCATGCGCATATACGCGTAGGCATGCGGAAGCATAACTCGCTCTGATACCATATTAAATTTCCATTGGGCTTATACGGGCTCAGGCCCATATCCACTTAAAAGCTCAAGCTGATAAGTGGTGGTACCTAAGTCATATATTAACCCATGAATTTTCCTTTTCTTTTCCGATGTGGGATTTATCCCATTTTACTTCTCAACAATGGGGTTTTTGGTGATAAGTGTATGGCGGAGAGTGAGGGGTCTGAAGATGGCATGAAGAACGGAGAAGGTGTGAAGATGGTGACGGGTAGAGGGGTCGGCTTTGCAGGTGATGGTCATGATGAAGATGATGGAGAAAGGCAAGTGAAGGAGATGGAGGTGAAGATGGCGTGATGGGAGGAGACCGAGGATGAAAGGGCAGAAAGGAGTTGGTAGGTGAGAAGGAAGAGAAGGGAAGGGTGTGTTTATGTCTGCGTGTGTTATCTGTCCCCCCAGGAAGAGACACAGGGAGATAGCAGAAGGACGAGGAAGAAGCAGAAGATGATGAAGATGGTGATGGAGATCGAGTGCTGCTGCTGCTGCTGCTGCTGCAGGGGCCCTTTTTTTTAAAAAAATATTCACTTATATTTTATTCGTTTATGCTCCTAAATTATTGTTTACTGCAAAACTCTCCCAAAACAAGTTGTCACGTTAGCATTTCATTCATTTCTTGAAAGTGGGCATTAATTAATATCAGGAATGAGATGAATGACGACCATTGTTTCGATACATAAGTGACCACTCGTCTGTACTTACGGGAGTTATGGAAGTCCATTCCATTTCATTAGACATGTTTTGAATAATGAAAATGATACCTAAAAGCTATACTTTAAATATCCATAATAACGATTAAAATTATATTCGGATGTAACACCAAAAACTCCTATAATACTCATCAAGGAAGGTTTTAATTCGTTGGCCAATGCACTGAGAAAGGTTCCTTCTATATCACTACAAAGGGATAGTCTGAGAAGTCATATTCGCAGCTCGTACAGTATTTACATGAACCTATATAGCCCGATGAATCAATTTGTGTTTTGATTTGAACGAGAAAATTAAAAGGTATACAATTAATAATCGTATGTCCGTCCATTAGAGAAGGAAGCTTCGCACTGTTCTATACATTTTTCCATCCATAGGAACAAACATTAAGCATAATCAAAGAACATTAATTCAAGGTAGTTGTAAAAGGCAACCGCTGCACCATTTCGAGGGTTATTGATTAGGTTAGATGGACCTAACCATACTTTAATAAAATGTGACCAGCACAGTCTGGAAAAATTTGTAGAAAATTATCATGCGGTACGTTCAATGCGCAATAGATTGTTAATTTCGGTTTTGAGAGAACCAAAATTCTACAAAGGAAAGTGCAGGCTCAATGGAACATCTTATAATTTTATGTAGCCAACATTGCAATTACACGGGAATTATCGAACTCTTATATGATTCCCGACTTTATAGCAAGGAAAATTACATCCAAAGGCGGAGAAGATGGAGTTTGCCAATAATAGAGCATTAACCATTTTCTTATCCAACTTTTCATATATTCTTAACTAATAATTAGGAGGCCTACTTCGGGAAACTACAACAAATTAATCAGGACTCTTGATGACCAATCGATGGTGATTTCTTCCAAATGTCTTCAAGCTCCTTAACAAAAGCCTTCTCCCTCCCAACAACAATGGTGATGTGGTCTTCTTTCTCGATAACCCTAACCCTGGCCCTGCGGATCTTCCGTTGGACGTTGTAGCTGCATTCTACAGGGATCAGCTCATCATACTCTCCATGAAAGATGTTGACATCACACTCCATGCTGTTGTTGACAGTACTGAGATAGCCGTCCATCTTCCCGGCAGTGCCACAGATGATGTTGTGGAGGGTGTGCCATGCCGCGTTATGCGTATGGCAGAAGAACCCTTCGAGCAAGAACATGGGGATGCTGATGTACCAAGAGAATATAGATTGATCAAATGTAAATGTGGTTTCATTAATGATGTATGAAAAATGTGAGTAAGGTAGGAAAAGGTCTCCATCTAATGCATGGCAGTGATAATTACCGAAGAGAGAATTGGTGACGAAAGAAGTCAAAATAGACAAAAATAAAGAAACATGGGACACAAAGTACAACTTAAATGTGCATATCCTAAGAGAATAGGGTACTACGTGCGACAATAATAACCTCAACTCGGAGCTAAGAAGCAAAGGATTTAGTTTTCACTGGTAAGAGTCTTGTGTCTTTTTATTTTTCATTCTCCTATTTCTTTTTTGACTCGTAAGTCTCATTTGTAACTCAAAAAAAAATTGCATATAGAAAAGAAGAAGTTTACATAAATTATTTTTTCCTCGTCCAACGAAACGGCTCCGTCCTAAGTTCTTGTCTCAGCAAGAATTATTGATGACTGGTGACTAAGGGTTGGCTTGATTAGGAAAGGTTGAGTATTAACCAAATACGTAAGTACATAAATGAAAACAATTAATAGAAAGAAGTGGTTGATTCTTGATGATAAATGGGAGACTCTTATTCATTCATTACATTGGAATCTCATTTCTTACATCGGAATCTTATTCATTCAATTACAGTGTGATGTGATAGTTTATGCAATTATAGGGACGTTACAATTTCATGATATTGCTGTAAATTCAATATATGGTATGGGCATGCACCAAACCTCAATAATGGTTTATTTGATTATAACAAATTAAAAATTTATCATGGATATGTCTAGTTTCGTATAGGGTGCTCGTTTTAATAGATCTTGATGATGATAATGATGATGCTATTTAAGTGATGGTATTGCATCACCAGGATATTGAATCATCACGATGCAACGTCTTCTTATAATTAAAAAACCATATGATGTAATATTCCTCATTATATTGGATCCTTCCAAATCCTTAATTGATCTCTCACACTAATCATACCACCACACTATCAAGACAATCATACCACCATAAAGTATTCGAGTGATAGATACATAGCCGTACATCTTTGAATTGTTGATGAAGACCTATAATAAAACTTCGAGAGAAATGGCTATTTAATTAGAGTGACCGTATGAGTTTACTATATCGCTAGTAATATTCCCAAAACACGTCCTCTGATATATAGTAAAGAAAATAGTATAAATTTCTAGAATATAATAAAATTAATATAGCAATCAAAAAGAAAAATACTTCATATAAATTTAACTAAGACATTATTATTTTTCTCCAAAAACTTCTAATGGTGTGATATATAATTTCACATACGTCAATGGGTATTTGTATTTGTGAGCACCGTGCCATTAATTTTTGGAAGATGTCACGTTCCCTTCAAATTTTGGCTGAATTATGTAGGAAGTGATAAATTAACATATATATGCAGCTAATTTTTATTAAATTTATTATTAGATGAGAGTTTGTTGAACGCATCTTGCATGGTTTTGAAAAGTAAACTCTCCGAAAAAAAAAAGAAAAAAAAAAGAGATAATCTAATCAGAAGTCCGGGTGGTGAGTTGAGCTTGACCAATTAAGACCAACACCAACCTTTTAGACTAATCAATATGTGCTTCAGCAGACTGAATAATTGTAATAATTAAAGATCTAGTCTTATTGAACTGAGGTTCTTTTTTATTTTTATTTTTTTGATAATTAACTGAAATCGACAGAGCTACGTACGTGTGAACTCAAAATATATAAAGACTTTCTGATTTTGAATTATTTCATCGTGTTATACTTTTCAGCACAAATTATATTAAAACTACTACTTTTGAATTAATCATTTTCATATCATATTATGATATATATTCCTCCAAAATTGGCAATATTGAGTAGGAGGGGGAGTTGTACCTGTTTATGCCGAGGAGTTTGTGTAGGAATTCCCAAAGCCGGTGGTTCTTGCAGATGAGCAGGCAAACAGTTCGAGAGATGTGCTCATACCAGCTCGCAATCGACGCGCCGAACGCTATGAGCGGCCACACCCGCCGGGGTGCCACCTTCCTCATCACGTATTGCGTTGCCTGCTCCCCTTCTGGTACTGGATAATACGGCTGGCCCCATATACATATTTGTTTTTCAATTGTTTTATTAATAAAAAAGGTAGAAAATTTGAAAGGTAAATAATAATTTTCATTTAAGTATATAAGGGAGGTCCATTTACATGAATAATTATTTTTCGGTTGATTCTATACAGCCCCTGTTGTCACAAAATGCGGGGGACTTGAAAGTGATGTGACGCAGGAGCAAACCATAGGGGTGCGGAATTTCGCATATCATTGATAAGAAATAGGTGATTTAATTCTATGAGAATCCACCGAATTCGAGAAAGAAAGTAGCTGTGAGGACAGACTTTACGAATGCATTGAACATCGTGGCCCACCGATTTAGCCCAACGCACAAGAACCTTCTTTGATCTCTCGTTGATAGTAAACAATTGATCTTGATAAAGATCAGAAGGGCTCGATGGACTGGGTACACGATTGAGCTAGACTGTACTGAGACCATGCAGTGAAAGACAACATTTTTCATGCATTTTTTTTTTTATGAAATCGCAAAGTATTATCACTCTATCAGTGGAGACTAATTCTTTTTCGAATGTCGATATTGATAATATATGACAGTCAAATAAATTCAAATGATTGATCGGTTTGATTACCCTCCTAGTTAATTCGGTCAATTAATTGCTGATGTGATTGGAAGAGTTACTCACCGGCGCGAGCAAAGTGAGGGATTTAACGGACTGTGGGTGCCGGACGGCCAAAGCAACGGCCAGGATGCAGCCCAAGGAGTGGGCCACAATGTGGAAGGACTTGACCTTGTGGGCCTCCACCACTGACTTCTCTATCATCTCCACATGCTCCCTCAGGGTGTACAGCGAGTCCGTTGGCCTCGGGCTCCTCCCGAACCCGAGCAGATCCACCGCGAAGAACCGTCGGCTCGACTTGGCTGACTCCGACAGGTTAGGATACACGGTCTCTGACCAGAATGTGGACGAAGAAATGAACCCGTGGATGAAGAGCACATCTTCCTTCGTGTAACCTGAGATCGCAGCATCGAGTCAATTGTCAATTTGTCGCGTATCATATGGTACATGTTAGTGAGCATGCACTTTGCAGGGACGTTTCAATATTACCTTTAGCGCCTTTTGACCTGACAAAGAGGGATTTACTTCTAGAATCTGTCCACGAGGTGCAACATTTGCAGTTGCAGTCGGACCACCTCGGAATGGGATGTGGCTTCATCCCCACGATCCGATCCTTGAGCATCTCAACAATGTTGGAGTTCAGCCTGAAACCCGAGCCCGAAGTCCTCGCCGTTCCGAACCTCTTTTGTTGCCTCACTGAGTAGCTCCTGCTGCTGCTGCGACTTGCGAGCCGCTTGACGGTGGACTGGGAGACGTCTGCCACTAGGGAGGGCCGGGAGTAGAGCGTGTCAGACACATCCTCGAGCTGGAGCCGGCTCGAGCTTAGCCGGACCACCTTCGCCAGCTCGCCCCTTTCCGAGACCAGGATATTGCCACCGCTGCCGTTGATGGCCTCTAGGGCGGAGGTGCAGTAGCATGGCTTCCACTCGGACTCGATCATATAATCGGCAATGCGGTAGGCGTAACACAGGATGAGGTCCAGGAGGTCGAGGAAGGAGAATACAAGGAAGCTTACGACGTCGTTGATGATCACTGAGAATGCAGTAAGAGCAGACCTGGTCCGCGCCAATGCCGCTGCCGCCATCTAGCCGACTCTCTCCGCCTAATTGATGAGGCCTTGTTCTAGATTTCTAAGCTTCCATTAGAAAAATGGGCTGCAGATGCGTGACACTGCCCCCCTTAATGTCGAAAGTTGGAGAGAAAATAAGAACAGAGATATACGTGCTTGGGAAGATGTCTCATTTGGTGAAGGCGTGTAGAAAAATGCCCCTTGTCTTAGAGAAAGAAAAAACTTCAGACATACGATTTCCAGACATACGATTTCAGATTCTCCCTCTCTCTCTCTCTCTCTCTATATATATATATATAAATAGATATAAACGAAATCCAGCGAGACTGGTGGCGAAAAGTTGTCATTATTGGGAATTTCCAAATTGTCTTGAAAATCAAGCATGAATATACTTTTTATTGAACCACCCACACGGACTGTAACTGAATTGATCTATCTCGTGAGCTTACATTGTGTCCACGTAAATCGTAAAATCAGTCGGACGAAATCCAAATATGCTCATTATAAAAAATATATATAGAGGTTTAAAACTTTTTTTTAAAATAAATTAATCTACACCCTCTACGAGAAAAGTTCAATATATAGGTCGTCGATATATTTGTTGTGCTTTAGCATAAGTTACGGTATATAAAATGTCCACATGACAGCATTCATCCACTAAATGAAGTACCATGCAGCAATATTTTAAGAATCAATTAAGCTTTATTAGTATTGAGAATTGCATGATCAAATGATGAGGCAGGATGATAAATTATCCCGTGCGTTTGCCAATTTGAGATAAAAAGGTTTCCGTGCAGGGGGGGAATGGTTCAAGGGTTGGTGGTGGTTGAACACCAAGCCGAGGCGATGAAGAAATGCTATTTCTTCTTCCTTGCCCAAATAGTTTGATTATCTCTCTAGCTACATTTATAAAATAATAATAACTCTCCAATAAAAATAATCGAGCAAATCATTAATTAAAACATCCACCCATTATTAATCCCATTATGCTTATATAAATATAATATTATTATTTTTCCCCTTCTGGAAACTAAGAGCAAGCATTGGCGGCATTTGCTTGCCCGACAGAAATTGATTCGAGTCAGTGACATTTTTTTCTCATCCACTTTATGTACAGCTCATAATATTGTTGTAGTCGGTTTTTTTGTTAAATATTGCTCGGAGTTATTAGCCAAGACATTGCGGTGCCACGACTCTCCCTCAGAAATTACGTAAGTTCGAGTTATCCTAAATTCATAGAGGAGAATATCCTTCATTGGGCAAGCAACACTACTTGCATATGGACGTATTTACCTGACTCACAAATTTAGAGGGTGTTTATTTTAGCTATAAAGATTAGTAGGATAAAATCCGGATGTGAAAAGATATACAAAAAGTGCTCGGAGTCGGCTAAACCAGGTTGATTGAGCTCATAAATGATAGTGATATTTTGTCAAACAGGACCGCTATCCAAACTTCCACTCATATTTATTACACACAACATTTGTTTGCAAAGGCGTCTTGGAAGACTTTACATGGGAAGATCAAATGCAATGTCTTTGGTGGCGATTATCCCGCTAGTCGATTTCACTACCGTTCTTATATTGATCAGATGTAATGTCTTTGGTGGCGATTATCCCACTAGTCGATTTCACTACCGTTCTTTTCTTGATGTCAAGATTTTCCCCCTACGCAATAACTGTACATGTGATATGGCTAAGGTCGGTAACTGAAGATCAATCACAATCCAACTGCCGATCCCCCACCTCCCTCCTCGGACAATAGCCGCCCATAATTATGGTTGTAGCTAATTAACACTGAGATTAAATATATCACACGTACTTCACATTCAGAAGAGAGAATGACCAACGTGAACTACGGAGAACAGTCACTTTCCCTAAAATTTTAATGTTATAGGGAAATATACAGATTATTCTTCATAACTCTCGGCGCATTTATACTTGCACCCTAAATCGGAATCTATATTTTGTTCTTTGTCACCCCGAATACCATGCCTCCCTCGATTCAAATCTCGGTTCCCTCCCCTATTTAGCAAGTCGGACTGGCTAGTTCCTTCTTTCAATATGCTGCTCGCTTCTTTTGAAGTGGATCTGACTCTCTGGACCGCAGAGTGAATTCTAAGTCACCTCTTAGTTATGAGAGTCGAGAATAAGAATTAGTGCAGCAGATCTAGTTGAGATTAATTATTGATATAATAAGGAAGGTGAACCCACCAAAGAGAATTTCCTTTTTTGAGACGACCACGTCAAAAGTATAGTATGCCAGGGGACGGGGATTTTAATTAGTTGAAGTCTATGTCAAATTGATATACAGAGAAATTCGATATCAAAGCATTTATGAAGGTTTGCCACTGGTAACAGCAGGAGAGGGAGGAGGCAAAACCTCTGTCCAAATGATGTCCATATCAGTTCCGTTAGGAGATGGACCGACCTTACCTTGCAGAGGAGCTTTATTGGACGGTTTCTAACATCCATTAGAATGTAACAAGCGGCACGAGACTCTCGGTTATGTATGAAATTAAGGAATCAACGAAGGACTAAGGAGAACATATTCACAAAACATTTGGACATTCTGGTGCTCGGGGAAGTCGGTAGTAGATGCAGAGTACAATGGCAACATTTCAACTGTTTTAAGGGGTTAGTCACCCAAGTCAGACTCTGCAGATGTAAATGTCGCTGCAAGAGTATGTCTGGCGGACCATTAAGCCGGGTAAAACACATTCAGCATCTGCTACGAGAAGATACTAATGAACCGATCATCATACAATAATAGTTCCTGTGCGATGAGTCGTATCTTCAAATGTTTTTATTTTTTTTGTCCCCTCTTTCGGTAGACAAGGAGGTCGGAGCCGGAAAATACAAAGCTCATCAAATGCTTTCGAGAGTAACAACTAACAAAGAAATGATTTCTGAAAGAATTATCAGACGTTTGGGCATATAGAAAAGTGCAAAATGGATAGAAGTCTGAATAGTCATCCATGGAGCCACAAGCCCAGGCGAAGAGAAGAATCAATCATGGGACTTGATTGTTTGTTCCTAGGATTTGTGATCAGTACAAGGATTGAGAATAGAAATTGGGCTCGAAATGGATTAAGCCCAGCCCAGAGATGATTGAGCCCAAATTCACGAACTAAAGGCCAGTAGACAGGGCTCAGCCCGAGAAAAGGCCCATTAGGGATCCATCTGGACTCTCAACCCGGCACCGACTTAGTCAAGGCTCGGTGTATAAGGACTCTCTACAACTTCACCCTCTCTCTATAAGCTCTCCTCTCACCTCATTCCGGTCGGATTCCGACCAACCAGACTCGATCACCATCAATTTGGTCTGACAAAGATCGATTTTTTAATCTTTATCCCTTTTTTTTTCGAGAAATTAAAACAGTGGCGGAGGTTGCTAAACCATAGTATGAGCTTAGAAATCAAAACGTGTCCCTTTTTTGCTGTTTCGTAAATCTATCTATATCTATATATTTAGTAAAATGAACTGCAAATATAATAAACGACACTAATAAAAGCTAATACTATTTTAAGAGTAGTCAATTAAACATATATACAAATTATCACAGGTCACTAATTGTATCAATTTTTAGTCATATTAAAAATAATACATGCATATAAAAACTTGAAAAGATCTATCTTAAAAAAGTAGCAAAATGAAATTAGTATGCCTGAATTGAATATTTGTCGTAGTTGTATTATAAATACATATTTCATATGCGATAAAATAATTATCTGTATTAACTTATTATAGTAAGAATATTATTATTATTATTATTATTATTATTATTATTATTATTATTATATATACTAGTAGATCTACACACGCGTTGCATGTGAAATATTTTTCGATTGAATTATAATGCATACTACCGAAATGTAGGAAAATGTAGACATAATTTAAATTTCAATAAAAAAATTTTAATCATATATAACATGCTAATATTTTCAGTTTTTGATCTTTTTTAAAATTCATGGTAAAGAAGATTATTCATGAATTATTAACAAGCCTCAAATTTATGACTTTTACATTTTTTTCACAATATATCATTTAATAAATTTTTAATTCTTAATTTTACATAAGTACTTTCTGGTAAAATATTTACATAATATATTTTGAATTTTTACAATTTTCAAGATTATATAATAAGCATATTTTGAATTATCCAATTTTCAAATAAAACAATTTTTCCTAGGTTTTCAAAATTTCAAATATGTATTCCGTATTATTTCATGCAGTCCTCAAGCTCCATGTCCAATATCCAATATGAGGTATGACAATAGCCAGTTTAAAATAAATATATTATAAATCTCTAATTTTCCATACTAATTTTTATACACATATATATTTAAAGTATAAAAAATTGCATTATTAAAATGTTATATACTTATTGTTGGTTTTGAATTAATTATGTATCAAAAACAAATGATGAGACAAAAACCTAATTATGTTTTCATTGTATGTAAAATGAGAGGAAAAGCACCATAAAATAAAAATAGGGCAATAAATTAATTAACAATACAAGCCTAACAAAGAGAAAGAACAAAATCAAGATAATTGGGATAGAAAAGAGTGAAATTAGTTTTAAAAAAATGACAAAAACATTCATATGCTCATAATTCTAATTTTTTGAAAAAATAGAAACAAACTCAAAACTAATGACTAATTAATAATTTTAAATAATCTTCTTTATGTGTAAAGTGGGTGTAACTGTATTTTATCTTTTTTTTGTACTTATCAAACAAAAACAAACATAGTCTCTCTTCTTTTCTTTGTGGCCTTTCTCTTCAAAGAAAATTGTTGTCTCTATCTTCTCTCTCCCTCTCTCCTTCCTACTCTCTTCTCTACAAACTCTAACCAAACTCATAGCTCTTGGCTATGCTACAAGTCTCTCTCTCTCTCTCTCTCCCCCCCATTGGAGAGATTGAGAAGCAGTGGCTTACACTTATCATGGACAAACTTCAACTAAGCTTACCCTAAAAAACTAAAATAAAGAACAAAAAATTGAATTACTGAAAATGTGCAGTTATGATACAAATTTAAGAGGAACATGATAAAGAGATTCTTTTTTACTTATCTCTTCATTCACATATATTCACTGGCAAATAGAAATTCAAGATCATATAAGCACATGAAATAAGAATGATATTTCTTCGTCTACATGAGATTAAATAAGGATTGGAATTGTTGAATGGCCTAAGAAAAATAAAATAGTATCAAGAATATGCAAAAAAATTAAAGTGAGAGAGACGAGACGATCAAATAATCTCGAAACAATGGAAGAGCCGATGATATTACTAGAATAAAAAGTATGACCTATGAACAAGGGTTAAACAAAATACCACACAAAAGTTGACTGAAGAGAAATTAGTTAATGATGATTTAAAAAGTTTTGATTTATTATGTTAATTATATACAAAAGTAAAATTGTAATATCACTATGTTAAGTGAGGGTAAAATGGAAAGAAAATTGAAGAAACACTATAAGAGGAATCGTACTTTTTTATATGATATAGATATAGATATAGATATAGATTTATAGAACCATATTCGAGATTTTCACGGATTTTTTCAAAATGATGCGTTTGTTAGAGTGGAAAAGCGTATAGGTGTAAGTATCTCTTGAATATTTACATTCACTTGTATTTTTTTAGTGAAAAAACACTAATCAAAAGGTATGAGAATTATAAGATTTGGTTATGAAAGGGATCGAATTGTAATATCATTATAAAATTGAGGGCAAAATGGGAAGAAAAATTGAAAAAACTCTTCGTACTTTTATATAGTATAGATATAGATATAGATTTATATATAGTACAGATTAGATTGACCAAAACTAAATTAGGGGTATATTAATTGTGTCATAAATATGCTTCTATTATAACTGTCCAGAGACAAATCCATTTGTTAAAACAACCTAATTGACTACAATTTTATTGACCAAAATTTAATTAGGGGGCATACTAATTGTGCCAATTAAAAAAAAAAAGTTATTTGGTGATATTGTTGAGACCACCGTGTCTCGTTATTGTATTGCTTGACTTTTATATTTTTAAGCGATAAGGCCTCGACCCCAAATTCACACCCAAAAAGTAAATAAATAAA
Source organism: Punica granatum (assembly GCF_007655135.1). Classification (NCBI taxonomy): domain Eukaryota; kingdom Viridiplantae; phylum Streptophyta; class Magnoliopsida; order Myrtales; family Lythraceae; genus Punica; species Punica granatum. Next base: position 50,575,407 of record NC_045127.1, read on the forward strand.
TAAGTTATGCTCTTCTTTAAGAGGCTTGGACGGATATTGAGACATTTGTCATTTTAGATTACATCTGTTTTGTACATATGTTTTTGTTCCTGACCATGTCGGTCAGACCAGTAAAGCAAAGAGATCTCATCCTTGAACATAGGAGAACGACATATCTATAATGACTCCGGTTCAACGTCCTTTTCCATTATTCATCTCCATGTCCTCTTCTCAAATGGATGAGAGCTTAAAAAAGGTTGTGCTAATTAATTGAGGAAAACTAATTAAACATGCCAACGGCACATACTTTATCGTATGGATATATACTGATAATATAGGGCCTTTACATAATAACTATTAAAGTATTACACGTGCAACGCACGTGCTGTAACACTAAGGCCAATAAAAATTTTATACCCATCCACATCTCTCTTCCATTGTTATCCTTATAAGGACTTATGCCGACTTATTTTCATTTGTCAAAACTGTCTCGTTTCTTTATATTATTCACCCTTAACATACAACGCATTATACTAATCCTATTCATTATGCAAGTAGAAGGGCGCTTCCTTCTTAATACTTCGAATTAATGATAATGTCCAACTTGTGATCTGAAAGTTCCACTTAAAAAATGATCGGTACAATGGTCTACCACTTGGAACTGCGTTAATGGAGTCTAATATATGCTTTCATCTTGGGGTATATATTAATTAGCTGAACTAAATGCCTCTTATGATTCATGTTGCTGCTGTGACTCTTTCTTGTCTTTCTCGAAGGCCTCTTTGCTCGTTAAGCTGGTCTTTTTTATATATATTTTTATGTTGTGGCTGATCCAGTGTTGATTGCTTAGCTTTATTTTTGCTGAGGTCATCGGGGTGAGATGGAGTGTTCTACGTGGAAGTATCATGATGTTCAGAGCTCATTTGCAAATTCAGCTCGACAAGAGCTATGCTTGCATTTTCGTTTTGCTTTCCTTGACTATGTCTTACCGAGTGCGGTTGAGGACCGTCGTGATTTGTTTTCTTGTTAATTAGCTTTACATATTTCATCTAGATACCATATGCTCGAGCTTGAACTTGCGATGTTATGAATTCTTTCTATGAGCTTGGGTAGCTTTATACTTGTTAATCCCGATTCTCCCCGGTTCTTTCTTTCCTTGCACGTTGTTCCCTGCGTTCTCGAGCAAGAGAAGTGAAGGAAGAGGAAGCTCGAGGAGGATGAAAACCGAGTAAGAAGGTACTAAGAAATATTAACAGTTCAAACATGTTAATCAATAACATTATAATTCACTAAAAAATTAAAATAAGTTCAAAAAAACAAAATGAAATTACTAAAAATAACAAAATTAGCATGAAGAAAGGGAAAAAAAAAATATTGGTATTGGTATTGTTCATTATTCCATGCGGCTGTGATGTTGAGGCCCTGTTTGGATTCGAAGTTAAAATCACCATGATTTTAACTTTAACTTTAACTCTATACTACACAACAAAACACACATTTGAAAAGTCAAACTGGTGGGTCCCATATCTTATTCAAACACACAATCTCATTATACACAATTATCTACTACATCCATTTATTTTATTTAAAGTCAAATTGGTGGGCCCACAAACCCTTGTCTTTTTCCTCAGTTAAAGTTAAAGTTAAAGTTTCGTTGACTTTAACTCCGAATCCAAACGGCCCGTGAAAATTTCTACTTGTGAATTTGGAATTTCGTTCACGCCGCTATCAATCACAAAAGTTCACAAGTACATGTCTCAACATTAGAGTCGCATGGAATGATGGGGTTGAGCATGCAATCCTTCAAATATTGAGGAAATTTCTTATATTCACCATTCTAACTTGAAAAAATTATCTTACTAATCACTTCCTTAAATCCAAATCCTAGGTCCCTTAAATCCAAATCCTGGGTCCGTCCATGATGAAGAAAAAGACCTCAACAGGTTTCTTTTTTTTTCTTTTTTAATACTAATTTTGTTTGTTTTTAGTAATTTTTTCTTTGAATTTTTTAGTGGACTATGATATTATTAATTAACTTTCTTTGACCGCTTAATTTTTCTTATCAGCACGAATATTCACGAAGCGCCATTTGCTTCTGCAATGGGCGCTTGTTTGCTTGGCTCCAAATCATCCCGGTGGCTACTAGATAAAGAGTATGTCCAGCGGGATAAAAAATGAGCGCCGGTGCCGCCACATCAGCACTCCCACTGGACACGGGCCAGTGTGGGAGTGCCGAACCAGCCTGCTCGGGCCCATGCACCTACTCCTTTTATTTTTTTTATTAGTTTTTTAATAATTTGGGCTCTTTCACCAATTTTATTTTTTATTTTTTTAAAAAAACTGAAATTTAGAAAATTATGTAAAAATAAATAAAAATAATGTAATAACCAACATAATTAGTTTGTAAAGCTTAATTAGTTACTTAAATTAACTAATAACAATTATATTGTTCAAATATATAATTATTTATACATATATATATATATATATAATTTAAATAGTGTGTGGGTCCCCATTGGCACCCAAATGAAGTGCTAATCATTAGATGATATTTTCAAAATAGCATGTGGGTGTCGTATCTTTTGATGCGGTAAATATGTGGCAAGCAATAGGCCCACATTGTCACCCATTTAGGTGTCAAGCATTGGACATGCTCTAAGAGGAGGACGTCATAACTTTATTACATCCATTAAATTCTCTTTGATTTTCATGATAAAAGAGTTTTATTTAACCTGAATCGTACGGAATTAATCGGAATTCATTTGACTTTTGAATGACACATTACACAGCGAAAAATTCTCTTTGATTTGGCCGGGAAAGATTTTCTTTGGTTCGTAAATGCATAGATGTGTACTTTGTTCCTCACATGTCATCCAGATTGTACGTAGACCCGTGTGTTTTAATTGACACATAAAATTTTGATTGAGCGAGGAAATTTTCTTTTTTATGAATTCAGACGGTTATTTATGAATTAATTGACGGACATAGAATTTTTGTGTTCTTGATTATGGTTTCATATATTTAAATTGACACTCGGCACGTTGCGAAATATTAATTGCTTACGGTACGGAACTTTTATTCATCACGAATACCTACTCGGTCGTGATAGGTTTAACCTATAAATCTGACCATTTCGGTCATTGCAAATCGAGTTGATATAACAAGAGACCACGTAGTAAGGTTTTATCTTTTCTGTTTTGTTCTTCTTAAGGACCCAGAGGACTATCGGTCCACGGCTCATGATCGTGGCACAAATGCACCCTCATATCAGCCGAATTCCCAAACTACCCTCGGCATTTGTCATTAAAGCTCCCGATATGATGACCCTACAAGGGCTACATCGGTCATTCCAAAAAATAAGAAATATTAAACCGCACAAATAAAGAAAAAGATAAAATTGGAAAAATCTCTTCCCATAACTCCCTCGTATCATTGTATGGTCATTATGTCTCCAATGGACGCGAACACACCGAACAAACGAAACGGTTCCTTAGGACTTCCCGACCACTCACGGGACCAATTCTTACACAAACTATTTGGAGTTCATGGTGGCTCTGAGCTTCCAAGCAGTAACCCCCTGCAACCTGGGCTGCAGCCATGTCCGCGACCCGCGCCGTGTGCCACACTCCGTGGTCTGGTGCGGGATTGCGGAGCCGTCGGGGAAGCCAGCCCCGGTGGGGCAGAAGACCAAGTACAATGATGGGCTATTAGAGAAGGCATTCATGATGCTCTTCGCCCGGAAGATGGAGAAGTTTGTCTCCCCTACGAGCAAGAAGGACGAGGAGAAGAAGAAAGGGTGGTTCGATTACGACTACGACAGCTTCGTGGACGTGTCGAAGAGGGTAATGCAGGGTAGGTCTCGGACTCAGCAGCAGGAGGTTGTTAGGGAGGTGCTCCTTTCTATGCTTCCACCGGGTGCGCCTGCTCAGGTTCGTGCAGTCTGATCGGTTTATGGCATTGCGAGAAGTACACTTTGTCCAGTGTCATGGTTTTCTAGGCCTTATCTAATATTTCAGATTGTTGTTCATATTCTTCAATTCGGTCGCACAATACTTTTAGATGGGATGAACGACTGCTCTATGTAAGCAGTGGGAAGATAGCTGCGTATTGAAGTTACATTGTTTGACGGTAAATTAGAGGGATTGGCATCGGTGCATTGTTCAGCGCTAAGGAGTTATGGTAAACAGATTGATGTAAACTACTGCAGAGTGTTGAAAATCTTACGGATTAACAGTTGCTACTTTGCTACTGCTGCTGCAGTTCCGGAAGTTGTTTCCGCCGACGAAATGGGCTGCAGAGTTCAATGCTGCACTCACAGTTCCTTTCTTTCATTGGCTTGTTGGCCCTTCTGAGGTACGGTGTACTTGTGCCCCGAAATGTCACCAGATATCACTCGTCTGACCCTTCATCAGTTCCGACAAATGGCACTTATCATGGAATATCCACATGAGTAGAGAAGAATAAAAATCAGTTACTCATGGTGGCTTTCGGTTAGTGCTTTTTAGGTATCAGATATGGAAATTCTGTTACTGCCGAAGTTTTCCATTGATGCTCGGGAATCTGATGCTAATGCTTTGAAAACTCTGTAGCCGTCGCCCTGAAATTTTTTAGTGTCTAGAATTGATGTCTAGTCTTCATCTCAACCGGTTTTATGGGGCACCAAACTTGCACATACCAGAACATCTTGGTATTTTCTTAGAGTTCCACAAAGTTCAATGGCTGAACTAATGAGCCTTTGCTTGACAGGTCATAGAAGTTGAGGTAAATGGAGTGAAGCAGATGAGCGGTGTACGCATTAAGAAATGCCGGTAAGTAATCTCTCTCTGTCTCAACCTAACTCAATAATCTTCAGGAATTTCTCACACAGTTGTCAAAAGTTTCTTCAAATTCATAGGATAAATCGTAAAATCGTTTGTTTGGCACATAGGCCGTTCAAAAAACCGATTTGCTTTTGACTTCTTTAACCGGAAATAGAGGCAGAGTATGTTATCATCTCCTTCCAAAGCTCGAAGGTCAGATTCATCATTTTATGGTTCGAACCCTCTTGTCAATCGTACAAGGTACCTGGAGAACAGCGGATGCGTGGGAATGTGCGTGAACATGTGCAAGATGCCCACCCAGGATTTCTTCACTAACGAGTTCGGGCTACCCCTCACTATGTTACCAAGTAAATCATGCATATCCCTACATATTCCTCAAACTATCCGAGTTTCTCTAGCTTCCGTTTCTGACATGTTTCTCGTGAATTGTACGGTCAGATTTCGAAGATATGAGCTGTGATATGGTGTATGGTCAAGTTCCGCCACCACTTGAGGAGGATCCGGTGTCTAAACAGCCTTGTTTTGCGGAAATTTGTGAGCATTTTCTCACTTCGAAGAACACAATAGACGATCATCTTCATCCCCCTGCCTTCTAACTATCTCACTTTGTGCAGGTTCAATGGCTAATCCTAATGCCTCTGTCTGCCCTAAACTACAAGCTTGACCGACAGGACCCACACTCGGAGTTAATCAACGCTGTTTTCAAGAATGCGTTTATGTATAACAGTATATGTTTTTATCCATCTTCCATAAGTTGATTGGAACTTCCATGAATGGTCCCCCCCCGACATACGACATCGGTGACGAAGATTTGATCAAGTTTTGCAGTTCCAAAGCGGGGCAAAAGTGAGCTTATTATCCACGTTAATAGAATCATGTGCCCCGTGAGCCCAGAGAATTTCGTTTCTCCTGGGGATTGGGGAACCCAACAGGCTACGTATCCCTTGTATAGGAACTTTAGTTTCTGATTCGATTTTGCTGTTCAACAATGTAATATACATATATAGAGTTCTGCAAAAATCTTATCCTTTGGAGATAGCTGTCAGATATTAGCCTAAAAACAGTTGACACAATTTTCATCATACAATATGATGAGTTTGAAATGCTTTTATCACTGATGATACAGAAATGATTCGGGATAGCTCAACCTGCAATCGATTTCACTGGGAAATGTTTCATTACCAAAACAGATCTCCCTTGAAGAATAACTGCTTAGTATGCGTAAACCAACTTCACAATTTAGCTACTGACAACCACCGTTACACAAGTCGGTGCAGTTTCGGATTCTGTTTCTCCATCTTAAAGCATATAATTCTAGCTTGTTCAACCATTCCCTCGCCGTTCCCTTGCCAAATTATGAACCTTTTTAACACGCCGAGCTTCTTTCAAATGTGTCGCAAGAAATAGCTTAACTAGAGATGTAACGCGAACAATTTCATCAGTTCAATCATCCTAGTACTAATCCCATCCAAGAACAGCAGTAGGTGTTCTACAATGATTCGGTTTGCTACACAGTAAGACACAGAACTTACCATCGGTATAGGATTTATTTGGCAGTGAGCAGAGCAACTATATATACCGAATTGACTAACGAGGAAAACTGAGCACATCCAACGTGTTTTGGCTGCATCAGTCCTTGGCAGTTGGAATAAAAAAGAAACAAATACATAATTTCACAATTCACGCCGGATACTTTATCATATTTTTAGGTGGAAAATTGGGCAAAAGATACATTAAATTTATATTGCAAGTAGTCCGTAGCTAGCTAAGCTTTCCATGTGATTTTATATGCCTTTCTTTCCCACTCACATGATGCATAGAGACCAGAAACACTCACATTTTGCAATCTCCAAAACTCACATGAGAGAACAGTCGTATTTATTTATACCATGTTCTCATCTCCTTGTCCGAGCTTGTATAGGCAGCACCGTAAAGCCTGTTTAGTACACGAGAATGAAATGGAATGGATATCTCATTATTGCACTCTATTTTCCTTATATTGTGTTTTTTTCGGAGTTAAAAAGAACATTTCATTTATAAGACATTATTCCTACAAGTTGACTGAATGATCTTTCTTTCAAAAAGAACTTAATTTAGTCCACCATTTCTGTTTTTTTTTTTTTTTGTAAATTTCATATATTTTATTTTATTTTCTTATGTCCATAAATATAAATATATTTATTATTTCATATGATAATATATTAGTGACTGAGTCCGTTTACTTGAATATACTCTGAATATTCTCAAGTTCAACGTAGAACTCACTATTTTTCATCTCAACACAACCACGTTTCATTATTTAAAATTCATTGGTTTCGTTTTCAATTCAATCCCATGTACCAAAGGTAATCTAAGCATCTGCAGCCCTTTTGGGCTTATCTATAAATCGATTTTACACTTGAAAACAGCCGAAATTACAAAAACAAAAGATGTTAACAAACAAACTGAGCTTACGCAAAATTTTATGTGCCACTGCACTGTGAGTTATTTGCATCCGCAATTCACATGAATGGAGCATCATTCTATATTCAGCAAATCTCATCTTCCACCGATCCAGTTTTTCTATTTTTTACTGGAATTTCGACCCCTATTCGGTCCCTCCGTTGTTACGACTCACCTAAACAGACGGGGGCCTCCCATCCCACCTCCTTATCCTCAATATTCCATATGGAATGCGGTGACTGTTCCATAACATTTAGTTATAGTCAGGTGAGCGGCTCATGTGATTCTCATTCTTCCCCATCCATCCGTGACTTTCTCTATGGATATGCCGAAAAGTCCAAAATGCTACAAGAAATACATTAGAAAATTGGAAAAAAGGAGGCTACGTACCGCCTGGAATTATGGCACCCGCCAAGCTCCCTTGATTTTCTCTCAGAATTCACGCAGTTCCAAGATTTTCCATTTTCAACTAACTGTGGATCTTTTTGACAATTCATGGACGCCGATAGGAAAAGAACAAGAAAAAGATGGTATAATCGGTGAATTGCATTTCACGTGTGCGGATTTCGGGTGCAATATATACCTTCGAAACTCATTAGAAATATCTCGTAATCCATATTAAATAAATACCTGAATAAAAAAGAATTTTGATATATTAATTGAAAAATATTTTATGATCTCATGAAAAAATTGAAAAAAAAAAAGAAGCTCGTAAATAGTGTCAAAATACACAAAAATGCGATTTGTTTGCTTCTTCGTTTTCGGTAGAACGATTTGTTTGTTTTTTGTCTTGTCTGCACCTAACTTCCGGAGTTTTGGATAGAAAGCATGTTGCTTGTCCCCACAGGATGTCTTCCCATTTGCCGCAGTTGATCCCGTGAGCAAAACCGCCCCTCTTCTTCCCCTCCTCTCAAGCCCAATCACATGTGAGGGGATGGGGTCGAGGGCCGTCACGTCGGAAGACTTGCAAGACTTGATTGTTAGAAGGTTGATTAGTTTTTCGTCACCACTTTATTATGAAATAGAATTGTTTAAGGTTTTTCTGATTTCGATACGATGTTGTTCTAATTGAGGCGAGCGGAAGTGCAGTACATCCGTGCGCTTATACACTTATGAGTGATCAAAACATGTACATTGACGTCCATAATATAAAACTAAGCGCCTTTTGTCACCCAAGGTGCTTGCCTAGAAATCTCTCTCAGGTATTGTTGGGAAACATGACCCGAATAACAATTTCGGTAAAGCATGACCACGAGATAGATCGAGATATGTCTTTAGTAACTTCGTTCGGGTCCACATGGGATTAACGCATACTGAATTACCTTTTAGAACGAACACAAATGCTACAGTAATGGATCCTCATTACTGAGATGAATGAGAACTACATACAATTTGCAGTACAAGAACCTTCTCGTTCGCATCTCTAATGGAGCACGCCCACTCTCCATGGGATCTCTTTTCTTCTTTCTCACGTATTACACTTAAATTATAATCGGGAGTGTCCCGAGTCTATTTAACTAATCCTCGGGTCCCGTACACCTCCTACAACGCACGGAATGAGTAAGCATGACAAGCCATAGTAGGTGAGCCACTAAGATTCTCAAGTATTACATTTGTGAGTGCCCAATATGCACACATTCACTAACTGTGCACTTACTCCTCTGTAATAATGCAGTCATTTACCCGATACATAATTAGGATCAAGTTAGTGGTGGTCAATGCATTCACTTCACAGAGAATACAAGGGAAAAGGAGGGAATCATGTTCAATTCAGAGCGGGAGCGTCATGCTCATTTGAGGAACTATAAGAAAGTATCAATTAAATGGCAACAAATTAGGATCAAAGTACTTCCATTTTAATGCTCATTACTCCTAGGAAAGTATCGGCGGTCAATGCATTCCCTACACAGAGAATACAAGGGAAAGAGAGGGTCAGGCTAAATTTAGAGCGGGAGCATTATGCTTATTCAAGGAATTCTTAGGTGATCGTACCTCGCGACATAACATGAAAAAATATCAATCAAATTACAACAAACCGATAAATGAGCTTACAAACACATTGATAACGAGTCATGAATTTATATGATGAAAGAATTATATTATTTTTTTCTCGCTACGTCATTGCAAAAAATGACAATTTAAGATTTTCTCTCCTCATTCCGAATAAGACCAATTGTCGGGTTCTGTATGGACGGACGAATTTTCCAAAAGATATCATAGAAAAAAGGGTTTTTACTTAAAATGACCCATAATTTGTCCGTTTTGTCAAATCTATTCTATGCTTTTTTTTTGTCAAATCTATCACATAGTTTACTTTTTGCATCAAATCTATCTCGGCGTTATCTTTTCCGTCAACATCGTGCTGACGTGGCACGTGGAGAGATAGTGGGCCACACTTGCCACGTAGGTGCCACGTCAGCACGGTCGTTAGATGTCGACGAAAAAGATAACGCCAAGATAGATTTGATGCAAAAAGTAAACCATGGGATGGATTTGACAAAAAAAAACATATGATAGATTTGACAAAACGGGCAAATCATTGGCCATTTTAGGTAAATACTTCTAGAAAAAAAAAAAGACAAAAAATAGTCTCACACAAGTCTAAATAACGGCTAACGAACTCAAACAGCTTTTGCTCCCTCCTCCCCTATAAATTGGCAGTGCCCAACCAGTCAAGTCCTCCACTGCAAGACAGCAGCTTCTCCTGATAAAAAACTTCCACTTATTCCTTGCTCCTCTCTCAGTGCAGTGGTCTTTGCTTCTCTGCGTACCATTTGCACCAAAATGGCCATAAATGCCAACTTATCTCCTCTGCCACTGCCATTGTTGAGTCTCATCCTTCTTTCGAGCTGCTTAGTCTGCTCGGCATTCACGTCAAAAGACTACTCCGATGCCCTTGAGAAGTCCATCCTCTTCTTCGAGGGCCAGAGGTCCGGGAAGTTGCCCTCTAACCAGCGGCTTACCTGGAGGGGCGATTCCGCCCTATCTGACGGCTCGTCTTATCATGTGTGGCTTGCTAAGACCACTTCTTATGCCATCTGGGATTTTATATTTCTTTTGGGAAGTTAATGTTTTATTGGATTCTTTTTCCGTAGGTGGACTTGACAGGGGGGTACTATGACGCTGGAGACAATGTGAAGTTTGGGTTGCCGATGGCTTTCACGACCACATTGCTTGCGTGGAGCGTGATAGAGTTTGGGAGCTCGATGCAGGGCCAAATCGAGAATGCCAGGGCTGCTGTCCGTTGGAGCGCTGATTATCTCCTCAAAGCAGCCACCGCAACTCCAGGCACCTTATATGTTCAAGTAAAGCTGCCAACTTTTGTCTTCTGCAAAAAATAAAAGTTGCCTCGAAATATGATGATAGAGGACAGACTTAACACCGTTAATATGAATCCGGTGTTACATAAACTTTTTGCACTTGAGATATGTATATGAGCTTATGCCTTTTGGTTTGAACGGTTAAGGTGGGAGACCCGAACATGGACCACAAGTGCTGGGAGAGGCCAGAGGACATGGATACGCCAAGAAATGTGTACAAGGTGTCGACCCAAAATCCGGGATCTGATGTGGCGGCTGAGACTGCAGCAGCCCTTGCTGCAGCCTCCATCGTGTTCAAGGACTCTAACCCTTCTTATTCTGCAAAATTGCTCGAGACTGCCAAGAAAGTAAATTAGACTGTCTTAACTGGGCCTTGCTGTGCTGTTTTGGTCTCAAAGAGTTCATGTACTCAACTCGGTCTTTTGGCTCGCGATAGGTCTTTGATTTTGCGGACAAATATCGTGGATCCTACAGCGACTCCCTCAACTCCATTGTGTGCCCATTTTATTGCTCCTACTCAGGATACCAAGATGAGCTTCTCTGGGGAGCGTCATGGATTCATCGAGCTTCACAGGACAGCTCCTACCTGACCTACATTCAGTCCAACGGCCACACGATGGGAGCAGATGATGATGTCTTCTCATTCAGCTGGGACGACAAGAGGGCTGGCACGAAAATCCTCCTCTCCAAGGTCAGATTCTTCTGCCTAATCGAGTTCCTTCTAAGATTCCTCCTTGTTTAACGTTTTGATTTGGCTGGTCGTTTTCTGTTTGCAGGACTTTTTAGAGAAAAATTCGGAAGAATTTCAGCTGTATAAGGCACACTCCGACAGATACATATGCTCTCTGATTCCCGGGGCCTCTGGTTTCAGTGCTCAATATACTCCAGGTAACTTGCAAATGTTAATGATTCCGTTTCGCTGCAATCAACTAGACCCCACGAACCCGAAAACTACGGGATGTCTTTCAAATGAAAGAAACTAATACAGCTAATGAAATCGCTGACATTCAATCAATATCCTAGGGGGACTTCTATACAAGCAAAGTGAGAGCAACCTCCAATATGTGACCACCGCATCATTCCTCACCTTGGTTTATGCAAAGTACTTGACATCCAACGGAAAAGCCGGCGTCTCCTGCGGGGCCTCAACAATCACGGCGGAGCAGCTCATCTCCCAGGCCAAGAAGCAGGTAGACTACATCCTTGGAGACAACCCCGCGAAGATGTCCTACATGGTGGGGTTCGGTCCCAAGTACCCGCAGCATATCCACCACAGGGGCTCTTCTGTCCCCTCTGTCCGGGACCACCCCGACCGCATCCCCTGCAGCACTGGGTTCCAGTACCTCTACTCAGGCTCGGCCAACCCAAACATTCTAGTTGGGGCCATAGTCGGCGGACCCGACAACAGCGACAACTTTGCAGATGATCGGAACAATTACCAGCAATCGGAGCCCGCCACATATATCAACGCTCCGTTTGTTGGTGCCCTCGCGTTCTTATCAGGCCAAAGTTCGGCAGGCCATTAAGGCTTTGTCTTCCTATTCCTACTTCTTCATTGCTTAAGCTTATTTTCATTCCCCATGGAAAGGCTCCATTGGAGTGAATGTGGAAACAAAAAAGTATCTTCCAGCTTACATTGTTGGGCTAGCCATAACAGAGCTAGAAATTATTATGGAAAATTTACGGGGGCTGCATAACGGCTTATTCACGGGTAACTTGTTATGTAATAGAAATTCTGATCAGTTGTCAATCTCGGAATCTATGTGTCGTAGAATCTCCATTGGCATTTTGCTCATTATTCCGTCGAATATTACTTTGTGAAGTTTGAATCTACACTTCCATCACCTAGGGGTGGCAATTCGTGTCGTGTCGTGTTTATACGTGTCGTGTCTAAACGGATTCGTGTCATCGAAGTTATAACCCGTACACGACACGATTATTAAACGGGTTAGGTTTCACATACACGAACACGCCACGGTTATATCCGTATCAACCCGTACACGACACGTTTAAACTCGTTTATTAAAACGTATCATAACATGTACACGTATACATGACACAATTATAACCGGTATCCGGACACGTTAACACGACCCGTTTATCCGATGGATCCGTTTACCCGGACACGTTAACACCACCCGTTTATCCGTTCAACCCGGTTACCCAGACACGTTAACACGACCCATTTATCCATTTAACCCGGTTACCAAATTATTGTTTAACTCAATACCAAAGGGCACCAAGAAATATTCTTATTCAAGAAAAGATATCAATACACAACCAGATAATTACTAATTTCGAGTTTTCCCGTAGTAACGTAATGTATAGAAAGGAAACAACTGTCAGTCAATGAATTTAAAGGGAGAGGTCGGCCAAGTCGAATGTCCTTTCAATGGCTTTGGCCCACCACTGCAATTTCTTCTTCCTCAGCTCCTCATCAATTACAGGGCGGAACATTGTGGCGTTTTTTATCTTCTCCTGGGAGAAGATTTCATCCTCAGTCCATACGCCTGCAAACAAGTTAAACAGCAAGTCACATGAAAGAGCCAAAACAAAAGGCCAAAAACTCCGATCTTTTGCTTGCTTATCAAAAAGAAGGAAGTGCACTTCTTATACAGAAATGCAAAATGATGTGCAATCTTTGTATGGCAGCAGCTAGAGACAAATGATATAAAAGAAAACAATTGGTTGAAAACGAGTGGAGATGAAATCTGCAAACAAGTTAACTAGCAAATCACTCAAAAAAACCAAAACAGGAGACAAAATTGGATACGATTCAGCAAGCTTACACTGTGTAGAGAGGCCTTTACTGGACAGTAGCGAAAAAACCGATGTCTTAGCTTTAAAATACGGTATAAACTAGGCATGGTTGTGAGTGAGAGCTGAGTAGTCTCGTTAGTATAATTAACATATGCACATATGTACATTACTGATATAAAAGATGAGATGTTTTACTTCTCACTCATACTTGTCTCTTAACATCTTTTGACAACTGATGCCTGAAGTTCTGTTATTTACAAGCCCAAAATGATCTTTTCAATCAAAGAAGAAACTAAGCAGCAAATTCCCAAGAAACATTCATGCCAGATAACAAACTGACGGTGAAACTTCTACAATTGAGAGAGTATGATACCAAGAAATGCAAGTCTTATCATATAACCATTCAAAGAAGAACGATACAAACTGAAATACAAAGCACATCACAACACAGCACACAGAGGATCCACCATATATATCAGTAATAAGCTAGCTAGGCTCCTGCTTTTGGATCGATCGTCAAGAAAGAACGAAATGGAAACGAACTAATTAATCAAGGGAGGGAGACGCTACAATGTTGTTCATCATCATAATCAATTGGATTCAGGGTTTTCTGGCCCCGTTTGAAATTTGGATTTGATTTTAGAATCGTGATTTTGATTTTAACTATACCCATAACAAAACAAATTACACTCATCAAAGTTAAAATAATGGGCCCCACCCATAAATATTTACACCACTCCATTTTAATACAACTACATAATTACAATATTCTCAAATGAATGTGGGCCCGCAAGTTTGACCAAATACTCCGTAAAATCACAATCAAAGTCAAGTTAAAATTAAACCTAAATTTTAAACGCCACCCTAGTGTTTTCGAGCAGTTTATAGGCAGCCGAACAGTCGAGACTTCACATCAAGGGCCAACACAGATGAAAAACCAAGAAAGACGATACCTTGACGGGGGGAAAGATGAACTTCAAACTTTCAAGGGCCTCTCGAGGTGGAACCTTAAGCACAGACCTGCACATTGATGAGCTGCTGAGATCTCCAAGTTTAGGGAACGGCGTTGAAGATGATCGATTGTTGGAGAAGAAATGCAAAAGACGGTGATATCGAACCTGCTTCAGAGAGGGAGGTCGCGACCCGAGATCGAGGTGGCGCAGTGAGGTCGCCTTCGTCTCGGTGTTGTCAACCAAACGGCGGAAGGATTCAGGTGGAGGCTTCGTCTGAGCGGACAGTCGAAGTCGTCTTCGACTCAGGTGGAGGTTGGATCTAGAAGAATTCAACTCAAGGATCCAAATTTCGAAGGAAATCGGGTGGAACCTTGGAAGCAGGAAGGAAATCAGATGAATGAATCGGGAGAATTTCGGGATGGAAGCAGAACTTCTACTGGAACAGAACAGTGGAAGTGTGGAACTAAAGTCTGGAAGGAGGAAAGGAAATTTCGAAATTAGGGTTAGTGTAAGGATAGTTTAGTAAATTCAATTAGATAAACGGATTAACGGGCTACACGATTAAACACGTCTAAATAAACAGGTTTAATGGTATATAAACGGATTATACGGGTTCAACCCGTTTAGACCGAATATCAAAAAATCACAATCCATACCCGTTTAACTCCGTGTCGTATCTGTGTCATGTTATCGTGTCGTGTCAAATATTGCCGGCCCTACGGCATCACCCAACTTAACAAGTTCCTATTGAAACAAGTAAATGCTACTTTGAACGCACAGAATTGACCTAACACAATTACCATATGGCATAGGAAATGGAATCTTCATCAGTCAACGCCATAAATGTCTTGCTTTATTTGCTAGTTTGGTTTTGTAAACAAAGTTTTCATAAATGTCTTTACTTCGGATTAGGCAATTGGTGCATTCACAGGTCAAACTTCGAGTGCGGTTTAAACAGGAAAGATATTAAAGCCTCAAATTGACCAATAAATTTTTTCTTCAATTAATGCAATTAAAAGCATTTCTTTTTGTAAAAACAAAGGAATTTACCAACAAGGTCAGAACGGAGAAAATTCTTAATTGTGAGATTTTATCCCTTATTAGCTAGCTCTGAATTAGTCGGGGCCTGAATTCCACTCTTCTAGATTCCGTCCTAACCTTTTCGGTTTAGACACACTTCGCCCCTTAGAACTTACATGCTATCAATTGGAACCCCAGAGTTTCATGTTTCGCCTTTGAACCCTAAGGTTTCATGTTTCGCCTTGTCAAAGTCCGGAACTCTGCAATTTTGTCCTTCTAGTTCTACTTGCATCATATATGGCCTGCAGACGAATTTTGGTTTGGCCTGCATTCTTGACCTCGACTGTCTTATGACAACTCTTACTGTGAGGATAGAAGATCGAAGAACTTCCAAGATTAATAGCATAGCAAGACTTTATGGAATTGTTCTTTTTATTGCATATGCTAATCTGGTGAAATTTTGAGACGTAAAAAAAACTATTAGGGCGTAAATCTAATGCAAGCAATTTGGAAGGATCAAATTGGGCCAAGCATGAAACTTTAGAGTCCTAATTAGCAAAACTATAATCTCCAGGGTGCAGAAGGAAACCCCGTCGATTCTCGTCAACTCCGCGTCGGTCGTCGCCCCCCACCTAGTCAATTGACCATTCTGCCCATGCCTTTTGAGCTGCCCGGAAGCTTCGCAACGAAGATTTCCTCAGCAAATTCGAGCCTAAAATGGGTAAAAGGGCTTATTCGTAATTTTATTAATAATTGATTTTTTTTATTTTTAATATTTAACATACTTCTTCTCTAAGGACGGCATTCGTTGAGCCATTTCTCTCTCTACCTCTCTTTCTCTTTCTAGAAGACTTCTCAGAGGTAGAAAGAAACCACTCGGAGGAGAAGAGAGAAGAAGACTTGTCAGATCTGTGGCGACGACAATGGCGTCTCCGAGGACGGTCCCGCTCTTGTATCTCCTGATCCTGGTCCTGGCGTCGCTGGCCGCCGCGGAGATCCGGTTCACGGAGATCCGATCGGATGACCGCCCAATCATCCCCTTCGACGAGTTCGGGTTCACCCACACGGGCCGGCTCGAGCTCAATCTCTCCCACATCACCCTCTCGCCCGCCTTCCCCGACTCCGAGCTCGGTAAGGTCGGGTTCTTCCTCTGCACCCGCGACTCGTGGCTGCACGTGCTGCAGCAGCTCGAGGACGAGGAGATCTCCTGCGTCCTCCAGTCCGACCTCGTCAAGCATGTCTTCAGCTTCGACAAGCTCCAGGGTGACAAGTCGAGCATCAACACTGTGTATTCCCAGAACGACGCTGACCAGTACACTTTAGTGTTCGCGAATTGCCTCCAGAAACCGCAGCCTCTGAAGGTCTCCATGGATGTACGATCCGCGATGTACAACCTCGATGGGAAGAGCGGCACGAGGGATTACCTCTCCGCCGGCAGGACCATCCTCCCCAGGGTTTATTTCCTCTTCTTTCTGATTTATTTTGCGCTAGCGGGTCTCTGGATCTATGTCCTCTACAAGAAACGCCTCACCGTCTTTAAGATCCACTTCTTCATGCTTGCGGTGGTTGTCCTGAAAGGGCTGAATTTGTTGTGTGAAGCTGAGGATAAATCGTATATTAAGCGCACTGGGAGTGCCCATGGTTGGGATGTGCTGTTCTACATGTTTAGCTTCCTGAAGGGAATTATGCTCTTCACCCTGATTGTCTTGATCGGCACTGGGTGGTCGTTCTTGAAACCTTACTTGCAGGACAAGGAGAAGAAGGTCTTGATGATAGTGATTCCCCTTCAGGTCGTGGCGAATATTGCCCAGGTCGTGATCGATGAGACTGGGCCTTTTGCGCAGGACTGGGTCACGTGGAAGCAGGTGTTTTTGCTGGTCGATGTGGTTTGCTGCTGTGCTGTCTTGTTCCCGATCGTGTGGTCGATTAAGAACCTGCGTGAGGCTGCACGTACCGATGGGAAGGCGGCAGTGAACCTGATGAAGCTGACCCTGTTCAGGCAGTATTACATTGTGGTTATTTGCTATATCTACTTTACCCGGGTTGTGGTTTATGCTTTGGAGACGATCACGTCATATAAGTATCTCTGGACTAGTGTGGTGGCTGCGGAGCTGGCAACATTGGCTTTCTACGCATTCACAGGATATAAGTTCAGGCCTGAGGCACATAACCCTTACTTTGTGATTGATGACGAGGAGGAAGAGGCTGCAGCTGAAGCATTGAAGCTCGAAGATGAGTTTGAATTATGAGGGATGGGTCAAAAGTTTTGAGCTTGGACAATTGGATGAGCTGCTGCTGTCACTGGATAGGAAATCTCGATCAAGCAATTTGGCCTGCGCAGCAGTTTCTCAGATCAATCATGCATAGTAGGGTATACTTTGTGCTTTGTTATTTGTTAATTTTGTAATGTTGACAGCCCAGAGTACTCCTTTTTTCAGTAGATAGCAAATGATATATGTGTGCAAATTTAATAGTGCATATTTGTATGTACTGATCCTAAATTCTGCAATAATATCTGGGAATACTTTTTTGCCTCTACACATTTCGTCGAATATGGGAATCCTAGACATGGCTTTTCGTGGAAGAAAGGTTATCCTGTTTTTAGTTGCTGGCTTGTGGACTAATCTTGGCTGATAAGACAATGGGCCGAGAAAATTTTGGACATGATTAATATTTATCATCTTTTAGGGCACAAACTTCTATAGAGGTTGTTCCTAATTATGTGAGTTCAACATTTAGGTTCATAAAGTAAATATCTTTACATGGTATATACCTATGTTGGCCCTCTTCTAATGTTTTGCATACTACTTTATGTGCTGCTGTTAGATTTGCTGTGATGTCCAATATATTTAAAGAAACATGATAGAAGTCATCATTCATCTCTGGCAAATTGGAGCAATATTTTACATTATCTCCATTATTAGGATATTGTTCATCCTCATTCTCCTGGACCATTTATGTGCATTGTGACAGACGATGCAAACAAAGCTTAGGTGCATGCCTCCTTGCCTTTATTAACTGTATTTTGATTCCCAGTCGAATACAGCAGTTGGTGAGCAGCATTGGGTTGCTCATCCTAAGTATCACTGGTCTTGATTTCTATGTCGTACAAAGTTCCCAAAGAACTGTTGTTTTTCAGATGTCAATGGTGCACTAGAGGCAAAAAAAAATAGATCTTTACTGTTCGGCTTTTGTCGTAACCAAGCAGCTTAGGACAATGTCATATCGCTTCATGAATGCTTCTGCTGGCATGACGTTACTTGACAATGTTTTCTGTTGCCTCTCCATGTGTCGTAGCATTTACAAACCTGGCATAAGCCAAAATCTCAAACCTTTTTGATTCGATGTGAATTGCTTCCGATATTTCTCGTTCTTGCTGCTGGAATGGATTAATCCTTCTTTGGGTTTTCTGATCTCCAGTCCACATAGCATGTAAGATACAACCTTCTTGGTCTGGTGTCATACTCCAGGTACAAGCACACGGCGAAAGGGACAAACTAACTGGCGGATCAAAGGTAATCTAATCTACCCACAGCGATGTGCATAATAATAACCTGGCTCCAATCTCGCAGTGCTTAGTACTTTGGAACTTTCGTATTATCCGGTTCACCTATAAGTTATCGAACTCTATGCACTTGTTCTTTACATCCCTGATGATTTCTCTTTTGGACGGCTTATCTATGATCTGCAATTACCTTCCGGTCTTGATTGTCAAAACTCTCATTTGTATTTGGCTTGACTTGTTGCACGGGTGGTTGTAGGGGTGCTTTCTTACCTCTCCCTGCCTCAATGGTGATTACTTCACGCTTCCCTCATACTTTCATTGCTCCTGGTGGAATGTCAATTTTAAGCATTTCCTCCATACTCATTTCGGGAGGTGAGCCATAACCTCATCAATGAGGTGATGGGCCTTCCCAACTGTTTTCTGTGGCCCAAACTGCTCCCGGGCCTATGAAAAGCTCGCACATTTGCTGTAACCGCTACTTCTTCCATGGCCCTGATACAAGTACGAAGAAGTCTCATCACGTGAGCAATCTAACCTTTCGATAGTTGTCGGGAGTCTTGGTCGAGGACATCGATGCCGAATTAGATTCCTGTCTTTGTAGGAGAGATTATTGTTTTCGTGTGGGTCCGGGGGGAGGGGGGAATTCCGTATTAATGGAAAAGAGATTGGCATGTGAAATTGAATTGAAGAAGAAGAAGAAGTGGGGATGAGATATCAGTTGGGGCATCACATCAACCCCCCAATTTTCATTATGGTCCCCTCTTCTCTCTCTCTCTCTCTCTCTCTCTCTCGAGTCTATAGTGCACGAAAGTCGAAGTGGGCCTCCTCTTCTCTTCTCTTTCTCTATCATTGCGACTCCCGATGCCTCTCTCGGGGGGGTCGGTGGGTGGGGGGGGCTTTTACTGCTTCCGTTATTTAACGGCGGGATGATGGACGGTAGGTAATATAGAATACGTTACTCGGCGGAAATGGCTGCTGACGAGGACGGTGTACCGGGGTCAAACAAGTCAGAGCAGAAACCCCACCCCCCCTCCTGCTGCCGTAGGGGATGAAAAGTCAAAGTTACAAATGATGAAAACATGGCTTGAAAATGACAAAGGGGAAGGAAGGGCATAACTCCCATGAGCTTGAGAAAATCCCAATATTCGGTTTCCGCTAATGGGATTTCACGTGTTGTAAATTTTTTTATTTTTTATTTTGGTGTCCCGGCAGACGTCATGGTGTGACTTTTTTCATTTTGAATGTCCATAATCCATATGACTTATTGCCCAATTCATCGCGAGATCCTGTGTCAATCTCCCTTTCCTTTTATAATGCCAGAATGAGAGAATGAAAAAAGTAAAAAAAAAATTTCCTTTTTTCAGTGGAAGTTTCTCTCTGCAATACGAATTGCAGTTCAAAATTGTTCGTCACAAAATGAGGTCGGATCAATATCCCTTCCTCACTGTAACATTAGAATGAGCATTTGAAACTGTTTTTACATTATATCTAACCTAAAAGGATCCCGATTCGTTACTATTACTATATTTTTTAACAAGAAAATGGGTATCTTATGATCCGTTAATAAACTTTTTGGTCAATATGTTATACATAAGGGGAGTTGGCCATATCATTATCAGCATAGGTTACTTATCTAAAAAAATATAAACTCTTTACATTTTATCAATTTGTTATTAATTTTACTGACTTAAACTCTTTTTCTTCACCTAAAAATATAAATTTTTTTCTTGAATTAAAAATGCACAAACTAATAATTTGATATTAATTTTAGCACCCTTTAACTTTTCCTTTAATTTAAACGAGAATTTATAGCCACACCCTTCGATCGAGGTAGCCGAGGTCGCCAGTTGTCTTATAGGGGCTACGGTGGGCCCGATGAAGCCCTCATTGTCCGAATTTGAAAAAAGAAAAAGCAAAATCGAGAATGAATGAAGGAGATAAGTGGTGAAAGTCTTATTTTCGGCTACGTAATTGGGGTCATCGAAAATATTTGTCGTCATGAGCAACCGCAATTGGGCCGGCATCGGTTGCCGTTGAGGCCCACCAATCGAAAAAATAGAATTCGTGCTATTATTGATATCAAATTAATAATTGATGAATTTTTAGATTAAGAAAAAATATGTGTTAAAATTAATAAGATGTAATTTTATTTTTTTTTAGATAAGTAATCTAAACATTTATAAAGGTCATGGAGAAATTCTTGACAGAGTTAAAGTTAAAGAAGACTTGACGGGTGTGAGAAAGTGGCCTCATGGTGTCACAATCTGTCCTCAGACACAAACCTACACAGACAGACATAGCGAGAGAGAGAGAGAGAGAGTAATGGGGTTGTCGTATTAGGGAGGGGCTGTGAATGTTGGAAGCTAAGGAAGCAAGCAAAAGCATACACAGAGAGAGAGAGAGCAAACCCCCTCAAAAAGTCTTCTCATGGTATAGTCTGTCCATCTATGGCTCAAAAAGGCGGCACCGTCTCACGGCAACACCACCCGCAGGCTCCCATCTCATATAAACCATCTTTCCCAAGTTCTTGATTAGATGCTTTTCCTCTGTCACCAGAAGGAAGAACGGAGTCGGTTGCAGACTGGGCACGTGCATGAGTACCGGTTCGTTGGGTCGGGTTTGAGGATGTTGTGTTCCATGGCAAGAAGATGAAATTGACGGAAACGGGAGGTGGATTTGGTTTCGGAGGTTACGGAGAGGGTAGTGGTGGTTCAGCTTTTGCTAATTCTTCTTCTGCTGCTGCCACAAAATCTCTTCTTCCCTTTAGTTCCTCTGCTGCTGCTGCTGCTGCTTCTGCTCTCGCTGATACTTCATTCCTCAGTCCCTCTTCTTCCTCCCCAGGTAATAATAAATAAATAAATAAAAAGAAAATGTCTCTTTCCTTTTCCTTTCTATGCCATTAATCAATAAAGCTGAAGTGTCATGTAGATTGTAGAGGAACAAAAAGAGATAGAGAGAAGGGTAACAATAAATTTTGGATCTTGTGCTGGTGGTAGCATTTGAATTTCATATAAGGGGCGAAATGGACATCTTGTTAGGAACTTCGGTGCTGTCGGATGAGAAAATGCTTATGGATTCTTGAGTTTTAGTCTGATGGGTTCATGGCAATCTGAGAAAGCTTTGTTCTTGATGTCTCTGGTTTGTAAAAGATGACATTTTTTTGTTGGCTTGATCTAATCTGAGGATTGGGTTTTGTAGGAGAAACGATGGGGAACCCAAGGGCAGCTTTCACACTCGCGCAGAGGGAAGAACTGGAGAGGCAGACAATGATCTTCAAGTACATGGTGGCCTCTATTCCTGTTCCTCCTCAGCTCCTCTTGCCCCTGAAATCAAACACCACACTCGGCTGGACTCGTATATTCCCTCTCTTTTTCTGACAAAACTACCACTCCGCAAGGCCATGTCCCGTACCGGTGACATGAATTGGAAACGAGCTTTTGTGGCTTCTTCAATTCGAACGTGGCCTGAATTCTTGTTACTTTGCATATGGATGATGATGATGATTATAGTGATGGGTTTTTCCTTTTCTTTGGCAGGGAATTCGAGCTCATCATCTTCAGATCCGGAGCCGTGGAGATGCAAGAGAACGGACGGTAAGAAATGGAGGTGCTCCAGGGATGTGGCTCCGCACCAGAAGTACTGCGAGCGTCACTCACATAAGAACCGTCCCCGTTCAAGAAAGCCTGTGGAATTCCTCAGTAACAACGCCGCTATCAAGCCGCCTATGCAATCTAGAGACTCGACCCTCGTTGGTTCGTCCGTCACCGGTCAGGAGTCCCTTTCTCATCTACTTCCTTACCACACCCAGAAAGAGTTCTCTCATGCTGTGGTCTCTGCTACTCCAAGGTTAGTCATTCATTGGATTGGATTTGCTCAACATATATTTGCATTTGCTATAATAAGTATGATTTTCTCTCTTAAGTCTTGCCATTTATCTGATGCACTTATAAGGTGGGTGATGACAATTTGTCAAATCTCAAACAACGTGTTTTGTCTGGTGATGAAATCTTTCTTTCCATGGTTACTGTTTTTAAATCACAGCTATTTACAGTATGCAAGTGCCTGCTTTCTTCTGTAAGTCCTATGTACTCAATAGCCACATTTTCCCGCAAATGCTTTCACTTATTATATACTGTTAAATAACTAATTATGTTAGCCTTCTTGGATCAAAAGCACCAATTTTAGTCCCTGCTTTCTCTTCCCCAGAAAATTTATGGTCTCAAATGCATTAAGCCAGGAAATTTCTGTTTTCTAAGGACAAAAGGTAAGCTTTCAGGCCTGTTTTCATGTAAACCTCGGTTTTTATTTTTTTTAATCTATTATCTTTTAAGAGAACTCTGTTTTGACTGTTTTAACTGAGTGGAATTGCCCACAGTGCAAACAGGAGAGGTTCCTGAACTCCTATGTATGCAAGCCAGTCATTCTTCTCTTTGTGAAATAATAAATTACATCCCTTGTGCTTATCCAAACTGGTTGTATTCGAAGTGATGGTGCACATCTTTTTGTCTTCTTGTTTCTTGCCAATAAATGCCCAGTGCTTTGTCCTTATTCTAACCCCAACCGAATTGAATTGAATTGAATTGAACTTCTTCCCTTGCTTTATCTTTTTTACTTTTAACTTTTTGCTAATTTTACTATGTGAATTGAATGGTTCCTGAAGGAGCTTGGAGTGGTTCATGAAAGGAGAAGTAATTGCTCTTCCCAATTCAGACCAATTACAGTGGCAGCACCCACCTCATCAGCATCAGCAACAGCAACAACGGCATAGGCCTCTGAGCTCTTATGGGCCTGACCAAGAACTCCAAGCCCAAGGAGGAGGAGGCCTTATGAATGACCAGTGTAGCTTGTTACTTGGGATGGCCTCTTTGGAAGGTCATAACTGCCCAAAGGGATCTGCTTCTTCATCCAAAAGGGAACCAGTATCATCTCTAAGTTTGGCCATGTTCGGTGGAAGGGGAGAAGTTGGAGAGGAAGGCGATGATGATGGAAGGGAGAGTGTCGGGCAAATGGACCTTGGAGTCAGGCTTAATATTGTCAGTAGTACTGGGGAGTGTGAGAGGAGAGTTGAGTCGAGGCCCCATTGGATGAGCCCCGGCGGGCCACTTGCCGAAGCCTTATGCCTTGGCACAACAAGCATTGGGAAATCATCCCCAAGTGACCTGTCCTGACTCCTAATGGACGAACTTAAGGTAAAACAGTTAGGTAACAAGTAAATCCTTTTGAGAATGCAGTTCGGCAACTTTCTTCTCCTCCTGTCTCGGTCAGTCTCTGGAAAGGAAAAAGCTGATGGGAATGATCGAGACAAAGAGAAGGAAAATCGTTTTGAATTGAAACATAAAACCTCTGTTAGATAGCTGACACGAACTTGCAAGGAACATCGAGAGCTGTTGATTCATTTTGTTTCTACGATTTGTTAACTTGCTACTGAATTTAGAGCACTTTATTCCCCTTCTTGTGTTTTCCTGCCTCGTAATATTTGCAAGCATCCTAGTATTTCTGAATTTATCTCGCCGCCTCATGAAAGAGCGGCTTTTTACTGCTTATCAATTTAGAGTACTTATATTACTTCTCGCAATATAATAAGAGGCTCATACATGTCCGAAGACATTGAATACTATCCGACTGACAGTCCATTCAGTTGACACAACTGTTCTTAGACGTATCGAAAAGAAAGGGTGTGTCCTGGGAAGGTTTTGGGAGCAATTAGCTTATCTTAAGCTCAAATTTAGATCGATTCATCCCGGATGTCCAATCATTTCCCGATGAGCACAGATGTTGAACAAGAGATTTCATGAGTCCCATCTCGAAAATACGTAGTTCTCTGAACTAGAGAGTTCTCCTGGCAATCCTTCCCCGCAAGAATACCAAAGATCCGTTAGGTGTCTCTGAACATAAGCAACCCCTTTTAACAACCAAAGAAAAGCCATGCATACTGTTATTGATTGGACAGAACTTTCCTCTGTAACTGAATATGGCGGAATACCTGATAGTTTGCGGCGCTAAGAAACGGACCTGTCTGTCAACTCATAAATACCGGTGTCACCAAAATTTCTGGAAGATAGTCCCATGAGCTTCTTTCACACATGATTTTGTACGTGCCAGGGTCCGATGATGGGCCTGTGACAACCATGTTCAAGTACATGTCGGGTCCGGTGATGGGCTATTACAATTTTTGGGTTCAAAATATGGTCTTGGAATAGGCCCACAATCTCCCGGTCTCTGTCCTAGTGGCACCGGGGGAGCCTTTAACCCTCAGCTGTCAAAATCTTCTTGAACTAGCTTTGCTTATGTCGAGGAGGGCCGATGCAAATGAACTTCGAGTACTCTGGTATGCCAAACTGGAATGCAAAACTACACGATGTGTTCCATCCTATACGACAATTCCACTCCTCAGCTTTCTCAATAATTTGTAGCGAGGGAACTTGATTCCAGAAACCGACGCGAGAAACTGGAGCCTGCGGGATCAAGCTCCAATACTCTTCAATTTTTTACCGAATGCAGTCCTAAACTTGATCCAAGAAGCTGCAATATAGATTGTTGTAACTATATGCAATTGAATAATAACCATGGGAAAAAACAAGCTTTTCCCAAAAAAAAGGAAAAAGAAATTTAAAAGAAAAAAAAAAAAAAGAGGGACTACATAGATTCAAAATGCCATACATACAAATTACAAAATGCAATGTTGAGTTGGAAAGTGATGTGATAGTGGGCAGCTGTCAGAGCAAAAGGACAGAAAAGGAGTTGGCATGCAATGGATTGGATTAATTATTCTCCTTGCAGACTATGTGTCAGCTTAATCAAGATGAGTTTAGGCAATTTAATTAATCTTAAATAAATTGGGACATGTAATTGGATAAATTCTCTGTATTCACATTCTCGAGCAGATCTTGCTTCTAACGCATTAAAATCAAATCTTGTCTTGGGGAACACAAACAAATATTCTCAGCTTTACCCCATGCTTGGAATATTATAAGCATCTGCTCAGCTCGACAGCAGGAATCTCTTGCATTCCTAAACATTGGTGTTATCAAACCCAATCTACTAAATCAAGGCATTGTTGGGTGCAAGCATATTGTTCATTCATGTGACGGTCCGCACTACCGCCCCGCATCAGTCGAGGCTCGAGGCATACGACATGATTACGCTCATCAGTTGGTTCGTTGACTCATTGCTCACCGGTAGATATTTCAAACTGAGCATTAGATATCCCAACCATTGCTTCCATCCGCTGAGTAGCTAGGTTAATACCAACTAAGACAACAAACAAAGAACAAATTGCCTAACAAGGGACCTAATCAAGCTGTGTCGTCGCGGGCAGAATTGTGATGATTTGTCTCTCCTAGGATACATAGTAATTGCTTCACCTAAACCACCTAAGATCGGTTGTCGAACAAGGGGAGATCTCGCCCCCGAGACTCTCCGTGTAGCATGACAGGTTCGATCTCTGCTCCATCCCGTAAAAGCTGCAGTGAGCGCTTTTGAAGCTCGGGCTCCTCAGGTTCTGGCTGAAGCTGCTCGTGCCGCTGATCCCGTAAAATCCTCCCTGAGCATCAGGGACAGGGTAAGACAGGCGTTTCCGGGCTGCAGAGGAGCCGCTGCCTACCCGGTCTCGCTCGGGCGTGGATGGCCTCTGCCTCGGGGCGCTCTGGGATCTGGCTCGGGCCTTGGCTGATTCAGTGGCTGCCATGTAGTTGGGGATCGACGTGGAAATCGGAGCCATTCCAGCCCCACCAGTACTGCTCCTGTGAGCAGTGGCGTTAAGCCAGTAATTGGTTGAGGCAGCTAGACTTGGAGTGTTGGCCGCCGAGTAGCACCTCTCCAAGTCCCTGTAGCATCGCGGGCTCGCCGATCGTACTTGGATAGGCCGAGTCTTGGACGGAGAAGGAGTTGCCGGGGAATGTTGGTGGAGGGGCGTGCTCTGGTGGGCCCGATGTAGCGGAGAAGCAACCGATTGTGGGGTCGCAGGTCTGTTGTAGTAGTGCTGGTGACTTTGATAGGAAGCTGATCTTCGGCCATTTCTCGGCACTGCATAAGGCCGAGAAGTGTCAATCTCGACGGTCTTGATATTGTCCTTCCTGTCGGTCGAAGCTCTACCGTCACTCTCCCACTGCTTCGTTGCCATCCACCGGTCAAGCCACTTGATCTTCTCTTCCTCAAACTCCTTTTCATCCCCGAGAGACGGGTGACGTTGAGTTCTCCACATCTAATATAATACTAGGATTTGTGAGAAGTTCCCTTAACTGAGTCCTACATTTAATGCCTGCTGTGAAATCAACTGAATGCAACACCACGATATGAGTCGTAGGTTGTCCTGTTGCATCCAATCCGCATGTAATAATTCAGCGTGCAAATAGGTTATTGGACAAATTAATTTTGGAAGAACAGACCTGTTGAGAAAAGGCTCGCGATAGTGCTCTTTCTCGCTGCGACACAACCTCTTTTCTGCTCTGCAGCATCGCCTCAATATCGACCATTTCGTTGATCGGCTGCTCATCCCAGAAATCTGCTGCGCAACTCGTGTTCCTAGACTGTATGAAGTAAAATGCCCCATCAAGGAAACGACCGCGTTTTACTAGAATTTCGGTCACAGTATCAATCACCAAGTCGTGTTTTGCATCAGAATATACTTCTGCTGTGCACATAGAAACAGAAAAACAGGGAAAAGAAAAAAAACACTGACAATCGACTTCCTCTCACGTATGTCCTGAAGGTAGGATGACTCCCAGAGGTTGTTAGATTCAGCAAACATGGACTTCCTGCTACCCTCGTGAGACAGCCTCGCACGCTGGTCCCGCATTCGGTGTTGCACTCGCACGAGGGCTTGCATGCACTGGAGCGTCAGTTTCGCCTGTTTCCGGACGTTGTGGCCTCTAACAAGGGCTTGGAGCTTCACCAAGCCCTTAAGGGCACGCAGAGCTCTCCTTGCCTTCACACGAAAATATGGAATTGAATCTCACATTGATTACGAAAAATACTGAATCATAATAACATTCAGTCCCCGTTCCAAATACCACTCAACCACTTCCAACTACAGTCATTAGGATTTCTAAACGGAAGAGTTTGCCATAAGACGAAAAACAGTTTCCATTTGCGAGCTTTGGACTTACCAAGTAACCCCTGAAAGCGGTTTGAATGAGGACGGCAGCCCAGTTTTCTTTGGAGAAGTTGGTGGCTGGCCTAGTGAGTCGAGCAATCTCCATTGCCGCCTGTGCTGTTGCCACTGCCGCTTCGGCAGCCACAGCTGTGGCTGCAGCCACTGCAATCGCGTGCCTTTGCTCGTTCACTATGACGGGGTCCACCGTTGCACACGTCTCCGCCTTTGGCTTGGCCTCAGCTTGGCTAGAGCTCGACTTGCGGAACAGCCATCTTCGCTTCTCCCTCTTCTGAAAGAAGGCCTAACCCATTAGGCGAGGAACGGACCCAAATGGAGGAATTAATTGGTTCGACAAGAAACTCAACCTTTCGGGATTAGTTAGTTTGGTAATGGAGAAGTTATCATTATCAATATTAATGTCTACGGATCAAGAGAGAATATAACGCAACGACGCACCTCTCATAGAATAATCAAGAAATTTTAAGTTCGATATCCAGTAAAATTACCCGTATCATTTTATTAGATATTTAGGATTTTTATTTTGATATACTAAGTACCTCCGTTGCAACAAAAAAAAAAGTATATATATATATATATATATATATTAATGTCTAAGGAAATCCTGTTTCCCAGTTGGTACTCGGTAAGGATTTATCAGAGATGGACTGTGGAAAACGACAACTGGGAAAGAGATGTCCGATAAATGAAGATATGGAAAATCAAGTCCCCGTCCATTTCTGGAGAAATGGAAATCGCCCCCCTGAAGTGGTGAAGTGGTGTCATAAATGTCTGATGCGCATCCCAGGAAATGGAAAACACAGAAAATGCTCGGAAAAAGGGGGAAATAATGAAAACAAAAACAAGAACATAACCAACTAAACGAACGAGCCCCTGAGAACATCTTCCTTCCTTAACAACATGATGAACACATGTCCTTGTTTCATAATGAACACTGTTAGGATCAAGTGTAAGCTTCCCTAAGCAATGATAACGACAACGACAACGACAATAGAACATATATAATGCGGTGCAAGTTGGAGGATTGATGGTCGTGTTGATTGTACCTTTTCTTCGTCTTCATGGGCATTTTCTTCTCGCCGTCTGCCGTTGCGCTTGTCGGTGTTATCCTTGGTGGGGGACCTGAAGGCCCTCTTCACGAGGGTCAGCCAGGAAGAGGAAGAGGAAGTGGTGGAGGAAGAGGTGGAAGAAGAGGAAGAACACCCAGTCTTCTTTCCCATAGCTGGGGTCACACAAGAAACAGAGGAGCACAGAGGAGGAGATGGGCTGCTTTCACCATTAGAGGAGCAGTGGGAGTAGTAGTAGAAGAAGAAGAAGAGGAGGAGGAGAGGAGCCAACTATCATTGAGTGAGAGAGAGAGAGTGAGTGAGTGGAGAGTGGAAACACACACACACACATACACAGACAGTGTACTATATACTATGGTTGTGCTTCCTTAATTATTAAATACAGAGAAAAGAAAGCTCTCTCTCTCTCTCTCCCTCCCCCCATCTCTCTCTCTATCCAATGTATGTGTTGTGCATGAGCTGCTGCTGCTTGGGGTTATCAAGCTTTTGGGTGTTTTCTAGCGGGCATCGGGGGGAGGGAAACGGGTGAAAACTGAAAATATATTTTTATGTAACGGATTAAAAAAGAAGTCGTGTCAGAGAAATTATTTGTTATTATTGTTTTGGTTTTATGATATGAACTGTTCTACTGATGAGTTAAATAATGTAATGTATGGGAGGGAGGGAGAAGAGACTGACTGAGTGCTCTGCTGAGCGGTGTCCCCTGGGAACAGAGCGAGTGAGGGAGTGAGGAGAGGGAATTTCAATGCAGCCGCTAGAATCCAAAAGCTCCTTTGCCCTTTTTTTTTCATTTTTTCTTATTTTTCTTTCTCTTTTTTATAGAATCTCGTATAAAAGGTGAGAATTGAATTAGTGATTTCTTGATTCCATATCGATAACTTATGCCTGATCCCTCCTAGGCTTTTCTAATTTCTTGCTCTCTATGTATGTAATATAGTACTCTTTTTTTTTTTTGAGAGAGATATACATCGTTGAGAAATAGGATTTGTTATCATGACCATGTTCCATTCTATATATGGCTAAGGTTTTTGACGTCCCTTTATATTTTCTTTTATTGGTAGCAAATTTTATATTTTCTTTAATATTCGATTCTCATATTTGTCACCAAACTTACGAGTTTTATTTGTTGCTATAGAGAAAAATGTGCACATCATTGATGAATAATATAATTTGATGAAAAAGGCTCTATCTGAGTCCAACTACAGTAATATTGATTCAGTCATGACTGCATTGTGAAAAATGATGGCGTGACATGTTATGAAGTTAAGATTATTTCTTATAAGTTTCACTTTAATTTCCCATCACCCCCAATCCATTTATTACAGATGTCGGGTGTAGTAAAACAAGACTGATATGTGTTTTTTGTTCATCAAAAGGTAATTGTAATCAGAAGAGGGCGTAGTGCAGTGGCACATGTTTTCGGCCGTTAATCTAGAGGTTATATGTTTGATATCTAGTGAAACTAACTGTACCGCTTTATTAGTTATTTACGATTTCTCTTTCATTATACTAGACTTTAAGCCTTCTTTACAATCGAAAAAAAAAAGAATAATCGTAAGAAAAACTCAATTTGACATGAGAAAAAATAAAAATTGAGCCAACAAACAATGACATGTATGAATAACATAATTGAAAAGTGACGTGAATAATTCGTTACCTCTTTAAGTTTCAAGGGAGAACAAGAGATGTCCAAGGCTCTGAAGGCTTATAGAGTATCAACGCGGGAGAGATGTCATAGTTGAGAGAGTCGTTATAGTCGTATTATTCCGCCATAATATGGGAAGGAATGCCAAGTGCGTTTAGTCAATCATGAATAATAATGTAATAAAATGGATATATATAGCATGGCTTGTGGAATGCGACCGTTCCCTGCGAACTTCAAGTATTCTATATAGACAATGTCAATGTAACCTTTCTTATTATTATTATTATTATTAAGCCCATGCTCTCTCAATCATTATATATTATGTATTTAATATCATATGGAATTAAAGACTCTCCTCAATAGTAATATTGATGTGGGTGTGAAGGTATTAAATAAGAGAACTGGCGGAGGTGTAAATGGCATCACGTGTTAAGGCCAGTGCAGCTGAGGGGATGCAGACCACTGAGTAAATAAATATAAGAAAATTGAGTTTTTTTTTTTTTGATAAATAAGGGTAAGAAAATTGAGTTAATTCATGGTATTCTTGGCATGCATTTAAAAATATGCACCCATGTGTACTGTACGTATCTATATATTAACTTAATTATATTATACTTCTCATATATATATATATATATATAGGTATATACCTGTGTCCTCGAAGGCCTCTATTGGCAAAGGTATAGGCTTATAATGCAGACAGCTACGTATCTAAGGGATTCCCCGTTTGGGATGACAATTACGTTTGGCTTCATTCCCCCCTTCCCCCTGTTGACCGGTCAAACGCTGTTCCTACACACTCCAAAATCGACTCTTGTCCGTTTATTACTACATCTGAATTTTCAGTTTATTTTACCATTAAAACGAAAATGAAGCTCTGCTCCTTTTCTTTTTCTTTTTGCCCACTTATTTCCCTTAATTTTTTTTGTTCATGCAAATTTTTGCAAAAGAATTGGAAAGGGATTCGGCAGTGCACTGAGCATCCACTTGGGTGATGTCCCACATCTCTTTGCGTCTGGGATATCAAATGGCTGGGGGGCCACTGAAGACAGAGATATTTTGGTTTAAGGTGGTTAAGTGGAAATAGAGAAAGTTCGATTTGACATAACATCGAGAGAGGGAAATTTTGTGGGAAGAGATATAATTGATTCACGTACTAAGAAACAGGTCCCTAATGAATGATTATCAGTATCCACATGATTTTGCGTTTATTGAAATTGGATAAAGTAGTTAGTCCTATTATGCAATGCCAAGAGAAAGAGAAACCGAGAGCAAGACTATAATTATTGTGTGATTCCGCATCGTCCAAACCTAACGAGTCGAGAGAGGACAAGACACGCGTATGCTCTGTGAATAGTGTGCGACTGTTGTGGCTTTGAAAAACCCACTTAAACGTAGTACTGCCTGGGCCATTTTTTTTTAACAAAAGAAAAAAAAAATCTACCGTCCAATTAATACATCATGGGAATGCGGAGTAATAATTTGATGCATGTGATGCTGCATGTGACCGTAGATCATATATTCTCTTAAAGGGTACTTAAATAATCAATGGCACGTAAAGATAACCTTTCCACTTTCTATTTTTAACCCCTTTTTTTTTATCGTTTTAAGCGATGGAGGGAAACGTGCCGACGTTCATATTACTATCCAATGCACCCGAGCTGCGATCCCGTGTTGTCTTACGTTCGATTCAATAACATGTATATTCTAATCATCTAGCTATACATACTTATCTTCAAATATGAGTTCGATACTTTAAGTGCAAGTATGCACTTTGTTTATATATATAAAGATATCGATGTTGTGGATGGAGAAAATCATTGATTGAGATAACTTTATTTCTTAATGGATCGATTCGACTCGAACTGAGTTAGTCGGAGATAATTAGATTTTGGAATATTATGGTACACACCGAAAAAGAGATAGATGATGCCCCTCATCTCCCAGCTCTCGCGATTTACAATTAGTAGATCAATCCAATTGGAAAATTCAAGACAAACCTCAACTATATACCGAACATATATTATTGGGGTTTTGCTTTGATGTCTTCCTTTTTAAGAGCAACAATTTGTGTAAGTCCGTGAGATGTGAGAGGAGTACATATATGCAGTTACTTGAGAAGTGTCATTTCATTGTATAGCTTTTAACCGGGGAAACAGCAACTATCCGAAACAAACAAAAGGAGGAAGCCTTCCATGTTATGGAACGTGAGTTGCATCTTGCTTTTTCCCAAAAGGGAGAGCTGGGGCTTTGATAAGACTGCTCAGCCTTCCTTAACAAAAGAAAAAGAAAAAAAAAAAAAAGAGCAGGATAAGGTAACTCTCAAATAATTCAAGGGAACTGTACAAATATATATCATCGAAATATCCAAAACAAAACATCCACTAGATCTAAGAGGTACTAAAACAAACTGCGATGTTAATGAGTGGACTAATTAATTAGGGCATGCTTGGTATGCCGGAAATAGAACAGATTCGAATCTAATTTGTTCCCCAAAGAGAAATATAATTTTATCAGGAGAATTTTTGCTCATTTTTGTATTGAACTTGAACACATATATAAAGGAGTACAATTCAAAGAGCGAAGTTTTTTACCAATTAGATGCCATTATATATATGTATAGACATATAAGAGCGTAAAAGAAATTATATGGTACTTGTATGAAAATTAGTTATGGAATAATGAAATGAACATTAATTGCTTAAGTTTTATGAAAGAATTGTCATTCCATCAAATTGAAGAAAAAAACAACTATTAAAATGGAAGGCTCTAATTTTCAACTCGTTATAGAGAGCAAATGGAGTGAAAAGATGAAATATCCATCAAATTTCATTCCTTTGTTCACCGAGAAACAAATTCGTTCATCTCTACTCTAGTGTACCAAACGTAATCTTATAGAAATTTAAAACTTATGGGAAGTACTTTGTGGCAGGCATGAACATAACGATATCGAAGCAGGAATGGAATTCATTCAACAGGGGAAAAAATCAGAACTTCCGATAATTTTGTTGATTTTGCACGAGGAATAGTGCAAATATAAAATTATTGAAATTGCTGTAGAGAAGGAGGCGCAGCCCTGTACCAATGTGGACACATTCTCTCCTATAATTGGGATCTAGACCTTCATTGGATTGGTTAATTAGTTCCTATGATGGTCTATTAATTGGGTTAGGGATAGGGCAGTTTGGTTCTTCCAATTTTTTATTCAGTGGACTGTCAAAAGGAATTCAATGGACTCCAAATCCTAGCCCAATGGCCTATTTTTGCCTACTGACTAAAAGCTTAGCTCCTAGTTCTAGTGGAATATCCATCCCCATCGCTTTACATTTTCCTATCAAATTGTACCTAATGCACATGCATAATTTGGTCTTAAAAATATGCATATTTTAGTCTTAAAATAATATGGTCCATCAAATGCAATGCCCTATCCGTTGAACATTGTTCTTCTAAAAATTTAATTATTGTTTTTTCAAAAAAAACATAATCTTGATATGTTGCTCGGTAAAACGCAGTATTGTAATTCTTTTATAATTCTCTTCAGTACGCAATGAACTCATCGCCCATAGCCTCTGTCCTACCAAAATTGTACCCGATTGGCAAGAGAGGAGGACGAGTAGAAAGAAAATACCAACGGAAATCGAGCGCGAACCTCGAGCTCCAAGCTAGGGTATCGCCATTTCAAACCCCAATTTTCCCTCTACTTAGGTTTAGGCCAGTCTAATCGTCCATTTGTTCATCGGTCCCAACTCCCAACTCTTGGATTAAGGTCCCTTTCTTTATTTTTGGGCTGGAGGACTGCCTAAGAGAAAGCCCATGGGCTTCTACAATAAGTGGGACCAGGCCCATAAATCAGAAGTTGGGCCCACTGCCCGGGAATCCCGTCATTGATTTCAGCTCCGGCGAAGAATTTCAAATTTTACCGCTCTCTCTCTCTCTCTCTCTCTCTCTTAAACAGTTCAGCGGTTCTTCTGCGTTCCATGGGATTTGAAAATTGAATGAAGAGTGCAGTCACTGTTCGGTTCCTTCCTTTTTCCATAGATTAGATTCGCCGGCAGGACATTAATTTATTGAGCTTGAAAGTCATCTCCTGTATCGAAGTCCTTTGCTTCATCTTCAAGCTCTCTCGCTTTGTCGCTTCAAGTTCGAGTTTTTAGCTGAAGAAGTAGATCGAAAGTCGCTAACTTTGTCCGCGCAGG
The DNA here is from genome assembly GCF_007655135.1 of Punica granatum. NCBI lineage: Eukaryota > Viridiplantae > Streptophyta > Magnoliopsida > Myrtales > Lythraceae > Punica > Punica granatum. The sequence goes on from NC_045127.1 coordinate 50,610,226, forward strand.
GGCCGATCGAGAAATGGGTTGTGTCTCCTCGAGTTTGCTGAGCCGCGACGACGAGTTCCCGCAGCTCGGGAGCGCCGCGCTGGGCCACCACATTGTCTCCCTCACCTCCACCACCTACGGCCTCCTCTCCATGGACCCGCCTCAGCCGGGTCAACACCACTCCGCCACCACTCCACCGACCCCTCCCCAGCGCTTCACCCTCGGCTCCATCTTCCCCTCCCCGCTCTCAGATCCGAGGCCCCTCAGGCCCGTCCGGCCCGAATCCGAGCTCTGCCCGGCTCGGCCTGAGCCCGAGGTGATCAACTCGTGGGAGCTAATGGCGGGCCTTGACACCGCCGACAGCTTCCGGTTCTCCCCTCTCCCACCCCCAAGATTCAAGGATCTGAGTCTGCCGATCAAAGAGAACTGCAATCCCAATTTCGGAAACACTAAATCGACGGTATTGGAGAAATTCGAGTTCCTCTGCCCGTCCAACGGGGAGAATAAGGTAGTTCTCTACACGACGACCCTGCGGGGAGTCCGGAGCTCGTTCGAGGCGTGCAATTCTGTCCGATCCGCAATCGAGGGCCTCGGGGTGGCCGTGTGCGAGAGGGATGTCTCGATGCATAGCGGGTTCAGGGACGAGCTACGGGAGCTGATGAGAGGGAAGGGGAAGGAGTTGTTGGTCCCGCCCAGGGTTTTTGTGAGGGGAAGGTACATTGGTGGGGCGGAGGAAGTGATGAGGATAGCAGAGGAAGGGAAGCTGGCGGAGCTGCTCGAGGGGTTGCCAAAGGGAAAGGTCAGGATGATCTGTGAGGGATGCGGGGGCGTGAGATTCCTCCCATGTTTTCGTTGCAATGGTAGCTGCAAAGTTGTGATCTCAAAAGGCGAAGAAGGAGATGAAGAGGAGGGAGATGAATTGGTGGAAGGCGGGAGAAGAAGTAGCGCAAGGAATGTCGTGGTCAGATGCGTCAAGTGTAATGAGAACGGGTTGGTTTTATGCCCGATTTGTAGCTGAGATTACTCGTAGTCGTTCTATTTGCTACCTTCCTAAGCTCTACTCGAGCTTGGTTTCACAATAGTAAGATATCCTGTGTGCAAATATCATGCTTTTACATGGTTGAAATGGAAATGGTTTAATGAAGTTTCTGTTTCAATGCCAAGGATATGGTTTCATGTATTTTGTTTGGTTTTTCTCAGCATCTCAAGCCACTTAGTCTATGCAACTGAACAATAAATGATATTTTTATGCCCGATTCGTAGCTGAGCATAGTCCTGGTTGATTTATTCGCCACCTTCCTAAGCTCTGTTCGTCGTGCTTGAGCTTGGTTTCACAATAGTAGGATATCCAGTCTGCAAATATTACGCTTTTACATGGCATGTTAGAAATGGAAATGGTTTAATGAAGTTTCTGTCTCAATCCTCGGAATGTGTCTTTGTGCGTTATCTTCGGTTTTGGGCATCTCAATGCACACAATTTATGCAACTGAAGAATAAACGATATTAGTTGCAATGTTATTGCTCTTCTTAAGTATACAGTGTAATTGAGTAGCAATTTGCAAGCGACACTACCAATGCAGTTGGATTTTCAAGCTCGTTCCTTGGAAGGCAATGGTTACCATGCCCTGCTTTATCATGTTTGGTTTAGCAATACATTCATTACAGAGATGCAATTATTGCGGGAACGCTCTATAAGCATGTACGACTCTGGCCCTCTGTATGATCTTATCAGTTAAATGCTTCCTGTGATATATAAACTCGAGATGATCCATTGACTGTCTGGTTGCAACTCGCAATGCGACAATACATGTAATATGTTCTTGTGGCAATAGAATGTGAGGAGGGAGAAGTTGTGGTGAAAGAAGCATAGCGAGAAGATCACCTTGGTGGAGTTAAACCAAGCATGCACATGAAGTTACATTTACCAGCTGCAAAAATGATTGTCTGCTGGGTGGCATCCTCAAAGCTTTCTTTAATCCTACTCGACCCATGTCAAGCGAGATATGTTTTGTTCATTGCTGCATTTCAATCTGTTGCAGTACAACCGACGATCATAGTGTACTCTCTTGACTTCTTGATGCTCCTAAACTGGTGGTAATTCTTGCTACAGCCAATGCCACCGAGTGCCTCATCTGTTGCAGAACGATGAACTTTAAAGGACTTCTTACGTATGATGATAATATTCCAGGTTTCGAGCATGTCTGATAAGTTAGCATGATTGTGTTTCAAGATCCTTTGCATTTCTGTTCTTCCATTTGAAACATAAAACTGCCGCCAGATTGCTAAATTCGCTACGATAATACATCAAGTCACGTGAAGCAGAAGTCAAGATTGGTAACATGACACGGTGCCATCTGCCATCCAACGTAGCTATCATATCCATCAGTTGCGTAGCTGCGTAGTAGTAAATGGACATTCATTCATTCTCTTTTGATTTGGGAGTAGGCATACCCCACATGAAGACTGGGCCCCCTAAAGTGATGAATTCTGCTGATATTAATTTGTGGTCGTATGCCCAATTGAATGTTGCTTCATTCCCTATAGGTTCTATGAAAACTACATCCATTTTTCTTACATTATATTTCATTTTATTCAATACCTCAATCTCTTCGAAGGCAGGTTTAAGGATGTCCCCTTCTAGAAATTCCTTGTCCCATGCGAATTTCAAACTTACAATTGAACAAGCTTTGGGGACAATATTGCTGGGAAACTTTAGGATGACAAGATTATTATAAGTACTAATATATGTTTTTGTAATGTAAATTGCTTATGCTTGTCGGACAGAGGAACAAGACATGTCCATCTCAATCTTATTTTTTGTGCATTTTTCTCTTTAGGGACTAAGTGGTGTCCCACCCTTCTAGGGCACCAAGCATATACACCGTACTTAATATCGCATGTATGGAGGTGCCTTTTACACTCCGTGTGGATATTATCTTTTTACATGAAAATATTGTATTTTGTTGTTCTCTTTCGTTTTACAATTTTACTATTCCTTTACTTTTTCTTGAGTTTCGTCTCTTGAACTATAAAAACTCCTATATCCATCCCTATTTTCAAGTAAGGTGGGATCGGCCCTAAAACCTCTTTCATGTGCAGTATAGTCCGATACATACTCAACCGCCCCAGTGCGCTAACATCGCGGGTTATTTAAACGACGAATTTTGTAATTAAACACGCATGATTGATTTTGATTAGATAACTGACGGATATTCTTAAACCACGTATTATACTAACAATTTTTGTTATTCATAAGTTTCTAATCGTGAATTTAATTAGGAAGAGAGGAATGCTGGTCTCCTCCAATTGATTCTGCTGATAAACTCCAACCAGAGATGTAACCTCACCTAACAAATACAGCCAAAAACAAACTGAATTTTCTAGGCAAAGCGTCGTCCGATCAGAAAGCAACATCATCCTAACACAGGACAGGAGATCAGAGGGTGGCCTAGCTCGACACGAAAAGTTAATCACATGTTTTTCTTTCGAGTTCTAGTCGGCAGGAGAAGAGGTGTGTGTCCGTTTATATATTTCTTTTTGTTTTTTTTTCTTATTAATTGGGATAGTCAATGACCCAATAATAATACTAACAACAATTTGCGATATAAATTTGTCTCTGAGCTTTCTGATTCTTGACTCATACATCTAAAAACCGACACCCAATCGAACAAGAATTATTTCAGCTAAATAGGCTGCGAATACCTCATAATTTTACCGAAAGAATAAGATATATGGTTGTAAATGTAAAATTAGTTTGGTTTATCTACTTTTTAACGGGTGAGATTTTATTAGTCAGTCAGAAAAGGGTGGCAAAAGTGTTGTTTTTAGCATAAAAAGAAACCCGGCGAATGCAATAATTTTCCTTTCATCATGTATAATTTTTTGAGATGACTTTAGAAGATGGAGATGATTCCGTTTATCCTTTTCACCTAATGGGATGTTAAAGCTTCTAGAAAAGATGATTACTTACTGCTACATATGCAATCAATAATTAATGAGCCCTTGATCAGTTAGCGAAAGATCAGTTATTTATGTCATTTTTCATATTAATCATCGCGGGCAGTTTCTCAAAAATCATCGGGTTGTTTCAACTTTCGAGGAGCGTCATCGACTTGCTGCAATTATAGAAATATTTCTCCAAACTACTTAGCTACACATTGATTTCCTATGTATTCTCTTTTGTCATGAAAAACTATACAATATTCCACTGGTACAGTACTTCAGTTAATTCACGCCGCTAGATTGTTGGGCCTACCCGGTACTACACATTGAATTTCTATGTACTCATCGACGGAGACCCCATCAAATAGTGATGTGATGACTACCATATTACATGAGATACGTGCGACACTCCACTTCTGAGTTCTGTCGTCCCCTCGATTTGTTAGAGAATTATTCCAGAAAAAATCCTAAAAGGAAGCTGCCTTTTGAGATGTCGTTTATAGCTTTATGGGTGCGTTCGTTAGGTAAGAAAACGGAAAGACCCTCCAAAATGTTCCACGGATGATATTACACACTAACGGATTGATCGATCATATAATTATTCTTTTTATAATTATAGAAGAGGTTAATGAATTTAGTACAAAGAAATGAAAAGGTAAATAAAAAAGTCATAATCAATCACAAAAATCAAATTCGGAATCTCTTGATTATCAGGAGGAGGTGTGTACATTGTTCTACACTCTCTTTATCACTCTTGTTCTACACTCTCTTTATCAATAAAATAAATAATTAATATGTTATTTTTTTTTGCCCTCTTATAGAAAAAATGACATCTTACCAACGTGACCATAAAGGCCAACTAGTTGGTACACAAAATATGATTAATTAATATTTTTGTCTCTTTTTTCCTTCTCTAAAGTCAGCACCAGGCCATCATTGAAATTTCTCAAATATCTTTTCAGCTGTGGGTAAGAAATTGACATAATTACCATCGGGTGGAGAGACTGTATCATGCAAAACGTACATATTGGCATATGTTGAATTGAATGGCAGATTTGACTGATTTTATTTATCTGTTATTGAAGATGAGATGCATGTATCTACGATGGTTGGCATTGTTTGACAAATATGCCAATGCAATTATCTTAGTTGGGACATATGTATAATGGGAAGTAATTAGTCGACATGGGTCATCATAATTAATCTCATCAATTCAAACTAGAAGATTTTATGCATTACGATCTTTCGTCCATATAGCATCGTAAGTAGATTCTTGTGTCGGGATATAAATCATAGAGAAAACAAGCCAATTTTACACATTTGATATTCACGTAGAAATAATTAATCTTTAAAAAAATATCAACGTGATAATTTTACTTATGCTAAGTCCTGTGTAAATGTCCATTGAGGCCTACTCAATAATATGTGCCATCAACTTACTTTCAGAACGAATTAGAATATTCAGATGTTAATTCTATTCATGTGATATGATAAGATTAATCACAGACTGTAATCATTTAGAATATACATGGTGATCATGTATTCTTTCAAACGTATACTATATTGAGTTTTATTGATCGTGACTTTAACTGTATCTATGACATGGTTTTGAATGCTTCTATGGTTGATTATACCGATAAGTGGCGTAAGGGGTCAGATGGCTGCGGCGATGAAGACTTGGTGAAGCTCCACAAATCGGCGTTTTCGTTCCCGTTGTACGGTTGCAGATTCTGATGATGAGGCCTGCTTATTCTGAACCTCGGAATCGATGGGACCTGCCCTTCATTGGCATCTTCTTCTTCTTCTTCCTCCTCTTCTTCATTGGCTAGCTGGAGTCCAAAGGCCGAGTCGCTTGGTGTCTCTGCTTGGCCGTTAAGCTGGGAAGCAACAAGCCGGTCGAACGCAGCCCAGTCTCCAACTGTGAGTGACTGCGTTGACTGATCTTGATTATGATCAGTCAACTCATCGAACGGCTGATGGACGTTGTGTTGATCAAGTGGTGGTGTGGGGAAGATGGAAGGGAGGGTTGCTGGGCACTCGAGCCTCGGGAGGTGCATGAACCGTTCGTGGAGGTCGGGCAGAGGCTGGTGAATAAGCTTGATGCTGGAGACTGTGTCGCAGTAGTCGGAAGGGTCGAGTGTGACAGGCATTCGGGGTTGACTAGTCTCGATCTTGCACGCACTGTTTCTTTCCCCCATGTAGAGGAGAATCTGGTCCAGGACACTGCTAGGATTGTCTTTGATGTTGTTAATATTAAGGTTGTTTGTGGTGCTGAGGTTGTGGATGAGTTTTGAGTCCATGGAGGTGGAGGATGAGCTCTTGGGACTGTGGTCTAGGGTTTTCTGGAAGTTCTTCTTCCGAAAAACTCGGCATACTACCCATCCTTCTTCTGTACTCAACTGATCGACTGTAGGATTCAGAGCCTAAAAATTCAATAATTCAATATATTATCAGCTAGCTGATGAAGATGCATTGTTATTTTACTAGAAGGAAAATACAAGATGAACAAACAGTATTTAACCGTAAGGTGTGGTACGGATGACAAATTATGTTGTTAATTAACGAAGTTTACCAGCGGACTTTAAATTAGTCTCCATTAATAAGTTAAGAACACCTTGTAATCTTACTTAAAAAAAAAGGAAAGAAAGGGAGCTCATATAGCTTGTTTGGTGTCGAACAAGAGAGGAATATGTTGAGTGATGAACAAGATTATCTGACTTGATTGTGTATATGTGATGATAATATTATTAATAAAAGTGCTTTATGGATTTGAATTTACTTCAAAAAGCATATATATGCTTGTTTTGAAAGTGAGTTAAGTTCCACTTTTGGACAGAGCTTGACCTTGAAAAAAGAATATCAATTGATTAGTTATGGAATTAGCGGAGATCTCAATCAAATTCAATACTTCTTTTTGTATATATTCCATTCTGTACAGTAAGTCTAAGAATCTATGAATCTGTTGAAAATATCAACAGTGAATTATATGACAAGATAGATTGAAAGACTATATGTGTTTCGCTGTACGGTACATATTCTATGATAGATTACATGATATGCATCAATGAGTTGTTGTTAATAGCTCGGATGTCAAAAATTATCTCGACCCGGGATAACAAAAGAAACCTCTCTTCCAATAATGTTGTCAAGGATAGTAGGATACTATGATTTGCTTTATCTTGTCTGTAAACGGGGATATGTGATCAAGTCAATGACACTTCATTCCATGATCTAAATTTAAACAGTCAACAGAAAAGAGCGTTTAAGATGGCTTACACTCGGATCAATGCTTGGAGTCTCGTCTAGCCGGTATTCGTGCATGATCCAGTCCGACTTCTGTCCATGTGGAGCACGCCCCTTGTAAAACACCAGGGTCTTCCGCAACCCAATCCTTCTGAACCCGCTGTAGATTATCTTGTCGCGCCCTGTCGCCTTCCAGAATCCGGCTGCAGTCGCTCGGTTTGTCCGAGTCCCTGTCGGGTACTTCTTGTCCTTGTGACTGAAGAAGTACCAATCATTTTGTGGCGTCGACCCTATTCTGCACTTCTCTAAGCAACCAAAGAAGAACAAGAAGAATAAGGAGAAGCTGAATGAATATCATAAGGTACATACACGCAGCATGACTGCTCGAATGTGCATTATGTACCTTGAATATCCCACGGCTTGAGCTTGTTGAGATCAACTTCGCGGATCACATCGAGGTCGATCTTCTCCTGGGCGACTTTCTTCCTCAGGTAATAGTGGAGGAGCTCTTCTTCGGTCGGATGGAAGCGGAAGCCTGGGGGAACCTGGGACTGACCATTTATGGACAGATTCATGTCTCGTGGCATCAACAGAAGTGGAACCAATCGGGTTGAATGTTTGCTGAGAGTCCTCTCTTAATGATGCATTAATTCCTTCTTGAACCAGATTGAAAAAAGAAAAGCCTTCGTTTTATGGAAGGTTGGCCGTGCAGATCAGTGAAGAGAGAGATCGGGTGAGGGAGAAAGAGGATAATGGAAAAGATGAGGAACTGAGAAGACAGTGAGGAAAGGTGTGCGTAAAAGGGCAATGTAAGTCATGATAATATATAATGGTGTGGTAGGACATGAAGAACATGCCCCGGTAAAGGGTCCAAAGCTGCAAGTAAAAGTCGGGGCATTTCGAGGACTTAATGTACTTACCACAACATTTATAACGTAAGTCCGCTCTATTGGGTCACGGTTAGTTTGCTAGAATGGAAAATGTATATCATGTAAAGGAAAATGTTATCAAATTAATAAAGCAAGAGTATTTAGACAGTTTTTTTTCCGGAATAGAGGATTCAGACAATTCTGCATAAAGAATCAAATTTTGACATTCATTATGAATGAAGATTTTATTACCCGTACCATCTGTCAACTACCGGAGATAATAGAAGAAACTATGTACGGCATCGATTCCATTGCCTTTTGCCGCGATACAAAGCTTATTTTCGCCTTTGGTAGCGTTGATTAAGGTGCTCATTAATCGGGATTGGCTAGTGCAAGTAGTGCATAGTTATCTGGAGGGGAATTCGTGTGCAGACTGATTGGCACAAAGTTCATTGCATTTCCCGTTGGTCTACGTTTTCATCAGCATCCGGCTTTTGGTGTAGGAGTGCTACTGTTTAGTGATATTTTTGGGGTTTTTTTTACTCCGCCTCTGAAATTCGTAGTGTTTTTTCTTCTTTCTTGGGCTTATGTCCCGGGTATACAAGAACGAAAGTTATTACAATGACAGCCTAATTCAAACGCGATTGGACTATCCATTAGTAGAGATAACTTTGATGTTTGATTATATGGGCTTGAAACATTAGATGCATTTTAAGCAAAAGTATGAAGTAAAGAGAAGTGAAAACTTCCCATTAGAGAAGGAATACAAAAGTTACTACAATTTGTATAGAATAAGAATAGAAGGGAATGGAGCGTTATACACGACTCAATACCTAGAAGCGAACCACGTACATTATGTGACAACAACCGATTTCTCAATAAACATTTACTGCTGCTTTTGGTTTCAAAGTAGGATTTTAAAATCAGATTTTGATTTTGAAAAAGAGTGGTATAAATAGGACTCACCATTTGACTTTGTATGAGCTATTTTGTTTTGTTGTGATATAAATGGGGCCAAACTCTTTGATTTTGTATGAGTTATTTTGTTTTATTGTTGGTAGAATTAGGTTAAAGTTGTGATTTTAAAATTATATTTGCAATCCAAACGAGCTATTACATCGTGAAAAGGAGGATCTACGTAAGACCCGTGTATCGCAAGCCGGGACTATCATCAAAATTCTTTCGACCACCTAGCTTAGCTAGAACAGAAGAGATATATAGGACAAAGGGCCCACAAAGAGATATGGACCTCACACATATTCATAAGAATGTGGGTGAGGGGAGGGCGGGCAAGGCAACGAATATTGCGCGGCAAAAGCGGAGGAGAGGCCTCCATCTCAAATATGACAGTCGACCTTAAAATCTCCATGAAAACCACCTTTTAAACCACCAAACCACCTTACCCGTTATTTCTTTATATTCTCTCTGTCTCTCTGTCTCTCTCTTCTCTCTTGGTGTTTAGTGTTTTACTTGTGCAACCACCTCAACGACAAGGAGGCACATTGGGGGTGGGAAGATGATGGGGTCGGAGCCACTGAGCTGTCAAGGTCCCCAAAGGAGAATAAAAGACACCATCGATCATGGACTACATTACACATCTCCATCGATCGTGTGTATGCATATGAGACTGATTCTGTGCAACGGACAAGATCGGGGTGGAACTCGCGATGTTCTAGAAATCAGGTTTTTCAAGAGTGGTCATTGTGCGAACAATGCCAATGCTTTTCGAAATCTAGGTTTGTCTTGCTTGATCAAAGTGAAACTAACAACGAGCTAATTAAAAGTCGGGTTCTCCAAGGTTGCAGTCTAGTTCGGCTGTGCTAAAGTTTTCAAAACGATCAACACGTACCATCAGGGGCGGAGCCAATGAAGAAGCAGGGGGGGCAATTGCCCCCCTGAACTTTGAAACTTTTAACTTTTGCCCCCCAAAGTATGAGATTTTTTTATATAAAATTAGTACTTTGCCCCCTCTGAACTTTGAATTTTTTAAATTTTACCCCAAACGTATAAGTTTGCCCCCCCGAATAAAAATCTTGGCTTCGCCCCTGCGTACCATTAGGGTTTCAACTTTCGAATCCCATGTCCAAGGGTGGACTAGGGGAAAGTACGCGTCCCACATGCTATAATTCGTGGTCATTGTGCGACCAAAGTTGATGCTTTTTGAAATCTATAGGCTTATCTTGCTTGGTCATATTACTAAGGTTTCGACATGACATACATGCCGTACTCCACTCCATGCAAATTTATATACTGTCTATATATATATATATATATTGGATAAATACATACTCTCTATAGTAATAATATCATGTCCAAGAATTCTAATATATATCTTACCAGACGTATACTTAGTTCTTTTTTTTTTTTGGTGTACTATTAGTTCAATTTTGCAATAGAAATATTTTGTATATAAAACGGACACTTAACCAAAAGATGTGATGCAATTATCAAATTAAGTTGTCGGTGTATGGAAAGTCTTTACATGAAATTAAATGCATAAATTCAAAACCTGTTGTAACTTTGTAAGCATTTCGTGCAAATATTAAACCATATATTCGAATAAAATTAACATTCTCAATTGATAGCTTGTACTTAAAAAAATAAAAATAAAAAATAAAAATTTTTTTGAGACGTCATGATTATATCACTAATCCTGTGAGTTATGTCTATAGTTGATAATTTTATGGGACATTTTGCTTTCGCTCGACAGTATATTCTCGAAAATTGATAGATGATAGCATATTAAATGAGTTTTATGTGAATTAAAATTAGGAAAGGTACCTGAGACACCTCAGCTAATAATATTTTATCTTGACCAATGGGGGTTTTCTCATCATATATGAATATGACTAATCGAGGCAATTTTGCCCTTTCCAATAGCATTTGAATGCCAATATCTTGTTGACAGAGTGCTCGACAATCGGGTAAATATTACAAACTCGCAACAAACATGATCGTCAGGTGAGAAATCAAAGTCAAACAGGGAATGACTAATTAATTAAATTCCCATTTTCCAACCATCAAAACATAAATTCATTGGAGCCGTATGGATTGATTAAACCACCCACTTATAGAAGACCAAGAATATTATACCTCCACGAGATACATTTACGTTTTTTTTATGATGGAGCTATTTTTATTTTTTAATATAAAATTACTTAATTTTTTATTGAAAATAATTTGTAAACAATTTCCTGTGATGAATATAAAAGCAAAAACCAATGTCGCACGCATGATAGAACCATCGCAGTCAGTTCTTGCAAATTAATTAAATCGTCATCTTAGCAGCAATTAATTGTTTTTTTGTTTTTTATTCTCTACTTAGATTGTGTTTGATAACTCAAATTAAATGCTGAATTTAATCATTTAGCACTTAATTGAGTTAAACTTGTTTGGTAATACAGTATGAAAATTGGCTTAATTTAATAAGTCAAAAAAGTGTTGAATTTAATCTTTTTGTTTTGCAGCGGTGCTCCTAAACTTTTTTGATTTTGCAGTTTGGACTCATTTCCCAAATCTTGGCCAGAATATTAGAGAGAAAGGGGCATGGAGGGGTTCGAAGTTTGATCGAAGACAAGTGGTGGTAGACTGGTAGTGGCCGAGATCGAGGCCACCACATCCCTATTCGAGGTAGCTAGCGACGCCGTCTGGGCAGTGGTGGCCTGGATCGGGGCCACCACTGCCCTTTGCCTCCGATCGAGCTCTGAATCTTTCAATTTTTTTTTCCTTTTTGAACTTCTTTGATCTAAAGATCGGGTGGTAGGGGCTCCAACAACGGCCCTCACTACCATAGACAAGCCGGCAACCTTTGCGCTCGTTGATGACCTCGTCTATGGTGGTGGGGGCTGGCGTCAGAGCCCCTGGTTCTCCGACCACCTTTGGTTCAAATCTTTTTTTTTTGTAATTTTCAGAAATTGTAAAAGAATTAAAGGTTTGGGGGCAAAAGTGAAAAGGAAAGAAAATATAGGCTGACACGTTCATTTAATCCTAAAATTTTTCAAATTTTTAAAATTTGATTTCCCAAACAATTTTGACTTAATTTATTAATCACTTATTTCATTGAGTGCTTAAAATTTAAACACTTAAAATTAAATCCAAACAAATACCACGTTAGTTTGTGTTCTAAAAGTATATATTTGACCTTTTCCAATTTAAAAATGTTGTTGGAAACAAGCCCATGAATCAATAAAATCCAACAAACGTCCCGTTGTGCCCCATCAATTTCATTATATATTAAACTAAGGGAGCATATATTGACAAACTATATATATATATATATATGTATATGTATATGTATATCTATACTATATGTATAAAATATGTTACGTTTCTTCTATTTTTAATATTCTAAAAATGCCATTATATCATCTTGACTTTTCTTTACACCTTTTCGATATGTGACTTTTGATCGCACATTTTCACTATATAATATATAAATCGGCTCCTTCTATTCATTATTCATTCTCGATACTTTATTGCCTCGCTTCTCTCTTAATCGAGTTAACCCTTCGCCACGAGTATGTTTGTTCTATTATTATTTCATAACGATTTATAGTTTCCAAATTTCGTTGCCTCGTATGTTTGTTTTCAAGGTTTGCTGTCCTAACATGTTCATACATTATTCTTTGTCTTATCGCTATGAATTAGCGATTATTTTCTAAATTTCCTATTTTCCCATTTTTGTTCCAAAAAATACTAGTATTCTTCGTAAATTTATACCTTTCTTTTCATATATTTTACTTCAACACTTTTGGTGTGCTTTGTTAGTTTGACTTTTTCTCATACACTTTTAACTTTCTATTTATCGCTTATTGTCAACATTTATTGCCTCACATATTTTATCATATATTTCCTTAGCCGAGTTAAACTTTGTACATCTCTTCTAAAGTATAACCATCCCCAAAGTGTTTCTCAAACTTTTTTTACCTTTTGCCCTTGATAAATTAATAATATTACTATTTTACCATTTACTCAAATAATACGAATGATACTAAACATCATATATTTTCAGTAGAATGTCATACTTTCATTTGTTTTAATAGAAAAACTAACTTTTACGTATTTTTTTCACGACCTTTCTACTTTAAAACACCATTTCATATTTCTTCACTGTAAAAGCCACCTAGCATGTTCTTTTTTATAATTATTCACTCTGACGAACACATCAAATATGAAATAACTTCTCCATTGAACACTCGCAGTTCCTTTTTCCCTTTTTCTATTTACGTTTGTATCTTTCCTATTTTCTCTTTTGGTTTTTGATAAATTCTCCTTTTAGTTTTTCTTATTCTTTGACTTTGCTAATCATTAGAAAAAAAAATTCCGTATTCTCTTTCTTCAGCCATAATCCTTTTATTTTTTCAAGTTTTAAAAACTAACTTATACCGATTTTTTCTCATGACATTTCGATTTCAAGGCACTCTTTCGTACTTTTTCACTATAAAAACTACCTAATATGTTTTTTCCCATAATTATTCACTCTGACGAACGTATCAAATATGAATGAACATCTCCATTTAACACTCACAGATCTTCTCTCTTTTTCCTATTTACATTTGTATCGATGGATTTTCAAATTTTATATTAAGAATTTTTTTAAAAAATTTATAGATATATATTTTCTAATAATTACTGACGTATATCATGTGATATAAAATTCATATTTTTTGATGAATTTTTCAAAATTTATATTAATTTATTGAAAAATTATTTAAGATATTATGCCATCAATAATTTATTTTCAAAGTCCCAATCAAAATTTTTATGGGATTTTCTAGATATAAAAGTACGCATTTGGGAGATTACAAAAAAAGAAAAAGAATAATAGTTTCAAAGAAAATAGATACGATATCATTAATTTTTTTATTTAATTTTGTTTTCTCTTATCTCAGTTTTCTTATTCTCTCCCTATTCTTTGTCTCTTCATTTTCTTTTGGCCACAGACATTGGCTACCGTTTTATTTATTGCCACTGTAATGCCTGCCACCATCAACTGCTAACAATGTTGCACAAGCTTAAAGTCATCATGTTATTGATGTCCTCCTTCACAAGTTCTAGATACATTCTCGTTTTTGCTTCTCAAGTGCACGCGTGTAAAAGGGAAATATGAGTTGTTTCCAATGTAGATTTAATATCGATTATCAATACAACTTTTCAGTTTACAACTGAAATTAAATTTACTCTTGTGCCTTAGGTGAGATCTAAAATATATTGTTTACTTTATTTTATTTTATTTGTTAAGAATAAAATATAATATATAATAAATTATTAAATTTATATATACATAAAATCAGGTTCGATCAACTTCCTTCCAATTTTCTTTCTTTAAAACTTAAATCCGACCCTTAAGGTCCTTAATTATCGAAAATTTTCGATCGATTTGTGTCGAATTTTTCTAAATTTTTAAGTTATGTGTGTCATTGGAATACTATTCTTGAAAATAATATTTTTATTAATTATTTTGTAAAATTTTATTAAAATTTTAAATTCATTTCTATATTTTGTCTTAGGATATTCTATTGAAATGAAAGATCAAATTGGAAAAATATATTAACTGAAAAAAAATTCTTGAAATAAATTATTTTTAAATTGCATTAACTTTATTTTTTTAAGAATCATTTTCAATATTTGAATCATACTTATCAAATTCGTATTATTCATACACTAAATTTTGCACAAGCGCTACACGCTATGTGAATAAAAACATAATTTAAAATGTTGCCTTTGTATTTTTATCATTATATACCCTTTGTGATTCTACATAGTTGTACTATTATTAATAAAAAATTGTGATGAAATTTGAAAAAATAATTTTTTTAGTGAAAGAAAAGAAAAATAACTTCAGTTAAGACAGAGATAGAATAGGGCTTGAAGAGAAATAAGTAAAAACTAGAGCGGAAGATGACCACGTGTGAATTAATGGAGCAGCGAAATAAGATATATAAATCTAAAATTTGAGCATTTTTATAGTTTGATTATTGCATTCAGTTTTACTTTTCTTTAAAAGAGTAAAAAATAATGGGGATAATTTCGTAAAATTGATACATATATTTAGATATAGCGATTTGTCATTAATATGTTAATTTTTTATATACTTTTTTATGGTACACATATGTAAATACTATTATTAATATATATCTATATGTTTTCATTGAATTTAATATTATTTATTTATTTTATTATAAAATTAAATGGAATACTTTTTGTGAATATTATTAGTTTCCTTTAATAATTTTTAATTTTTATTTTATATTTAAATACTCATAAGGTCCACTTGGTAGATTTCCATGTGCTGCGTCTATAATGTTTGTGCCATGTTAGAAAAACCCTTTAAAATTGACAGGAAAGTAATGGCATACTAGACGTGATAAGAAATTCATAATTTGTAATTTTTTTCAATTAAAAAATTTGTGCTAGAAATAATAAAAATGCCAAATTTTTTTCTTTTTTGAGTCATCAATCCTCATAGATATTATTAATTATTTTATTTATTTATAAATTGAAGTAAAAATAGATTTCTAACTATAAATGTTCACAAATGCATATAAAAGGAGATACTATTAATTTACTTAAAATTTATATATTTAAAAAAAAGATTTTTCTTATATATTTTATTGTTCGAGTATTATGTATTTTAACATTATCAAAGAATGTTTTATATGCAATACAGTAAATTCACTAATATATATATATATATATATATATAGTTGGGCGCGCACACGGGCATATGAAATCGGGATAGTTTCAGCATGTGTTTCATACGTCCTGCGTAAAGAAATGTTGTTCTAATTAAAAGACTAGATAATTCAAATTAGCCCTGCTATTAATTCTGGACCGTTGATATTCCGAATTATATGTACAGCGCAAGCATGACGTCAGTTTACTACAAATATTTCATTTTTCCTGGACCGATCAGCTCCGGCTAATATATATTTTCTCTTACAAATTATTATATATTTCTCTGGGCTAAACCTTTTTTTTCCGCTGAATTAAAGGCTAGGTCGGCTTATTAGCCCTGTGACTGCCCCAACTAAGGGAACCTAAACGCCACGGAATATTCCTTTCGCCATAGCTCGCTGAGACTTTAGCCTAACTTGGTCACCGCAGCTCCACCAACACATTAGTGAATTAAGTCTAAGGCTCACTGGATCAAGTATTATGAGCCGACCACTATCATCTCATAATACACCTACATAGTGACAAGCTCTACGTCCTTAGTGAGGTTCGAACTAGTAATGTTCAAGTGGAGCGCTTGATACTTAACCACTAGACTACCGTATCGGTGGTCTCTTGGCTAATCCTTGGTCTATATATATATATATATATATATATATATAAGTAGGCCTATCGTCTAGTATTAAAATATTAAAATCTAAATAAGGGGCATGAAAGTCCTACTAACAAGGATTGAGGTAACTCATAATTTTTAGTTGACAAAATATATCATGGCACCAAACTCCCATGGTCGCGTATCTATTATATTAGTAACTCCCCACTCTTGATTTTCTGGTAATTACCGAATTGCATCGATTAATTAGTTGACAGTAGTATGTCAATGAAGAAGATAAGTCATCGTGGAAATTGACAAAGAGCGCATTCTTAATTTTTTTTGCCTTTCAATGCGCAGTAACATATCTTAATTATACTTGCTTAAAACCTCAAGCTGCTATACAAGCTACAGTATGGTTGATACTTTCCATTGACAAATAACATATATACTATAGTCATATTATAATGATGGATAATGTATGGATAACACTTATTGATTATGCACCCATAGTCAATCTAGTATAGACACACAAACGGCGACATATGTATATATATATGTGTGTGTGTGTGTGTGTGTGTTGGATGTGCTACTAATTCGAAGGCGACCCATTGATAATTCAAAATCAGGGTGTGCTTGATTACATTCGTGATAATTGAGTGAGTAAACGGATATGTAATATATCGGTTCTCCTTTCTGATAAATACGAGGAGTCAAGGACCATGTTGTGATTAAATAAAAATAAAAAAAACGTACCGATATGCTTACCAATCAGCACTATATCCATATGCATTTGATTAATTAGGTCATGCCAAAATTGCCCCAAAAAGAAAGAGGTCATACCAAACATGAGACCCATATATTGTCAATACTTAATTATTTACCGACAGAGTGTCCGACCACTTTGGCCTATAAACAAATGATGCCTTCCGGTCAGATAACGGTAGCACCAGAAAGCTTAATTAGGCGCATATATTCCCTTCATATGTGTGCGTGTGTATATATATATATATATATATATATAATCTCAAATAATCATGGTGGTTAAATATTTTTTTGCCTCCAGAATTCTATGCCCTAATCATCATGCTTGATTAATTATCTGGGCTGACAAGCGACTTACCAACCACTTCTTACTCATTATATCATTCCCCCTCCTCCCGCATCACATTACATCGTCCATCTCATCCCATCCCACTCAATATTCTCATCATCGATTGGTACCATAAAAATCAGAATTAATTCAAGATTCGGTACCGAAGTAGGATGATCTCACGGCATCAGACACATGAATTGCATGGGTGGCTCACCCCGGCACGCGGAGGTTCTAATGAGGCAGGCAGTTGTCTTAGACAATTTATTCTATTGATGTTTAGATGTTAACCAATTATTTGGATTATGATCCGATAACATGACCGAGTCTCGCATCAAAAGGCGATAATAAACTGCATATCAATCAAACATGGGAACTGGTCATAGTTATTAAAAGGAAAAGTGTCAAAGCGGCATATTATATACTTTTCCTAGTCTATCTGTATCTATTCGTATCGAATTAAAATGATTTTGGACCAGATCGTGTGCAAATAGAATCCATGTGCAAACCTCCAAAACATAATTTAGTGAATATCTTATTGCAAGGATGTGATGTTGCGATAACTAACCCGATAATATACCCCTGATATATATTTTGTAATTAGAGACACTTTAAAGCTTCGGTATGGAGCTTTTTCTGCAGACAAATATGGCAATTACCTGCCCAAAGACGTAACTGGGAGCACGCCATTCCGACAATCATGCATTTAGCTTACGTTGTTAGCCTTGAATTACTTCATCTTAGTTAAACTCATGAATGAATCGGATGCATGATTAACCGCTTATTTGGATCGCAGGTAAGAGAGGGTTATGAGGGATAAATTATGGAGCCCCATAATCCAATTCATAATTCATCCTTCCCCAGTCCTTAACCCACGATCCAGACAAGGGGCAAGAGAGAAAATCAGAACAAAAATCATGCGCCTAGGACATGCCTTAGCTTAGATCACTAATTTGCTCAAATCCACTCAAGAAACGGGTAGGATAGGCTCATTAGATCCACAAAGGCCCATTAGGAGCTCATTAGGCCCATCTAGTAAGAGCTCGGACGCTTTTGAGATATTCAATTAAAATTCTAAATACAATTTTCGGTTACTAAGGAGGCCCATGGTTATAGTACGATGAAATAAAAATCCTAATAGCTAATAAAAGGATATGGGTAGTCATGTTAGGTATCAAACCTGAAATCTCTTGATTATTAAGTCAGGGTGTGCGTCACTACGTCATGCGCTCATTATCTCAATAGACAGGACAAAACAAATGACTAGTTATTTGTGCAATTAAAGTAGCATTGATGGTTTTCAAATATACGATGTGTAACACAAACAGTCAATGCTTTTTCTGGAAATTTTATATGATATCGAAGCGAATTACGTGTCTACGCGCACGTATAAGCTCACACCGCATCATGTCTAGTCTATTGTCGAGGCAACCAATAGAGCCTCATATTAGTCAAGCTCAAGTGTAAACTCAGTGGTTATTAATCAGCCCGAGTACGAAAGGAAAGCCCCACTCATCAACAATTATTCCCCTTCCTCCTCTCACCCGACTATGGAAGAAGAAACTCAGCTCGTGATGGTAAGTGTGTTTTCTGATCACGGAAGTCTAAGTATGGCTTAAAATCATTTTTTGAAGTTCAAAGTCATATGTTGCCGCGTGGTTAAATATAAAGTCTTCTATTACCAGCATGGTCATGCCACGTTAGTGGTTCTCGAGGTTGCAAAGTTGCTATCGAATTTAAGCTTCAGACGGGGGATAAAAAAAAAACAAACAAACAAACAAATGCAAAAACATATATAAATCATGTTGTTGGAGAGGAAGGTTCTGTTGAGAGTTCCACTAGTAGAGTCCAGCTCAGTCCATCCAAAGATTTGACAAATCTCTTTTTGAGGAATAATATTTGACAAATCTCATGTTAATAATCCGTTTGCCTCACTTATAAATTATTTTGCAAACACTTATGTCTCTATTAATGATCCCCCGATCCCGATCCCGTGTGGATTTTTTTAACAAATCAAAGGCCTCGCCTCGACTACATTTTATAACACGATAAAAAGTATCATAGTATGAAAACTATGGTTTTTCTCATACGAGAAGATGCCATCCCATCGCACAAGGGTGGTCGACGAGGTGATCAAGCTTCGATTGGTAAGATAAATGCTGCTACTATCTATCCGGAAAAATGAAATTCCGATGCCATCTGATTAAAAAGCAGAGCAAAGCATCTTGGGAAGTACACCCATGACAAGCAAATACAACTTCAATTAGTTACTTTCTAAAAGGCAAAAGTACACATTTGAAGACTCTCCAAAATGTTACCCTGAGGAATGGACCCAGGGGAGGGGCTGTGGTTCCCCTTGAACATTTTAAATTTTTAGTTTGCATATATGATTTTTACTTATATTCTTAATTCGCCCCCTTGCCACGAGATTTATATTAGAGATTGATTTTTTTGGTAAAATAAGATATTAAATTTTAGTTTTAAAGTTTATAGAACTTTAATACTAAATATTGATGTAAATTTGGTCCTTCAGATTTCAATTTTAAACTCCAAACACTTTACCATCAAGATTTGGGTCACGATCATAAGCATTATTTCGTTTGAGGCCCAACCATTTTATTAGGCCCAGATCGTTATTTGAATATTTTAATCGACTTTTCTTTTTCTTTTCTTTTTTAAACAATTTCTTTTATTCTCTTTTTCACTCTATCTTTCTCCATTCGCGAGGGAACGGAGCGACAGTCAACTAAAGCTCGGAGTCCGAGATACGGAATAACGGCTACAAAAAATTGAAGAATCATCTTGCCCCATGTGATTTTAGAGCAAGTATTATGTGATTGAGATTTTACTGTTATATGAATTGTAAACTTTGGTTGATCATCGTTAAAATAGGCCGTGGTAATTATTGATGATCTCTTTTGACTTGTTATATATTTAGGGTAAGAACTAGGAAGATCTTTTGATTTTTGTTGCTTGAAGTTGAATTTTTTTTAGCTGAATCTTGTTACTTGAATGTTTTCGGGTTCGGCTATTTCTTTGCGTAAGTGGACAGATCGTTGTTGTTGTTGTTTTTTAAAAATCTCAGATATGACCTAAATTTTATTTTGTAATAAAAAAATATTAAGTTTTATAAATTGTCTCAAAAATGATCTCTATTATGAATTCCGTTAATTTTGCATAAGTGAACTTTTAACATCATCTCTACAAGATCCATTTTTTACGGATCACCATCACCCACCCTCTCCCCCTTATTTCACGTCTCTCCATCTCAGAGAACAATTCCCCCCAAATATGAAAACCCTAACTTCCCCTTTGACTCGTGAAGTTTCTTTCGGTCCATGCAATCTGAATTTAACTCCTACATCAACGTAATTGTTCCTTCTTGCTATTCCAAAGTTTTTCATGGTGGACTTGGATGGACATTCATTCGTGACCAACAAAAGGTATTACATGGTCATTTCCTCTTCTTATTATATATTTTTTTACATGGTTAGTTATATGTGTTGACTAATACTTTATATTTTTGCATAATGTAGAGTCTACAAATTGTTGTCAGAGAGTTGTTACCATATGTTGAGCATAGAAATTGTGCTCGACATATTTATGCAAATTGGAGGAAGAACCACACTTTAGGCGTGCTTTGAAGATGGTTTTCTGGAGAGCAGTAAAGAGTTCAAATAAAGCTGACAACAGAGAGGCTATGGATAAAATGAGGTCACTACCTGAGAAAGCATCTACAGATTTTGAGATTATAGGTGTTGATAAATTTTGAAGGCATGACATTAGGGAATTGCCTAAGTGTGATTTGTTAGATAACAATCTATGTGAGTGTTTTAACGGATTCATATTGAAGGCCATGGCAAAGCCATTGATTGATATGCTTGAAGAGATTAGAACTAGTATTTATGATGAAAATGGCACAAAATAAGGAGTTGATGGTAAATTGTAATAATAAATTGTGCCCTAGAGTGAGGAAGAAGGTAGAAGAAAATAAGATGAATAGCAAATTTTGCGGTCCAATTTATGCTGGAAATAGGAAGTTCTAGGTCATGGAGCATGGAAGTGGTGTTGTGGTTGACTTGAAGGTTCGGACATGTACATGTAAAAAGTGGATATTAGTGGAATCTCTTGCCATCACGCTATTAGTTGTATTAATTATGAAAAAAAGGATGTTGAAGATTTTGTAGACGAGCATTTGAAGAATGAAAGATATATGATGGCATATGAGAATCTTATGTTGTCACTAAATGGCAAAAGGATGTTGATGAAGTTTACTGATGAAAAAGTGATGCCCCAAAAGTGAAGAAACAACTTGGAACTCCTAAAAAGCAAAGGAAAAATGATATACATGAACAAGAAAATAATCCTAGGAAAGGATATAAAGTCCACATGCAAATGATATGGTTACAATAAAAAAAATTTGCAAAAAGGAGCCACCGATCCAAGAGCAGCAACCAAACCAAGTAAGTAATCTAACTTTTTTATATTGTTATTATCTATTATGATTTTTTTTTTTGCAAATTTTTCTTACTGATCATTGCAGGTAAAAAAAGAGAGGGATGCTCGGAAAAGAAGTCCCTCCAAAACAGTCAATCATGAGCAGTTAAGTGCACTCTTTGAATAAATCAAGGAGTTGGTCAGCAGCATACTTAATTATCCGTTTCTAGAGTTCATGAACAAACTGCTCTCAACAGGTAGTATTTTCAATATGATCAACAACATCCATCATTAACAGAGCATCTTACGTCAAAAATGCTAATGAATATGCATCGATATGATTACCTTTGTCGGGATTGTTGTAGGTAAAAAAAATAGGGAGGCCCCGAAAAGAAGTTTTCCCAAAAACGGCCATTTGTGAATAGTCAAGCACACTCTTCTAAGGGTAATCAGAGAGTTGGGGAGTAACATCCATCCTTAACAGGGAGCTTAAAGCCAAAAATACTGGTAATATGTATTGGTATGATTATCTTTATTGACGTTTTATTGTTGTAATTGTTGCTGAATATTAATCCATAATAACCACAGATTTGTAGGTAGGATGGAAGACAAAATTGATTGGTACCAAAGGTAAGAAGTCTGAGGGGACAAAGCTCAGAGGTAAGAATCAAGAGACTTGTGCATTAGGAGATGGCTCAAGTGAGAAAAAAACCACGGTGTGCTTATGAGCACTGCCCATGAATGGCATATATTCACGTAAGTACTTTTGATTATTTTTTCTTGTTGAATTTGCTTATATAATGTTTCGATTTATAATGTACTGAATGTCATTGTTCTAGATGCCCAAAGAACCACTTAATACTAGCTACATTGGTACACATGGAGGAATGATTTCAAGTAGCAGATGACCACAACAGCGACAGTACCAACAACAGCGACAACAACAACATAAGTACCATCAGCAACAACAACATCAATATGACATTGATCAAGAGTAGCAGCATCATTAGGATAGTTTATATGATGTTTAGTTAGGCTTTTTCGGAATTAAATCTCTGACTTTAATTAGTTTGGCACGGTCTTGAGTATGTTTTGGACATGTATTGGGTCTTTTTAGCATGATATCGAGTTTGTTGAATTTGGTATGTTTTGGCATCGATTTGGCATATATATATATATATGTATGTTTCTTGGAAGAGTATTTTGTTAGTTGCAATTATAAAAGTTATTTTAAAATATGTTCAATTTATGTGTGCTTTGATTATTCGATACAGAGATGTTGAAATCATTGATTGGCATTACTCATGTGACATTTTAAACATTCATAAACAGCACTTATAAAACCTTCATTAATAAACAAATAAGATAGGTTTTAAAAACTTAAATTTTCAAAAAAGACACAATTCATCATAAATTTACGATGTAATGAAAAAAAAAACCATATGTTTTATAAATTGTCTTGAAAATAATCTCTCTCCTTGTTTGTGTCTCTTTGCAGTGCTCCTAAAGTCGGCCCCGACTAGCATCTCCTCTCATGGATCATTTCTTAAAAAATTTTAATATATATATATATATAAAACTACAAATCAAAATCTAGAATAAAAATGAGACTTTTCTGAAATTTTAGATTATTTTTGTAAAAAAAAGAGAAGATGGTTAGGTGATGCGTAAATTCAGCGAGTCTCGTAAAGTCCACGTAAGCAAATAGATGAAAATCTTAACAGAATAATAAAGGAAAGTCAAATCTGAGGCAATTCTCAAAATATGTAATTTTTTTATTATAAAGTAAAATTTAGGACAAAACTGAAATTTTTTACAAAATTTAGATTTTTTTTTTGTAATTTACCAAAAAAAAGTCTATCTCTAATTGTTTATCTTTTTTACGTACATATGATCTTCTTTATTAGAGAGATATACTAATATTCATTAAAAATCCATCAAATTGAAGCATATTTAATAAGCATAAGAACTTTAATTGATCTTTTAATAGTTAATTGGTGATCATATTGTATGATATTTTATGCCTTATTTGGGATTAGAGTTGAGTTAAGCTCAACACTATTCTAACTTTGTGTATATATAAATATATTTATATATTTAATTGGGTTGTAATGATTGTGTTGTTAAATTATAAGAAAAAGTGTGAAAAAATAATGAATATTTGAGAGAAAGTAATGATTGTGTTGTTGAATTGTGGAAAAAGTAATGAATAGTTAAGAGAATTTAGTATTAAGAATTGAATTTAATGGTTAAAAAATTGAAGAAAAATGGAAAAGTAATAATGTGTTGGTGAATTGAAGATAAATGGAGTAAAGTTAAATATAAACTCTAAAACCAAACAATCATTACACATTAGTTTTATTTTGCAATTGATGCAAACTTAACATAGTCGCTTGATTTATTATTTTAGGTTATCGCATCATGATCAACGGAAAATATTGAATCTTTTTTCAAGGAAAGAGTGTCTGAGAGTAATACTGATCCACCGATGTCAAAATCTTTCGTTGCTAGTGATAAACAATGATCTCATATTGATTCTTCGCAAGGTTGTGAATGTCCTTGTAAGGCTCTTAGAGTCGAAATAAAGGACTTAGATGCTTCTTCTTTAGAGCGTAATCCAGAACATCGGAAATCAATTGGGAGTATTCTTCGAATCAATAAGATGAAATTCGTCGAGCTTACATCAAGTTTGGGCCATACTAACCTACTCCTCCAAGATCTCCCGAGTATGCCGATAAGAATGGACATCGATTTCTCCCATCTTGGTACAAATTATTTTTGGATTGGCTTGAGTTTTCATTAAGTAAGAATGCCGCTTTCTCTTCAACAAGCCATTTGGACGTCATGAAAATACTTCTACGAGTAAGGGATTTCGGTCATGGAAGAAAGTCAATGAAGAATCTCAATGTCCCTTTGTTACTCGTGTGGGATAAGCAAATTCTTTACATAAGAAAGCAACGAAGAGTTATCTTGATCTTCAAAATTCCTTGCAAAGTATTAAGAGGGTTATTAGGAAACAAACTTTTCAACAAGTTGCAAGAAATCGGCTACAACTGAAGGTGTCCATAGATGTTGTCCATTTCAAGGTTGTGCCTTTAGAGGCCGCGATGAAGCACAAGATATAAAAAATCGAGGTAATTTTTCTCGAATTAATAAAGCTCTTAGCTTCTTACAATGAGGAAGTATGGGTGATTGTCTTATAAAATGCCCATAAAAATGCATTATATGTTAGTCCAACAGTGCAAAAAGACATTCTCTCTATTGTAGAGATTCAAAGATTTATTCAGGAAGTAATTAGAGATTCAAAGTTTTGCATCATAGTGGATGAAGCTCGAAATGAATCTAAGAGAGAACAGATGGCAATTGTGTTGAGGTTCGTTGATATAGAAGGTTTTATACGTGAACGATTCTTTGATTTAGTTCATGTGAATGAGACCACATCATTGGCTTTAGAAAAAGTAGTTTGTGAGATTCTTTCACGTCAATGTCTTAATGTGAATGATATTTGAGGTCAAGGATATGTTGGGTATCCCTCCAATTTGGAGGAAGTTGGACTCAAATTGTATTGGGCTTTTATCGGGCCTTAATAAACCCAAGAACCCATTTTGTTAGGGTTTATTCTTCAGCAAATCAGCTGAGGTATAAAAGCAGCAGCAGACTGCAGTAGTAGCAGAAGGTAGACAGCAGCGGCAGAGGAGCTGCAAGCAGCAAAACAGCACAAAGAACAAAGGAAGAGCAGAGCCGAATTCTGCTCAACAGGGGCAGTGCGCAGCTGGAGATCAAACCTCGATCGGGACATCAAACGAACTCCGATTGGGACGAAATTTTGACAGCAGCTTCACAACACGTGGGGCTAACTTCTGAACGGTCAGAATTTCTATTCGAGCTCTGTAGGTGCTGTTTCAGCTGATTTTGTGAACCACCCGGTGTGGGTGACGAATTTAGTATTTGGGTGATCCAAGAGAGTGTTTCTCTTGAGTTTGGTGATCCAAGGGTTTACCCTTGATGAAAGACATTGTATAACCTTCATAGTGGATCGTTGATTCGGAGTTGGTCCCGTGGTTTTTCCCCACATTGGGGTTTTCCACGTAAAATTCTTGGTGTTGTTTTACTTTACTGCTTGTTGGTTGATTTGATTAGTTCCTATCTCGATTACACCAGTAGGGGAGGAAGATTAATTGCTGCGTTATTGTTTGGTTGAGTACATCCCTAACCCCAACAAGTGGTATCAGAGCCTCGGGTTAGAGAAGTTTTGAGTTTTTCGGTGTTTTCGAAGATGGAGGAATCTACAGGATCTATGTTCAAGTTGAATGCAACCAACTACTCTATATGGAAGTCTCGGATGGAGGATCTTCTATTTTGCAGGGATTTGTACGATCCCATTGAAGGGGATTCCGCGAAACCCAAAGATAAGGATGACAAGGCTTGGGAACGCACAAATCGGAAGACTATTGGTTTGATTCGGCAGTGGATAGACAATAGTATTTATCATCATGTTGCTCAGGAGACAAATGCAAAAGCTTTGTGGGATAAATTGACAAATCTCTATGCGAGGAAGACACCGCAAAATAAGGCATTCCTCGTGAAGAAGCTGGTTCATCTTCGTTTTCAGGATGGATGTGATATGGCTGCGCACATGAGTAATTTCCAGGATATTATTAATCAGTTGACGAACCTGGAGATAATATTACCCGATGAGTTGCAGGCTTGTCTACTTTTAGGGACTCTACCGGATAATTGGGACACACTCGTGGTTGCATTAAGCAATTCTGCGCCAAACGAGAAGCTATCGTTGGCCACGGTGACAGACAGTTTATTTAATGAGGAGACTAGAAGGAAAGGCACGGGAATTTCCATTCAGTCTGAAGCTTTGGTTACTGAACAACGGGGGAGAAGTCAAAGCAGAAATTTCTCTTCCAAGCATAGTAACTCACGTGGCAAATCGAGGGGCAGATCAAAGTCGAAGACGAGGAAAGTGGTCACTTGCTATCACTGTGGAAAAGAGGGACACTACAAAAGGGAGTGTAGAGCTCTGAAGAAAAATCAGAATGGCAACGGTGAGAGCAAGAAGGAAGAAGGCACTACAGCAGTGGCATGTGATGGAGAGACCTACATCATTTGTGATGAAGCTTATGTGAATTTCACATGTCAGGACTCTACCTGGGTTGCAGATACAGGTGCCTCGTTTCATGTCACTCCTCATCGGGATTTCTTTTCATCTTACACTACCGGGGACTATGGTTATGTGAGAATGGGGAATGGACAATCATGCAAGATTGTCGGTATTGGTGATGTCTGTCTAGAGACCGAGCTTGGCTGCAAGTTGTTTTTGAAGAAGGTGAGGCATGTTCCAGAAATTCGCCTTAACCTAATCTCGACGGGTCAACTTGATGATGAAGGCTACAGTAATGAATTCAGCAATGGGAGATGGAAGCTCTCCAAGGGTTCGTTGATTGTGGCACGGGGTCAGAAGACCGACACTCTCTACAGGCTGCGTGCCAGACACAATTCCGGTCAAATTAATGTTGCTGAGGATTATCCTATCGAGCTATGGCATAGGAGACTTGGGCATATCAGCGAGAAAGGTATTCAAATTCTTGCTAGAAAGCAGTCTTTGCCCATTAAAGGTATGCACTTGAGCACCTGTGATCACTGTTTAGCTGGTAAGCAGAGGAGAGTTTCTTTTGTTAGAAGTCGTCCCTCTAGATGCCATCATATACTTGATCTTGTGCATACAGATGTTTGTTTTATGTCGGATAGATCTCTTGGTGGTGCTCTCTATTTTGTGACATTTATAGATGATCACACCAGGAAAGTTTGGGCTTACCCTATGAGAACTAAAGATCAGGTGACTGAGATTTTCAAGAACTTCCATGTAGCAGTGGAAAGAGAAACAGGCATGAAACTGAAATGTGTCAGAGCTGATAATGGTGGTGAGTATAAGGGTCCTTTCGAGAACTATTGCAGGACTCACGGTATCAAACTTGAGAAGACGGTACCGAAGACACCACAGCAGAACGGGCTTGCAGAGAGAATGAACCGCACAATTGTTGAGAGAGTTCGTTGTATGCTTTCTCAAGCGAAACTGTCTAAGCCTTTCTGGGGCGAGGCAATGAGGTCAGCGGTTGATCTTATTAATCTTACACCGTCAGTTGCACTTGATGGAGATGTACCCCAGCAGGTGTGGACCGGCAAGAAAGTATCATACAAGCATCTCAGAGTATTCGGGTGCAGGGCATCTGTTCACATTCCTCGAGATGAAAGATCAAAACTTGATGCCAAGGCAAAACAGTGCATCTTCTTGGGTTATGCACATGAAGAGTTCGGGTACAGGCTTTGGGACCCTGATAGCAAGAAGATCATCAGGAGCAGGGATGTTGTCTTCTTTGAGGACCAGACAATCGAGGATTTGCAAAAGTTAGAGAAGGCCAGTGTAGGCAATCCTCACGAGATCTCTATTCCTGTACCGGTTGATGTAGAGCATCCAGTGGAAGAGGTACCTGGTGAGTATGAAGAAACCACGACTGGGGGTGAGATTCCTCAGGTAGATGATGATGTGACTACGGATGATACAGGCTCGCGGTTACAGTTAGAGCCTGCAGATCTACCTAGACAATCTGATAGAATAAGACAACCATCTACAAGATATCCGCCTCATGAGTATGTGCTACTGACTGACGGGGGAGAACCTGAGTGCTATGATGAAGCTGTGGCACATGAGTACAAGGAGCACTGGTTGAAGGCGATGAATGAGGAGATGAACTCCTTGTCTGAAAATCACACGTATGACCTAGTGAAGCTACCGCAAGGTAAGAGAGCATTGAAGAACAAATGGGTCTACAGGTTGAAGACAGAGAACTCGCGACCTCGATACAAAGCTCGACTGGTAGTGAAAGGTTTCAACCAGAAGAAAGGAGTTGACTTCGAGGAGATCTTCTCGCCTGTTGTCAAGATGTCATCGATCCGAGTTGTTCTCGCACTGGCAGCTAGTCTAAATTTGGAGATCGAGCAGCTCGATGTAAAAACAGCTTTCCTGCATGGTGACTTGGAGGAAGAAATATATATGGAGCAGCCTGAAGGATTCCGAGTTAAAGGTAAGGAGCATTTGGTGTGCAGGCTGAGAAAGAGCTTGTATGGGCTTAAGCAAGCACCTCGGCAGTGGTACAAAAAGTTTGACTCTTTCATGTTGAGCCATGGCTACACACGGACAACTTCAGATCATTGTGTGTTCGTGAAACAATTCTCGGAAGGTGATTTTATCATTTTACTGTTATATGTGGATGATATGTTGCTTGTCGGTCATGATATGAGCAAGATTGCAGAGTTGAAGAAAGAGCTCAACAAGTCCTTTGCCATGAAGGATTTGGGACCGGCAAAGCAGATCCTTGGGATGCATATTTCTCGTGACAGATCAAGTGGAAAACTTTGGCTTTCTCAAGAGAAGTACATCGAGAAGATTTTGGATCGGTTCAACATGGGTAATGCTAAACCAGTTTCATCACCACTTGCTTCTCATTTCAAACTTAGCTCGAAGCAATGTCCTACAAGTGAGAAGGAGAAAGAAGAGATGAAGAAAGTTCCTTACTCATCAGCTGTAGGAAGTTTAATGTATGCCATGGTCTGTACAAGGCCAGATATTGCTCATTCTGTTGGTGTGGTAAGTCGTTTTCTCTCCAATCCGGGGAAAGAGCATTGGAATGCGGTTAAATGGATCCTGAGGTATCTCAGAGGAACATCCAAGGTGTGTTTACACTTTGGCACTGGTAAGCCGGAGTTAGAGGGCTACACGGATGCAGATATGGCAGGAGATATCGATTCCCGGAAATCCACTTCGGGATACTTGATGACTTTTGCAGGGGGAGCTATCTCATGGCAGTCAAGGCTTCAAAAGTGCATCGCTTTGTCTACAACGGAAGCCGAATACATTGCGGTGACCGAAGGTTGCAAGGAGATGTTGTGGTTGCAAAAGTTTTTGCAGGAGTTGAGCTTGAAGCAAGAAAGGTATGTTCTACACTGTGATAGTCAAAGCGTCATTCATCTTTGCAAGAATCCCACTTTCCATTCGAGATCGAAGCATATCGATATCAAGTTTCATTGGATTAGAGATGTGTTGGAGTCCAAGCTGGTGAAGCTAGACAAAGTGCACACTGATGAGAATGGAGCTGATATGATGACAAAACCTCTCGCTAGGGAGAAACTTCATGTTTGCCGAAGTATAGCCGGTATGCTTGAAGCCTCCAAATAGTCGGGAGGGGGAGTTTGTTGGGTATCCCTCCAATTTGGAGGAAGTTGGGCTCAAATTGTATTGGGCTTTTATCGGGCCTTAATAAGCCCAAGAACCCATTTTGTTAGGGTTTATTCTTCAGCAAATCAGCTGAGGTATAAAAGCAGCAGCAGACTGCAGTAGCAGCAGAAGGTAGACAGCAGCGGCAGAGGAGCTGCAAGCAGCAAAACAGCACAAAGAACAAAGGAAGAGCAGAGCCGAATTCTGCTCAACAGGGGCAGCGCGCAGCTGGAGATCAAACCTCGATCGGGACATCAAACGAACTCCGATTGGGACGAAATTTTGACAGCAGCTTCACAACACGTGGGGTTAACTTCTGAACGGTCAGAATTTCTATTCGAGCTCTGTAGGTGCTGTTTTAGCTGATTTTGTGAACCACCCGGTGTGGGTGACGAATTTAGTATTTGGGTGATCCAAGAGAGTGTTTCTCTTGAGTTTGGTGATCCAAGGGTTTATCCTTGATGAAAGACATTGTATAACCTTCATAGTGGATCGTTGATTCGGAGTTGGTCCCGTGGTTTTTCCCCACATTGGGGTTTTCCACGTAAAATTCTTGGTGTTGTTTTACTTTACTGCTTGTTGGTTGATTTGATTAGTTCCTATCTCGATTACACCAGTAGGGGAGGAAGATTAATTGCTGCATTATTGTTTGGTTGAGTACATCCCTAACCCCAACAGGATATAATGGTGCAAGTAATATGCGTAATGAATGGAGTGGATTGCAAGCTTTATTTGCTAAACAATGTTGTGTATTATGTTCATTGCTTTACGCATCGTCTCCAATTAACATTAGTAGCCGCATCTAAAAAGGTGATTCATGTTAGTCAATTCTTTTCATATTTGACTAGCATAATCAATTTGGTTAGTTCGTCATGTAAGCGACATGATCAACTAAGAGATATTGAGGCATCTCATATTTCGGAATTGATTGATAATGGTGACCTTGAGACTAGCAAGGGGAAAAATCAAGTTGGCACTCTCCAATGTCTAGGAGATACTCAGATGTGGCTCTCATGTAACTTCTCCTAACAGTTTGATGAGGATGCTCGATTCTATTTGTTCTGTACTGCGGGATATCATCAAATTTGGGAACCTTTCTCAAAGAAGTGATGCTGATGGAGTGTATGATGCAATGACATCTTTTGAGTTTGTTTTCATCTTACATTTTATCATTGAGATACTTGGAATTATTGATGATTTATGCCAAGCTTTGCAGCGGAAATCCCAGGATATACTAAATGTAATATAGTTGGTGTCATCCACTAAGGCGCTTCTTTAGAAATTCAGAGAATGTCAATGGGATCCTCTTTTTGAGAAGATAAGCATATTTTGTGAGGTTCATGATATAGAAGTCCCTAATTTTTATCTAGATGATTTTACCGAGCAAGAAAAGCAGCACCTTAAGATTCAATTAGAGCCTTTCGAACTTCATGCTCATCAAAACTCAGAATTGAAAAAAGTGTCAATGATTATGGAGCTATATCAAGTGTTTTTTTTTCCTGAATAAATTATAAATTGAAATTAAAGATTAGAACCGATTACAAAAGTACTGAGATTTAGATACCCTTCAAAAATACAAAACGAGAGCTGTGTCAAGTGTTAGCAAAGACAGAAAAGTCAAGAATTTATCCTCTTGTTGATAGGATTATTCATCTCGTGCTTACTCTTTCAGTGTTTACTGCAACGACGGAACGAGCATTTTCAGTCATGAAAATTGAAAAGACAAGGCTCCGGAACAAGATGGAGGATGATTTTCTCTCAACTTACCTGGTGACATATATCAAGAAGGACATTTAGCTCGAGAAATTTCAACAGATTCTATCATCGATGACTTCGATCTCATGAAAAACTGAAGAATACAGCTTATGATGCCTATCTTTGAGAAATAGAATTATACAGTAATTTTTTTTTGGTATATATATTTTGTAGATATAAATTTATATATCAAATACTATGGAAACTAGTGACTCTTTATAAGTATAATTACATGGATATTTGGGAAGTATTTAGTTACTTTATTATTGTCTCGTTTACTTAAATTACTGATTTTATTATAAAAATAAATTAGTATTAGTTCGTGAATTTTCTCTAATTGGAAAAAGAAACTTGATTTTACGTTTACATTTTGCTCCCCTTGGAATCAAATCCTAGATCGATCCCTGGCCCCACCCTAAGCTTTGGGTTATCGACTTTTCTACATATGGCTTCTCCTCAATTCAGCGGCATGTGTTTTATTCGTTTGGAAGTTAAGTACTCGCAAGCAGGGACAGAGCCACAGTTGATTGAGGGGGGGCACTTGTCCCTCATGGAATCGTGCCTCATTTAGGAGGCGTTTGATTTGTAAGTTTGATTTTAGAGTCATAATTTTGATTTTAACTCAACACACTACATAACAAAAATACACGTTTTCCAAGTCAAATTTATAATTTCATCTCATTTGTCATTTTTCACAATCAAAATCAAACTTACTTTAATTCTAAAATCAAACGTACCATTAAATTTTTACCCATAAACTGTACATTTTAAAGGTTTTATTCCAATAAATTGTAAATTATTTAAGGTTCTGCCTCCGCTGAAAAAGTAGATATGCATTTATATGTATTTTACTCCAGCTAAGAGAAAATCCTGACTCCGTCTCCACCCACAGGCTGCGGTCATCTGACGAGTTTCCAATTCTAACTATTTAGATCAACCGAGCGAATCAATTGCGGGTAGATTGAATCTCTCATGCGTTTGATGCTCACTTGAACTCGAGTCGAGTCGCGATCCAACGAGAGAACTTTAAAAGTGTCGGACTTGGCAGTTGCCCACCCGCGTGGTACCTGATTCTAGAACTGAAGTACTAATGGGCTGATGCAGGCCCAGTTTTCTCGGATCATGGGCCGTTGCTCACCAGCCTGCTCTTCGACCGAATTGATATTTGGAGGCCAGGCCGAGCCGAGCCGAGCCAGTTCGTTTCTAGGTCAAAGTGTCAACGGACGCCAAGAGGGCTTCCCATCGCCAATTTATCCTTTCACTTCCAGGGAAGAAAGGAAGAGGGAGGGCAAGCCATTGTCGTTTCGTTTGTGCGGGTTGAGAGAGATCTTATCACTTGTAGACTTTGCCGGAATCGGCGAAAACTACCTCTCCGTTGTCTCAATCTCCATCGCCATTAGGACGCGCCTCCGCTCTTCTCCGGGATTTGGACGGAATCGCTGCCGGAGCGTCCCTGTGCCGGTGCTCAGTTTCGCGGTAACTTATTCACTCTCCTAAACGTCCAGCGATTCCATTGTAGGAGCAATCTTATCGGTCCTGCGGGAATTGGGGATTTTGCAGCAAGATTTAGGGTTTGTTCTGCGCTGATGTTGGAGATTAGGGCATAGAGGATTGGAATTATGAAGGGCAGGTCGCAGCGGCTTCAGACTGCGAACCCGCCCGACGATTGGGTGGATGGGTCGTGGACTGTTGACTGCATTTGTGGTGTAAATTTTGATGATGGGGAGGAGATGGTTAAGTGCGATGAGTGCGGGGTTTGGGTCCACACCCGTTGCTCCCGCTATGTGAAGGAGGAGGAGCTGTTTGCTTGTGATAAATGTAAGAATAAGAACAATAAGACTGATATTGAGGAGACCGAGGTCGCGCAGTTTCTGGTTGAATTGCCTACCAAGACCGTGAGGATCGAGAGTAACTATGCTGCAACTGGGTCTGCAAAGAGGCCGCCTTTTAGGATCTGGACAGAGAATCCGATGGAGGAGAAGGTTCATGTGCAAGGGATTCCAGGTGGGGATCCAGGGTTGTTCAGTGGGTTGTCTTCGGTTTTCTCTCAGCAGTTATGGAAATGCACCGGATATGTGCCCAAGAAGTTCAATTTTCAGTATAAGGAGTTTCCTTGCTGGGATTCTGGCAAAGAGGATGTTGCTAATGTTGAAGAGGACAGTGAGAATGCTGCAGATAAGGGTGCAGGGGTTCTATTTTCTTTGTCTAAGGAAAGTGTTCTGGCTTCCCCTGTCACAGCTATCATGCGCACGCGGACCAAGGTTGATGATGTCAGTAATGATAGGAAAGCACGTTCTAAGGAAACGAAGAAATCAGAGGTGGGTTCTGCAGATGTTAGACGCTCTCAGAATGGAGCGAGGAAGGAGAAGAGTTTGCGTAGGCCTTTTATAGTATATTCTGGTAAAAGGAAGAAAGAAGAGTCGGGCATGTCCAAAGATATAAGTGGAAAAAAGAAGGCTAGGATTATTGACAACGATTTAGATACTAAGAAGAGGGCTGCACATGCTTCTAAAGCAGGTAATTTGATCTATTGCATGATCTCAATGTGTTTGAATTTTTCATTCATTTTATGTGCATATATGTACATTTAGGGCAGTGAATCTTTTTTTCAGCCATGAACCTATTTGCCACGTTCAAGGCAAAAGCCTTAGTGGCGGGTCACTTTAATTCCACATTAGCTTGTTGACTCAGCTTTTTGTTTTCATTTCTACTACTAGTGTTTACACCTACCAGTGATGCAAAACAATTGGAATTTTATGAGGCTAGAGGTGCAAGGTCTTTCAAGACTGACATTCGGAGTGTCAAGAACAGGAATTTAAGGGACACTGTAGCTGTGGAACCAACTTCGGATTGTCGTATTGCAGTTAGCAAGACTGATGAGATTCCTAAGAATGATGTTGCAGCCACAATGTGTGTTCCGGAAGGCTCTTTATCTGAATTGACTAATCACGATCAAGATGTACTGGTGAAAGACAAGATTCCCCACAATGTTTCAGGGGTTAATGGTTCAGCAGAGGAAGGTACTTCTGGGGGAGGATGCAATGGGACTGATAGTGTTTGCGAAATGAAAGTGGTATGTTCCATCTCCATTTAATATTGATGGATTTATTTATTTTGTAAGGTGATGCTTTTGCTCTAATTATGTCCTCTAATGTTTTAACAAACTGATGGTCTTGAGATTAGATACATATGAGTGTTGCCGTAACAGCAATTCTTGGATACAGATCTGTTGCTGGTTGAGTGAGTTTTGCTCAGTTGCAATTTAAGCTGTTGTGGGTGCTATGTTTCAATAATTGGTCATATTAACTTTTTAAATTAGAAAATTTTCCCCAAAAAAAGAAAAATTCAAATTGGACCACTTTACTGGTAAAAGTCCGTCATGGTGAAGAAAAATCTAGTTTGTTGGTGACTGAAACTTTGGTCAGAAAACAAGAAATGTCTGTATTTCATGTAAGTTAATTGATTATCTGTTATCGTAGGCTGAGAGATAAATGATCGGCTTAGAGGCCTGACTTTTGAGTTTTGGCTTGTCAGAAAGTTGACGTATGATATTGGGCAAAAGAGACAGTTAAATAGAACTTTGTGACTTGGATTTGAACCTATTATTACAAGCGGATTGTTAAATTTTGATACTCTTTGATATATGGATATTAGTTTAATATATTTGTTACATAAACAGTATTAGCATTAGATATAGGTGTAGGATACATCTCTGGATGATGCATAGTAGAAGACTTCTACGTTCTTCACATGTTCAGATATGAATGTCCTGTCCATTAGTCATCAATCAGGCTGTAGGCAGAGATCGCTTAAAATTGTCTTGGTTCTCATATTTCTTCTAGCTAATGATTCTTTCACTGTGATTGAAAAAAAAAAAAAAGGAGGTTCTTTCACTATTCTTTGTTAAATTATGGTAGTTTGCTGCTTTGCAGCATATATCTGATATGGTGTTCTGATGTGGTGGTTGAATCGGTGTGATGTCTTGCTGCCTAATAGACTGCACGTGAAAAATATGTTTTTCTTCATATGCTGAATACAGTTCTTTCTTCTTGTAATAGGGAGAGAGCTGCGCTACTGATGATTCAAATGGTCGTTCCTTTGATAAGCTATTAGATCTTCCTGAAAAATGTAAAGCTGATGCAAGTCCTGAAATTAAGGATTCCCAGACCTCATCAGCGATTATCACAGACAAGTCGCTTGGATTCCCAAAGCCTAATGTGAAAATTGAAGTACATGATGACTCAGAAGGGCTCTTGAAGAATCTCTCTGCTTCTCTTCCTGACGCAAACTCTCTGAAGATGTCACCTGATACTGCCAAGTCTACTGGAGTAGTCTCGGAAGACATATCTGGACACTGCAAAGCGAATGATATGGTGGTGAGCAGCTTGCAATGTGGTTTCAAGAAGTCCGTGGATGTTACTCTAAATGAGGGGGAATCAAGTGAAAATAAGGGGCAAAAAGATGTTGACTTTTCTGTTAACCACAATGACCATAAAGAAGAGGCAAATGGCTCAGAAGGCTCAAATGTGTTGTGCAAAAGTTTGTCAGAACCTAAACATGCTTCTGGGGATGAAGAGTTATCAAAATCAGGTGGTGGTGTATCTTCAGCAGCGCCATCAAGTAGGCTCAAAGTGGCAGTTTCTCTTGGAAAATCATCTCCTACAGTATCCTCCATTGTCATCTCCAAATCATCCAGCTCCAACAAGTCCAATCCTTCTGATTCTCGGAATACACTTCCTGCTGGTAACCAACCAGCTGCTGATTCTAAGGACCATGCCTCAAATGACACCACAACGGATGAGGGCAAGCGAGATGCAATGCGGAAAACAGAGAAGGAGCGTTCAAGCAGGATTTTTCATACTTCAGTTCCAAAGAGAAATGCATCTGATTCAAAAGATTGTGCAGTTTCGTCTACTTCAAAATCTTCTTCTGCTCAGAATGTTTCAACTAGTTTAGGTTCTGCTGATTCCACACGTACTCTGCAAAATCAAAGTGCTTTGCCAGCACAAAACAGGGCTTCGACATCTGGATTACATCAAAAGGTTGGAAAATCCAACCATGCAGCCATCCCTCCATCTTCAAAAGGCAGTCATTCGGCAGCAGCACACCAACCTGTATCTAATTCTCCTGCTGCTCTAAGTGATGAAGAAGTGTGTGCCTACTGATACCCTTCTTTCTTAATATGATGATATTTTCTTCAGAAATGCATATTTCATTTAGCTTTTTTGCAACTATTTTTGCAGCTTGCCTTACTTTTGCACCAAGAGCTCAATAGTTCTCCTAGAGTTCCTCGGGTACCTCGTGTTCGCCAAGCTAACTTGCCCCAGCTGGCTTCTCAAGCTGCCTCAACCCTACATATAAAGCGGACTTCAAGCTCAGGGACAAAGGATCAGAACCTGGTGAGATGATTCAGCCCTTTTGATCTCTCTGTATTTTTTACTGTGTTATGCTGTTGGTGGCTGCATACGTAAACCTGCTCACTTTTGTTGACTGTTGCAACATAGATCATGAGAATCTGTGTCATGATTCGAGCTAATAACTGACAGTATCTGCAGATTCCTAAAAGGAAGGGTAGGGACTCTGCTAAAGAGAGTGCAACTTGTCCTCGTGAGGTTGAAGATGAAGCTAAGAAGACGAGCAGAGCGACATCGTCATCTGATCAGAGGAGACAGGATAGACCTTCCAGTGGAGATGCCTGCACAAGAGAGGCCAAAGGATCCCCAGCCCATGTGCATTCCTTGAATGCCAGGCTTGCTTCGTTGAGCACCAGCGCCAACAGTGGACCTTCTTCCTCCAATGAGGCAAATGATGTTAAGCGGCCTGCCAGGCTTACTTCTCCAATGAGCAATTCCGATGATGATTTCACCACAGATCAGCCTCCGGTTTATCGTACTTTACCAGGTAGAAACAATTGTTGAATGACTGAAAGTTGGTGAATGCTCCTGCATTTGCAGTTGCACTGACTCGATGTATTTGTGCAGTGACCAAAATTTATCACTGACTGGTTGATATTGAAATTTCCTTATGTGAGATTGGCAGGCCTGATAAATGAAATCATGAGCAAAGGCAGGAGGATGACTTATGAAGAACTCTGTGATGCAGTCTTGCCGGTACTGTTGCTTTCGTATGACTGATTTCTTCACCTTCATCTTATTCCCGTTTTTATCATCAGAAAGATAATTTTTATCCTTATGGTCTAATGTGCCTATTTGCAGCATTGGCCTTCTTTGCGGAAGCATAATGGAGAGCGCTACGCTTATTCAAGTCACTCACAGGCTGTTCTTGATTGCTTGAGAAATCGGCAGGAATGGGCTCAGCTCGTTGATCGTGGTCCTAAGGTATGTATACGGCTGCTGTTCTTTCATCTTGTTCAGCAAACTTACTTGAGGATACAGAGTTGGACGGATATCATCCTTTTAGTTCCTCCTGTTATGAGAAAATTTTGCAAGAGCTGCATTTTGAAAGAGAGTGCATGCAGCTTGGTTTTAAACAAGATTATATACCTTGTGTAAAAATAGTCCAGGGCTAACTGACTGCACGTGGAGCGCAAAGATGGCATTGTGGGCTTAAGTGATCTGAAGGGTTACTGGTAATGGCTTGTTTAGTTCGGTGAGCATCGAAATTATTGATGAGAATAGATGCTAGTAATATCATCATTCATAGAGACATTAAAGTTTAACAGAGAGAGAGATAAGTGTTTACTGGTAGGAGGATACTTGTGGTGTCTTTTTTTGTGTATATGCGGATGCATTTGTCTTATTTCAGCTTCTTATTGTTGGAGAAATTGAAATATTCCATGCTTCTGTCCCAAGTCTAACTCAAGTAGGAAAAGGAGGAGGGTGGATTCTCAGGACTTTGAGGATGACGAGGATTCAAAGCAGCGAACTTCGAGGGACATGGAGAGTAAAAGGCTGAAGTCTCAGCGGGACGACTTCCCCAAGGGCAAGAGACAAGCACGGAGGCGGAGATTGGCTCTCCAAGGAAGAGACGTAAAGGATCTGAGGAGCAGAAGGAAGGCTGATATGCTCACTGACGATGATGATGGAGCTTTCTCAAACTCAACCGAGGACAGCATCTTCACTGAGGAAGATGAGATCCAAGGGGGAGGAGGCGGAGATGACTCCAGCGGCTCAGATGAGGTTAACAACTCGTAGTTCTGGTAGGCCTTTGTTTCAGGTAAAATGGGTTTTGAAGCCATTGCAGGTAGCTGCTAGTCTTTAGGTCTGACCGAGGGAAACGATGTACTAATGTAAATTAATGCTAAATTCTTTAGCCACAGTAGATTGCCCTCGTGTCCTTTTTGGTGTTTTTGTTGTAGCACTAGTGTATTGCCGTCAGCGGGCCTGTTGATTCTGGCTCAGAGACTTTTCGAACATGTTAGAGCTTTGGTCTTGTACAGAAGTTGGTTTTGTGGTCAGTAGTTGTGTTCTCGGTCTAAGTTACTGTTTCCGGTACCATCGCGAATAATGTCCCATTGATCTTATGTAACCAAGGTCCGTTCTGTTACCATTTTCTGTGATATCTATCGGATACAGCTGCATTTCAGAGTTGGCTTCGAGTGCGGGATATATCGTTTAATCGTCACGGAAATTACGTCACAATGGACTTTTGTTGGGAGGGTTGATCATTGTGTGGTCAGGGAATTTGCATCTCTCATAGTAATAGTGTTAATATTATAATACCGAAGGAAAGGATAGCTTCCATGCCACTTCTGCGGTATATGCTTTCATCATTCCCCACTGAACAAATATCGAAAGACAAAAAAAATAACTCGGTAATATATTTAGTGCATTAAAATCGTATCATCACATTTGATTTCCTATCCAGTGAAGTTCATACCTGTAATGAAACGTAATTATCTTTAAGTACTTTATACTCTTCTGTACTAATCAATCAAAACTATTTATATATAGAAGCAAGAACATAGTGTGCATGATTTCAGAATGCTTCGTTGCTAAATAAAATTTCCTTAATT
This sequence comes from Punica granatum, assembly GCF_007655135.1. NCBI lineage: Eukaryota > Viridiplantae > Streptophyta > Magnoliopsida > Myrtales > Lythraceae > Punica > Punica granatum. Next base: position 50,650,069 of record NC_045127.1, read on the forward strand.
TTTTTAGTTTTGTAATTTTTGTGATAATTTTTAATTAATTTTTTTTCAAAATTTCAAAAGATATTTTATGATAAATCAAAATAAAAAGAAATATCCTCTAAATTTTTTGACGTATTTAATAAATCACGGGTTTTTGAAATTTTAAATTAAAAATCGATTTTCAATTTTTCTAATTTTAATATTAAATTTTTAAAAAAAATTATGAATTTTTCTAATATCGATCACTAAATGGCATTTTTTTAGTTTTATAATAATTTTTAAGAAAAATGATTCTTTTTTAATTTTTAAAAGATATTTTATGATAAGATTTGAATAAAATAGACCGTCTTTCTAATTCAATATTAGTGATATAATATATTTTTGTTAATTGTAAATCACGATTTATAACAGTTTAAAATACGAGCATAACATATAATAAAATCAACAAAAATGAAAAATGGATCATGTCCAATTTCGTGGAATGCACAGGCTCCACGACTAGCATATATAATAATAAACTCTCGAGCTGGTGTATTATGCCGCCATATCATCAAAATTAAAGTCACCTTCTCTAACACTGCCATATCATTGAAATTTTAAGCTATTTCATGTCGTCATATCAGTATCTTATATTTTTTAAAAAAAATTTAAGAACTTTTAATGATATAATTTCAATATACAGTTTCCAATTAAAATAGAGTTTTCCACTATTATTACACACGATATATTTTTTATATGATATTTAGATATATCAATCGTCTATTATACGAAAATTTTATTTGATAAATAATTCTCACATATATTGATTGGATGTGCTATATATATATATATATATATTAATGATATTTGGTTGATCAATGCTCATATACGTAAATCAATTTATGAATTTATGAATATATATAGTTGAGAGATATTTACGTATTTATATTCTATTAAACAACGTCAATTTATGAGCCATATTCTTTAGAAAACCATGAATTTATAATATTATTCTTCACCACAATCATTAAAAGATATGTTTGTTAGTTCCTATTCGATGTATGGGTCTTCATCTAATTACATTTGCAAATGAAATAAAGCGACCGATCCTCAGTTTAAGATACCTATAGAATCAAATTTCGAAATGAGATCACATATAATTTTACCAAGTCAGAAAATGAGGCATTTCAATTATATTCTCAATCATCATCATCATCATATATTACAACTTCGACACGGTCCATATTTAGTGGTGTAAATGAGCTGATTCGAGTTCGAATATAGGCAAACTCAACTCAACTCGTTAAACAAAATGCTCAAGCTTGACTCGAAATTGAGCTCAGTCAAGCTCCAATATGGAGGCTTGAGCTCGAGCTCAGCTCATTAGAACTCGTTTAGGTTTTTGGCTATTTTATTTATTATTTTGTATTCCAATTTTAATTTTATTTTAATAGTTTAGGCTTAGAAAAATAATGAGAAAGCCTATGAGTTATGGGTTTAAGCTTTCTACTAATAATTGGAGATATATGTAAATTTATATAGAAGCTCGACTGAGTTCACGAGCTGAACGAACCAAGTATCACCGAGCTCGACTCGGCTCATTTGAAAGAAAAGCTTATTTTGGCTTGAGCTCGACAAGGCTGAGTCGAGTTGGAGTTATTACTTAGTTAATTTTGAATAACTCACGAGTTGGCTCGTCTCGTTCACAACCCTATTCATGCTTATAAAATGTAGAGTATATACCTAGGACTCGATGAACGACTTTCCCATAGGTAAAAATAATTCAGATTGGGCTCGGAATATCCGAAAATTCATTTATTGGAAGCTATTTTCCGGTTTTGTTCCTTTTTTTTTTTTTTGGTCTCAGGATAGAAGGCTATAAAAGAGGGAAAGTCGAGTTTTTTCTTTTTTTTTTGAAAAAAAAAATTAAAAGAGGAAAAATAATGAATACGATCGTTGAAAAAAGATTTGTCTAGTCGCTTCCCTTCCCTCTCCTCGCGCGGATCATTACTTCCACCTTCCTTCTCCTCTTCCCTACCTCCCAACCTTCTCCCGCCAATCTAGGGTTCCTTTCTTCCCTTCTCCCCCTCCCTCTTGCTCTCCTGCTCACTCAACTTCGATTCCGTTAGCTCGCCGGTTCCTCCAAGGTATGGGATTCCGGCCATTTCCCCTCCCCGATCTTCTTCTCCGCCGTGCCTGATTTGATCTTTCTGTTCGATTGGAATGCCGTCTGTATTGCGAGGCCGATAGATTCGAAAATCTTGGAGATCAGGAGGCGATTTCTTGGGATTTGATGTGAATGCGGTTCTTCGGATTTGCAGGTCTCGAGCTGTTGGTTATGACGATCCCCGATTCGGGGTCCATGATGGATGATGGCGCGAGCTGCTTGCCTATCCCTCCGGAGGAGGAGTACCGGATCGTCGAGGAGTTGACGAAGATATCTGAGTGCAATCTGAAGGAAGGCAATGTCTACTACGTCATTTCTAATAGGTAATTATTGCGGGTAGCTCGTTGATGGCCATTTCTTCGTTAATTTTTAGGTTATGCATTATGTAATAAAGCCACTGTAGAATTGTTAAGAGTGAAGCGTTTCTTGGGCAAGCTTTTAGAATAACAATGGCGTTTGATAGTGAAGTTGCACGTTTGAAGCTCAGCTTGTGCCTTTTGGTGACCGTTACTTTGATTGAACGTAGCTTTTGAAAGTTATTTATCTTTTCAAACTAAAGATCGTTGCCCTTGTGCTATTATCATTAACGAAGGCAGGAAGAAGCTATTGATCTTGGACTTTCTTTCCTCCATCTCCCCCCCCCCCCCCCCCCTCCCACAAATTATAATATTTGCCAAACTTATCAGAAGCCATATTTGTCGAGGTCAATATATCACTCTGTTTTCACTGGCAATCTCGAGCATTTTTTTATGCTTCTTTAACAACGTTTTAGCTGGGAAAAAAAAAAGGCTTCACTGTGCATTTTCCAGGGAGTTGTACAAGTTATGTATTTTTTGAGCGAGAAAAACCTGTACATCATGATATCAAGTCTGAGGTTGTTCTTTTGTTTCAGGTGGTACAGTTCCTGGAAGCGATATGTAACGCAGAGTGGAGATCAAAACTTAGATGGCAAGCAATCATTAGATTCCTTGGTTTCTTCAGATACATCCAATAGACCGGGGCCAATTGATAATTCTGATATACTGTCGAATGTGACTACTTGTGAGGGTGATGATCTAGAGTTGAATAGAGTGCTACAAGAGGGGCAAGACTATGTTTTAGTTCCTCAAGAAGTTTGGGAGAAGCTCTTCAGCTGGTGAGACTTTCTTTTTCATAGTAACATTTTTCCTACTGCCTACTCCCTCCATTTTTACATCATTTTGTCATTTCTTAGTATAGTATAGAAAAGATGAGATTAGGAAAATGTGTGGTGGAATGTGCTATATGTTGTTAGACTCTGTCAGTCCATCTTGAAATCTGCATTATTTAGTCTATTATCATTTTATTTTGTACGGTCTGATATATACAAAATCAAAGTTAATATTCTGTTATTCTCGGCGTCGAGCTAGTCAATTTGTTCATGATGTGGTTAGATACATTGTCTTCTTACAAACATTCTAAACACCGATCTGAATTGGACAATATTATAGTGTAAAAAATTGGTAAATGATTTGTCACTTTTCCTTTGTTATTCATAGGTATAAAGGAGGACCAGCCTTACCCAGAAAGATGATTTCAAGTGCTAATAATTTCATTGTGGAGGTTTACTTGCTTTCTTTGAAGTTAGTCGACTCTAGAGACAATAGCCAGTCAGTTATAAGGTTAAGCAAAAAGGTATCGCCACTTTCATTCTGAATTAAAAGTGTCTTGGATAAAAGTGACTCTCCTCATGCCAGTTTCTGAGTCATTTTCTGCATTTCAGGCTTCCATTGATGAGCTTTATCAAAGAGTATGCTCACTCAAAGGATTAGAGATAGACAAGGTGTGTCTTTATCCATCGCAATCTCATCTTTTTCAAAACTAAGATTCGTACCTCTGATCTTTTTATAACGTTTTTAGCTAATTTGGTTGCTTGTATCCATGTTATTTAGTGTTGAATAGAAGGAAATCCTATATTTTTTGGCTTATCTGGCTAAGTTGATTTCTGAACCTTCGTAGTATATTTGATGCAGGTTAATATCTGGGATTGCTTCAACAAACAGAAGAGGGTCTTATTAGCTCGTTCAAGCAACACATTAGACGATGAGCTTCTGCAAATGGACCAGGAGGTGAGTACTCCAACTCTATTGCTCCTCCTTACATCTGATACAGACTTCTTACTGCTCATACTCAAAATGTAGTTAATTCTTTCTTGCCATGGGCTATTCTATGCTTCATTCTGTAATCACTTATTTTATTGGTTTTCTTGTTTTTGCAGATACTTCTGGAGGTGGCAGATGATGGAAGTTTTGATCCTCGACTTGGTACCCATTCTAGTAGGAATGATTTAGCTTTGGTAGCCCTTGAACCTTCGAGGTCATCTGTGACAATTGCAGGAGGACCAACTATGTCAAATGGTCATTCAACAGGACAAAACTTTTACCAAAGAAGTTCCTTAAGTTCAACAAGTTCTTATAAGGATGATGCATATGATGTATTCAGCTCCACCAGTAAAGGCGAGAAAGGAGGTCTGGCAGGATTGCAAAATCTTGGAAATACATGCTTTATGAATAGTGCCATCCAATGTTTAGTCCACACAACCCCCATTGTTGAGTATTTTTTGGGAGATTATACTGATGATATAAATGCAGAGAATCCACTTGGGATGCGTGTGAGTGAACTGGTCTTTTTTTCTCTCTCTTCCTCTCTCTCTCTCTCTGTGTCTGTGCGTGCGTGTGTGTACCTTCTTAGGATTTCAGAATGCGTGCTTCAAATTACGTCAAAGAAATTTCTCATATATTCTGTTCCTGCAGGGTGAGCTTGCCCTTGCATTTGGTGAGTTGTTGAGGAAATTGTGGTCCTCAGGGCGAACCACAATGGCTCCACGTGCTTTCAAAGGGAAGCTTGGCAGATTTGCGCCACAATTTAGTGGCTATAACCAGCATGATTCTCAAGTGAGTGCATCCATGTTGATTTATTCAGCTAAATAATGGAATTAAATATAAAAAGAAGTTAAACTTTTAGCATACATATTAAGCTTACCAATGTGTTCCGTGTAAATGTAATTTCATGGAGGAGTTGCTTGTTGCTCACTGATATTTATTGCTTCTTTTTGCTTTATAGGAACTTCTTGCCTTCCTGTTGGATGGGCTTCACGAGGACCTGAATCGTGTTAAAAAAAAGCCTTACATTGAGATAAAAGATTCAGATGGTCGTCCAGACAAGGAAGTTGCTGAAGAATCCTGGAGATATCATAAGGCACGGAATGATTCCATAATTGTGGATGTGTGCCAGGTAAATAATCTTCTTAATTTTCTGTTTCTCATTGTTTTTATAAGGGCTCCCTGGATTTGTGATACTTATCAGATTCGATGAGTCAAATATGATAGTTCTGAAGAGAAATCAGAACCTTTGTGTCTAGACTTATTATTTCACTGGTAATAGTAGCTCTTATTATTTGAGGCTCAGGAGAGGGAATGATGGAAGTGCATACTATGTTTTATTTTCTCATTATTTTCTACGTGTGGCTTATAATTTCTGGGTTAGTGACAAATAGACTTTGTGGGCATGCAGCATACATGAACATTTTATTACCAATTATTATAATTAGAAAGAATGTTATTGTCTGTCTTTGGATTTTGACCCAGATTGCTAGTTTCTACAGCTTAACATCATAATTTCTGCCTTCTAATTCTCAGGGTCAGTATAAATCAACGCTTGTATGTCCAGTTTGCGGCAAAGTTTCTATAACATTCGATCCCTTCATGTACCTGACACTGCCACTACCTTCAAATGTGACGCGTATAATTACAGTAACAGTGTTTTACTGTGATGGAAGTGGTCTTCCAATGCCATATACTGTGACAGTGCCTAAACATGGTTCCTGTAAAGACCTGAGCCAGGCATTGGGTACAGCATGCTGCTTGAGGCCTGATGAAAGCCTTCTGCTGGCTGAGGTAAATGAAACTTCCACTGGCTCTGATCTTATAATTATTAGATTTATTACTTATAAGGTGTTCTGTCATGTTATTTTTGAGGTGTTATTGCCATGAGTCATTGCATGCCTTCTATAGCTGGGTTCTGAGCATATTATTGTTCAGCTGCTAAAGCACTGCCTTCCAATGCTCAGGTTTATGATCATCGAATATTTCGATATTTGGATAACTCACTGGATTTGACCAGTGTTAAGGATGAGGATTGTTTAGTCGCATATCGGCTTCCCAACAGAGGGGCTGGAAAAACAAAATTGGAAATAATGCATCGTTGGCTAGAAAGGTGAGCTTTCTTCTTCACATCACACTTTTTTAACTTTATGGTAGACAACATGCAAAGTCTTGTTAAGTCTCTGACTTGTCTTTGTGTGGGAGATTATCTATTCCGGCATGGCCAATTTGTAGTTTAGTACCTGCTCTGCTGCTGTTGCTCTGGACTCTGCAGAACATTGTCAGTTTTTTGGACTGATTGATTAGTGTGGAGAGCATATCTGCTTCTTTCGAGATACTTTTAGAGCATGATAGAGGTCTCTTGCTCCTTGAGTTGCTCCTTGCTGAGCATTTTTATTGAAAAAGTCTTGGAAGACTGCCCAAGGTGTTTTGATCTGTTTGGAAACTTGGCTGAAGCATACGATTTGCTATAATTATGGAAGTGTGCATCATCAGATGTATTATGTATTATGTAGGGGGTTTTCATGTCAAGGGGCTGCTTTGCTAATTATATAGGTATAAATTATAACGATTGTTTTTAATTTCTTTCTCATAGGGACACACTGGACAGCTTGAAGGGCCATGATCGGAAGCACTTTTTGACACCTCTCGTCATGTATTTAGGAGCAGACTCACTAACAGGAGCAGATATAGAAATGGCTGTTTCCAGAATGTTGTCTCCTTTGAGAAGAGCATGCTCTCCGGGCAAAATTGATAACGGCTCCCCTTCAAGGGGCATTGAAGAGCCGTCTGATAGCAGCAGTGACCAATCTGGATCTAAGAACCACGAAATGCTGGAGACGGATGAGGAGGATTCTTCGAGTAGGGAGCTAGCCTTCCATCTGTCCTTGGTTGAGGATAGGCCTTCTACTATCAAGCCAATTCATAAAGATACTATCATCAAGCCTGGTCTAACAATAAAGGTTATGTTGGATTGGACTGAGGAAGAGCGTGAACTATATGATCCCAGCTACCTCAAAGATCTACCTGAAGTCCATAAGAGTGGGTTCACTGTGAAGAAGACCAGGCAGGAAGCAATCTCCTTGTTCTCGTGTTTGGATGCGTTTTTGAAGGAAGAACCACTTGGGCCCGATGATATGTGGTATGCTACTTGAAATTGTGCGAAACACTAATTTATGAGGTAGCTTTTAAAGGTCACTGTTGTCACGTGTTTATTTCACTTATTTTTTGGATGCAGGTACTGTCCCAGATGCAAGGAACATAGACAGGCCACAAAAAAGCTGGACTTGTGGAAGTTGCCTGACATTCTTGTCGTTCATTTGAAAAGGTTCTCCTACAGCAGATTTATGAAGAATAAACTCGATACATTCGTTAACTTCCCCATCCACAATCTCGATCTGACGAAATACGTGAAAGCCGACAATGGCCGGACATACGTGTACGAGCTATACGCTATCAGCAATCATTACGGTGGTCTTGGTGGGGGGCACTACACCGCCTATGCTAAGGTTAGCAGTTTTATTGGTGATTGTGATTATTACCATTCCCTGGTCCCTGGCGGACCGACATGACTCAGTCAGCCATGAATAGATTGCTGGGATCTAATACACCTAAAGTTTCTTATGAAGCTGTGAATAGGGACCATATAGATGGGCTTTGTGATGCATTTCTTGCAGGTTTCCTGGCATATATTCACTAGCTGACACAATTTTCTTTGCTAATCTATGCAGCTGATCGATGAGAACAGATGGTACCATTTTGACGACAGTCATGTTTCTCCAGTTGGTGACGCGGAGATAAGGACTGCAGCTGCATACTTATTGTTCTACCAAAGAGTCAAAGCCACCGATCGCAATGTCTGAGTGGGGGAGACATCCCGGAGCCACATGATGTCTTCTTGAAGGGTAATAGGCTGCAGTCCAATTTTGGTGTCTCTGGGTTCCCGGTAGCTTCTCATGCTCAGTCCTCTTCTCCGCATTTGTCAAGGCATGTCAGTTGAAAGCACACACCACGAAAGAGCCAAAGGTCTCTGGATATCTTTTTAACAACTAAAGCGGCGCTCCGATTGCACTAGCAGAATAGTAGCTTGGTGGGGATTTCGGAAAGCACGACCAATGGGAGCTAGGCGGGTTTTGATTAGTTGTGGTATTGCTATAAAAAGTTACGATATATACTTGTCTTTTGGTAAGAGGGGATATCAACGGCTGATTGTTTTAGTGGCAGACTCGTATAATACTCCGTCATAACGGGAGCATATTTTCTAGCAATTCTTGTAGCAAAACTTGGATGTTACAATGCAGATCGCACTGTTATTAATTAATTACTTGTGTGTTCTGTCAATTGCTGAGGAGCAGCCAAGAGTAATGAAAGAGCATGTACTGATCTCTGTTCTTGGAATCTTCTCAGTAGGCAAATATTTGGTCGGGAGTCCTGACCGCACCCACTAAAAGCGGCTATGAGCCTAGTTAATTAAATCCCGATCACATGGTCCGAGTTACCCTACGCGCATTACCTCATGGAGCACTGATATTTTTACGGACAGTTCAGGATCTCATCACTGAGGTTCTTTTTATAGGCTTAGTAGCCTGGACGTTCATGCCCATCATGACAATCCAAGACCCAGCCAGCCCAGTGCCGTGTAGGGAACTTTCGCAACCTCGGGTGATCTAACACCGTATTGTGATGTAGCTTTTGGAGCATGTCATATCATTTTTCCCGATTTTAAAAAAACTAGCCAGTCCTTCGTGCTATAGTATCGGTGGAGGTAGCATAGGTGAAAGTTGGTCCGGACACAGCCCGCTCGATTGTTTGGTATTTAGGCAGTTTTCGCATATAAAAGCAGCGGTAAGTACATTAATAAACGAATGTCCATTCGGGGGAAAAAAAAAAAAAAACCTCCAATTACTTAACTGACCAAACAGGTTCGTAGCCTCATAACAAGAAAGAGGGCAGCTATCCTACAAAAAGACAAATACATCATCTACCATCACACCCTTTACCTAAATCTTTCCGCAATCTCTGCCGCTGGCAATCTAAAATTATTGACACATTGAATTCTTCACCCCCATAAATATCCTGCAAAATTGACCAAAAAAAAATATATTCTTTACTAAGGAAGAAAAAGGGAGTGAGAAGGCACATAATCAAAGAGAGTATAACACAGTAATACACATATTCACGTCCGGTAGTCAAGAGATTTCATATTCGATACTCACGCCCGGTAGTCAAGAGATTTCATATTCGATACGATACTCATTGTGAAACTATTCGTGCCCTTTATTAGCCTTGTAACTAGAAAAGGGATAGTTCAGAGCCAGCTGGTCCTGCCCCAACTTTAATCACTCAGATGACCCTACCTACATGTACTATCACCACTTCCTTCACAGTTTCCAGAAACTGATATCCGCGCCACATGTTAAGCGCTCTACAGGGAATTCCATGTGCACTGGACGTACATCATCTTAATATGAGCCGTCTGTCTGGTTGTTTCGTCGGTCCTTCTTAACTATACATAAAATCTTCCTATCGTGAACGAGCCATCAGGCACTGCAGATCCTACGCTGAGGTCCCAATGATCGAATGGCTCATGGTCCTCGGTGTAGAGTCCAACCAGATCCAGTCAATTGCTTATTGCAGACCATGTATACGATGGCCATAAATAATTCTCATGCTCGCACTCTTAAATCTTATGTCTTACGCAAAGTATCGCAGCTTGGCATCATAAGGAGAGAAGGAATGATCACAGCGGAATGGTTTCATTATAAACAGGAGCGAAATTCTCACCTTTCAGGATTAGCAAAGTAGCCCATTATTTGCCTTTCCTTTCCCCCAAAGCTCCAACATCGCTCAATTTCGATTACACTTTGTATCACATAGATCAACTGCTCAATAAATTCGATACAAAAAGAACAGCTTAAGCAATGCCAGGCCCAGTACAACAGATGCACCTGCCGGTTCCGTCCTTCCCTGAAATTAGAAAGAACAAGAGTCATCAGCTCGGGGAAGGACCAAACACATTCCACTCGACCCTACACAAAGCAAAGTATGAGACCTTTCTCTGAGTGCCTCTACTAGGAGAAGAATACGAAAGAGATCTATGATTATGAGCAGCCAAAAGATTCTGTTCCGTAAAGTTAAAGATTCACAAGTTAATCAATACCTCCCGTTATACTAGAATGAACTTCTTCTCTAAACTATCCCAGTAAATCTAAAATGACAAGGCATGAAATTGATGGATGACCAGGACCATAACCCGACCAGTGATCTTATTCAAGAGGGAATTGATGATTTTAACAAGATTCCAATGTACAGGACATCCCATTTCTTTAATGGCACAGCAGCACAGAAATATGACAATTTTCAGGTCCACTCCAGTCAGAGTCCTTAAAGAGGAGACAGCTGGGGACATGTGCGTTTAATCATACATGGCCGCATTGCACCATCGTTCTCAATATGCTTATATCAAGAGATGATAGCGAATCCGAGAAGAATCTAATAATTGCATCCCAGTGGCCTATTTGCAATCATTCAGCCCTTAATCCGATTGGCTCTCTTCGTTTGAATAAGCAATCACTTTCATAATCCACCCCGAAATTGTTGGGCAAAAGAGAACACCGAACAGAACATATGAGTTCTCATTTGATGTTTAAGATATCCGCCATCCTCAGTAAACAGTTCTTATGGAAATTCCGACCATGACAGAGGATTAAAATCATAGCTTGACTAATGAAACCAATATTTGATAGGAAAAAAACTCTGAACTCACCGAGCTGGAAGTGATCGAAAGGTAGCCGTTTGGGGGTGGTGGCCAAATGGCTGAGCCTCCTCCGCTGCCACCGGAGCTGGTGGTGTTGCTGTTGCTGTTGCCGTCCTTTGCAGGAATTCCCAGGGAATAGACCGGGGTGCCGTCGGGGTTGAACAGACCGTAGTACCTCTCCGAGGTGGGTCCGGGCTTCAGGTTTTCATTGAAGAGGGCGAAGACGTAGAGGTTGAACTCGTGGTCCGGTCTCATTGGTGTACCCTTCTTCTGGGACACGATCTTCATCAGATTCCCATTGTACTTCTTTGCATTCTCTGGTGTTGCTCCGACCTCATTTGCGTCTCCTTTTGATGGCCACCCGGTCTCGGACACATGGACAGTCAAGTTCTTGTATCCAATGGCGCTCAGGGCCGAGTACATGGCATCGATTTGGGCAAATAACATGTTTTCGTAATGCAGGTTGGTCGATGTGTCCAGGATCCCCTGGCTCGACTGGAACAGCACAAAATCCAGGGTGACCTGCTTGGGGCTGGCCTGGTAGGCAAAGTACGGGTAGGCGTTTATCAGGAACGGCGAGCCGGTCCTGCACTGGAAGTCCAAGACCTTGGTCATGCACCCTGTCAGATCCCGTCGGAACCTGCCACACGACCCAAATCATTACAATGAGAAGTTTAACACGACCAGAGTTCCATGGGACCATATTAAGGTTTTAGGACCATTAATAATAGCAACATAGGACAGTTGAGGATGACGAACCTCTATATAACTCATTATGAAAGAACTATTATTATAAAGGCAGTGCAACTGAATAATAACAATAATATCGCGAAACTGCATTTTTTTGTTGTATTTCGCGTGTCAAAATTTTCTGTTTAGTGGGTATGTTACCTGCCGGTCGAGGGTGGGTAGGATGTCTCAAGCACAGCGATGGAGTGGGCAGTGGTGACAGTGACCTGTTTATCGAGCCCGAGCTCGACGAGGGAAGTATGGACATTTTCCATCACCGGGACAATGCTCTCAACGAGGACGGTATTGTTGGATGTGAGCACCTCGTTACCAACGGCAATGCAGGTAATTTTGGTGTCGGGCAGGAAGGCCTGGACTTTGTTCTTAACCCAGGCCCGGGCACGGTCGAGGTTCCGCATCTGGGCCAGGTACTCATTGCCCAGTCCCACCGTGAACTCAATGCCCGTCTTCGCAAACGCGCACAGGACCTTCGGGTCAGCATCGTAGAGCTTGACCTTGGTGGCCCCAATGGACTTGACGAGCGGAACCACTTGCTCGGGTGAGGGCAGGTTGTTCGCAATTTGGCCGTAGTTGATCCCGATCCCGGCCACCATTGGAGGAGCCGCCATAGCTGAATTATTTTGACAGGAACAATATGAATTAGCCAAGAAATGCAAGCAGGATTTTCATGGGCATGTCGCAGTTTCGTCCCAATGACAACACAAAAGAACAAAAGACCACATTTTTCTTAGTTAAACAAATTAATCTCCGAAACGCGAGAAGTTTAAATTATCTCGTCTCAAACCGATTGACTTCCCTCGAAAATCTGAGACGCCATTAATGGAAGAGCTAGAAAGAAGTGCACTCATCAAACAATTTCCAACAACAATTATATTATATCCAACACACATACACATCACAAAATACGACGACATTCAGCAAAAAAGAAAAAAAATTCAAGAATCTCGAGAGAGACATTGCCAACTGAAAGCTGTTTGCTTATGAAGTCCCCTGCAAGATCTCGACCGTTAATGGTGGAAATGGAGCAGACCCATTTGAGGAAATGATGGCGAAGAAGAGCGAACCTGAGAGGAGCAGCAGCAGAAACAGAGAGAGGCCCGGGAGAGAGATGGAGAGCTCCATTAATGCAATGCCTGAGCTCCAAACTGAGGACAGACTACAGAGAGAGAGAGAGAGAGGGGGGAGGATATGGAGTGCTTGTGAGCTGAGCCGAGGTCGAGTCAGTGCCAACTCGAGCAAGGGCAACTCAGTAGCTAAGTGCCAAAAGTGAGTGAGCGAGTGAGTTCTGTCTGTGTGTGGAATGAGGATGAGAATGGGGAACAGTGATGAGACCGCAAGACACAGGCTGGAGGTTGAAGAAGAAAATTGTGCTTAAAAGTTGCAACTTTCGGCTCTCATAGAGGAGAGAGAGAGAAACCAAATTAACGGTTATGGAATTTCGAATTAGGCAAAGGTCCGACCCGGCTGCTCGCCTTGTCGTTATCTTAAATAACGTTTCGGTTCAAATCTTATAAATGAAAAAAAAATTATGATGACCTAATTTTATTCTTAAGTGAGTTGATCCATTAAAATTGAATTAATCGAAATTCATTGAACTTTCAAATATGCCAAAGAAAAGATCGATCCGGCTCTATATCATTTGCCCTCTATCACAGGATAGACACCCTCGACGGATTGAACACATTTATTTAAGGGTATATTACACAAAAAAATTTAACTTTTGTAAAACGTCTCAGTTTTATCATAAATTTTATTTTGTAACAAAACAAACCATAAATTTTTAAAATTGTCTTAAAAATGACATTCGTTATAAATTCCGTCAATTTTGCATACGTGAACTGTTAACTTCAGATATAAATCAATAAAAAAAATAAGATAGGTTAAATAAAAAAATTAAATTTCAAAAAAGTCTCAATTTCATCATAAATTTGGTTTGTAATGAAAAAAATCATATGTTTTTGCTCCTAAAGTCGGCCCCAGCTAGCATCTCATCTCCTGGACCATTTCTGAAAAAAAAAATTAAAATATGTATTTTTTTAAATTATTAAATAAAATTTGAAACAAAACTGGATTTTTTTGAAAATTTAAGTTATTTATTTAAAAAAAAGAGAAGATGGTCAGATTATATGTAAATTTTGTGGGTCCCGTGAAGTACACGTAGCAAATAGACGGCAAACTTAACATAATGGTAACGGGAGGTCAAATCTGCGACGATTTTCAAAACATATAATTTTTTTATTACAAAATAAAATTTAAAATAAAATTAAGATATTTTATAAAATTAATTTTTTTTTGTGTAATTTGTCCTTTATTTAACAGGAAGTGCTGACCACAGAAAGCTGCCGAAAGATTGCAGGCCGAAGTTAAAAGAAAGTGAGTTTGATCAATAAATTTTTACCTCGGGCTTGGGGTGGAAGAAGAAGATAAGATCTTCTTATATATTGTATATAATTTATTTTCTTTGATAAATAAAAGGGGAAAAAGGAACACGTCGATGTCCTCATTGTCATGTGGACAGACTCTATCGAGAGGCAGACAGAGGATTTGAGTACTGTACGTCTGTCAAAAAGAACAATAATGAATTTTGATAAATAAAATTGACATTTTCTAATTAACATTTTCTGCTGTGAGTTCAAATTTTATTTTTATTTTTGATAAAGCTGAAGTTCAAGTGGTATCTCTAACGGGCCCCCCTTACCAGTGACCTTTCCCCGACAAGATTCACGTGGTCGCTATTCCTAATTTGGGAGCCTTTTCCTGGGGGATGTAAACGAGCTGAATAATTGAGCAAATCAAGCTCTGCTCTCTTTAATATAGTGTCGAGCTTAACTAACGTGATTTGGTTTAATTGATTTTACGTTTTTTTTAAAATTTCTTTTAAGTAAATTTCGAATTTGAATTTTGTAAATAAAAAATTTATGTCTGAAGGATTTTACCCTTTAATAAGCCGATTAAGCTCGCACTAAATTATTCGATGTCAATTAAACTTTCAGACATCATGATGCACGTTTGAAAAAATAATATTGAGCTTGAGCTCACTCAAGAGTAGTTGATTACTAAGTTCAACATGCATACAGTTTTGTACAGTATATATGAAATGAAAGAGTTAGAATTGAAAAACAAGAGTATGGGAACAGCAAGATTTATTGACTAACAATCATCGGAATAAATAACAAAAAGAAAGAGAAAATGTATTTTTTTTTTGGTGATGGAGAAATATGTAATCTTAATGCCGAGTCATGAGCCATATAAATGTGGTTTTGTTCAATTAGGAGTGGCAATATTGTAGGTAAGCTCATTTAAATTCAAGAGTTTATCAAGTCTTGTGTCCAGTATTTATCGAGCCGAGTTCGAGTAGTCATGAGGAGTTTATCTTGTTTGCAACCCTACCTTCCCCAGCGATATATTTCAATGGTTCTCTACCTTTATTTTGTTTCTCTTCGCCCTATTTAGCCAATGTTTGGCTAAATCTGGCCATTAGGCTTTCTTTTTCCTTTATTTATTTTACTAACTTGATTATTTAATTAATTGTAATTTTCCAAATAATAGACCAACGAAATGGTATGTTTAGAGCCGTTAGGCCCGTTACATACAAATGTAGTTCATTGTTGATTTCATGTGATAATCATGTGGTTTTTTTGTCTGCGAAAGGATTAATATATTGTCAGTAAACTCGCACCACTCCAGCACTAAAGTAAGTCTTATTTAGAGCACACTTAATTTATCTTCAGATATATAATATCATATAAATAAATTGAGAATAATAAAAAGATCTAGAAAGGGAATCATATCTACAATCCAGGATATACAATATACACATATATATTCATAATGGTTAATATAAACTAGGGAATACCATGGATGTCTCTACAGATAATTAAATGCCATTTAGTTTAGAAAATTTTTGGTGTGGGTCGTCCCATACCCTGAGTTAATTAAATTCATCCCTTGCTTTGCTGTATTATTTATTATGCTGTAAATGATCATGCATGTGGTCCTCGATGAAACTTTGTGTTGCTAGCGATCCAACATTTACATGGACCAGTGTGGAGCTGCCTTTTTTTTTTATTGGGGGGGGGGGGGGGGGGGGGGGGGGGGAAGTGTTGGGGGATATTATAAGTATTACTGATTTATAGGCCAAAACTAATTCGTATATATGAGCACCTCCAGTTCATTTCAAATTTATATATTGCAAGTCAAATATTTTTCATTGAGAACTCAGTTTGTCCTTGTATCATATTTTCTCGTGATCGTGGAGTCTGATTTTTAGTGAGGGTGTGATAGATTTTTCCTCGAGTCCACTTTTCCTAGAGGAAATATGATTGCTGCCATTTTTGTCCTTAATAAGTTAAATGTGAACAGAAAAGTTAAAAAAAGTGTTGTGTAGATTTCTCAATTTTCATTATAAATTTTGGCCCACTGACATAATTCCAGCGTTTACAATCGGAAGCACATTCCTTTTTGACTTTTTAATTTTTTTTTAATTCAATTCAATTCAACTCTACTTATTTTTAATTTAATAATATAATTATTAATTTTTTTCTTTAATTTTTTTAACAATTCAATATAATTTTTAATATTAAATTCCCTCAACAACTCATTATTTTTTTCACAATTCAACAATACAATCATTACTTAATCATTACTTTTTATCAACTATTCATTACTTTTTTTATACTTTTTCTCATAATTCAATAACACAATTTATTACAAACTAATTAAAATTAAAATTCAATTCAACTCTAATACTAAACACAATGGAGAGCTCCTTACCTGCGGAGAAGCTTCTGAATAACACAGAAATAATGCATTGCCAATTTCAAACATTAGTCGTAGTTCATGACTCAAATGCAGCATGTTCGATCTCCTCTGTCGTCAATCGAGATTCGAGACAACGTCCTCTCAATGCATTACGATGCATCCACTCCTTGCGCGCTGCTCAATCAGAGCTAAAACGGTTGTTGATTTAATGCCTTAATCCATATATTGTAGTACCTTTTGTTTAATTGCTTTACATTATTTCTCGATATGTTCCAATGTATAAAAAAAAAAAAGACAAACTAAATGAGTTGATTCAAATAAATACTGCTGCTTCGGTCAAACTGGTGATGCAAGCAACACCTTTTCTCGTCCTCGTGAGGCTTGGTATGAAAGTGCTGGAACTATGGATAAATTTGTCCAAGCGGACCCGAGTGCTGAATCAATAGGCGAATAAGATGTTTGACTTCCGACAGACGAACAACAACAATATATATATATATATATATATATATATATTTCAGTACTGCGCATTTAACAAAGCGGTGCTAAAATTACAATAGAATGATGGAATGTTTCGGAGTCGGAATAGGCAATCTTGTTTCTCCAATCGAGGATTAATCAGTATTACACATTATCATATGTTTGTGCCTTCCATAAAGATCTCCTTATGGAATGAAGCAGAGATAATAATTCAACAAGAAAACTTTCATTTAAGAGGGACACATGTATTAGCAGCTAGAGGATGGAGCTGCCTGTCAGTAATGCAAAGGAAGCAAAGAAAGCTGCAGTGACCAGGTGAGGCTGAATCGCAGCAGCGACGGATCCACCATCTCCACCAGCAGTGGTTCCAGGAGATGGAGCAGTAGCGGCGGCGGCAGCAGCAGCAATGGAATTTTCATAAGCATGCCAATCGCTACCGGACATGCCTGAAGTTGCGAGGGTTCCCAAGAGTAATATCACTCCTACTAAGGCAAATTGAACGTATAAACTGAACTCTGCCATTTACGTGGAATGATATCAAAGAACTCGAAAGCTGAGATGAATCTCTATGAAGTTACCATAACTAAGCTGTTGTTAATAGCTTTATAGAAGACTAGCAAGTCAAAATATAATTAACGACCATCGTGAGTCGGTTCAAGTTGTTCGGCGCTTATTCTCCTCAAGTAAGATCTTGAGTTCGAGTCTTGTGAATGAAAAAAATCTACGTTATAAGAGCTTTATCCTTAGTAGACTAACTCGACTCGACTGGATTAGTAGGGGCTCAATTTGTGTTTCCAAATACCAATGTCTCCACCAAATATATATATATATATATATATATATAAACTGATTTTTACATATAAATTATAGTGGATTTTCCATTTATCTTTTTCCCCCCTTTGACGGTTTGACTTACTTGATTTGCAGGTTGGAAAAAGTCAATTCGCGAGCCTAAATTATTACATGGTAAAATGATCATAGAATTATTTTAATGATGTCTTGGTCTAAGATCTCTCTCTTAGACTCACTGCCATAATAAATTTAGAGATCTTGTTAGAATGTTGCAAAAAGCAGCTCCTAAGTCCTTATCAAAAGAGTAAGCTTTGCACATTAGTGATTAATTATAATTTAATACAGAAAAGATCAGTATTAGAGAGCTTTCTGCGATGCTTAATTAAGATTTTGATCCTTCAACGAATCAGTACCCTATCTGACATGATCGTGTGATATCAAGACCTCATAGTTTCTATTTACATTTCTAGTGAATTGCAGAAGGCTTTGAATTAGCTAATCAAGCATTGTCCTTCCAAGCAGCCGCCAATGGCTTAAACTACGTAGTCAAATGCATTATAGGCTTTTGTGTAGGACGTGGGAAGGATTGTCGGTGATCCAATTTGATTGGATGGGAGCTTCACAAACTGCAAATATATCGAATAGAGAATCCAAAAGAATGCGGTGTATCACGCGACGAAATGAAGAAATTCTAAATCTTGCCATGCCATGGACCAATGTTTGGAAGCTGAGGTTTGATTGTGACAACAAATAAACTGATGTCTCAGCATATGTTCCGTTGAGGCTCTCTCTTTGTCCACTTATGAATTTTATGGAGCAATAATGACAAGTCTTATTCGTCTCGAGAACTTTAATTCGTACATGAGCATGGAAGACACAGGTATACCAACATAACTAATTGATTTAGAGTTACATCTTGACACAGCTAGAACAAATCAAAGGAGCAAGGCATCAGCAAGGCAACAAAGGTTGCAGAGAAGGCAGTTGATGCTTCAAGAGGATGAAGGACTGTGGCAGCAGAAACCCCATCTCCTGTTGCAGGACTAGGAGATGGAGGGTCTGTACCAAGTCTCCCGACTGAGTTCCAAGTTGAATCTGATATGATTGTGTTAACCATGAAAACTCCTAATAGGAAACCAATCGGAGCAACTCGGATCCCGACTTTTGCCATTTCTGAGAGAAGGCCACAGTGTTGCTCTGTGGTTCACTGCAGGCTTTGTATAGCTTATCCCATGAATTAATAATTATATATTTCTGCCATTTACCGTGCAAGCAAAGAGAATGGCAAGAGTCAGCTGGTCGAGGTTATTGAAATTAGCACGAGAAATAAATCATAGAGTCTATTATGCTCTTCATTACAAAGTCAAGAGTGCTAGCAGCCCCTCTCAATTTTTGCAGCATATGTTGACGAAGGGATAAACCGAATCAAAAAGCATTGAATTTCAGTACGATGCATTTAACGGAGTCGTGCTAAAATTATCATAAGTTGTAGCAATGCTTTGGAGTCGGAACGGCGAAGATCCTGCTTTCGGCTCAAGGATTCAGTAAAGATGTCCCTAGTGGCTGCGGCACATATGAAGCCAAGAAGCAAAGACAGCTGCAGGGACCAGATAAAGGCAGAAGAGCAGAGGTGGCCGTGCAGATTCACCATGTCCGTCAGCAATGGTTCCAGGAGATGGTGGCGGTGGCGGTGGCGGCAGCAGCAAGGGAATTTTTTTAAGCAAGCCAACCATTACCGGACACGCCTAAAGTTGCAAAGGTTCCTAGAAACAATATTACACCTACTAAGACAAATCGAATAAATGAAGTAAAATCTGCCATTTACGGGGATTCGCGTCGAGGAACCCGAAGGAGATGAATCTCTATGGAGTTAACATTGACTAAGCTGGTTATAATAGCTTATAGAAGACATGAAGAATTCAAATGTAATTAATGACTTTTCCATTTTTTATATTGTACATACTTAAATTGCTCAAAGTGGGAGGAAGTCAATCTGCGAGCTCTAAATAATTACATGATGTGATGACCAGACAGTTATTATAACAATGTTATGGTCTAAGGTTTCTGTATTGGACCCACTGCCATAGCATAAGTTTATATAATGGTGAGAATATTTCAAAGAGCAGCTCCTAAGTCCTTGTCAAGAAAAGATCGGTATCCAAAAGCATCCTGCAAACACTTGAATTAGAAAACCGATCCACAAATGAATCACTCTTCTTAACTGTCACAATTGCGTGATATACTTAAGACTGTAGTTCGTGAGTTTCATCTCTAAAAGAACAGCAAAATGTCTTGAATTAGCTTATCAAGCATTAACCTTCCAAGCAAACGGCAAGGGTTAAACTACATATTTGGAATCAGATTTGCAGTCTTTCAGGGATGTGAGAAGGACTGCTAATGATCCAACTTGATTTGCTTACAGCTTCACGAAACACAAATTTCCCGATTAATGTGGGCAGATGAATGAATTCTTAATGTTGCCGTGACATGATCGACCATAATTTGCCAATGACAGAGATTTTATAATGGTAACTAGTGCCATGAAAGTTAAGGTTTGATCTTGACAACAAAAAACGGAGTTGCCTCATCATATGTGAATACAATTGATTCAATTCCAATTTTTATTAAGGTCTTCTCTTTGTCCGGTTATGAGAATGGCAAGTCTTATTATTCGTCTCGAGAACCTTATTTCATACATGAGCATGGAGCACAGAGGTAGATCAACACGACCAAATGGAATAAAATCTCAACACAGCTAGAACATATCGAAGGAGCAAGACAACAGCAAGGCAACAAAGGTGGCAGGGAGAGCAGTTGCAGCTATCTGAGGACGGAGGCCCATGGAAGCAGAGCCGCCATTTCCGGCTGCAGGACTAGGAGATGGAGTGTCTGCACCAAGCTCGCCGACCAAGTCCCAAATCAAACCAGACATAACCGTGTTAGCCATGAAAACTCCAAACAGGAAGCCAATCAGCGCAAACCGAAGAATAGCTGTCCCAACTCTTGCCATGTCTGAGAGAAGGCCACAATACTGTTCTATATGGTTCGCTGGCTTTATAGTAAAGAATCCCATGAATTTATTGATTAGATATTTCTGCCATTTTCCGTGACGGCAAAGAGAATGGCAAAGTCAGCTACCCTGAAGTTAATAAAATTAGCACGAGGTTTCCTCCATATTCCTCATGTGATTTTCTTTCCTTTTCATAATCATCTTAATTAACAAATGGTGACTGCGGATTCACCATCTCTGCCGGAGTGGTTCCAGGAGATGGGGCAGGGGCGGCAGCAGCAGTGGAACTTTTGTAAGCAAGCCGATCGTAACCATACATGCCTAAAGCTGCTAAGGTGCCCTGGAACAATATCACGTTTACGGGACAAATCGGACAAATGAACTAAAATCTGCCATTTACCGGAATTATGTCACAGAACTCGAAAAAGATGAATCTCTGTGACGTTAACGTGACCGAGCTGGTTATAACAGCTTATAGAAGACATGAAGAGTTTAAATTTAAGAGTGTTGCTGCGCATGCCGAATCGGCCAGAAACGAACAACTCACAGATAGCACATTTGTAATTTTGAAGTGCTTTTGGGGCAGTTTCATACACAGTGGGGTTCGGCAGATTTTCTTCCGAAAATTATTGGAGGAAATATAGTTTCCCTAAATTTAATGGGTAAATTACAAAAAAAAACCAAATTTTATAAAATGTTTCAATTTTGTCCTAAATTTTGTTTTGTAACAGAAAAAACCATAAGTTTTCTAAAATGTTTCAAAAATGACCTACATTATAACTTCCGTCAATTTTTGCCTACGTGTGACCTACATGGACTGTTAAAGGGACCCACTATCAGCAGCAAAAATTGACGGACGTTATAACGGAAGTTATTTTTGAGACATTTTAGAAAACTTATGGTTTTTTATTACAAAACAAAATTTATGACAAAACTGAGACTTTTTACAAAATTTGGGTTTTTTTTGTAATTTGCCCAAATTTAATTGTTGATTTTTTTTTCTGAACCCTCATATTCGGAAGCCTAATTGGGTCTCGACTAATACAGTCAAATCCAATCATATGATATTTAAATTTTTTTATTTTTTTAATTGGACTTGATTTGCACAACTTTGGAAAAAGTCATCTTGCAAGCTCTAAATTATTATCTGATCAGACAGTTATTTTAAGGAGAATTTACCTAAAATGACTTATGATTTATCCATTTTGTCAAATCTATCATGTGCTTTTTTTTGTCAAATTTATCCCATGATTTACTTTTTGTGTCAAATCTATCACGGCGTTATCTTTTTTGTCGACATCTAACGGTCGTGCTGACGTGACGCTCACGTGGCAAGTGTGGTCCACTATCCCTCCACGTGTCACGTCAGCACGACCGTTAGATGTTGACGGAAAAGATAACGTCGGGATAAATTTGATACAAAAAGTAAACCATGTGATATATCTGACAAAAAAATGCATATGATAAATTTGATAAAACGAACAAATCATGGAACATTTAGGTTAAAAACCCCTTATTTTAATGACGAGCTGATCATGCATTATTTTAATGATGTTTTGGTCAAAGATTTCTGTCTTGGACTCACTGCGTACTCTTATTTTTTTTTACCTTATCTTATTTTATAGTATCATTTAAGGCAAGTCCGGTTTTATAATTATTATCTTACCTAACGAAAATAGTTGAAAAATCAAAAATACCCCTCATGCTTAATTTAAATAAGATATAAACAAAAAAACATATTTCAAGAAGGAATAATTTCGGTTGATATATTTTTTATGAATTAATCTTTCATTTCAATAAAATATCCTAAAATAAAATAAAAAAATTACTCCAAATTTTTAACTAGGAATTTAAAGTATAACTAACAAGACTATTCGTTGAAAATTACGTTAATATTTCCTAAAGGAATCACTCACTGTTGATATTTCATCGGAGATTTTCGATTGATAATTTTTGTATTTTGTTGTAGTATTATCTGCAATAATTGTACCAAATATCAATCAAAGCAAACTCATAAATTGGCCACCAGAAAGAATGAAAATGCATTTGGTACCTGATTATAAATAGGTTCATAGTATGATAAATGGTAAAGTTGGCTCAAGCATTGAATCAAATCCTATAGGAAAACGAATAACAAAGTGTAAGGTTAAAGTAGGGCATGGAAAAAATCCCTACATGAAGGAAATCAATGGTTGAAAATATAAAACGAACATAGTAAAAGAAAGAGGATGTGGAAAAAAGTTTTATCAGAGATTAGCAAAAAAAAAAAAGTATTTTTAAAAAGATAAATAATTGGAACGAAAGAGAATATATAAAGGATGTAAATGCAAATAGAAAAGGAGAGAGTGAAATCATAGCGTTGAATGAAGAAGTTACTTCATATGTGGTGTGTCAATGGAATGAATAATTATAGGAAAGAATATGGTAGGTAGATTTTATTGTGAAAAAGTATCAAAGGATATCTTGTATCCAAAACATTATGAGAAGAAATACATAAATATTTTGTTTTTTTCTATTGAAAACGGGTGAAATTGTGCCGTGATACTGAAAAAGTGTAATGTTTAGTAGTAGTAGCATTGTTTGAGTAAATGGTGAAATAGTAATAATATCAATATTAGAATGGAAAAAATGGAAAGTTGGAGAAACAATTTGAGAATTATCGCACTTTAAAATATAGTATAGATATAGATTCTTCGTTTCTTTTCTCCCATCGTCAACCTCTTCTTTTTTTGTTAACTCCTCTCAGTCTCATAATCTCATATTCTATCTTATTTTTCTTTTTCTTTCAAATTATATATCCAATTTTTACTTTTTATTTTACTTACCTTAATATTTTTTCTTCCCATTTCAAATTAATCCATCCGTGAATAGTTGAAACACCATACGCAGGTTTGGCCATGCTATGCACGGGTAAGTTTCTAACGTAAATTGATTTAGAGATCTGTTTAGAATATTTCAAAGAGCAGCTCCTAAGTCCTTATCAAGAAAGGGTTGGTATTCAAAAACCTTCCTGCAACACTAAATTAAAAATTGATCCAGTCTACGAATCAGTCTTCTTGACTATCACAATTGCATGATATTTAGACAGTAATTTCTGTCTTTCATCTCTGAAAGGATAGCAGAAGGTTTTGAATTAGCTTATCAAGCATTATTAACCTTCCAAGCAAACGTAGATGGCTTAAACTGCACAGTTGGGGTCAGATATTGCAGTCTTTGAGGGATGTGAGGAGAACTGTTAGTGATCCAATTTGATTTGCTCTCAGCTTCACGAAGCTCAAATATCTCGATTAAAGACCGCCAAAGAACGTGCTGTTTCATGTGGCGAGGTGAATAAATTCTTAATGTTGTCGTGACATCGACCAACACCAAAGTTTGCTATTGGAAGTAAAGGTTTGATTGCGATGACCAAACTGAGTTGCCTCAGCAAATGTGGATACAGATTGATTCAATTCCGTTTTCGATTAAGGTCTTATCTTTGCGCGGTTATGATTCTTACGGAGCAAGAATGACAATTCTCATTATTCGTCTCAGGAATTTTATTTCGTACATGAGCATGGAACACGCACGTACATCAACACGACCGAGTAGAATTACATCTCCAAACAGCTAGAACAACTCGAGAAAGCAAGACAACAAGAAGGCAACAAAGGTGGCAGAGAGGGCAGTTGCAGCTAGCAGAGGACGGAGGCCTGTGGCAGCAGAGCCGCCATCTCCGGCTGTGGGACTCGGAGATGGAGTGTCTGCACCAAGTTTCCCAACCGAGCCCCAACCCAGATCCGACATAACGGTATTAGCCATGAAAACTCCATATAGGAAGCCAATCAGAGCAAACCGAAGAATTGGTGTCCCAACTCTTGCCATGTCTCAGAAAAAGCCACAAACTGCTCTGTATGGTTCACTGGCTTTATAATAAGTCTTCCATGAATTAATTAATTAGATATTTCCGCCATTTTCCGTGACGGCAAAGCGAATGGCAAAGTCAGCTACCATGAAGTTAGTATAATTAGAACGAGGTTTCCTTGATGTTCCTCATATGATTTCCTTTCCTTCTCATAATCACCTTATTTGAATAACATTATTGTCCCCAGACCGGTCAATGTTCGCAGCATTTGTTGACGAAGGAACCCAATGTGCAGTACAGTACGATACCAACGGCACATTACTTGTCTACAAAGGTTGGGCTTATTTAATCCCGGGCAAACGACTGAGCAACGTGTTTGAATGGCGTAATCCCGATATGGATGCGATTGTTCATTCTAGCAACAAGAACATCTAAAGATAGTACACCAGCAGGAAAACATGAAATTTACTAGAGCACACCGTACTACTTATTCACGTTACATACTCTTGACAACATTAGCACTTGAAAGAGTAGCAGAACATGTCTATTGATTGCTTCTCGGGGACGAGAGAACACCGTACTACTTATTTACGGTACATACTCTGACAACATTAGCGCTTTAAAGAGTAGCAGAACACGTCTATTGATTGTTTCTCAAGGATAAATACTCGTCGGAAAAGGATTCTTCTAGACGTATAAGTTTTCACGGACACAACTTACATCTTTATCGATCAGAAACAGTTTCCTGCAAGCATCCACCTGCAATAGAGCCGGAACGAGCTGGAAGAGCTTGCAGCTTCAGAAACTTGCTGGCATTGTTAGTGGCATAGTATTCTGCCGATACTGCATCTTGTAGTCAAGAAGCCGAATATATTTTATATATATATATATATATATATAAGTGAAGGCTTTCAAGGGGTGGCCACATTTTCTTTGGCGAGTGGAGCAAGCTCTTCACCTTCGATCCCAGGCTCACTTCCTGCGACCTCCAGATCCAACAGCATCTTTTCCCATTGCGTTGCTGGTCCCTGGAAAACCCGAAACCACAATGGCATTATACGCAAGGACAAGACGAACCTGGTTCAGGGATATAGTAGGAAATAGGCCAGTTCCAACACTCAAAAGTGATGGAGAAAGGCACGTTTCCAGCCTGCTCTCAGCAGCCGGAAATAATTCAGAATTTGAAATTAAGCAACTTTTGCTTCAGCAATGGTTTTTATGTATCAAGCTATAGTTGAGAGAGTTTATTGACCTTCCAGGAGAGGTCTTGGGCCATGCAGTTTTGGATCATCTCTTTCAGGGCAGGAGTGCCATAGGCTGCAAGGGCTCTCATAACGTGTCTACCCACTGCTTCCACATCAGCAGGATCCACAGCATCACACTGAAAAATATCACACCGGCACGACACACGAATTCACTTCATTCAGTTAAATAATAGTAAACAGGTATGCTGTGTTCTAATTTTGGGAGGGAAGATTTTTGCACATATAATCAGTCGATCAACTATTAGGATTCATCCCATATGATACAATCGCTTCACATTTGATCTAGCGAATCTCTTTGTAGTTTGTAGGAAGCTGACTTACGTTAACATGAAAGTCGCCCATGTGGAATCCTGTGAACCCTTCTTTAACTGTGTCGACAAGGCCACCAGTTGAGGCCACAATTGGCACCTGCCACAACACAAAAATGATTCAGTTGCAACACCCTGCAAATTCTATTGCATAAAAGGTTGTGGACAGTCGGCAGCATGGGGCATCAATTTACCGTTCCATATCTCATAGCATGCAATTGAATAAGACCGCAGGGTTCAAATCTACTAGGAATCAACATGAAGTCAGCTCCTGCGGTGATCATATGGGCCAGTGGGACGTTAAATTTGGCCACGCCCCTTGTGTTGTCCGGGTACAAAATCTCCAGTTGTTCGATCTGCCTCTCCATATGCTTTTTACCAGTTCCCTGGAAACAATACAAGCTCACAGTGAATACTCTACTTTTCAGCCAACAATAATGTTTAGAAGAAACTGTACATAGATGCTTACGAGAATAATTATTTGGACGTTTTCCCGGATGAACTTCGGAATAGCTGCTACTAAGATATCTGAACCTTTCTGCTCCTCCAGCCTACCGATGAAGCCAATGACAGGAATGTTTCTGTTTATAGGCAAACCAACAGCTGCTTGCAGTGCTTCCTTCAGCAAAGGCTTCGCCATCATTACCTGGTAATGACGTTTTTTATTAGGATCCATTCTCAATATTTCGTAGAACATACTTGAGTTACAACTTCCCTGAAGGGTTACTTACCGTCTGAATAGTGTACTTGATGGCGATATACTTGTCTGTGGCTGGGTTCCACTCTTGTACATCCATACCATTGATAATACCAGTGATGCCAGTTTTACGAAGTATGTTGTCCAGTTCCACACCCTTCGCGATTCCAGAAAGAAGCTCCCGAGCATAGAAAGGGCTCACAGTTAAGATCCGGTGCGCTTCTAATATTGCAGCCTTCATCCAGTTGATTTTCCTTCCCTTGACAGGCTTGTTGTACCTGCAGGATAGAACCGCCCATACAGGTTTCAATTGGATTTATAAAGTCAGTTAATCCTAACAGGAAGTAGATTCAACAAATTGGAATTTTCTATAATTAAACTCCGAAACCTACCCATCAATAAAGTCGAATGAACCCCTGAATGAGTCAGGCAGGTTAAGAAGTGAGAAGTCTGAGAAGGCGAATCTTCCTTGGTAGGCTATGTTGTGGATGCAAAATACCACCTGCAACAATGTCTCCGTAGAGGCTGTCAGCTCTCCAAGAAAAAGGACTCCAAACATGAAATTAAGCTATTTTCATACAAGTCGAAAAAGGATGGAAATATAACCTTGGCATGTCTATATATACCCCGGGATTGGTACATTGTTTTCAGGTAGCATGGAAGAAGAGCGGTATGCCAATCATTGGCAATGAAAAGCACATCCTCCCCTGCAAGCAGATAGAAAGGCAATTTAATTTGCTGAAGGTTATTTTAGAAGACAGGTCCAAGTTTGATTCGGTAACAAGTCTAGAGTTTCGAGTTTCACACCATATGGTCCTGAGAAGTACTTGCTGCTGTTCAAGTTCAGAACTCTCGGCGCCGCAAGAGCAGCCTGTATACAAGGCAACAAAGACCGATTTGAAGAAATTCAGGCTGAATGATAAAACCAGCAGGAGAAAGGAAAAGATTTGTCTTCATGAAGGTTTAATCAAGAGCATATTTCTTCTTCCAGAAACATTATTCTCAAACAACGCCCGATCTTAGGACGACTATGCAGGTTGACTGACCAAGCAAACATGCAGGGCATTGATATTCAACGCTGTTACGGACAAATATTTTACCAATTTCTCCTTTCAAGAGAACAAAACTCAAACTAGCTTCTAACTTCAATTCAAATGTTAAACGCTTCCTCAGATCATCACTTAAGAGAAGAGGCACCTATGCAGTGATCTCATTTCCCACCATCTTAAAAGCCAAGGTTCAAAATTTCCTAAGCGGTATGGTTGAATGGTGGAGTGGAGTGTAAATATTACCCACCTGGCACAACATGCTGAATCGAAGTTGATTATCCTTGTAGTCCGAGCCAGCCCTCGGTCCGTATATCTTGGACCCCGTCTTGCCCCATACCTTCAGTATCCACAAACTTTATTGTCAATGAATGAAGTTGACAATACAATCTAATATATCATAAGATGTATGGACCGGATTCCATTTAATAAACGAGAGCGGAAGGAGAAGCAATCTGTGACCTTCTCCAGAAACATAGGGTGATCCACAAACACACGATCAACTCCTCGCTTGTAGCAGTGGTAGAAACGAACTCTTTCAACCCTGTCCCCAACCATTACCTGCAAAACAGGGTTGGTTTATCAGCCAAACATAACCGAGCCATAGTGTTTTTCTTTTTCCCCGGATAACCGGATTCATTTCTTAGCACGACATTCTTTCGAAAAAACGTACGTCCACAAGCACGCAGGTGTCCCATGCATCTTTGTACTGGTCATATCGCGGCGTAATCGTCATGACACGGTGCCCCCTAGCCTACAAAGCAATAACGATTACAGGTTAGCTTTCTACCAGTAACGTGGAAATCAAGCCATGACGAGCTTAACGAATACACTAATTGAGCTTCTGTTCTGATACTGATAAAAAAAAACATTCAGCTTACCGCCAAAGCCGGTGGCAGTCCTCCGAGAACATCGCCAAGTCCTCCGGTTTTGCTCCACGGACCGACCTCGGCTGCCACAAAGATAATACTCATTCCTCCGCTGCACACGATCTTTCCCGCCTCGGGGGACTTGGCTTCCTTCCTGGCTTGCCTCGCTGCCACTTTCTTCGTGAACAGTCCGTCCAGCTTGTTCAAGGATCTCAGCCCACTGTGGGTCACGGGTTGGTTCCTCATTCCAATCCGGGCAAAGTGGGGTTTGGACTCTGACCCCGAAGCTCCATGGGAGCTCACATGGGAGCTCTTCGACACGAAGTGCGACGCCGTTACCGTGGCCATCGAGGATGCTACTGATCGGAACTTCGATCAGTTGAGAGAGAGAGAGAGAGAGAGATGAAGAGGAAGAAGTGGTGATGGTCTGCTCAGTCAGCTATGGAAGTTGGGGGCAGCTGAGCTGATCTGAGCTGAAGCTGGTCACAGAGCGGAGGCAGAGGAGGGGACTGAATCACGCATTTGTAGGGGCTGCCTTGATTCTCATCGTACACGTGGCGCTCTTTCACCGGTCATGGGCCCTCCACGCTACGAGGAGCCTCAGGATTCGGTCCGTGGACTCGGGTGACGTGGCACCTGGGCCCACAGCATCGCCTCGGGATATGCTGGAAATATTTTACTCCTATTCTTTGTCTATGCTTAAAATTTCATTAGCCTGAACTGATTTATATTCGATTCTTATAAATAAAAAAAAATATTCTTTATAGCAAATATGACTCGGACCCAAATTCATAATGGTGCATTAATCCTCATTTTGAATATCGAGTGGTGTGAACTCGAAAAAATTTTCTCATATTTCATATAAATATATACATCCATCCTCGACGAAGTTCAAGAAGCTATGATCCCGTTTTGATTTGTATTCTCATTCATTTCTCTTCTCTATTCTTATTAGGTTTATAGTATCCCTATAATCGAAAAGGAAAAACATCCTCTTAGTTATGCCACTTCAATATTGATCGTTGATGACAGCGGTTGTCTATTATAAACAATTCGATTAGATCACATTTATTTACGGGTTCAAATTGAGTGTGGGTAATCAATCACTGGATTCTCTATCAATTGGTGATGGTTAGCATCTTCTCCATCGTATATCCACTTAATTCTCAATTAGTCTTATAAATAAATTATCTTAAAATTTGGGACCGTCAATGCGGTGACGGTGACCTCAGAAGATCTTTTTGGGATGGGGATGGGGGTATCAAGTGGCAGCAAAACAACACCGTGCATGGCTCTCTGGTGACGGATTATATTTTTTTTATTACAAAGGAGACTAAGGACCTGTATAATAAAAAAAATTCTAAATAATTAATAAAAAGACGTATATAATCTCACTTGATATTAAATCGACGATTTTTAAATTAATAAACGAAAGCGTGCATTACTACATTATATCATTTTTTCTAGATTCAATTTGATTTCCAGTGGAGAATTACAAATAGAATCACAACAACTCAACTCGACCGGTTTGTTTCCTTCCTTGGCTTGGGATGGGAAAGGGTGGTTTCTTTTCATTGATAGTGGCCTAGATTTGATTTTGATTTCAAGTGGAGGTGAGTGAGTGGGACCCAGTGATGGAGAATCACAACTCAACTTGACCGGTTTGTTTCCTTCCTTGGCTTGGGATGGGAAAGAGCGGCTCACCAATTGCTATATTACTGAAAATGTGAAGATTATAACGGAAAATTTAATTAGGAAATCATTTTACGTAGCTTAAAGATCGGAAAGTAAGATTGTGATATTTAATAAATATATTAAATTACGAAAAATATGTGTAATAATATAATATATGCTTTATTTTTAAAAAGATAAGATGTGAAATTCACGATCGTAATATAAGTATATCAAGTTTTTCAACCAATGTTTTCTTAGAAATGTTAACGACACCCATAAAATATAAATTCAGGAAAGATTTTCCCGAGAATTAATTTCCTGCCAAGCAGCGTAAACTAGGTTAGAAAGTCAGGATTTTCCCGAGAAAGTTTCAACTTTCTATAGATCCAAACAGCCCCTAAGAGAGGAAAGTAGCTTTCACGGAGACCTCATTTTCATGTGGGCTAGCTGGGTTCATTTCAAGTTGAATTAATGGACGGTATGGAGTGATGGAGCAACAAACATTTGCTTGTCCTTTTGTTCATGGGTTTTGTTTTTGGAAGCCAACTGTACTTTGTCAAAAACATGTTTACTTTTTTTTATGAAACCTTTCACATGCTAAGATAGATAATGACACGTGATATGAATACAAAAGAGAGTTCCACTTAGGAGAACTGGAAGCAAAATATATTGGTCGCAAGTCATTTTTTTTTGAATAAAATGCTAGGTCGGATTATTAATCCGTTGTGGCTGTCCTAATTAAAGGAACCTAATCGCCGCGAAATGTTTCGGTCAAAAGAAAGTAATCTAGCTCGGTGTGCAAAAATGTATCGTAGAGAAATCATAATGGTTTGCTTGAAATTGGATAAAAGACAAAACACTAATAATATATTTGCTCAATTCCAAATATAGAGGAACGCAACTAAGCTTGGATCTGACAGTGAGGAGGGATACGATGGGATGGAACATCTCCCAACACCGGAATTCCGGAAACTTGCCGACTCGGGAAACGATCAAGCCAGGCACCAGCAAGTGAACCACTCACCAACTTGGTGTTGTTGAAGATTAGTCATATATATGATATGATATGATAAGATATTCTTTTATTTTTAACCCATAAACGTTTCCATGATGTCGCAATCATGTGGGGGTGTATCTCGTATTATGAGGGCTATTGTTAGGACCATGAAATTCATGTCGATGTCACAGACGATCCACGTGCATTTTGTTGATGAAGAACCTAGAGGCAACGAACACTTGCATAAGTAGAGACTGGGGGTGATGTCTGATTTCCATTTCCGACGCTCAATTCAATGCGAGCTGTGAATGTAAGGTAAAAATAGTGAATTGGCTATTAACTCTAGGAACATTTAAAGATGATGTATTTATAGAGGGTTTAAAGATAAATTACGTTATCGCTATGGTGAGATACCCGAGATATTTCCATATTCCGTACCTCAATATATTAGAAAACGTGTCTTGTAGTTGTGAGAAATTTCCTATATTGAGTCTTTCTGACAGGTCCTCATTGGAGGGCCTCGCTTGGAGCAATGAGTATGTTTCGCATATGTATAGACTGAGCCTCAAAAGGCCTCGCGCGGGTCGTTGGGCCTGATGGACCGTATCGGATTGGAACCCAAAATCCTATTCCCGACAACTATTAAGCTCCTTTCATCGGTTTTCCAATTCCACTAATCTAATTCGGAAGTGAATAGAATGTTCCGAGTAATTGATAGGTTTTTTTGACGAAATGCAGAGTTGATAGGTTAGTAATCGGATTTGATCTTGCACCATCTTCAAGTTTAATAATCATTCATAACTCACACCTCCATTACCCACAATCCAAACAAGTTGTTAATGTACATATCAGGGATGGATTGGGCTAAACAGTTGATTCCTTTGGAATTACAACGTCTTAAATATGATTTTTTAAATTTTGATGAAATTCATTATATTCACTTCTCATAATTGGAGAATTTATCTTTCTTATTTGAGCCTTAAAAGACATCACCTCTCCTTAGTTCGAATTCTGCATCCATCCTTGAACACAGGGAGTTACTCTCCATGTCCATTGATTTGTATACTGAGCAAATTTTCTTGAAATATCATGCTTTCTTTTTCCCAAATGTTTGTAGCAAGGCCTTTCACTCGTACTCGTACGTATTTAAAAATCCAAAGAAAAGATTGCCTAGCACAAAATTTTCTTTTCCCAGACATGCAAATCACCTGCGACTATGAAAAGAACCCAATAGTCACAAAGAAAGTACCTCAACCGATGACTACAACAACGGCTGTGGCATCAAATATTAATGCATTTTTAGTATATATTCGAGATTAAAGTTTATATGTAACATCCGCCAGTCATTCCAGCCAACTGCCATTGCTACAAATTAAGTGGGGGCAAGTAGATTCAACGTCAGATGAGTCTCGACCAAAAGTTATGAATGGTCGAAATATAATGTCCTAAGTCTTGCTGTTTCCTATGCTTCACATGTTAAGAAAATCTGTGCCTGAAGATTTTTATTAACGTCCAGATAAAGGAGTCATGCCTCTCATTTTAGCCACGGTAGATTGTCTCACTTACGCATTGCTGAGTCAGCCGGATACGAACTCCCAATTCTACTTATATTTCGTAGACTTTTTCATGAAATTGAAACTAAAACCTCGAAAAGCTCTCCTTAATAATTAAGGGTCTATTTGGTTTCAAAGCGATAATATTTTCAACTCCACTCGACTTTATTTTTTCTTTAATTCAACAATACAATAATTAATTTTAAAAAAATTATTTAATCTTAAGTGCCATTTAATTTAATATTTTAATATTAAATTCTCTCAACTATTCATTAATATTCATTACTTTCATCACAATTCAACAACATAATTATTACTGTTTTATATTCTTCCTCAATCTCATTATTACAACTCCACTTAAATATATATATATATATAAATACTTTTTTCGCCAACATACTTGTTTGTTTTTTACCTATTTCAATGAAAATGGAGTTAAATTTCGAAATTTAATCTTATTGCCAAACGGACCTAAGCCTCTCATAAACCAAATGTGCCGCCCTTGAATTTTTTTTCATTCATGAGACTTTAACATGAAACTTTGCTTTAATCAATTTAAGTTGGGTATTATTCTCCTTAATTATTATAATTTTAAGGAAACAATTAAATTAATCAAGAATCGTTTGTTCAATCAATGTGTGACCGCACACCTACCAATTACTAGCAAGGATCTACCGCCTTCTCCCAACAAACTGAAGTCCCAAAGGAAACAGTGTCAACTACATCTGATTTTGCCACTTGAACTACAAGTGTATATATATATATATATATATGTATGCAAAATTGCGATTTAGTACGACCATTTATTAACCGTCGATGTGCCATGAAACAGAAATGAACAAACTTAATTAAGGCAGGAATTCAAACATGGAAGTGTGCATGAGATAGCATACCTTTGACAGTTTTCAAGCACTTAATCATGTGATTAGATGAACTATCATCTTCTTTTTGGTAACATAAAGTAATATCATATGAGGATTTCTAGCCGTACGTCCAGGGGGTTGATGGTGACGTATAAAAAATATTTGCATCGGCTTGCTGTCATTATTGTTAGTTTAATATTTGCTATCACGCTTAATACACAATGATTCAAATTGTAAAATAATTCCAATTATATATACCAAACATGTGACTTAGAAAATTAATAAATTAGAAAAATATTGGTTCATAGCCTCCCTATGCATACTACTTAAAATGATGTCGTCTTAATTTAATGAACAACTTAAACGAGCTATAATTAATATGTCCGGGTCAAAGCAATTATCAATTACTCAAGTTCAGTATATGAGGGGTGGCTATAATTAATATATATATATATTACATTAATTAAATTATCACATCGCACGCCAAAGGAAAAAAGAGAAAAGACGGAGTTGACGAATTGTACCGACAAATTAAATTCAAGAGCTCGTGTTAACATTCGTGTCAACATCTCCCTGGAAAAAAATAGAAAAAAGGAACCATCTGGACCATATTTCCAACCCAATATTTATTTCGTCCAAATATATATAACAATCACGTTTATCTCTTGATTACGTACCTAGATGTCAAAATTTGGGATGTTTGCCAAACCTGACCCATTTAACTCCCTCTGATTAGGAGATTGTAAATGTTTCCTTTCCTATTAGGTGGTAGCCGAGACTGATTCCAATTCGAACTAATAAGTTTTTTTGTAATTTTCAATGAGTATCCTGATATTTGAAAATTTAATGGGTTTCGACTAATTTAGTCAAATTGGATCAATCCATTAAGGAGTAAAACTCTTTTAACTTAGGTTTTTTTCATTCACAAAATTCGAACTCAAGATTTTAATTAAGAGAAAAAAGTACTGAAAACTAAGTCACCCCAAACTCCTTCAACTTAAATTTTTTTCATTTATAAAATTCGAATTGAAAATTTTAATTAAGAGAAAAAAATGCTGAAAACCAAATCACGTGGTAATTAAAAGTGCTTTTAATGAATTTTAACAGCCTATAATGCGTGTTCTTTTGGTTGCCCTTTCCACCCATAGGTCAACATGCGAATTGGTAGAAAGTTCCCCCTTTTTGTTTTTTTTGGGTAAAAAGATGTTGCTGTGGGCAATAATAAGCTGAATATCATGTGCAACTTCTCCTGTACTTCCTTGTATATTTCATGGCCACACTTTGTCCAACTCGACCAGCAAGTTGCTCCCTATCTGATGGTAAACAACTGAATCACAGATAGTCAAAGAATGGTATTATATCGTTATATTCGCACTCGGTTTAAACGAAATTCTTACGCCGAGCAAGAAATCGAGACACAGAAATTAAAGAAGCAATTCGTAAAGTTACCATTTCATAACCAAAGCAAGAAGCGACTCGTAAGAGATGAATAAAACTCGACAATAAAAAAATTTCATGTGTTGTCGGTAACAACATAGCGAATGAGCTGAAACATCTCGCATAATCGTTCTTCAAATTACACTTACGACACCAGCAAATATTATCATAGCCAAATGAGCTGAAACAACTGTTCACTTAAAAATGGAGACAGTTCCTCTTAATCAGACGTTCTATGATGTCACAATCTTCCTAACACACTGCCATCTGCTGAATCCGATGGATGGTTGTCATCTGTGGGCAGTCACCAGCGTCTCGATGAATCTCAACCCGTCGAATCTCGGCGCGAACTTGCCCTTGTCCGATGGATCTTGCTGCTGTTAGACGTACAATCACAATTAGCTATTGCCATGAGAAGTGTGAAATCATGAACATGGATCAAGAACAGAGAGAAACGATCTGGCTCTGCTTCTTACATCGATGGAATTCCAGGAAGCGTGAAACGGAGCGTTTCGATCCACGGAGGAGGAGGAGGACGACGACGACGACGACGACGAGGAGAAGGCGGCAGTGGAGGCGGCCAACACGGAGGCCACGAAAGCGCAGGAGGGGCCCTTCATCTGGCCGGCGGAAGATAGGCTCGGGGGTGGTTGTGTGGAGCTCCTCCGGACGCAGGGACGGCCGAGACCCAACCCGGCCTGCAAGACGAATCCCGACCTGAACCGACGCGACAAAACGGCCTTCCGAAGAAGAAGTTTCGCTTTCTTGTGTCGGATTTTTTTAGCCTGCGGTTTGGAATTTATAATGGCGCGAGCGAGGCTACGCCATTTATTTAAGGAGATTTAATTTTGGTTTGGGTTCCGGCGATACAAAGATTTCCTCGAAACTTGCCAGCGTGGCACGATCTAGAGCTCATAAATAGTTTTTTTTTTCTATTTTCTTTTTCTTTTTTTGACCCTTTATAATTTTTATGGGAAAGATTTTTCTCTTATTCTTTTCGGTGGAGATTTTTCTCTTATTTACTGGAAAAGGATTAGAGATTTTTCTTTTCCACTCTTTATTATACTATCTTTTCCCCGATAACATCTAATCGTTCCTTTTACCCATTGTAGCCAAAGAAAATATATTTATTTTTGCGCGTTTTAGCCCACGACTAAATAAAATCTATAGATAAATTATTTTTCGTATAAATCTATAGATCAAATTGTCTTCATTATCTTGTACTCTTTTTTTTATTGTGGAATGGATATTCATTATTTTGCTGACAAAAAAATAAAATTATCTTGAGAAGTAAATGATAAATCATCTCCTCCTTTGACAAGTTGAAATATTTAAAAGAAACAATTGTAGTGACTAGTGAGTCTTCCCGTAATAATTAAACCCGAATTAGCACACACATCGTATTTTCTCTACAATCTGATCATCAGCAATACTCATTGTATCATTATCATTGTTATTTTGGCTTGTGATGAGGAAAAAAATATCATCCTATAAAGGAAAATTATGCCATCATTCATGGATTGTTTTTATGAAGTTGGAAAAAAAAAGCATCAAAAGAGGAGTGTTACACAGTAATACACGTCATTACCTAGTAATTAAGAGGTTTTAAATTTGATATTCATTGTATAACTATTCGTACCCCTTTATTATCTATTTAGGAATTTTATTTTCTTTTTTTTTACTAAACCTATGGATTTCGAAGTTGAGAAAAGTTTATTATTGATTGTATTAGGATATATATATATATATGAAAAAAGAATATCGAAAAAAAAATGAAAAAAAGGGGGAGGTAATTAAAGTGGATGTTATCGTTCGTGGAGCTTCGGATGTGAGGGGAAGAGATTTGATCGGGAAGGAACCTTTGAGCGGAATTAGCGGCGGCGAGCTTTGGATTGGTGAGAAGAAGCGGTGGTGGACCGGCGGCGCGTGGCAAACTGTGCGGTAAACAAGGACGGATGGACGGACATCATGTGGTGGTGATAGTACGCATGTATGCAGAAGCTCGGCGCTGCTCTTCATTCCATTCTGGACTGGTCAAAATGTTCATCCGTCACCGGCCGTGGGTTCGATGACTTTGAGGTGGTCTCAGAATCACAAGACACGGACGCAGGCCGCTTACAGACAGATTCCTATATTTGACTACACGTTTTTCCATTCAAATGGTGCGGTAAAATTGATTTTCAATTATACCGAGAAATCAATGCATATGTACATTGATTTGACATAATCTATATGCATATGCTACCTCATCAACAGATTTGACAAGAAAACACTTTCGTAAGTTCAAAATTATCACGTTTTTATAGATAAATTATGCCTGCTAAAATTTCAGTTTGACACTAAGTCATTATACTAAGTCACATCGTGATCTACAAATACATATCTTTGATCACCGAATATATATATATATATATATATATATATATATATATAGTGCGTGTGATTTCGATCAGATTAATCCGATATTAACCGAGAAAATCTAGAACGATATCCTGCAACTATCTAATGGAGCGGTCAAAAAGGATTTGGGATCGACTCGCCGATTTTGTGATCATAGCGCTTTTGAGCTCCATTGGACAAGTAAGTGTTGGACCGTCGTCCTCCCATTGGTCTAGGCTTTGCTTAGCCAATTTGGCCATTGGTGGACCAAAAAGAGAACAAGCATCATATATGCCATTGTTCCCTTTGTGCATAAGATAATCGATTAATCGGAGCCATCTTTAGGGATCAAAGATTCATTCATTATTAAACTAAAAAAGTTCGATCATGCCATTACCAAAAAAAAAAAAAAACCTCAAATATGTTCGGTGACTTCTCCCTATTAATGAATCGGGCAGAGATAGAAAGTAATTTTAAATATCAAATTACGAGTCACGTGTTAAAAATAAAATCGAATATATTATTGTTTAATCATGTAAAATATCAACCGTCCTAATGAATTGGGTACAACCTTATCAAGAGACATATTTTCTCCCCTAAATGATTATCTGAAATGATGCAACCTATCACGATGATTTTTTTTTTTTGCTGGATTATCAAGATGATATATGACAATTCCATGCAAAAATATAATTCATTAATTTTTAATGATTTTACTTAATTACGAGGATCATATTGTATCTTCTTCGTCATATTCTCGCTCGGAAAGCAGTTTTACAGGCCGGCGAACCGGTCTATCAAAGAAATAAAGTCTGAATTGGGAATAGCTCAAGGGAAAGTCGAGACCGGATGGAAGACCGTCGATGGCTTCTTTCACAAGCAAGGAAGCTTGCCGTGTCAAGAAAGGTGGCGGCCCACGGCCCCCCAAAATAGCGGTCCCAGTCCTCGCATCGCCTACATACACCGTTAATTTTTCATAAGACAAATGGTCATTTCAGTCCTTCTACTTCTACATAAAGTTCGATCTAGTCCCTCAACTTATCTTAGGTACTGGGCAGCTTTGATCTCTCAAGTCTAGCCTTGACAATTCTTTGGATTTCTCTTATATTCCTCTAACATTTAAATACCATCCAAAAGCTTTACTTCTTAGTGAATTTTTCCAATTCGTTTATCTTCCATTTACTTAGAAATATTCAAGAATAGTGATTATTTTCTAAAAGATTTTTGCATCAGGATGAATTAATTACTACTGCATGAACTAGTTGTGTACCAGCACATTGCGCCGGCGATCACATAAATAAAATACGTATCTATTTATCTAAAAGATGTATAATTAATTTTGACATAATTTAATTTCATGAAGATTTTCTTACGTGCATGGGTCGATAAACTCTAATTTTATTAAGCAATAATTTAATAAATAATTCAATTATGCATAAACAAAATGATATATTTAGTCAAAATGTGCAAAACACATCTCTTCATTAAGGAAAATCATGTCAAGACTAATTACTTCGTTACTCTTGCGTAACAACATTCCATAATCTTGTCAACTCAATTTAATTGAATGAAAATATGCGAAACGAATATAGAAAATAATTAACTCACCGAAGCAAAATATCATAAGAATGTTAGTAAAGGGGAAATATGATGAAACCTTTTGAAATGAACATATTGATGTAGGATCAGAGATCGGTATTTGGTATCGAATAAGCATGCGGCAAATATGCGTGTGTATATACATATATATATATATATATATATATCAAGTGGAAAGACACCCACGTCTTTGCAAATATGATGGTAAAAGTTCTAATGCAAACGGATATATATATATATATATATTCTATAATGTATCAAACGGCTATGTGTGTGTATATATATATATATATATGTCAATATGAAAATTGCACTGCATATTTCATTATATTAAAGCTTATACAGGTATTCCTATAATGTAAGATTGCATGTTATTATTAAAAAAGAGTGTAGCATACTAGCTTAAGTCATTACCTATTGACTTAGAGATTTTAAATTTAATATTTAGTGAAATTACCTGTATTCATTATTTAGATTTCATTATATATTTCGTTGTATTAAAGCATATATATGTATTCCAAATGTATCCATGGGACGAAATTTATTTCGAGATCCTCCCGTAATTACTACTAGTGCTGGTTTAGATTGTCCGGTTTGAATAAACCGACCAGCTAGGTTAGAATATCTCTTAGACACGCATTAATTAGAGATGAGAAACATGCAGCATCATCCCCTTTTTTGGTCCCTACGCAATCCCAAGAATCTTTCTTCCCCAATAGCCCAATCGTCTGTGAAATTTGAGACGCACTTCTGTTTCCTAATATAAACCATATAGTCCTTCTCCCCACCGAGACGTTTTCCTCTGCGTCTCCGATTCTCTCACCGTCTATATAGCAGGCAAAGTAGATTTCCAATCACAGACGACACGAGAAGAGGATCGACTCCGTGGACATCTCTCTTTCCAAGACCCCGGAAAAGCCGGAAGCATGAATTCCATGTTCAGTTGCTTCGATGCATTGTGCGCGGAGCTCCTTGGCCTGAAGGTGAGCGCGATTCCCACCCCTTGGACGGTCAATCCCAGCAGCAGCAGCAGCAGCTTGCAGCAATCAGTCCAGCGCTCTAAATTTCCTGGAGACGGTATAAGCAAGGAAGACAAGATCGAGAAGGCAGGGGCCCATGCACCGGGTCAGCAACCAAGTACGAGGAGCGGGCCCTGCATCGCACCGGAGCTCGACGGACTCAATTGTTTCGAGACCATCGTTTTGCACTGATCCTGATGCGGGTCAGTCGCAGAACGAACGATCAGTCGAATCACGATTGAGCGAAGACAGCATAGAAGAGAAATCATTCACACCTGTATAATTTTAGCCTTTTATCCTTTTCTCGTGGAACACACAAGGACAAAAAAAAAAAGGAGAGAGAAGTAAAGATACTGTTTCATTCCATTCTATTCAAGTTTTGATTGCTCTCTGAAGATCGAGATTATAATTTTCCTTCTCTTACCAATCATATAATCAAACTCGATCTTGTAAAGAACTGCGACATTGTTCCTACATTTATATGGAGACACATATTTTTCATAGTGAATACAAATTGTTTCTTCAGGTAACAACTGCGGAAGTGTCGAACCGAAATGTACATTAACATGAAAAACGAACCTCAAGTTTCTTTTCCGGGGTTATTCTAGCAGGCAGAAGCAGTATATCTATCCTCTTCACGGCAATGTGGAATCTCTCAGTAAGTACAACACGCTATTTAACCTGTCCTGATCAGATGCTGCATAGCTGCTAGATCTCCTTTTTTACCTCAGAAAATCAAAAAAGAATATATAAAAACAGATAGAAAGGTGCAACTTCCAGCTCCTTTCCGGAGGCTGCAGCTGAGGAGAATAGGAACCCAAACTCACCACGGTGAAGTTGGGCTTCTCATGTCGGTCCTAAGAACCGTTCCAATACATCACTATTCATCACAACCTCCTCCCCATCTTCGCAAACCTCCTCGCAACCCCAAATATGAGTGCCTTAGTCATGAGGCCTCGATCAAGAGTACAAGCAAGGGCAATGGCCCCACCAACAATTACTAGTCTCGGGATGTTCCTCCCCAGCTGCTTCTGCGAAGAGCTGCCATTCTCAGTTTCTGATGTCTCGGCGGTCATGCTCTCCAGTGATCTCAGGTAATCTGCACTGACTTTGGTGTTGATCTGGGCCATGAAGGCACAACGGGAGAGTGGAGCCCCTGCAGCCCTCTCCCTCTGATACGCGCGAAGCCCAGGATCAATCTTCTTGACAGCTCCCCACATTCCTTGGCGGACCCCGAGTTTTGCAATCTCCCATGGAATGCCCATGTCTTCATAGTGGAAGAGTAACACTTCACAGGCAGTCAACTGCCCGTCACGTCTCTTGGACTCAACTGTTTTAGCAACATATATATCGTCTTAGTCAATTATGCAAACCGGTACAAACAAAAAGCACTTGTAGAGCTCTTACAACCTGAACCTAAACAAGTGGAATAATTGAAGAACGGAATCACCATATAATATCTATCTTATGTGGCCAAAATAGAGTTTTCTTTCCATACGCGTATAGACGCAATAAAAGTTATATGCATGTCTTTTTCTTGCTAATACAGTTATATGCATATATCCAGGAACATGGGAAATTCGTTTTAAGAGTTCCTTCCAAACAGGAGAATGAAAACAAATGCTTCAGAGGAACAGCTTCAAACAAGAAATTTACCTGCACGAACGCACCAGCTAGAATAGTACAAGTCAACACGTCTCGGTTTATTTCGCCTAGGAACAGAAGAACATGGTACTCCCTGAAAAATGCAAAACACAATCCATTATTGAGAATGCCAAAGACTGTGTCAGAAGAATCACCTGCTGGAACACATTAACATAAAGTAGTCCTCATACAATGCAACAAAATTGGCAGAGGTCCTCAAAGAAACATTTATAATATAGATTTGTGAATTTGCCACTTCTAAGAATATGAGCAGTGCATCAGAGAGATGCTTGAGAGAGATCAGTAAGGATCTTTTATCATGCTCTTATTGGACCTGAAAACCACATTAACCTAAAGTATAGATTGTTAAGATGATTTTCCCGCAATAATTGTATAGATCTGACAGTAGCAACATGGATGTCCAACTCATTCCTTTTACAGACGCCAGAGATGCTAGATGCTAAAACTCCTACACATTGTTATTCTTATGTCAACTATCAATAAATTGGGAATGGCCAGATCAACCCACAAGCCTTTCGATGAGAAGAGGCAATCTTAATTATTTCATTCCTACCAAAACGGCAGAAAGCCTTGACACGATGAACAAGAGACT
This sequence comes from Punica granatum, assembly GCF_007655135.1. Classification (NCBI taxonomy): domain Eukaryota; kingdom Viridiplantae; phylum Streptophyta; class Magnoliopsida; order Myrtales; family Lythraceae; genus Punica; species Punica granatum. Next base: position 50,692,668 of record NC_045127.1, read on the forward strand.
ACCAGGTTGTACAAAGAGTTGCTCTTCTCATACCTTTGTTACACAATAATACGAGCGACCTGATTCCCAAATCCGACGCCCAATTACGTACTCTCTGTCACTACAAAAGAAGGGAAACTGCAAGAAACCATTGCCAGAAGTACTTTCAGCGGCAAATCCAGTTAACAGAGGAGCAGCTAACTCATGAGAAAAGAAAAAGAAACACTGAGTCCTCCATACCTTACGAACCCAGTGGACCATTATAGTTCCAGTAGTGGGACACTCCTCTAAAGTCGATGCATGAATCAGCATATCGTCCCACTTCAATCGAAACTCGTCATCCCAGAAGAAATCCCTCGCTAATTCGGGGGTTGCATCCTCAAAAACAGTTCTGCTCCGATACTGGGGAGGCCCACTCTGAGTAGCAAAACAATTCCGTTAGACATGCACTTCAATCATCAGTTGAGTAGCATGGTATTAAAGGCAAACTTTGAAGAATCAATCCAACTAGTTTAAAGTTGATCACATTCAAAGGGCCAGGAAGAAGATACCTCGGGATCCCGACGCCATGCCTGGTACCCCATGGTGGGTGTCGACCGGTCCATCATCTGAATCCAAGCAGGTCCACCATCTTTCTCCTCCACAAGCCGACACAAGTACTCCAAATCATCATCCATAACAAGAGAAGATATCCCTTTTCCCCGCACTGAAGAACTGCCAAAGTCAAGCTAGTTTAGTCAGTCCCACTGGAATCCATAACCAATATCCTTTCCGAACGAACTGCTAACTAAGATTGCTAAGGCAGCAGTATTCAAAGCTAGCAACATACTGCAAACTAACATTTACGAATTAAAGATAGTGCCAGTGAAATGGCAACCAAAACACCAAAAGTCAATTCCAATTAAAGCATCTAAGAGTGGAACTCAAGCAATAGAGAAGGCCAGACAAACCTGCTTTCAGAAACGGTGGTTGGTGGCACAGAAAGATTCTCCTTCCCAGCCCCATCATCAGAAATCCAAGGAATACAAGCGGGGAGCTGCAATTTGAATGAACTGAAGCTCGGCATCGAGCTGGTGCCCGACGAAGAACACGAAGGAGAAACCGGCGAGCTCTCCTTGGACCCATCCAACAAGTCCTTACCCAAATTCGCCCACTTGGGCTTCCACGCCCATCCCACCAGCACCCCAACAACTACAGCAACCCAAACCGGGGCCATAAGCGTCACGAGCTCAGCCAGCACGCCCCCAATTGTGGGCCTCTGGAGGATCTCCGAAATCAACGACGACAGAGCCATTTGGGTCCTCAAATCCTTCCCGAAATCAGTAAAACGCAGCAAGAACAACGATTTCCCCAGACAAAAAAAAACCCCCAACAAAATTTGGACCAAAAAAAAAAAAAGCAAAGCCCTCGATTCAATCGGGAATGTATAGGCGTTGAGGCGCGGCGATTCCTCGAGGGTTGAGAGAGAGAGAGAGAGAGAAGGTAAGAGAGGCTGAAAGACGATAAACCCACCAGCAAAAATCAACCACCAATGGAGATGGAATAAATACAAAGAATCTCGATCTACTAATACAAACAACGACGGGGATAGATAGAGAGAGAGAGAGAGAGAGAGAGAGAGAGAGAACGAAAGAGAAGGTGGAATATATGTACATACACCGGAAAATATTATACTGTATGTATTGATTAAACGGAAGTAAAGAGAGAGAGATAAGAGAGAGGAGATTGATCGAGGAACACAGGGATAGATTTGGTGCTGCAGCCACAGAGAGAGAGAGAGAGAGAGAGAGAGAGAGAGAAGGAGGGAGAAAACAAAAGTGGGTGTCAGAGTTACGGATAAGGATTTCGGGATAAGCGATAGATAACAGGCACCGAGGATTACCGTAGGCCCGCCCGTCCGTCCGTCCGTCTATAACCTCTCTCTCTCTCTCTCTCTCTCTAATTCTGCAGAGAGAGAACACTCAGATCGGCGGTGAAAGTGTCAATATGGCATCTGCTTTGCTTGCAGAGGAAAATGGAGATTTTTTAGGGAAGTGGATGAGATGAGACCACCGAGGGACGCATCCAACTAGTCTGCCATAGTATAGATAAGATACGATTGATGTCCGTGTACATTTTTATATAGTTAAGAAAACTTACGAGGTGGTCTTTGTCTATCGACCGAGGTTTATTTATGGTCGGACTTCGAGTTTGAATTGGTCGGTGATTCCAGTAGATTTCCGCTTTCACATTTTAGACCGGGAATGTTAGGTGGTTAGTGATTGTTGGTTATGATGTATTATGTGCAATTTTGTATTCTATGGTTTTAGCCACTTCGAATATAAATACAATTTCTTCTCATCATTAAACATGATTAGTGTTAGCATATATTGATTAGGTCAGTGGCCACGAAGAGAGAGGTTTCAGTTCCCCGCGCCCACTGACATTGAAGTTTTCCTTATCTTCAGTATTTTTCGCTATAACTCCCAAAAAAATAATTTTAGTACTGTTATTCATGTACCCATCGAATTCTTATATAAAAAAATACGCGTCGAATTTTTTGAGAAATCTTAATGACATTTTTTAAATCGCCCATGTCGAAATTGCGTCAAGGTCCCGTAACAATCCCGTCACATCGTAAATTGCGTCTTCTCGAGTTGGTGTGCATCAACTACATTTGGTATTCTAAGAGAAAGGGAGATGGTTGACCTTGCATGCTCTCGATTGATAACTTAACTATTTATTTTTATGTAATGAAATTAGCCGTGCCCATTATTAAATTTTGTACTTTCTTATATTACGGTCCTCCCTAAAACCGAAAAACTAATATGGTATTTAACGTTGCACAGTGAGTCAAAGTCAAGCTGCTGGAATGCTTATGTATCTTCTGCTCACAATAAGTTAAAATTAGTAAATAATATCAAATGAATAATAAAAGACAGTTTTTTTAATGCTTGTTTTTCCCTTCTTATAAAAAATAAATCGGTGTTCACACATATCAACTATATGTTCATGGATCCTTATACACGTATCCATCAAACGAGCCATATATAGGTCGTATAGTAACTAAATAGACGTCTAACAAAGCCAAGTTAACGTTAATTGATCGATCAGATAAATGGCTAAGCTCTGTATATAACAAAGTCAAGTTGAAGTTATTTGATTGATCATCATACGGGTAACGGATTCACGTGTTAGATCTTTATAACAGTCCTACGTACCCCAGCCTATGAAGAATGTCCCATGACCACAAATGTAGTTGAGGGCAAACTTTTCACAACTTCACGACACCGGCTAAGTGCCAAATCAATCTCTCACATTGCATAAGGTGCCAATATTTATCGTGATTCACTTGTAGTATGAGCCTATTAGGAAGGTCCTTATCGAGCAATGAAATGGACATGATCATTATAACAGAGAGATTATTTTTCGTGTCACATATGTGACATACGTGTTTTGAGGTGGTCTACACACATATATATAACTTGAATGAAACTAAATAATACACTTGTACTCTAGCTCTTATCCTTAATTACTAATTATTGCCCGTATGCATAAATTTTGGCATATTTTACTTAATTTGTAAAAAAAGAAGAAGTTATTATTAAATCTTTTAAATTACAATTGAAGTATTTTTATTTGAAATGATCAATCTTTTGATATCATTACTAACAGATTAAAAGCTAATATCAATGGTTGAATATCAAAACATTAAGAAATATGTGCATTTTTATCTATAAACACTTACATATATGTACATATATTTACGTACTAACAGAAAAATGAAATTCACATAGAAAATTGTTAATGTTAAATATCATTGAGGATGAAATTTTTTTGATATTTTTCTTGTATTTCTTCTATTAACTATTTTATAAAAAGATTTACATTGGATTGCAATATTTAATACATAATCAATGTACAAATTTTACTTTAAAATATGTATTATAGATTAATAATAAATTAAAAGTATTAGTGTTGTAAGAAATGTTTTATGGTATACAAGTAATGGCTCTCCTTATTGGACAAGAAAAATCTAAGTATCATAAAGTCTTCCATCTTATCCAATTAACCACTCTGAATTGTATATATTTATAAGTTCTCTATATTATATATACGTATATACGTCGATGATTGAACCCATAGCGAATCGCCATTACATTAAATTTTTAGAAAAATATGTAAAGAAGATATTAATATATATATATATATATAGACGTATGGACCAAATACGTTCTTGTTTGTACCTTTTTTCTTTTTCTGTTTCTTTTTCAATAAAGAGAGCTCATGCAAAGGTCATCGCTTGCGAAGAGATGGTCGACGAAGGCAAGCAACCATGTTGGACATTTCTATAAGCAAACATTGACATTAAGTTCATCTGCAATATGTCATAAAAACTAACTTAATTTCTTCACCATACATATCATTAAATGTTCATTCTGTTGACATGCCATTTCAAGTTTGCGTTTTTCTTGTCTTCGACTATATAATATAAACCTAAGATAGTATTATTCATTCGTAAAGGTATGTATGATACTTCTTGACCTGTATGATACTTCTCGGCCTAGAGAAGAAATAAGAGATCTATGGGAATGCCACACTGGTAGTTTAACGAGGTGAGGTACACCCTCTTAGATTAATTAATTGAAACTTATACATAAATAAATATATATAGAGAATTACAGCTGAACACTTTTACATAAATTAGTTTATTTTAACCCCATTATCCGAAAAATGATACCTTGTCATTTCATGAAAGCATGCAGCCATCGTCCAATCGGACTAGATGCCAAATTAAAAAGATAAAATTTATTAGATCTAAATGTATGATATTTCTCTTCGAAGTCCAAAATCTGCCAAGCTCAAACAAGGAGCTAGGCTCACTATCGTTTTCACTTATGAGATAAGGTAAAACCGCCTTTGTCTAATCCAACTGATCAACCTAAGAGTTCATATCAAGCCAAGTAAAGCAACGTTAGTCACGAACTCGGTAGGGGAAAAAAAATTGAAATGCAATGGTGGAGGAGAAAAGGTCGAGATCTCATGTCGCTCGCTTGAAAAATTGTTTCTGTCTTGCTCACCTAACATTTCCGAGACGTATGGATATCTATAGATGACGTAATTTCTAGTAAATTTCGCAAGACTATGTACCACGCTTGATAAATTTCAATTATTTGGTACCTATGTTGTCACAAACTTCTGTTATACATATATATATATATATATATATCAACAATATCTTCGAAGATCAATGAGCACCAACGTCATGGTTCATTGGGGATTTGGCCCCGACCCTTTAGTAAACGAGTTAATCTTTGTGGTGTTGACACCAATTGACCATCATTTTGCCATCACCACTCTCAAATGTCTCCACTTTGGTGAATATGGGAGCTCAGGCTCCCCCACGATAACATATACATATATGCAGGTTCACAACTTTTAGTATAGGAGCTTACTCTATTCTTTAAAGGACCATTGAGAGTTATTAGTTTCACATTAGAAAAACGATAAAAAAAATTAGAATACATATGATGATTAGATTAACCGTCTTATCAGTCTGAAATTATTTATATAAACCTAATTAGAATTTTATAGAAAAAATTCAGATCATTGAGATTTTCGATATCCGTCTCATTCCCTTTCGTCATAGGAATCTTTGTGAGAGAAGAAGTGCTCAAACGAGAGTGGACATGCGGAAAAGGAAGATGTGTGAAAAGCTTAGGTCAATATCCTCATCACATGCAAAAGCATCCACTCCCTCTGCCTGCCCAAATTATATTTTAGATCCTTCTCCATGTTTTTCTCGTGGTTGATTTTTATTATTAAGACAAACAATAATTAATGCCACCAAAAGTATTCAGTGCATTTGTTGTTTCCGACCAGAAAGTACTAGTTGGAATAAAAGAAAACTATCAAAATGGTTATTGAAGGATTTTAAAATTAACAAATTATTACTTGAAAGATTTTTCGAAACAAAATGATCATTGAAAGACCATAATTCATAACATTTTGGTACCACCGTCAAAATTCCGTTAGTGCTATTACGGGAAAATGACATGGACGCTTATGTGGCATTTAGTAGACAAATGGCCTAGATTAATGTTGTACATTATCGCGTACGACGTCGTTTATGGCCTATCGTTTAAAAAATAAAATAAAAATTAAAAGATGAGATATGGATGAAACAACACCATCGTCGTCCTTCCTATCCCCTCCTTCCACCATCTGCAATCAAAATTAGGGCAAGTTATTCTCTAACCCGATGAACCCGATGTGGCCCCCACGGCTTCGTCCTTCCTATCCCCTCCCCTCATCAAACCCGATGTAGCCCCCATCAGAAGAGTCGCCGGTGCCATCACCCCGAAGGTCGTGGACACACGGACTCATCGAGCTTGAGTTCAACACTACTAACAACTCTGTACCGAGTCTCCGTCTCCGGTGGTCTCAAGGAGGTGGATTTTATAGCAGGAGCCATTAGAGCTAATTGGTAAGTCTCGGAAGTCTCTCTCGACTATAGATTATCCGATTGAAGTTCGATTGGAGTTCAATTTGCTAGCCCTAAGTCCGATTTATGGTTTCCTACAGCCCTAGCTGAAGTTCATCTACGGCCTCCATTGCAATCCAGACGAGTTCATCTGCAATCTCTTCAACCGAATCAACCCTCTCGAGGTTAGTGGATTTTCACTTGATTTGGTGATGAATGGTAGGTTTGGCCGGTTGGTGTTGCTCGAAGTTGCGGTCCCCTGTTGTGTTGTTGTGTCTTGCTTTTATTGTCGATCTACTCAAAGTTGATAGTTTGCCGTAATTTTGATAATTTTGATTGTAGTAACATTTCGATGAAGGAGGGTGGGTTGATGAGAAGAGGGAATGAGCATAGGAGTTCCGTGTGTCCACGACCTTCGGCACGATGGCGCCAACAACTCTTCTGATGGGAGACGACGTCGGGTTTGTCTGGTCTGAGTTCGCTTGCTCTAATTTTGATTGTTTTCCGCTTGCCCAAACTCGTCTGTTCAACGCTCTGTTTTGTATAGAGGATAACTTGCCTTAATTTTGAATGCAGATGGGGGAAGGAAAGGATGCTGGTAACAATGAGTTTGGGCCTTTTTATTTTTTATTATTTTTATAACTGGTATGACAAAAACAACGTCGTACTAGGTTGCTTCGCTGCAGGATTGGCAGCAAGTTGAACGTTTGTCTACTAAATGCCACATAAGCGTCCATATCATTTTTCCGTAACGACACTAACTAAATTTTGACGGTGGTACTAAAATGTTATGGATTTTGATCATTCAATGATCATTTTGTTTTAAAAAACCTTTCAAGTAATAATTTGTTAGTTTTAAAACCTTTCAATGACCATTTTGATAGTTTTCTCTAAGAATAACCACGGTTGTGTAAGCAGATTTTTATCTTAATTAGTATAGAGATTTGAAATTCACTCATTGTACTTAGTGGTTATAACTAAATTAACATTGAAACATAATTAATCTCTCTATAAATTGAGAATACCTCATGGAAAATTGTGGAGCACTTTCTTGATTTATTTATGGAGGAAAGTTAACCACAGTATTTCCTGCCTATCTGTCATCAATGGATGATCGATATTCAATAAGGCACCACGATGCTATGTATGTTGACCTCTATTCGAGAAATTTATGAACACTGTCCTATATGGTTTTTCCTCGTGCGTTAGTCGAGCCACATGAACATGTGTATCATGATGATTATTTTGTAGTTGCTTGCACTTTAGTGCGTGCCGTCCTAAAGATCATGCCGTGTCTTGATCGTGGCCCAATCTCGGCACGGAGGATCCGCACCCTTATAGTTGACAATTATTTTTGTTGCTTGTGTCGGACATCTACATATATAGGGTGAATGGGAGCCGTTGAATTATCTAGAGAGGTCATCTATCATATAATGGGTTCGAGTACTAGGCATACAATCGATCGACTTTTTGAAAAGCCAAGTAATTGATGAAAGAGTTGCATCCAACTCATGAAACGAGATACCATCCGCATAGCCCTATTCAGTATTCGTCGAATCAATACGCGGGTTATTCATATAGTTTGCTTCTCAGGCCGGGCACAGCACAAGGCACCGAAGACCGAGATATTTGGGAATTATACCCTTGGAATGGATCTAATTAGCATTGGCTTTTACGATCATTAGTTTCATGCCGAATACGGCTAGGACTTGGCTTTTCCATTCACACTTCATTAACCAAACTGGCCCCATCCCAACACCTCTTTACATCCCATCAAAGTCTTTCCATATGTTTTACATGAAAAGCACCAACAGTGCGTTTAGATTGCGGGTTATGTTATGGATATGGAGGGTAATCATCCATAACCCGTAATCCAAACAAGCAGTAAACGATGATACAGAGCTCCAAAGATCAAATGGAAAAGCATCCAAAGGACCTTCAGGGCCCACTTGGTGAACACAAAATAAAGCCGAACTATACAGAGCATCTCTATAATCTTTACATTACAAGAAGACCCTGCGGTTTCAAAGATGATCATCAACTTCGGGCAAACACAATCAATACGTGCACCAATCAATCAATTAATTTAATCACAGTATCTACTGTCCCGAGGCACAAAAATCGGGCAGATGGCTTGCAACATCTGGAATGATGTATGTGTTCGTATTTGGAATTCCCCTCCACCCCCCCCCCCCCCCCCCCCCCCCCCCCCCCCCCCCAAACCCTTTTTGTTTTGCTTTTCATCAAGAAATATATTACAAAATTGTCGTGAGAAAGAACCGCTGCTAGAAACCTGTGTGCCAGATTGCGCCGTTGCCCTCCCCGCACCGGTTATGCACTTCCTGCATTCTTTCCACGGATTTGCAAATCCCGCTGCAACTCCAATCAAAGGAAGCCCCGCATGGGTTTCCTGCTTGTGCCTTCCATTCACAATCTACATGCAGCAACTTCAATTAGTTCAGCAGGGAAAAGAAAAATTACCTAATCTACTCTTAATCATGTGGATTAGAAGAATATTTTCTTAATCTATTTATTTCACTTATCATTTTCTCAAACATTTCTGAGCAGAAAAAGTACTGACCAAGTGGTGTTCCACAGCATAAGCTCCGATCGTCAATGTGCTGGACATCAAGTCCAATGAACCAAGATCCCAACGAAACATCTTCATTTGCATAGAGATGAAGAATATTCCTGGAATCCAATAAACAGTCAGTAAGACCATTCCATTTCTAGTTGGATGCCATGAAAGGATCCACGCTCAGTATGATAACTCACCTATTAACTGAAATATATGTCGCCAAATCTTTTGATATGGCATATATTTGCCCTGTCGCATGCCTAAAATATTTATTTCCCTCCTCCCCAAACTTCCAGTATTCAGGTTCATGGTACTTGACTCCCCTGTGCATTAGATGGATTAAACAAGTAATCAGCAAATGGTCATAGAGTCATCAATGATGCGAGGCTGCTCAAGATGTTGGGACACTTACTTTTGAGACATGACCGGTCCTGATTTCATACAACCAATGTAAACCCGAGGTTTCGATCTATGCCGTGCCAAGGTAGAGCCAACCATACCTGTGAGAGATGGAACCGCCACTTGTTTCAGCAATTACTGACAGAGGACCAGTAGAAGAACTAAAGGGAGATAACTTAGGTGCAATCTCAGGAAGTGGACATATTTCAACAACTTGCAGATAAACCTACAGATGCATCATGTGATCTGGCTCATTGAGTGAGATTTGATGTTATTTTCATATTGTCCGACGCTTGAGCTCGTCACAGAGCAAGCAACTGATGCTAACTGGACTTGATGAATTGAATAAATGATAATTCTTATTTCTGTCTTCCCTCCCCTTTCTTTCTGTGAATTGCTCTATATTCTGGTAACCTTAATTTTGCATCGGTTAGTTTCACATCACAAGGCTTCAGAGATAGGATGACGATACACATACCAAGATTTACGTGTACATCGTCATCGACTTTGATGTAGAAATCCGCATCCCACTTTGCAACAGCTGTCGAAAAGTAAGTCTGGGTTTTTGAGGATAATTCGTGGTATCCTTCTATATGGTTCTGCAAAGACATGCCAATGAAATTGCTGTGTACTGATCCTCACAATATTTCCATACAAATTCTAATAATCAAGTAGACATGATGGCTCACAAGTCGTAGGAAATCCTTGTGTAGTGCCTCCTCTGCATCGATAGCACGATCCAGAACACCACCTTTACTCGCACTGGAGACCACGAATGCAAAGTTAAAAAAGTATGAGTCACAAAGCTATGATGCCCGTCCCAAGTAATTCCAGGCCACGTTGGCTTACCTGTGTCCTATGACAAATCGGATTATAATTCCTTTCTCGACCTCCAACTTCTTTAACTCATCTTCTGGAAAGAGGAAGAGAAACCTATATTACTTTAAGAGTACAGTAAAAATCATTTAACTAGCTTCTCATTGTCCTAAAAAAGATGTAAGTTGAGGTAATAATTGTAGCAATGCTTTCTTTTTAGTGGACAAATGACAACTTATTGGTAGTCCTATGCAAAAGGGCCGAAAAGGTAGACTCTAAAAAAATCTTTTGTTCAAGTAAATAGAAAGCGGAAGATTGTCTTCAAAAAGCAAATGAATAATTCTTTAGGCAAAGATCAGTCATGGTCCGAAAAATCAGGTAAAGCTGCAATTCAGAACTAACTTTTGGGCATCCAAGTTTCTCTGATTGAGTCCCGCCTCTTTCTACTGCTGAATGCTGTGATGATTCCCATTACAAAGAAAACCTTTGGGCGGTCTTTGAACTGCTCGACTCCTGATTTTCTTTCGTCCAGATCATCATCATCATCAGCCTTGGCAGCTCTAGCAGCAGCTAGCTGCATTTCCAAAGAAGATATTGTTTTGTCTAATGTCCTGCGAAGTTTGAGAGTCCGTGAGGCAAAATCTTTGAAACAAATATCTATCATATTGAAACTTGGTGCTCTTTGATTCTGGAAGACAACAAAAACTCTTCCTGTTATGAAGTTAGAATGTAGAAGACATATCGTGTAAACTGTTTAATACAACACATTGTCCACTTACTCTACTGCTTATCAATAACTTAAAAATTATAAATTGGAAAGCACTTCCATTTTCTAATTTAAACAGGTCTTCCAGTGCTTTCAATCTTGCACAAACATTTTAAGCCGACGATATTCTCAGCTGGAGATATTTGATGCACAGAAAACAAATTCATGTATATCGATTTCTATATTTCACCTGAAACATCAAAAATCTAAAAGGAGAACACTTTTTCTCTTAAACAGAGTATTCTTGTGCAGATATTGAGGACGGAAGAATTACATGATTACATTGTGTGTTTGTGATACTTGAGATAGGATGTCCCCTGCCTCAACATCCTATAGTAGCAGAAAGAAGAGTGTCATCTCGCAATCTAACTTTAAAAAAAAAATGCAACTTACGCTAGTTCAACTTCCAGGTTCACCTTTTTGTCACAATCGATCACAGGGTGAAGGGTTGTTGATTGTTGCTTCGTAGATGATTCACCCCTATCTTTCATCGGTGGATCAGGAATTGCCCAAAATCTATCATCAAAGATGGGAAAAAAAATGGTTTATGAAAGTAGCATACATCAATCGAACAGATATCTAGTAACTGATGCATCTCTTCTAGAGATGACAATCTTTATTCATCACGTGTCGGATTACAGTAAGCAATGACAAAATCTCACAACACTGTAAAGACAAGAAAATCCCATTCTACAGTATATCATAGCTCTTTCAATTCAAGATGATTTAAATCGAAACCCTGTTTCCTCTTGGCAATAAAATCTATTCACTTATGAGGACAATTCTACTGCACAACTCCCTTCGACAGAATGCCAAAATAGGTTTAAAACACCATTTTTTTTTCCGGTTACAAGCGAGGCCTGTGAGCCTAGTACTAAAACACCATAAATATAAGGCAATACTGGCGGACCATTGTTGACTGCCGCTGACTCTGGTCAAAACAATGGCAGCATTTCTATCACTACTGGATCAGAATCCATGCAATCTGTCCTCTGGAGGCAGACCATTCCCGAGAAGACCAAGAACATAGGATCAGTTTCTCCATGATGCATGCTTTAGCATTACATAGGAACTAACAAGCACCAGTATCAAGAAAGGAAGGATGCCAGTGCCACATCCCACTAGAATAAGCAATTCTTTGACTGCTGTCAACTCCATCAGTGGCACTCGGCTCGATTACAAAAGTTCGCAAACTTCCAATTGAATTGAATGGCTTTTTCAAACGGCAGTAGCTGCAGGAAATTGTCTGCATCATTAGACCCCGAAACCCCGTCCAGGAAGCATATTCTTGCATCAGAAAACAGCAAACCTTTCCTACTCGGATATTCCCTGTTTTCACTTCATTCATGCCACTCAAATCTCAATCCCAGATAAAAGTCACCACAAGATCGCAACTTACTGTTTAAGAAAAGATTTAACTCACGAAGGGCACATTGAATCTTGCCCACAAAAAGCGAAAAGTTCAAAATTCGACATGAAACACAGTAAATCATGTAAACAGTAGAGTCAAGAAGCAGAAGCAGAGAAGACTGCCATAAAGCCCATTTCTTTCCACTAAACAGATCCCAGCTCGAGAGAGAGAGAAAGAGAGACCTGTTGACAACAAGAACTCCCAAGAAGAAGCTTGCTGTGCAAAAGAGAGAGACGCATCTGGTGGAGATGCCATTGCCGGGCTTGTGAGCCCTGCTCACACCCATTTCAACCTCGACCCTCCCAAAGCCAAAGATTTCAGCTTTAAAGAAAGCTGCCTCTTTGTGATTGTGCTTGAACGTCACAAAGCAGGAGGAGGAGGAGAAGGTCCCATCTGAGGAATATCACCGCTCTCTATGCAACAACACCAAAACCAACAAAACCATTATGTCTAAAGAAACAAAGGATGCAATCCCTGTCTGTCGTCCTCGAATTTGGAAAACTCAGAGTTCGGAAAAAACAAATGAAAAAGATGAAAAAGATGGGATCTTTTGGATGACTAATCTCAATGAAAGAATGAACCAACATGAAGGGAAAACAGAGAGGAATTGTTGGGCTGCCCGTGTAAATAAATATAATTGTTGGAAGGTTTGATTTGATATGATTTGCTGTTGTTTTGTCACTGCAGGTGGACAATAATTAAAAAAACCATGGAGCGCCAAAAGTCGATCCTACCGTTTCAACTCCCCATTTTGCTCCTTCCCTTAATTTTTTATTTTATTTAGGAATGTTCGGTTTCGCACTATTAAATTGAGAGTGCAATCGGCTTTCGCACGGTCAAAAGCGGTGGTCTTGTAATTTTAAGTTTACACTCATATGGTTTGATAGCTTCAATATCCTAAATTCGAATTCCCATTATCCATTTGTGTCAAATATTTGCCAAAAGTATATTTTTTTTACCTGAATTTAAGGGACACTAGCTTCTGTAAGCGAGCGAATACCTCAAAGCCATGGGACATGTATGTCTTTGCCACATAAGGCAAAACCTTTGAGCTTCCTTTCTCTCTCTCTCCAACCAAAATTCAAAAACCCTAGCTAACCTCTCATCCCCCCCCCCCACATCGGGAAACCAGTCATTTCCTCTCTCCCGGTGGGCTTGGCTTCCCCAGTAGCTTCTCCCTCTTTCCCTCTCTTCTATTTTTTTAATGAAGGTAGGTGAAGTATTTGTAAGAGACAATAACGGAGTCTGTCTCGTCGGCGGCGGCGGCGACGTCGCTAGCCAAGCCACTGTCTTTTGTCGTGATCTTAGTGGCTCGGATGCATTGCAGCTGTGGCAGTCTGAGCCAGCTTAGTCGCCTTTGAGCCCGAATCTGGGGCTACGACAGTGAAGACAGCTCCTCGGTGGTCACGGCGGCCCCTTCTCCCTCCTCTTTCGTTCCAACTAGGGGCGGAGCCAATGTATTCTTCGGGGGAGGGGTAATTGCCCACCTGAACTTTGAAATTTTTAAAATTTTATCCCATGTAAAATTAGTATTTTGCTCCCTAAAAAAATATTTATGTATTATTTATACCAAGTAACATTTTTGCCCCCCTTGGATGAAAATCCTAGTTCCACCCTTGGTTCCAACGTGGGGTTCATTGTGGTGGTTACCCCTCCCCTCCGATGGCCCACACCCTTTCCCTCTCTATCTAGTCCTGTAACGAAGAGCAATGATGGCCAAGCTTGCTCCCAAGGCAGCAAAAACCCAACAACACCTCTTGATTGGTAGAAGAATGACGATAGCGACCCTCCTAATTAATAGTGCTCGGCTCTGTGAGAGCACCCTCCTCTTATTCGTTCCTATTGTTCGACCTCCTCCTCCCCCTTTTTCGGTGACGATCTCTCGTCTACAACAACTCCCACTCCCCTAAGCGACTGGCATCCCCACCTACCATGCATAGAATTGTGCTCCCATATGGTTTGATTGTACCTCCAGTTCTTTCAAATCAATTTTTTTGTAGGTTGCCTTTTTGCTGTTGATTTGGACAGGTCTCGATTCCCTTGGTGATGTCATTGGTTTAAACCGATCGAGGAAACTCCATTGCTTTGATGCTTTGGTTTTCTTGGTTTAGTTGTCTTAGGATTGGACAACTAGGTTAATTAAGTTATGTCGGGATCGTGATTCATGATGGGATCTTGTGCTCAAATCATCCTTTCTACACCGTTTCAATGTGGATTCATTAGGGACTCCCACACAGAAATAGAATTTCACCATGGATTAATGTATTGGATTGAGGATCCCCTTCCTCTTGACCAAGGTCCATTGTGAAAATGCTGATAAAAGGTAGTGATCGGGATTTTCGATTTTAGGATGGCAAACTGTAATTGTATTGGTTTTCTCTAATGTGATCTTCATATGTATTGTAGTTTATTTGACAAATTAATCGATATATTCCGCCCTAGTAATTGCGTACTTAGGCAATTTTTCCGTGTATATGTTTTTGTAGTGGAATGGATCTCATTGCCCTTTCAAGAAAGAAAAAAAAGGCGAAAAGTATAAAACCTCCTTGTGGTTTGATCCTGAGACAAGTTGGACGATGTGAATTTTCGAGGGATAACTAATACCCTGTGGTTTACGAGACACAAGGGACCTCATAGTTACTTTTTTTGTCACTTTTGGTCCTCAAATTTTTTTTTAATTCAAACTTTTAACTTTTTGTAATTTGGTCCTAAAATTCAAAAAAAAAAAAAGGAAGGGGATGAGGCCGGGGCCGGGGCCACCGGTCGACGTCCCCAACCCCACTAGTGAGGTCGCAAACACCCACATAGGACGCCAAACATTTCGAGGGTGGGGTCAGGGTCGCGGATTGACCACCCTAGCTCCCAGATTGATTGGGATCTCAAACTCGAGATCTCGATCGATTTGGGGATTGGGCTGCCAATCGGCGATCTCGACCTTGCCTCCATGGTCACCAGTATCCTTTGTGGGCAGGGGCGACCTCGGTGGTTTGGTTAGAGTCACTGACCGGCGGCCCCAGTCCCTTGCCCTTTTCTTCTTTTTTTTTTTCGAATTTTGGGACCAATTTGAAAAAAAAATTAAAAGTTTGAGGGTAATAATCGTAAAAAAATGTTTGAGGACCTAAAGTGATGAAAAAATTAAAAGTGAGGTCCCTTATGTCTCAAGAAGTAAACCACGTGGTGTTAGTTATTCATCGAAAAACCATATGGTCCAATTTATCATAAGCTCACACCACAAAGGGTTTTTGTACTTTTTTCACAAAAAAAAGGTAAAAGTGTCCACAGCAAAATATTCTCTTTAGTGGAACCGAGTTCATCTCTACTAGAGGAGTCGCTTGATTTGGCCACCCAGTCAATGTTACTGGGCTGATATAGGTTATATTTGATTTTAGAGTTGAGTTTTGATTTTAATTGGTTTGTAATGATTGTATTGTTGAATTATGAGAAAAAAATAATGAATAGTTGAGAGAAATTAATGATTGTATTGTTAAATTGTAAAAAAAGTAATGAATAGTTGAGAGAATTTAGTAATAATAATTGAAGAAAAGGAGAAAAGTTATAATTGTATTGCTAACTTAATGATAAGTAGAGTTAAGTGGAGTTAAGTAGAGTAGAGTTAAAAAAAAATTTATAATCAAACGGGGCCTTAATCGTTTATGCATTCTTCTGTATGGTACAATTAATTAATTAATTAAATTTTGATCTTGCCAAATTAAGTCAGGCCCTCTCGTTTGTTTCTAAAATCTGGATTTTTTAACGTACGATTTCTTGATTTACTTCCAATCGGATGAGACAAAGAATCAGATCTCTCTCTGATTTTACAATGTTGAGTCAGTCTAATAAATTATTTCCGCGTTACGGAAGATTCTTTTTTTCCCTTATGTTTCTATCTTGACACTAAATGGTACAACAACATGAAAATAATTCAAATTGTTAATTAAGACCGTCCATGTCCTAATTTTCATGCTGTGAGATTGTATTAATTTGGGCTATCGCGTGTATTTTGATCTGTTCACCTTCCCAGTTCAGTCAAAGGGGGGCCATTAACACCATATTCGATTACATTTTCAAATAATGTTGTGACCGGGAAGAGGTTTATTAGCCCTGTATTAATTTTAGAAGCTAGATTATTTTTGGTGTGTTGACAATAATGTAGCTTCGTTAGTTCAATAATGATCCGAATTAACAGCCCAGGTCCCGTAATTGCACTTGGGAATTATTCTAGAACGGTGATGATTATATGGACCATCATAAATGGTCTGAATTAAATACATTCATAAAATATGAGATTTATTTATTGGACAGTAAGGATTAGCCCGATTGGATCAAAAGTCTCGGCTGTATGAGGGTGTAGCAGAGCATTGACGACATAAAAAAAAATCTATTAACAAAATAAAAATATTGACTCAAATTTTAGGGAGCAACGTATTCAAAATTTACGATTTAAATGATATTATTCCTCCAAACAGAAGAATAAAGTAATATTTCAACGGAAAAATGACACCATACATTATGGTTTTTGAAATAATTTCACTACGCATAATATATTAAAAAAATTTCACGACACGTCACGAATTTTTTTAAAATTTTCACCGCACATCATATGATTATTTTTCCGTTCAAAATTGGATTGAATGGTATTATTACGATATTTTTATGGACAATTTTGTACAAAAGAAAACTTGAGGAATTAAAACGGAATAAAATGAAAAAAAAAAGAGAAGGGTTGGTGAAATTATTTCAGAAACCAAGATGTATGGTGCAATTTCCCTATTTCATTTATCTGCCCCGTTAGGTAAATAAACTCTTTGGCTCAAAATAAATAGATTGAACAAAAAGCAAAATGTAATGATAATATGTGCGAATAATTGTAAATTGTATTAAGTTGGAACATTTCAACCAACTAGATAAGAGCGATGGTTATTTTAAAAATAATTGTTTTTTCAAATTCAATAATTAATAATGCTACTTATCCAAAAAACAAGACGCTGGGCAAACGAAAAAGACATGATAATGTTAAGCTCTAATCATATTAATAATCATTTTCTGGTGGTGATGGATGGATGTTACTAACTCAACTGCCCAATTGCCCTAACTTCCATGTATGGCTCATACCATGAATCTTTCACAACCCACCTCATTGAAACTACTCTTTCGAAAAGGATTTAAAATTTCATATGTGCTCATTAATCATACTTTATATAACGGGTCCACCATTGGAACTTTTCATATATAAAATCAATCATCTGTATAAATATATATAAATTTAGTTGCTTCGGATTATAATTTAACACTAATGAAAAGAAGAATATTTTTGAAAGATAGTTTTTATCTTATTTTTTGTGATTACCATTAACCATACCCGCGGCCTTCACATTGATAAATAGGAAAAGTTCCAAAACACTGTCTTTCTTGGGTGAAATACGGGGCAAGTAAATTAGATATACACTATTTATGGGCAGAGCATAACTTGTCATTTATCTGTGTTAAAATCTTAATTAGGCATTTATATATATCATGATTATCATCAACCACTCTGTCTTTTTTTTTTTAATGACTTTTCTTTTCTGCAGGTTTTCAGTATTTTAATTAGGACATGATTGATATGTGTGCCCCATGTACTTTTAGGATTACGTGAATATTGAAGGGCATATGATAGGTAGAGTGGCGTCCTCCATGTTGTTTTTCTTAATCGTCGACACTCCTAATAGTTTCCTATAAGATACATATACTCTTTAGTTTAGGCCAAGAATGATATAAAATGATGGGCAAGTGATGGCTGTGTTTTGATCCCCAGAGATAATTAGTTGTTTAAATTCCAAGAATTTTGATACTTTTGTTATATGATATTACATAGTTGTCAGACATATAGAACTAAGATTTAATATGTATGATGACATAGGATGCCAACGAGGTTCACGCGGACATATTTTGCAGTTTTGACATATTATTCACGATTTTGCGAAACATTAAATTCACGGCAGTGCATCTTTGCGTAATTCTTTTAATAATTTCTAGCATGATCAAACAACATAGTAGTCCGCGGCCCGGGCTAGCTAGATAGACGAGGGCATTTTGGTCCTCGAGCGGTCCCTTTTTTTTTTTTTTTTTATCGGGTGTTCGAAAGGTCTCGGAGCTGTCGCGCAAGTTGGGGGCCAGGACTTTGGATGTCCCTATTGCATGACCTTGGGCAATCCTTTTCAATTGGAAGACAGCGTGCAGGGGGGGTCCCAGCGTTAGCATTTTTAGAGCTCCATTAAAGGCGAACTTTCAATTCAAATTTCACCCGATATGGTAATAATAGATGGACCGCATATCCTTACTCTCTTGTGTGTCTAATTAACAATTGGACGTACAATCAGAAATTATACCGGGAAAGCGAACTTCACGGCCTTCTTTATGTCGAAAACTCGGCGTTAATTTATAGATTAACTTAAGTCTACTGGTGCAGAGATGATGGTTGTGAACCCCCATAGAAGATCGATGCTGCCGTTTGTTGGATAAACTCCATGGACTGCACCTATGTTGATGGAACGTCGCCAGTAGAGGCTTATATATGTCTAGTGCATGCTCGACGCCATCAAGGCTTAAGTTATTCAATTAACCAAAGCCCAAAAATCCATAAGCGGTTCCCACGAGTGTATATCAATTACCAATTTTTGGACCACGAGAGATCGGTTTTTCACGGTAAACATTTTGCTGGACACAGAGCGCCTTTTGAAAAGAACATACCCGAATTCTCGATATCTCATCGCATGTGGAAATGCACGTTTTTCATTGATATTGTGCAGAATGCGATTCGTTTTATTTTTGGTATCGTACGGATGGAATTAGAAGCACATGCATGATCTTCTATTACAAAATGACTAGCTCCTTCAAGTACTCACAGTCATTGCCACTGTCTTCATGATCGCCGGTCCATAAGCATATATTAAATTGCTCTTTATACAGACAGCAAGACGTGTGACAAGTCGAACCCCCACCGACACAAATCTTTCACGACCATGGGACAATCTTCTTGTTGGTCCCCCACGACCTTTTACTCTCTGTGTTTCCTCAATTGCATGATCATCCAAAATCATTTTCATTGATCCCGGAATTCCTTTATCATCGTCACAGGGAATACAGTTGCGCTGGATAAACTCGATTTTATGCATTGATCCCGGTTATTAGCTCAATTAGCAAATCACCAATGCAGAAGTTGACCCGATGATGATATCGCCATCGAGCCCCCATTGATAAATCTGGAAATTGAAAAGACATCTTGCGATTCCCTCAATCTATGCCAAACTACATTAATTAGGAACATCATGGAGGTCATTGACCTTGCAGCAAAGCAACGCCATTCTTCTGACGTTTTAACTTTATTTTCCTGGAAAGCAAACGAAAGTAATGGAAATACGAGGATTGGGAATATGGAAATGGAATACAGAGCTTTGATTGGTTTTGACTCATGAGTGACTCGTACAAAGTTACCTGTTTTTTGATAAAAACGAAAAAAAAAAAAAAAACAAGAGAACGCGGGATGACGCCTTTGATTCACGATGTTGCAGGGTCCCAAGGAGTGAAAATAGTTGTCCACGATGTTGCAGGGTCCCGACTCTGATTCCTTTTTCCATGAAGGAGGTTCAGTGGATGTAAAAAAGAAAGTAGCCAGAGGGTATTGATTGAGTCGATGCATGCATTGCCACCATCATTCATCTAAAACATGGCAGGGCGAAACATATTCCTATTATAACCATGTCTGCATCTTTATTCTGATAAAGTGCCCCATCGGAAAAGCTTCAAGGAAAAGGAATTTTACTCATTCCCGTCAGAGTGGAATCTAAGCAAAAGATGAAAGAGAAAAGGATCACTTTCTCAGTCTGCTTGGAGTTCTCTTGAAGTGGACAGAGTAGAATGATGCATTGAAAAGTGGACGATGACGGTGAACCCATTAAGCACTGGAGGGTAAAGTTGAGTCTTTTCGTTTACGGCATTGCAGTTTATTTTGCTAAGGATGTAATGCAGCATAAAGCTCCGATCCCTCTTCTCTATGTTCCAGAGCGACAGATGCTCATTTAAGAAACAAGATGTTGGCAGCAAAAAGGCTCCTGTTTCTAATTGTTACGTTCATGCTGTTGCAGGATAATCATCATTTTTCGGTGGTAGTCGTTGAGGCGACAAAGCATGTATGATGGTTCTCATTTATGTTTGCATGCTTTATCTGTGGCATAGGAGCTGATCATTGAGAATGTTTGTAGGTGCACATAGTATACATGGGCGAGAAGAAGCATGATGACCCGAAGATTACGAAAGAAATTCACCATGAGTTACTGTCGAACGTTTTAGGCAGGTTTGGTATAGTCCTAGACTGTTCTATACTCTAGTTAAATACACCAATTTGCTGAAACTGTGTCTGTATATGATGACACCGAAGCAAAGAAGCTGCTCGAGGGTCCATGGTTTACAGCTACAAGCATGGCTTTTCTGGCTTTGCAGCAAGACTAACACAATCTGAGGCCGAAGAGATTTCCAGTAATGCAATATCTTTATCAGCATAATACTCATTTGAATAATTTCCACTAAGTATTTTTCAGAGTTTGGTTTTTTATACAAAAGCAACTTAGCAGCTGCTATATGATTTGCAGAATTTCCCGTCGTAGTCCGAGTACTTCCAAGTCGCATGCACAAGCTCCATACGACTAGAAGCTGGGACTTC
The DNA here is from genome assembly GCF_007655135.1 of Punica granatum. Lineage (NCBI taxonomy): Eukaryota > Viridiplantae > Streptophyta > Magnoliopsida > Myrtales > Lythraceae > Punica > Punica granatum. The sequence continues at coordinate 50,713,778 of NC_045127.1, forward strand.
ATTGGGCTGGAACTACACAGAGCAAAACAAAGCCTTCTGACTGACGGGAAAATGGGGAAAGGAATCATCATTGGCATAATAGATTCAGGTACATGCTCGACAGTTGACATTTAACTATACCTTCTGAAAGATGTTGATACGAGTTTGCAGATAATCTGGACAGGAGTTTGGCCTGAATCGAAGAGTTTCAGTGACGAAGGAATGGGCCCAGTTCCATCCCGGTGGAAGGGAATATGCCAACGAGGAGAGCACTTCAATGCCTCCAACTGCAACAGGAAACTCATTGGGGCTCGATGGTTTGTGAAGGGATCTCTGGCTGGGGGCCTCGGAACATTTTCCACTAACAAGACTGGGGAATATCGAGAGTTTAAGTCTGCGCGGGATTCGTTTGGGCATGGGACCCACACGGCATCGATTGCCGCAGGAAATTTCGTGGAGAACGCGAATGATTATGGGCTAGCAGAAGGTTTAGCCCGAGGAGGTGCACCGCGTGCCCACCTGGCTATCTACAAGGCCTGCTGGTTCTTTCAGCACGCCTGCTCCGATGCGGACATTCTTAAAGCCTTTGATAAAGCGATACACGATGGGGTGGACGTGTTGTCTATATCCTTGGGAGATGAGATTCCCTTGTTTCCATACGCTGATCGAAGGGACTCCATTGCCATCGGGTCCTTCCACGCGGTGGCGCAGGGGATCACGGTGGTTGCCTCTGCAGGAAATGATGGCCCTATATCAGGGACTGTCGCAAACGTTGCTCCATGGCTTATCACAGTGGGAGCAAGCACAACCGACCGGAGGTTCATGGCAGCGATCATGCTCGGGAATAACCGCACCCTTTGGGTATAGTATATGTTGTAGTGAGTTAATTGAATTCAAACAGCTAGGCAACACATATAATATCACGAATTCATTTATATACGAGATATTTTTTCTTTCCATTAACGGCATAGCTACAGGCAACTTCTGTTATGGTTGACATTGCAGGGACAATCACTTTATACCGGGAAAGACCACCGTGGCTTCTATGTTGTCACGTACTCTGAAAGGATAGCTGTTGCTTCGGCAGAGTATGTGTAAGGACGCCATCCTTTTATGTTCCGGATTTTTTCCAAGAGCATATAATTAAGTTCCAAGAAGAAACTGTAAACCAATCTGATCTCAAGGAAAAAGTCTTGGCCATCAAATGTGAAATTTGCCATGTCTATAACATATTTATCATCTAAGGTCGAATGTGCTGCTTATCTTCACTTAGGAAGGGATGTGGGGAAGGTAGTCTCAATAAGACCCTAGCAGCAGGAAAGATAGTGCTTTGCTTCAAGACTTCAGATGAGCAGGACATGGTTTCCGCATCAGCTGCAGTGTCAGAAGCAGGTGGGATTGGAGTAATATATGCACAATCTCGCGAAGATGGGTCAAATCCATGCGTCATACCATGCGTCAAAGTAGATTACGGGATCGGAACACAAATACTTACCTACATCAGAAGGGCGAGGTAAGGAAAGAAGACATTCGAGAGAGCAATGAATATTGAGTGCTTCTATTCCATGATAAAAAATTGAGTGACTGTAGGAATTCCTGAAGGTTTCCTATTGCCAAGTTGGGTTTTCCAAGCAGTGCTTTTGGGAAATTGGCCTCGCCAAGAGTGGCATCTTTTTCATCCCGAGGGCCGAGTTCGATATCTCCTCAAGTGCTAAAGGTAAAATCACTAACTGTTCCTTTCATAAGTACCCGAATGGTTCAATGGAAAATGACCACCTCAGCACCATCACTATTGATTGCAATGAACCTCACCAATATTGTAAGCTATCCTACTTGTTGCAGCCTGATATAGTCGCCCCAGGAGTGGACATTCTGGCAGCATTTCCATCATCTGATGAGAAAGGCGCGGAGTATAAGTTGCTTTCCGGAACTTCAATGTCTGCTCCCCACGTGGCGGGGATCGCTGCTCTCATCAAGTCCATGCATTCAAATTGGTCGCCTGGTGCAATAAGATCTGCTCTCGTCACCACAGGTTAGTCCGATGTCCGTAGCTTCCTCTTTGCTATATGTACGAAGCAAGATCACCACCCGGAAAATAGTTTAAGAAACCAAAGAGACTGAATAGACGGCAAAATCTAATCATATGTATAGATCCAGCTGGAACCATTACTATGGATTTAACCCGTGAATCCATATTGCTCGTTTTTCGGTTTGGTTCTGTATGTCATAGGGAGTGAGGAAAATAATTTTCTTCTTCCGCAGCATCTCAAACTGGAACAGACGGGAACGAAATTTGCGATGGAGGGCCCACGGACAAGATTGGTGACCCATTTGATATAGGAGGCGGCCATGTCGATCCTAACAAAGCAATGGACCCCGGGCTCGTGTACGATACAACCATCAGTGACTACATCCGGTTTCTCTGTTCCATGGGCTACAGCAGAGAATCAGTCGCGAACTTGACGGAAACCAAGCTCAGGTGCAAAAAAGACCAACACCATGGGCAGAACCTCAACCTCCCCTCCATCGTGATCCCGAGCCTCAGGAGGAGATTGACAGTTACAAGGACGGTCACGAACGTGGGGCCCGAGGATTCCGTGTACGAGGCAGTAGTGAAACCTCCCTATGGAACTAGTATGAAAGTCGAGCCTCAAGTTTTAAGGTTCAATTCGACTACACAAGTTCTTACTTTCAAGGTTTCCTTTGCCTCAGTACGGGAAAAGGCGCGAGGAGGTTACAAGTTCGGGAGCCTAACATGGACCGACGGAGAACATTTTGTTAGGAGTCCCGTAGCTGTCCGTGTCCTGGAATTCGGAATATTTCCCGATGTATGAGGGTGGGATTGGCTAAGGCATATACTTGACGATTCCGAAAATGTTGAGTTACTAATATCTCACATGCAAATTTATTTATTCATTAGCCTTCCCATTTTGCATCGACTTGGTCCATGTACCATGTACGAGCATTCGGCTCTTCGAACGAATTTGGACAGATATAACAGGTTATAATCAATTCCTCCAAGAAGAGAAGAATTCAGTTGCAATATGCCGAATGAAAGATGAAAAATCGACGCATGGTATTATGTACATTGGACAAAAATAAGAAGAAAAGTAAAAAAATCCCACGGAGGCAAGGGCAGTCTCGTCGTCCGTTGGATCTTCGAGGCAGCTGTAAATGAAAGGTCAGGATGACTCACTTCAGCGTCACGCGGATCGACCTCCGCCACCGTCGATGAGAATTCCATCCAACGGACTAGTTTAGCCGGAAGCTGACCCCGCGACCGCGATTATCCAAATTAATACCAAATTGGGGCGGCAAAATCAAAAATTTCAAAGCCTTGCCTTTATAAAACCCTAACCTCCGCAGTCTTCCCCACTTCACATCCATCAAAGCTCAAACAACCTCGCTCCGATCTGCTCTCTCTGCTTGATTCGTCGGAAAGCTTCTTCTTTTTCGCCGGGAAGACAATGTCGGGCAGGGGAAAGGGTGGCAAGGGCCTCGGAAAGGGAGGAGCCAAGAGGCACAGGAAGGTCCTGAGGGACAACATTCAGGGGATCACGAAGCCCGCCATTCGGAGGCTTGCTCGCCGGGGAGGGGTCAAGCGTATCAGTGGGCTGATCTACGAAGAGACGAGAGGCGTCCTGAAGATCTTCCTGGAGAATGTTATCCGTGATGCTGTTACCTACACTGAGCACGCCCGCAGGAAGACCGTGACCGCCATGGACGTTGTGTACGCGCTCAAGAGGCAGGGCCGCACCCTCTATGGTTTCGGAGGTTAATTGCGATCAAGCTAGGGTGTAGGATGTGTAATTTGGTTTCTATGGATGTTGAATTTCAGTCTTGTGATACAGTCTTGCTGAATTGAGGGTTGCGGTGTAAAATTGGGAATTCTGCTTTATGAATGATGACCACTGCTTATTGATATCTTCTCCTACATCCGCTGCTGCTCGATTGGTTCTTACTCCATTAATCTGATTGTTTGCGCTTCTTCATCATGATTGAATTGTTGATATTGATCGTGATGAATCAAAGATTGCTGTGGAAGGGGCAGTGTCCTCTAAAAAGAGGATCTTGATTTTGGTTCCAATTGCAGATTTACAAGAAGCAAAGTTATTGCAGGTGGGCAGCTAAGAAGCTTATCACTTGCCCGCATTGTGATTTTTTGGCTTATCCTAGTTATGGCTTCTGTTACATGAAACATATGATGAGCTCAACCTGTTAGACTAGAGATATTCCTCACCGAACAAGTAATAATTCCCCTCGATGGCACTAGGGTCTCGACTCTGCAGCCCCGTGAAGAGCATGGCTCTACAGAGCGGGCAGGTCCCATGACCCTCACCCACCCAACTGTCCAAACACTCCCTGTGGAAGGCATGTGTGCAGTTGCTCAGCTCTCTAATCTCATGGCTCCTTTCGATTGCATTCAGGCAGATTGAGCATGGACTATCTCCATCCTGTTCCTGATTCAGCCGCCCCAGAAAAGCACCGAACTCAACAACTCGAAGATTCTTTGATGTTGTGGAAGGAATTACTGGTGCTGGGACCAGTGATGCGGATGGCTGCTGCTCAGCTGGAACTTCATTTGCAGAGCTCCCGTTGGGTTCAATTTCTTGCTCGGGTGAGTCAATCGAACTTGGGTCCTTGAAAAACAGGCTTGGTATTAAGTTGATGAAGCGTAGGATCTTCAAAACGATGATTATGCCCAAGAGTTTTGGCATTCTAATGCTAGCACATGGGAAACCCATTTTCCAGGTTCGTGTCCAAGCAGGGGCTGGCTATTGGAATATATCGAGCTCCGAGGATTATCGTTTAGGAATGTTGTTGAAAAGGATGAGAGTGAGGACAAGCCATCTTTTATCCTCTGAGGCAGTTTGAATTTACTGGTGTCTTCTTCCCAGCTCTCACCGTCTATTAGGAAAGCTAGTTGTCTTATTTTTTATTGGAACATGTTGATTATTACATAACATAATAGATTAATTTAAATCTCGTAGTACTGCTTGGCGACATACTACGTTCGATGCCCCTGGACTATGAGTGCCCTTGGTGTTGGTTCTACAACAACTCTTGTTTGTACCGACTAAGGTAAAGGGATCAGTCCAATTTGCTGATATTAAATGTCATATTCAACGGAAGCTTCTCTCCAACATCGGGCTGTTACGGTACTGTATCAGACATCCTTTGTCCAGTTCCTCGGCAGAAAAATGGTGGATGCACTTATGCAACGACATCGAGGCACGACAAATGACAGCTGCGAGAAATTTACAAGAACAATGCTGCGGATTATTTGGGATGAGGATGCGATGCATGTGCTTTGTCACCAATCAAGGGATGGGTGGGACCGATAAGGAGTCCCAATCGCTGGGACTTGGTCTTACGGTTTAATGATGCATTTATTTCAAGGGATGGGTAATTGCATTTGCACGTCTGCAGTCGCATAATTTTGCAGTGACATTAAATAGCGAGTACCGGCATAGATTCCGAGAAATTGATGTGCACGGGGATCACATGACAAGCATGGCATTAGAAGAAGATTACATAGCAGAGCAATGCCGATGACATCGCTAGATTGACAAATTCCGGTCATAACTACATTGTCACGAATCTAATGATAACACGGGTCATGGAAGTCTAATGTTAGGTCGTCGTTAGTCCATCTGATAGTGATGAAAGTAGGTTAACCGGAGGCAGGGAGTTCACCTATGTCAAACTGCCTCAACAACTCGATTGCTCAGCCCGTCGCCGTATCTCCTCCTCGTTGACGGCTGGGGCAGGCGGCGAGGACGGTCGAGGAGGTGGCGGGGGTCCTCGCCACCCCCATTTTGGAGGAAGGGGGAAGAAGCAAGGATCTGCAGAGAGGGCAGGTCACGTGATCAAGATCCACCCAGCTATCCAAGCACTGCCGGTGGAACACGTGACCGCAGTTCCGCAGCTCCCTTATCTCGTCCTTCTTCAGCAGCCCGCTCAGGCAAACGGCGCACCTCACCTCTTCTGCCCCTCCGGTCGTGCCGCCGGCATTCCTCTCGAGGAGGTCGCCGTACTCTACCACGGGGACCCGCTTCTTGATCATCGCGGTGACGACGCGGACGTGGACCAGCAAGGGTGAGGACCCGTCCATCACGAGGACCATGTTGCTCGACTGATCCAACGACTCCTCTTCTTCTTCTCCTCCCCCTTGTCGAAGCCGGAGGAAGCCGGAGCGGGCGAGTGTTGCTAGGAACACGTATACGAGGTGGCGGAGGAGGGCCTTGAGAGGCACGAAGGTCAAGCCCTTCGCCATGCTCATGGCCAAGCTCGGGAAGGTTAGGCCCATGAGTGGTCCAGAGCTTGCGAGAAGAGCAAAGTGATGGAAGAGAGAGGAAAGGCTAGGAGGGAGTCTCTTTATTATGTGTCCGGAAGCTTTTCGTTTATGTAGGAGTGGAGAGAAGAATTGAAATAGAATTGAAGTTGAAATTGAGTTGATTGAATCATTGAAGACAGAAATGCTTGGGGCTTCTAGAAGCCCCCCTTTTTTTTCCCCCCTCTAAAATTATTAATTATTTACTTTACTTTTTCACAAGAGGGGTCCAATGAATGTAAGTAGGAATAAGAATAGGGAAATCATAATGATTACAAAAAAGACTCAAGTGAAGAGATATAAATTATTAATTGGAATCGAGACATTATGGGATTGAATTTTACTGGTGAAATTTTACGTGTATTTTATTTTGCTTTTCCAAACTTTTGTCCTAGAGCCATGAGTTACAGGTTAATGACCAGTGTCTTTGTGTTAATAGTCTCTCTCCGCAAGTAGCCTTTTTATTATTATTATTATAAGAGAAGTATGTGAGTATAATACAATAAAATTAAAATCCTAATAATTAATGAATGAGTATAGGTAATCCCACTGAGTATCGAATTTGAAATTTCTTAGTTATTTGCAAGTAATTCTTTTAAGAGGTGAACAAGGAGAGATAATAGATTCTAGGAAAAATACCAAAAACGTCTCATTGTGATTTGAGTTTGGGACAAATTGAATCTTGCGATTTTTTCATGAACAACTGACACCTTGTGATTTACTTTGTGAAAGACATAAGGGGCCTCGCGATTAGTTTTTTTCTCACTTTTGGTCCTCAAATTGTTTTTACCATTATTACTCTTAAACTTTCAACATTTTCCAATTCGATCCTAAAATTCAAAAAAAAAAAAGGGTAGAGGGTTGAGGCCTCCGATCGATAACCTTGACCCCACCATCGATATCCCCTGCACCCACAGAGAATGTCAGTGACCGTGGAGGTGGGGTCAGGGTTGCTCAATTAGCAGCCCCAACCCCCGAATCATTCGGGATCTCGAGTTTGAGATCCTGATCGATTCGGGCGTTGGGCCATCAATTAGCAATCTCGACTCCACCCTCGAGGTTTCCAATGTCCTCTGTGGGTATCGGCGACATCGGTGGTGGGGTTGGAGTCTCCGATTGGAGGCCCCAACCCCTCACCTTTTTTTTTTTGAATTTAGGGTCAAATTACAAAAAGTTAAAAGTTTTAAGATAATAATGGCAAAAAGAAAATTTTGAGAACCAAAAGTAACTAAAAAACTAACGGTGAGATCCCTTATGTCTTACAAAGTAAACTATAAGGTGTTGGTTGTCCCTCGAAAAATTACACACTTAAGCTCAAATCACAATAGAGTTTTTGTACTTTTCTCGAAATTCTATGGTGCAGCTTAATGGAAATAATTATCCTAAATTATTAACTATTTAAAGAGCTAAGTGTTGTTTAATAAATTAAGTATTGAACAATTAATTGCTTACTTATTAGTTAAGAAAAAAAATTTAGGAATAGAAAATCAATGATAATGATGAAAATATTTTGTAATGAGAAAAGAGTATCAATAAATTAAAAATAACTTATTTCAATAATAAATTCTTTATTAAAAAGTTAAAGTGAAACTCCTCTAGTTTCGAATAAGTTATTAAAAAATTAGGCCCCGTTTGGATTTTTAATAAAATTTTTTTAACTTTAATTTTAATTTCAACACAACACACTACACAATAAAAACACATACTTTTCAAGTTAAAAATTTTAACTTTAACTTTAACTCAACACACTACACAATAAAAATACACGTTTCTCAAGTTAAATTTATAATCACATCTCATTTGTCCTTTTCCAGAAGCAAAATCAAAATCAAACCAAGTGCACCATTAGTGTCATCTATTTCAAAATTTATATAATTTACTCTAAAATTAATATTTTTTTGGGTGAATAAAATTGGTATAATTTAATCATATGATACAATTACTTTGAATTAACTACATATATTTGTCCAGCGAACAAGAGATCCATTTGTCTTTATTTATTTATTTATTTATCGATGCTGATGGATTGGGTTCTTTATCCATTATTAAGTATTACTTTTCTTCTGAAAAACTCTGCTTTCTTCTATTTTATTGGGCTAAGTGTTAATTAATCGTCACTTGTCGAGGAAAGTTAATTATAGATTGCCGACCATCACGTTACAATTCAACAGGCATTTCTCAGTTGTTTTTTTTTTCTGATTAAAAGAAAGGCCCATGTATGTAATATAATGAAATAAAAATTTTAATAACAAATAATTAGGTACCATAATCTCATAACTTGTGTCAAACTTGAAACTTTTCGATATTAGGTGAAAGCGTGCGATACTCTATTATACCTTCTTTACTCAGTTGTATGTCTTGTTATTGCTATTTTCTTTTTTCTTTTGTTTTTTATAATGTTTGTTGTGAATTTCTCAGTAATATTTTCTTCTGGGACATGGAAAAAAAAACTGTTTGAAATTGAATTTATTTCTCTTTCGCGTTGGATTTGATTGTGGGGTAAGGGAATCTCAATTAATGTGACGATGCCGGAGGGAGGAAAAGGGTGACCGAAAGAGACAAAGTGGGCATGTCGGGGGTTGTAGCTATCGATGTCCTTCCCCTTCCCATCGTCGTCACTTTATGGGAAAGTTGAGTTCGATCCGAACCTCAAATTTGTTTTTAAAATTTGCTCGGTCCCTTCCCATAGTCTTTCTCCACCATGCCACGTTCACGCATGTCCACTCCCCCCACTTAATTTCATTTTCCGGATCGTATCTCTAAGATTATATTTGGTACATAAGGATGAGATGAAATCGTGCTATAAATAGTTATCCTATGTCAAGATATGCTCATTCTCAAATAAATGTAAATCGCTTTTTCTATCTCATTTTGAGACGAAACGTCTAACTTAGATTCAACGTAAGATGAATCATTTTTAAAGATTCTTTCTTTTGATACTGGACATTGTATAATCCTTCTCGAGTTATTGATTGATCCTCAAATTATATACATTTTTAAAACTACTTATTGATTTATATACAGCTCCTCTTCTCCTAGATGCAGGTCCACACAGTCTGAAAATGTTCCAACTGATTTTGACTTTTCCAACATGTAGGTGTCCTATGGCCAAAAATAAAAGAAAATTTATTGGTTTATTTTTTTTAAAAACAAATTTAACTTAACAAAACATTTTTATCGATTCAATAATATGATTATTACTTTTTTTTTCTTTTTTTTTTTCATATTTATTATTATAATTATTTTTTAATAATAAATTCTTTTAACTATTTAACATTTTTTTTTTCAATTTCAAAGCTTTTTCTTAATTTAACATTACAATAATTACTTTTTTACCTTCTTTTTCAAATTCTTTAACTTAATCTTCTCAACTATTTTTGTCTTCATTTCTTCAAATCAAATTAAATCAAACTTAAGTTCATTACTTAATGCTATATAAGTGTCTTTGTTAACAATGTTTACGGTGTCCGACTTGTTAAATTAAGTTAGGTGCAAATTCAATTAGTGTTAAGAATCTCACATCACCTTTAAAAAAAAAAAATTCAATCAACTTCTCCCTTCGAAGCATTTCTCAGAGATCGATGCAGATCTAATCCCTTTTAACAATTTAATTAACATGGTATAGTAGATATGCTGTTGCTCAGTCCACCCGATTGCTCATACTAGGGCGCGTGTTATCTATGTGTTTGTTTCGCGTTTATCTGTCGAATTTATGCGCAATCCTTCCCCATGCATTATGCCAATATATATGCTGATTTCGTGCATAACTTCATACAAGTGTTGCGCACGCACTAATCTGAAACATAAGAAAACGTTGCACATATATGCTAATAATCTACATCGGAGATATGGAGGGTGATGGAGGCACTATTATAACTTGTCCTTATTTTACAAATGGTCCTTTCTTTGGATTTGGATTTTTTCGGGTGAACCTTTAAAAATGGGTTTTGGGTAGGGAGACGTGCCCCACGTCAACTGGATCTACAAATAAGAAATAACTCTCTCTAATTTATGTGTATATAAATACATATAATATTATTAGCTCCAGTGTCTTTCAAAAGGCAAAGATGAGTAAATTATGGGGAAACATATCCGATATTATAAGCATAACAGGACAGGTCTTGTTAATTATTAGTATTATTTTTTTGGTTTAAACCATGAGAAATCTCAATGGAAGTTGAGATTAATTTATCTCATTGGGGCGTTGACTTGGCATTAATAATGAAATGCTTGCTTTCAATAGATTTCGAATTTCGACACAGTAGATAAAGTCCACCCACCGAGAAGCGAGAGCACAATTTGCTGTTACAAGCATTCTTTGATTAGCTATATCCATTATATGCTTACATAATAGTTAGATCAAATGATCAGGAAAAAAAAATGTTACGTACTATTGAATGTTGTAGGTTATTTAGGAACCTTTCAATTGCTATTACTATCACTAATTATTACTATTACTATTATAATCATATTATAATAATTGCTAGTATTCAATCCCATGAATTTGTATTCATATATTTATATTTTATACGAATAATAATTATCATAGTTTTAAGATATTAATTTACTTATTAGTATTATTATTACTAATTGAAAATAAAAGTTCTTAACAACCAATTTCCAAAAATAATTTTAAATAAAGTTACATGAATGTAATTGAATAGTTCAATTATAATTTTATAATCAACATTTTCATTATATCTCGTAAATTTATTTAATTTCTTTCATAATTTTAGTTTGTATTTTATATAATTATAATTATTTTTATATGTTTTTATTCTTTTATATTATCTTCAAATGTATGGAATCTTACTTTTCGATAAAGATTATTATTATTCTATATAATATCATTTTTTGAATTTATATAATCTTCCTTCACGGGTAATGATTGTTATTGTTCTATATAATGAGCCATTATATATATTTTATATATGTATATTAACTCGATTTCTTATATATTATTTTATATATTTCTTATTGTTTTAAAATTTATTAAAAGGTAATCATTTATATGATTCATGATTCTTATTTTTAACACGTTAAATATTACTTCTCAATATGTCCGTACATATATATGTTTAGTTTTATGATAAATTATATATATGCTTAATTAATTTTCGCAAGAATATCAAAAAATTTATATCAATTTCTATAAGTTAGGCTCAATTTTTATAATGTTATGTTAAGTTAATTGTTTTTATACATTTATCACTTATATATAATTAAGAAATTACAACAAAAAATTTCTCTTAATTGTATTAGTAAGAGATTTAGGTACATTTAATAAGTAATTTTAATTATTATTCTTTGTTTTTAATTTTTCCATATTCTTTAAATTTTCTTTTAATTATTATATATAGTTAGTAGGAGATTTAAATACATTAATTGCATTTATTAAAAGATATTGATTAATATATTTATTTTTAATTTTCCTTTTCCATATTTTAAATTTTCTTTAAAGCATTTATTATGCTCCAAAATGAATTTTAGTTATATATAGATTGCTATTTATTATTTTATTTTATATAAAAACTAATGAAATATGGTCCAATGGCATAATTTGTCGAACCTGTGTGTGTTCACCAATTTTTTCTTTTTCTCTTTTCTCCACGAATTATAATATTGCTAAAATGACCTGTAAACTTCTTAATTTCTTTTATAACAATCTATTAGAATGTTTCAAAGATACTGATTGACTCCCAAATAATATACAACTCTCTTTTCAATATATGGAGGTCAACACTTATTGGAAAATGTTTTAATAGGTTTTGACATTTTCAACATACGCAGAGGACTTTTAGTAACAACATATTTCTAGTGTCCAACTAGTTACAATTAAAAAAAATATCAGATCGAGAATCCCACTTAGGATCTGAATGAGTTGTTCAGAGGGTACATAGAGTAGAATGTAATCTTCCCCTTCAAAGCGTGTTTTGGAATTGCAACTCATCAAATATCCGACACAGACCCCATCAGAATTCAGAGCCCGACTCTTCTAATTAGTATGAGGGGTAAAGAGCATTCAGTCGGCCATCACGACAGAATTATCATGTAACTCCAACAATTAGTGCATGTAAGTAACGCAATATGCTTAATAGATTAATAGGCAGCACATGTCAGCCACATATATTCGTAAGTCGTGACTGTAACTATTGTGGTGTATGGTTAAATGAATTGCGAAATAGAGAGAATACGAGCAAGAGCGATTTTCAAGTTTGACATATATATATATATTGCATCTATTAATATTTATTTTTAAAATTACTGTTCATTTTCTTGTAATTTATAAATAGACAGCTTCATTGTATAACTCAATCATTCTTCCAATGTAAAACGCAATATAACTTATCCTTTCCGTCCACTGATTATCTTATCCTTTTTTTTTAATTATTATTATCTGAGTCCTTCGTTTATGCATTAGGTAGGGGGAGGTACCACATTAACAGCAACTACAATAATTCTCCCAAAAATATGTATATGTATATATGCATTATATAATTCAGTTTCAAAGGGCAGAGATGAAAAATTATTGGAGACAAAAATGCGATATAATAAGCATGCAAAAGTACGGTTTGGTAGTTAACTATTATCTTTCAGCCAAAACGAAATTAATGATTATCTTTTATATCTCTATACTTGCAGATATACTACGTACTGAGGTCCGTTGGCATAACATATCTGTTATCTCGTTCCCCTGTTCTTTTCCTTTTCCAATAAACTTTTAAAATCCATTTATTACGCGAGAATGGAATGAAAAATAATTCAATATATTTTGTATAGTGCAATACAACTGTATTTTTAAGATTGACTTTGAGAATATGAATGTATATCTAAGCAAACAAGTTTATTTATCAAGATAAGACCTACATATATTTTTAGTTATAAAAGATTAAAAAATATTTAATACATAAAAAATTTAGTAGGAATGGTGAAGTGAGATTTACTTAAGATCTCTTAAAAAAAAATGCTCCATCAAGTTGAGGAAAAAAATACCTCTAAATAAAATTATCTTTCTAACTAATATATAAAAGTCGTAACACCATCCAAGAAAACTGAGTAAAAGTGTGAGATATTCATTTCATTCCAGTCTATATTATCTCATACCATACATGCCATAATATTTCATAATTTGTTTATATCCCTGAATGCTCAATTATCATTTTTTATCGATTACATTTCTAGTTGACTCCATATTAATTTCCAGAAGAATATTCTCTATTTGTTAGAATCAATTGTAGCTTTTTCATATTTTAATTCCTTTCATGTGTACCGTACCATATAATTAGACTATCTTAGTTTCCAATATATATAACCTAATTGTTTAGAAGAACATTATGTAATAGAGTCAATTACAATTGTTTCGGATTTGTATATTCAAAGTCTACTATATCATTGATAATTTATTTATTAAATTCCAACTAACAAGTATGACCATTACATATTTAATATTTTTCTCACTAATTTTTTTTAAAAGAAAACAATTACTTTCTCTATTTAAGTATATCCTAAAATTGTCTTACTTGCTTAACAACCAAAAAAAATGCCTTACTTTAAAAAAAATCTCAAAGTTTTCATTTATAAAAAGAGAGACATAAGTCTCGGCAAATTACAAGGAGAAGCAAAAGAAAATTACAGAGATGAACAACAATGAAATAACATCATGCGATCTTTGGACACCTTTTTTTTTGCTGAATAAAAGGCCGGGAGGGGGAGACCAGCGTAGCAACCCTCATCTGGAGACCAGAGGAGCTCTACAGCCGTCATGGAATGTTCCATTTGTCCGAATGAATAAAGGGATCGGTGAGACATAGCCCACCTAGGTCACTATGACCCCACCAAAGCGTACAGTGGACCAGAACAACTCTCATATAGTAGATGACAATGGTCTATTAAAGCAAGTGCTTTCGTGTTTGAGTCGAGTTTCGACCCTTTAACCTTCCTTTTAGAAAACAAAGTCCGTTATCAGCTGGGCTACCACCTTGGTGGTAACTTTGCTAAAGAATCAACATATGAGTTATCTTCTCTCAGAGATTGTAGATATTTGGCGCAACTAAAATAATGTCTTGCTTATAAAAAAAAGTTCTATTTTGAATTAATATTACGTCATAGATATGATGTGAAAATGTAATAAAATGCCAGAGGAATAAATTAAAGTCATAGATTACTTAGATTTTTTTTAATGGTGAAAGTTGATTTACAACATTTAAATATAAAAAAAACGACAAAATTTAAATATCTGGACTTGCAAAAATTAGTTAGGCTTTTTTTTTGGGTAATGTACTTAAATATATATAAAAAAACACAGAAATTCAATATCAGAGCTTAAAAGAATTAGTTTGACGTTTTTCTATTCATAGAAATTTTTCGATCATCCTAACTCATCACAAAATAAATACAAATCAGATGACAAAAAAACTAGATTATGAGCATAATCATATTTTCAAATTAGTCCTAAGCTTATCAAAGAGGGTATAGAGCTGAGGTGCACGATTTCTCTGATAACTAAGAAGTTTCGAGTTCGATACTTAGGTGTGACTACTCGTGCTCTTTTATTAGATATTTATATTTTATATTTTATTGTACTCGGTTATGAGTCTCCCTTATAACTGAAAAAAAAAATCCTAAACTTTTAAGAAACTTTTAAAAATACCCTAAGAAGAGGGAACATGGAGAGGGAGGGGTTATGGGGTCAACTGACTCAACACTTGCCGACCACCACCCTTGTCAGGGTGGCCAACGATCACTGAGTCGCCGACGACATCAAATGGGACTGCGTTGGTCAAAATTAGACTGCTTTATCTTCTACCTCTATGCATGAGAGAGAGCTAGGGGAAGGAACCATAAGCTGTAAAAGGAGAGTGGGGAAAATTGAGAGTTGAGGGTCCAAAGTTGGCCGCCAACACCTTAGTTGAGGTTATCGGCTTTTTATTGATTGCTAGCGACCTCAACTTCAGTGGTGGTTGTCATGGTTGAGCCTCCACAGTTTTTTTTTCCCCCCTCTCTCTCTCTCTCCATGTCCTCACTTCTCTTGTTTGGGGCACTTTTATAATTTCTTAAAAGTCGGGATTAATCTGAAAATGAATAATTTACTTAGGAATTTAGATTGGATCTATATTTTATGAGGAGTTAATGTTGAAAAATAATTTTAAAAATAAGACTACGTAGGGAAAATTAACCTTAATTGGTTGGATGCATGCGGAGTTCCGTTACTAATTGTCGAAGGTACTGTCCGAAGCAACAAAACAATATATACCAACATCAAGAGATTGATGGCGGAAAAAAAAAAGGATAAGGATTGATGACGACCCACTGTCGTCTTGTCCATTCAATAACGTATTAACATGTATAGAAGAGGATGATTTAAAAAACTTAATTTAGTTCGAAGTTCACAATGACATGACAATTACGGTAAATCATATTAGCATTTCTCAATTGTAACATCATTTTGTTCGTGATGAAGAACCCATACGTCCAATCATGAAAAGAAAATGTTGAATGATTGGTAAAATGTGCATCAATTAATTATTAATTTTAAACATTATTATTAATTATTATTTTATTTTAAACAGTAAAATTGGTTCATTGTTATCTTCATCTGGGGAAAGTATCCCATTTCATACTCTCACATGTATTCCTTTAATTTTTCTATTATAAGCTTAATTTTTCCATACCTTTTTGAACCATGAGGGGTGTATGGGTTTTGCCCGACCATTTCCCACACCCTCGTGATCATGCTGCAAGTCACAAGATAAATTTTGTGCAATGTGACCCTTTGGGTAGTATTCTCTTATATAATTTCGTGGAGTATACAAAACATATTCTTCATCGAGGCCTTTGCTATTTTTTCAATATTATTAATTGTTTCTTTAAGTATTCTTTATCCCTTTCTTTTTTTTTTTGCTGAATAAGATAATTCATTACTAAGGAGAAGGTACAGAGTTCGATGGATCTAGGATAGGATACTCTTCAAAAGTACAAAGAGAGTGAAAATTTGACTTAGAGCCAAATTGGCTCAAGTCATGGGCAAGAGTATTGTCTTCCCTAGGGATCCACGAGCAAAACCAATCCGAGAAATAGTTAAGGCTAAATGTAATATCCGCAACTAAGGTCCTAATTTCCCATGGAGTATTGTGCGGGTGCAAAATGGCATCTACAAGAATCAAGGCGTCACTACGCAGCCAAATCTTTGTCATACCCCTATCCTTCGCTATAGAAAGGGCGAGAAGGGCGGCTCGAGCTTCTGCTTGGAGTGGCTTATCCTCATTGGAGACCTGGAACCAAGATAGAAATGGCGGGCTGTTTGGCCGTTGGATGATTCCCGAAAGGCATGCTTTACTACTGGTCCAAGCTGCATCTGTGCTTATAATGCTCCAATTTGGTCCAGTGGGTATTTGTGCCTCAGACAGTTGCAAGGGATGAGCCTGCGAGGTTGCTTCTCTTTGGTCCATGCTACTATCACGCCTGCAATGCTCCGAAAAGGATCTTTTGATTGATTTGATTGTTTCGTGAAG
Organism: Punica granatum; assembly: GCF_007655135.1. Taxonomy (NCBI): domain Eukaryota; kingdom Viridiplantae; phylum Streptophyta; class Magnoliopsida; order Myrtales; family Lythraceae; genus Punica; species Punica granatum. Next base: position 50,730,602 of record NC_045127.1, read on the forward strand.
ATCAGCTGGTTTACCTGCATGTAGAGTATTATTTCGTGAGATCCACAATTGATAAAGAGTTATAGCAGCATAGAGAGAAAACTTGGCCTTTTCATGAGAGTTCGGTAAGAGAGAAGAGGGAGGACAAGCAATAAAGTTAATCAATTCCTCTGCACTACTGTATGGGAAAAAATTGGATTGAAGATTCCAAGGTGATCCCCTCCAAGTAACACGATAAAAGAGGCACTCTCCGTAGAGGTGGCCTCGTTTATCGGAGCTGGTTTGGCATAGAGGGCAAGGGGTGCCCTCATTGCTGAACCAAGGGAGGCTTTCACTTGCCGTTCTCCACAAGTGGAGTTTAAGACGTTCATGAATTTTAAGATTCCAAATGTCTTTCCATATTGTTCCGCTATGGCCCTGGAATCTATGATGCTGATCCTTAAGAGAAAAGGATTTGACAGAATGCTTCCCTGAAGTATTTGGCGTCCACTGTGCAGAGTCTTCGAGGTTGCCCTGAGCGAGGTGGATCTTGATGATGTTCTGGACGGTTGCTTGCTCGAATAAGCTTGTGAGTAACGGGATGTTCCATCTCTTAGGGTGGCTCAATATTAGGTCACTTACCTTCAAGTTCGGGTCCTGGATTGTGTCAGATCTCGGAGATGGCTTGTGGTCGTTTATGCCTGGAATCCATGGGTCGTGCCAAACCAAGATGGATGTGCCGTTTCCAACAGATAAACACGTGCTGTTCTGAATGGTGTCTTTACACCATTGGAGGCCTCTCCAAATTGGGGAGGGGGAGGAGCGGTTGGAACTCTTGAGAAAGTTTCCATACTTTGCCTTGATAGCCCTGCCCGCAAGACTGTCATTTGTTTCTGTCATGGCCCATGCTGTTTTGGATAACATTGCTTTATTCGAATCTTCTGCTCTTCGGAAGCCCAGGCCACCAATTGCTTTCGGTTGACAAATGAAGTCCCAGCTTTTTGGCGCATAATAGTTGCCCTCTTCTTTATTCATTCCCCACCAAAATCGTTTTGTGATGCTGTCAATATTGCTTAATATGGATTTTGGAAGACGGAACAGTGACATGGTGTAGATCGGGGTACTATTGATAACGGATCTGATCAGAGTCGCTCTGCCTGCCCAGGAGAGTGCTGTTGTTTTCCAAGAAGCTAGCTTGTTTTTGATCTTGTCAATGAGAAATTGGAAAGATTCTCTCTTCTTCCTAAAACATATCGTGCTATGTGCGACATCTTAAAAAGTTAATAAAAAAGAGTATATCTAAATAATAGTGTTTTGACTAAATTAAACTATTAAAAAATTAATTTATAAATTTATAGGAAGGAAAGTGACTTATTTAGGGTGGCTATTTTCAGGTTTTTTTTTCATTGCCGAAATATGTGTTTAAGGTTAACGTGAACTGTTTGAGAAAGTACCTTACTGAGAGAAAGATGATCATTGTGGGTGATTTTTTTTTTAAATTTTATAAATTATATTGGATGTATATGTGGTTTTTTTGAGAGTTAATAAAGTTCTCAAATAAATAGTGAACATTTAACATTTTTGTTAAAATAATAGAATCCAAAATTAATTTTGGGGACCATGCATTATATTTAGATTATTAAAATTAAGTTATAAATGCTACCATTTATTACATTCACATTTTATATTGGTCTATATCTATATACGTATTAATAGTAGTTTTTCTGTGGAGACATTTTAACCCGTGGTGCCATCAATTAGCTTATCATTTTAAAGTTTTTTTTCATTATTATAATAAGAACATTTTTTTGGTATGTACCCCGGTTTTCAGAAGTTCATTGGGCTCTGACTAATTCAGTTCGAGTTGGGTCGACCCATTATGGGATAAAATTCTCCCAATAACAAATTTTTTGCATTCACAAGGACTCGAATCCGAGATCTAACTTAAGCAAACTTAAAAAACTTCTTTTCTCTTAAAATATTGTACTTATGTGTTTTTTGCCAATATAATCTACATTTTTTAATGTCATAATTTTACTTTCCCATGTATCAAACTAGATTGTTGATCCACACTACGCACGAAAGTGAGTCTAAAAAAAAATTAATTTTTGAAATTGTGGTTTACATTTTATAAATATAATATTTTTACATGCTTATTCATCTACATAAGATAAAGTTTTCATGTTATTTATATTCTTTCTATTATTTAGAGATACCTAATTTATAGAGAAAATAGTAGTTTACGGGTAGGAAATAAGAAAAAAAGGTTGAGGAAAGGAAAAGAAAAGGAAGATAAAAGGAGAGGACCTAACAATTGAGAGGAGAGAAGAGAGAGAGAAAAGAGGGGATCGAGTGAAAGGTAGAGACATTGGTGAATAAAACAAATATGAAAAGACAAATTTATCCTCTAAGTTATTCTGATCTAATGTTCCAATTTTATTTTTTTTTTTCACATCAGCGATCATGGGCACTATCGGAACATGAATGTTAGACAAAGCCTCTTGCTTTTTTACTTTTGTAGGAGGATAGATAATTTTAGAAAATTTTCTCATCTTCTCTGTAAAAATTTTAATCTTTGATAATTTATTTCAGTAATCAATTCGAAGTTTTTCTTTCAGCACTAATAAACTTTTCTATTGTAATCATATTTTGTTTTCCGAATTTTTCCATAAATAATTTTTTTTATAAGAAGTCCTAAAAATGTTTCATAATGACTTTATTCTTATTAAAGATATTAGATAAAAATTTTCTTATATTTCAATGTAGTAATGAAAATCGGTTGCAAGTGACCTAATGAAATAAGAAAGATGATCTTTTTAATCATTAAAAATAAAATTTGGATAGAGTATAAAGAGATTAGGTTCTGTATCATCTAACAAATATTAATCAGTATGCGTACCTTATTAGTCTATAGTTTTACTAATAATTAAGAATTCATGATTTAATTCTATTACAATATATTCAACTTGATGTTATATAAGGCTTCCATGAATTAGGATTACGATATATTATTATTGATAGAAATTATTTCAGCCCCGTGGGCACCGCGAGGGCACTTTACCCTGGTTCATATTATTAATTAGGGGTGATCAGTTTCGAGTATCCTGTATTTTTCACGATACTCGGACCCTACCCTGTAAGGGACATGTTCTAAGATTTTGGAATCGGATTCTACCCAGTTGAATCTTGGAACCGGAACCTACCAGCAACCTGTATTATACCACAAGTTCCGGGTACCATGTTGGAACTTATAAATTTTTTTCTCTGGCTAAATAAAATCGAAAATGTCACATACATAATCAGTAATCACACCAAATAGAATATCAACAAAGATTTAGATTAATCCACAAAAAAAAATGTCTCATTAATCTATCGACAAAATTAAACATCCATAATACGATCTCACACAACAAAGTGTCTATGTTCTGATTCATTAAAAGAGACAGTAACTTTACTCTTTGTTTTTTTAAATAAATAACCGGTTCCGGGTACCCTGTAGAAATGAATCAAAACCGATTTTTACCGGTTCCTGCTTTTAATATCTGAAACCTACCCATTTTCAATACGAGCTACCTGGATCCTACCCTAACGGGTAGGTTCCGACCGGTTCCGGATATATCCGATACCCCTGCACACCCCTATTAACGCCTTTCACAAACTATGACGTAAAATAGTTTAAGGCAACCCATTAGTTACATTGACATGGGCTGGCCCATTATTTGGCGTGATGACTGATGGAAAAGCCCAATGGGCCGATAAAAAGAAAAGGAACCGACATTAGAATACGGCGTCGTAAAGACTTCGGCCCTGCCTTCACGTGCTCATGAGGAAGAGAAAAGAACAGTGTCGGGCACAGCACAAGCAAATAGGATAGGATTCAAAGTTTTATCCGAAGAAGCTGTTTGCTTATGTTCTTCGAGCAATGGCGTCTTCAATCTCCACCCACCACAGTCTCTGCTCTCTCTTCACTTCGGAGAAGCGGAATGCCAAGCTCTCCACTCCCTTCTTGTCTTCGCCCGCTAGTGGGTTGTCTTCAAGCTCCAATTTTTCCCTCCAGTTCCCGAAGATGAAGCAACCCCAGCTCCTCTCTCCTTCCCGGAGGTCCCTCTCCGTCATCGCGATGGCTCCCCCTAAGCCCGGTGGCAAGGCCAAGAAAGGTACTCGCTTGCCCTTTAATTAGTTCCTGATGGGGAGAAGCCATGTTCTTGGTTTTGGTGATTCTGTGCCAGTTGTTGAACCTTTTCTACTCGTTTGATATATTTGAAGCTTTAAGCTCTAAGAAATGAAGAATTTTTCGGTATAGTCAGTTTAAATCAGTGACCACTCCGGGTTCCTGTTTTGACAATTGGGTGTGCTAATTTTGTGGTATGCTACCTTTGCGAATGCTGGAGCCTGGATACAAGGTACCGACCTTATGTTCGGGTTTGCACGAGAATTGTCCTATGAATGACGGGTCTGGAGAATTTAGACCCAAAACCGAAGGACAACCTGTTGATTAATTGAAAGGCTAGCGTCTTATGGTCTTTTTTGTGACTTACAATGGAAAGGCTATGTGATGATTTTTCTTGTATGGGACAATGGAAAGGCTATGTGATGGTCGATGGGTTTCTATTCCATTGCCTTGCCATTGTTAGGATGGGGAAATCCAGATATCACACTTCCAGATAGAGGAATGAAAAATTGAACCAAATCATATTATTTTCCATAATGCAGCGATTGTAGGCGATTGAAGGCGATTCCCTTTTCCCATCTCTTCTGATTCCCTCGGAACTAGCATGGAGTGAGTAAATTGGTGACTGAAGTTTGACACTGTTTTTGTGTCTGTGCTTGTTTGTTGATGCAGTGGTTGGGTTGATAAAGCTGGCCCTGGAGGCGGGGAAGGCCACCCCTGCTCCACCTGTTGGGCCTGCGCTGGGTTCGAAGGGTGTCAACATTATGGCCTTCTGCAAGGATTACAATGCCAAGACTGCAGATAAAGCTGGTTATGTCATTCCTGTTGAAATTACTGTCTATGATGTGAGTTTCTATTGCTGGAGATGCTATTTGCTCGTTCCAGTGGACTGGAGAAATATGTCCAGGTCATTGATTCAATGCTGCCTTGCAGGATAAAAGCTTTACTTTCATTTTGAAGACACCACCTGCTTCAGTTCTGCTCCTTAAGGCCGCAGGTAGGATGCACATCAAGTATTCAGTGTCTTAGTTGCTGCAGAATGGGTATACATTTTTGTCAAGTATATTTATATATTTTGTTATACCTATGCACATAAAAATGATATTACTTGTGACAAACTTGTAGTGGAACCGCAAAAAGTAGTAGTTGCTGAAGGAGGGTTTCAAATAAAAAACAGAAGTCCCTTTCACTCTTGAATTTCACTAATTTGTTCTTAGAAATACAATTGATTGATAATGAAAGTTTTGATTACAATTAGGTTGTGATAGCTTTCACCTTTACATTATGTAATTTTAAAGATATCCTGCAAGTACAAGGAAGAGCATGAGCTAATTTGACAAAGACTATTTGATGATGATGCAAAAAAGAATTTCTTTTAATCTATTCAAAAAAGAAAAACTCGTTGTGAGCAAGGTCATATAGCCTATTCCTGCACCTTAAAATGAATATGAATATATGTTATTGATCGATAATTCAGGAGAAAGATTACAGGTTTGTAGGTTAGAAGGTTGCGTATTAATTGCATCTCTTGACCAGAAATATGTGAATGAAGAGTCTGGTTATTGACTTAGGAAATCAGAATCTTGCCTGCCATTCTATTCCAATTCTTAGTAATTGGTACCCATTTAATCGAGATTAGTCAATCTTCGGTAAATTAATGAAGAGTTTCGGGTGATTGACTTGGGCTTCAGAATATGTATGTTGACTTTTGTTAAATGAAGAGTTTCGAGGGATGACTTAGGAAATCAGTAAAAATTACGTTTAGTGTTTTTTATGTTGACTTATATTTAGCATTGGAAATTTGTGTCCTTAAAAACCCTCATCCATGCATCTGCTGAGGGTATAATGTTGATGAGGGTTTCTGGAAATTTCAGCCTAATTCCATCCAAGCGTAATCTTTTTTTTCTTTTTTTTTTTCCAGTCCTATTCTTAATAAGAATGGTTGTTCTTGGTTCAGATGTTATGACATGAATATACCACATTTTGATAAATTGGTATGTTTCTCCGATTAAATGAATTTTTTCTGATCCGCCAGGGAAGATCAGAATCATTCTGCTACAAAAAGAGCTTTAAAATTATGAACTAGGTGACTCTAAGTTGATTCCATGATTGAATCCTTACTATACTCATGCTGTGGACAGCATAGAGAAGTCTCGCAGTGTTGCTTTCTTGTGGTAACGTGTTTGCGTTGAAAGCTCTGTGCTGTCTCCTTCTGGAGGATGCCAGAATTTCTTTCGCAAATTTTTTAATTTTTTGATGAATATACACGCTTGGTTTTTTCTGATCCAAGGTTCAAAATACCACCTCATGGTTCCTTTACGTTGTCCCATGTCAGTCCTTTGTTTAGGTTAAACACGTCTCTTCTCCGATTAAATCTGCTTGGATTGAACTATCATACAAGTTGAATTTTATCAAGATTATTGTCAAATGCATATATTGTGCATTTTGTACGAGTAACTCTAAATAATTCATGCTACAATTAAACAATCTGACATTTATCTGTGGTTTTTATAGGAACCTGTTGTTAGACTAGAGCAGAATCATTTATGATTTATTGGTTTATGTGGAATTTACTTAATTGACATGGGATAGATAAGAGATGACTTAGACTGAGGTTACGGTCCTAATGACCTTCTTGATTGATTATGCAGGAGTAGAGAAGGGATCGAAAGACCCGAAGATGCAGAAAGTTGGAAAGATCACAATCGAGCAATTACGCGCTGTCGCAGCTGAGAAGCTGCCCGACTTGAACTGCACTTCCATAGAGTCAGCGATGAGGATAATAGCGGGTACCGCGGCTAACATGGGAATCCACGTTGATCCCCCTGTTCTCGAGCCCAAAAAGAAGCAACTCCTCTAGTTTCCTAGGTAGATATCTCCTTGCCATTCTTGTAATTGGCCGTCTTGTTTTAAAATATTTACGGTGAGATGTATTGTATTCATGTTTATCAAATCCGCGCCTCCCAATTTTGAAGTTTGCAGCTGAACATGAAGGCTTGGGCGAGAATCTATATACAAATATTAAAAGCTAAGACGAAATACCAAATTATGTTGCATGTGAAGGAGGAGGTGTAACGCCATGTAACCATTCTTATGCTAGCCAATCTATCAATAACACTTGGCCTAATATAGTTTGACACACAGTTCATTAAACACAAATTAAAGTAGTTCTGATTGATGTCGTAATGTCTAAACTATTCCAAATGAACGTCAGTCGTATTTTGAAATTAAAAGAACAAAAATTAATAATATAGTGCTTGGCAACGAAATTAAGTTTGGTTTAATTTGATTTAGTTTGATTTGAGAAGATTAAGATAAAAGTAGTTAAAAAAAGTACGTAGGAGAATTTTAAAAGATAAAAAAGTAATAATAATTGTGGAAAAAGTGTTAAATAATTGAGAGAATTTAATATTAAAAAATAAAATTTAAATAATAGATAAAAAAAAGTATGAGAGGGAATTTGAATAAAAAGGTAAAAAGTAATGATTGTGTTAATGAATTGAGAAAAATCAAAGTTAAATTAAGTTAAATAAAACCAAATATAGAAGTGATTCTAAAGAAAAATGGAAAAAAAATGTAAGGAATGTTCAATTACTCTCTTCTTCCACTTCAGCTCTTCTTATATATATATATATATATATATATATATGAAATTTAGCTGTTCTCGGAGTACGCTGGGAGAGCACGATTTTAATTTCCTATTCTTGCGACTGTGATTCGTTTTCGTTTATTTTTATTATATTTTTAATAAATTAATTTTATAATATATTATATTCGACTTTCGATGAATAAACGAATGAAAACAATAAGTGCATTCACATTGCTATTTTATTTTATTAGGCAAATAAATTTCTTAACAATGAAGTAAATAATAATATAATAAAATAATGCAATAACAAATACGTTGCTTAACGATGGAGTAAATAATAATATTATAAAATAATATATTACTATATACGTTTACTTAACGATGAAGTAGATAATATATTAATAAGTAATAAGAGCATGATTCAAATTTTGTATTTTCGCGACTGTTATTCGTTTTCGTTTATTTTTTCATTATATTTTTCATAAATTGATTTTACTTATAATATATTAATATGTATGTTTATTTTTCTATGAGTTTTACAACAAATTAATCTTCATGAATTTTGTCTTAAAGTTCCCACTGCCTAACAAGCAAGTCTTATTCACCAGCCTGTCCCAGGCCAAGGTGTTTTCGAAGTTTGACTTGAAAGTTGAGTTTTGGCAACTATGAATTCATCCTGAAGACAGAGCCAAGAATGTGTTCTATAAACCTAATGCCCATTACTTGCGGAATGTCATGCCTTTTGGGCTTCAGACAGCTCAATCCCTATTTTAAAAGGTCATGTGTCGTATTTTCAGTCATATCATGGACTAGGCCTGTACATAGACGACATCCTTCTGTTCAGTCCAATTGAAGAGGTTTATGTTCGCCTGCTCCAATAGTTCTCGGACTTGGTATCTAATTATGGTATCATGCTCTTTAACAAGAAGATGATTATTGGCCAACGAGAAATCCATTTCCTTGGAATGAAGCTTGCTAACGGCCAATACCAACTAGAGCCTCATGTGACACAGGAGCTACTGAAATATCATGAGGATTCAGTCACTAAGAAACAAATCCAACAGTTTCTTGGGACAGTGAATTATCTCAGAGACTTCTTTCCCAAGATAATCCGACTCACTCGCTCACTCGAAAGATGTTGAAGAATGACGTCCCAGCATAGGGACCTTCACAAACCAAGGCAATAAAGGAGCTCAAGGTTTAGATGCAATCCCTGCCTCTTCTCTAGATTCTTTTCACGGGGAAAAAAAAAACTCCAAACATATGCAAGTGATAAGTACTAGGGTGCAATCCTGATAGGAGAACTCCATGGTAAACGCCACATTTGTGGATATAGGAGTGGAAGGCTCAAACCATCTAAACAACACTATCATTCTACGTTCAAGGAAATTCTGGCGGTTATAAATGGGATAAAGAAATTTGAGTTCTACCTGATCGAGAATAGTTCATAGTTGAGATGGATATGTCCTCTTTTCCTAAGATGATCTAGTTTAAGCAAAAGCAAGTGCCTTATCCTCAACTTCTTAGATAGGCTGAATGGTTTTCTAAGTTTGATTTTGAGGTTAAACACATCAAGGAAAAGCATAAAACTTTCGCAGGTTTTCTATCGAGGAAGGAACAAGCACAAAATGGGCAGTCACTGTAGGTCTTGCCTGTCATCTGTATGTTCACAACCCTGCGGGCACAAAACAAAGCCTTATGGGCACATTGGAGATCAGGATTGCCTGGAAGGCTTAGGGGTGATATTCTCCCTGAAGTCTTAGAATTAGTCAAAGACATTCTTTGTCAAGGCCAAAAACCTCATTTGGGAATATTGATACATGATCTTCCGGTATTATTGAGGACTCACCTTTCAATCCTATGAGATGCATCCTCAATATCTGTTCATCCATTCGTTTAGGCATTCGTGCAGCTTCCCCTATCTCGAGGACATTAAATGGCGGTTTTGGTACTTAAGCCATAGCTATACTATAGGGATTCAGTTCCACTTGGAATTAATGCTCAATTTCCTCAACAAAAAACTCCCAGACATGGAGATGCTTAGCTTTTTGTTTTACAGAAGATAGGAATCCAGATACTTATTTTATCAAGTTCCTAGAATAGTTTCAATCCATCCTTTAGTGAAGAGAGCTCTTTGAGCAAAAATCCATACTAGTGCTCTTTCAGCTTCAGTTCCACAACCACACCATTGTTCTATTCAAGCAGCCATGGAGTATGGTTCCTAGTTGTGGAAGAATACCCCGAGCATAGGGAAGACCTACAGGGTTTCAACGAACCTACTCCTTTGAGGTATGGAGGACTTTCACCACAACTATTCTAAATCTCGAAGATCAATATGGAGAATTATAGAGGATAATTTGTGAGAGGAACGAGGTAGTTCCCCGGGTCATCTAGCCACCTGTAACCATCCAAGTCCCTTGGTAGTATCCAGGAGATTACCTGACCACGCCCATAATCTAATGAGCCCTTGAAGATTACAACATGGACAATCCAGTCCCCCCACTAGATTCTCAAGATCCAAACTCCCCAAATCCAGAAGCCTTCAAAAAATTGGACTTGAATTCACCAGTTGACACGACGACTCAACCACCAGTTCCTGCTAGAGACGAAGCAGGACTTAGTTCTCGCAGTAATGATTTGTGGGACCCTGCCAATTGGCCTCAACCAACAATGTCTAGAGAAGATTCGAAAGAAGATTGGTGGAAAAACGTGACTGAAGAGGACCTAGACGTGATCCCCGAAGAATAATGGCCTCAGAAAATGTCGTGGTGGTATCCTTCAGACAGTGACTCTAATCCCAATATGTCACAATCTCATGAGCTATTTCGAAAATAATTGAGATTTCGTCTTATCTCCATCGGCTACAGCTATTAAAAATTTAGTTAGGTTGGTTTGTAATAATTATAAGTCATGTAATAATTAAGGCTTTAGTCTTTATTACAGGCCACAGGTGTCGGCCACATTTATCGGCCAAATAGAAATATCTTCTTGTTTTATGTGAGCTTTGTCTATGTAATGGCAGCTCCACTCTGTAATCACAACGACGGAGAAGAATAACAGAGAATTTCTCTCCAATACACTCTCTCAATATACTCTTCTAAACTTTTTCTTTCTGGGCTAGGGGCTTAGGATTTTAAGTAGTTCTTCAACACTAGGAGTCGACTTATGTATGCTATGTACTTGTCTCTTATGATGATCCTGCACATTAGAAAACAAGTTGCTCAGATGTGATCCAAAGGAATTATAGGAAATCGGTAATATTAATGGTCTAGGGGCCGAGAAGAGGATACGGAGCTCATGCTTGAGTATTTGCTGAAGGTTGGCGTTGAGACTTGCTAAAGAGAATGATATTGGCTTCTTCGAGCCTTAGATTGTTAATTCTATTGTATTTTCCTAGCCTCACCTAGAATATTCGATCGAGCGAGTGATTTTCTTACATATCACGAATCTCATTCTATCCTTCCACAGTAAGTGTTCGGATCTATGATGACATAGTGTCATAAGGTTTTAGGATTTTGGGTAGTATGGGTACTACTGTTTCCATACTACCCACACTTTCATTTTTTTTATATATATTTCACTCGATAAAATAGTAAACTTTAATTGATTTTGTTACATTTACTTAGTTGAAAAGTTAAATAATGTATAAATTTCAAATTGTTTTACACAAATGTATTTTATTTTTGCTGCTTACTAAGCACATATTAACTCTGACATTATTCAAAGAGAATGATTACCAGCTTCATTAATTAAGCTATATCATGCGATATCGGGGATAGTACAATTCAAATTTCATATTCACACGACTGTGATTCGTTTTTGTTTATTTATTAATATATTTTAATTATAATATATATTTTATTCGACCTTCGATGAATAAATAAACGAAATAAATAAATGCGTTCACATTAAACTACAATACTTGTTCATTTATTTTTTAGTATATTTTTAATAAATTTATATTACTTATAATATATTATATTCTCCTTTCAATGAATAAAGAAAAGAAGAAATAAATACGGTCATATTGTTATTTCGTTTTATTATGCAAATTATAGTTTTTTTTACTTTACAATATATAATTAATAATTTTTGCATAAATTTTTATATAAAAATATATACATTAATTAGCGAGGACGTAAATAATAAAATATAAAATAATATAATAATATATGTATTTACTTAATTGTGAAGTAAATAATATTAATATATACGTTCATTTCCCTCAAAATCTTATTATATAAATAATATATTCCATTTAGCTTTCGATGAATAAAGAAAGGAGAAATAAATACATTCACATTACTATTTCTTTTTATTATGTAAATAATTTTTTTATAAAATATATAATTAATAATTTTTCCTTGAATTTTTTATGTAAAAACATATGTATTACTCCATGATGAAGTAAATAATAAAATATTATATAATAATATATGAGTTTATTTAATTGTGAAGTAAACAATATTAATATATACGTTCATTTTTTTCTCAAAATGTTACGTATAAAATAATAAATTTGAATTAGTTTCGTCGCATTTATTTAATTTATAGTTAAATAATGTATAGATTTTAAATTATAATGTGAATAGAATATATAATATTTAAAATAAAATGTATCTACAAAGTGGATCATCTTCTATGAATTGATACTTTAAATTATATCCGAGTTCGATATGTATTTTTTGTAAAAAAATATATCTGTCAATATGTGTGAAGCTACTATCATGCAACCAATTGTATATTGATATGTGGGCAGCCAAATATTTTTTTAACATGTATAATTTTTATAATTTTACACCTCTATATATAGGCCTCACAACCACATATGCTTCATTATTTCATGTTTTGTTGTTGAGAAAATTTTTTCTTTATCCATTTTAATTACTATTTTTCCCTGACAATATAATTTTTTCTCACAGGCCATGAACGACGGTTTTCCTTCTACAAAGAGATCTATGGAAAAAAAATCTCTATTAGTTTGGAACAAACTACGATCGTATGCAAAAAGAAAGCCGTGTAGCTCAAAGAACTATTACGGTATAACAACATTAAATGAGTAAAGTAAATATTTCTACATTTTTTAAATCTAAGATATAATCACTATTTCAATGAATATATATTAATTATATGAATTTCTATATAAACTTTGATGACATTCCATTACTTAATAATAACTAAAAAATATCATTCATATTTATATTCTACGATCTATAAGTAGCGGGTATTGATGATTGTGCATAGCACGACAATCTTCCTAGTGTATATATATATATATATATATTGTTCTCTCAACAGAACGAAAGTTTATCAATAAGAATGGGAAAAATTTGAGAATAATCAAAGATTATCAAGTCAGTGACAAATTTCTATGCCATGTGAAGGCCCTATGACTAGTTTTTGTAAATGACAAACTAATGTGGTCACTGAAAAAGACAGAAACAAACATCAAATGAGAGAAGTTAGATCTTAAATATGAAAAACTGAACACTCACAAATACCGCCGTTTGGATTCAGAGTTAAAGTCACGAAACTTTAACTTTGATTTTAATTGAGGAAGAAGACAAAAAAAATTTCTTACCGTTGTGGGCCACCCTTCCTTCTATCCCCTTGACTTTCAGGAGCCTACCGCACCCCCCCCCCCCCCCAACCTTCTTCTTCCCCTGCGACACAACGCTGGCCCCCCTCCTTCTTCTTCCTCTGCTCGACACCTCATTACAGAACAGGTTTGCGAATCGAATCCGTTCTACCCCACATTGCTTGTCCTCTGCGAGCGCGTGAAGCCGCTACACCTACCTCTGAAGTTTCGTGTCGGCATTACATCTGAGAGCACGATAGGAACTTAGTCGAGCCCCTACCAGTTCTTTCTCTTCTTAAGAAGTGTCTGAGCTCACTTCCAACTTCCACATCGACATTATAGGTAATTTTTGCGACCTATTTCATCTCCAATTTGAATTGTATTGTTGAATTTTTGGTTGGGGTTTCCTTTTTGTCAATGTCGTTACTGAGGGTCGAAGCATTCTTCGATTTTTTGGTGAATTTCCGTTGGATTGTGTTCTTTATTTCCGTTGATTGGTGAATTTCTTGGACCAATTTCATGTTATTGCGAATGGTTGCCTTTGCTTAATTGCTGGTTCATGAAGTAAGTGAAGCTTGGCCGATCTGTTGGTTGAATATGGTTTTTTGTATATTTTCCCGTTGGTTTGTTTTCTGTAACGTTGTTGCTCGGATTATAATGAGATTGTGTGTTTCAATAAGATATGAGACCCACCAATATGACTTTTTAAAAGTGTGTTTTGTTGTGTAGTGTAGAGTTAAAAGTTAAAGTTAAAATCATTGTGATTTTAACTGGCAATCCAAACGGGTTACAATTGATGTTCGACTCAGAACTCGAAAACAGCCCTCTCAGAGGGATTCACTCGCTGAAGCTTTATGCAGTTGGTCACGTTGGCCTCAGTCTCTTTCAAATTCAATTCAATCGATAAATCGATATGTGTGACGGAATCCATTTTCAGTCACATGAGGTCGGACTAGTCACATAACAAACGCAGAATTTTTCGTTGTTATGTATGGATGAACTTCAGTTCTGCCACATTTGTTTGTTTCCCACTTTTGTAGGGATGAGTCACGTGGGGGGGGGCTCTTGGGTTTGTCCAAGCTCACATCATTATTATTGTTTTGTTTAACCCATCCTCACGTTCGTACTTTGGTGCTTCTTCTCTTCATTTTTTGGAATTGTTCGGCGCTGCACTCAATGGCTGTGAAAATGCAACATGTGGATAGATTGACATGACCTATGGCCCCTTTCATTTAGATTGATATAGTATAAATATAATATCTAAAATTTACTCCAATTACCCATGATGATGTCTTTCAAATAAAGGAATATAAATATCAACTTTGCCTCATCGATGAAAACTGGACATTATTAGTTATATACTTAACTTACTGGAGAAAAATAGTATAGAGAATGCTAAAATGTAGTTTGCAAAAACTTTTGATTTTATAAACTATGAAGCTTAGGCTGTGTATACTAAATAAACTCAATAGTGGTTTAAATTGAAAGATATTTCATATTAATATACAATATTAATAATTTCCTTTTGAATAAATTAGACAGTGTTATATATATTTCATATTTTTTTTATGTGTGAATTATGGTATTCGAAAGACCAATTGGATCCCGATTAATCCAGTCGAGCCGAATCGATCCACTAAAGGGTAAAACTCTTTCAACATAAATTTTTTGCATTCACAAGTACTCGAGTCCGAGATCTTATTTAAACAGAACAAGCGCTGATCCATTTGATATAATCATATTTGTTATATTTCATATTCGATATATTATTAATCTTCTCTAGAGTAAAAAAAAGAAGAAAAGAGAAGGAAACAACAAGAAAAGATGATGGCACAGGTATCCGACGAGGTCCCTTCTCATTTTTCTCTTTCCCATTTGAAGAAATTCTTGCAATATTTTCTTTCTTTAATTTTAAAAAGAAAAGTCTATGAGCATAGGATAATAAAGAAACGTAAAGAATCGTGAAAAGTTTTCCCAGAAAAGAGAAAGATATTCCCAGAATTCTTAATTCCGAAATCGACTGTGAATATTTACAGCACTAAATTTATTATAAAGGTATCTACCTAAAAAAAAATATTATAAAGGAAGTTTGATGTTGTTATCTAACTGTGTATAATTAGTAAGCCATTAAATTATATGCCAGAAACGGCAGCGCGATACTGTCGGTCTAAACCCCAATGTACAAAACAATAATGGTCAAAGCAGTCATTATCCCTAAAAGACCATGTCAAAGGTATGAGAAGTTGCGGAGTTGGAAGGCTAATTATGTAATATGAGCCAAACTTATTTAGTGTCATTCAATGACTACCCAACAAAAAAAAGCATAAATTCTATAATACATATATATCAATTAAATCTAATCTAAATACATATATGATCCATGTGGGTGTGTAGCCCACACGTTAGGAATGCTTTAGAGTTTGATTTTAATTTTGATTTTGATTCTGGAAAAAAACAAATGAGATTGTATTATAAATTTGACTTGGGAAACGTGTGTTTTTGTTGTGTAATGGGTAGAGTTAAAATCAAAATTACGATTCTAAAATTAAACTCCGTTCCCAAACGGAGCTTTAATGAGTTGCCGAGCCAATAAAACATCATATTCAATTTTTCTTCATTAATCCGACGTTGACTAGTCTTACGCTTTTCAAAATTAGACTTTTCCTTAGGCCCCGTTGAGCAATAATGGGATAGAACACTTCGATTAATCGAATCCAAAATATATAACGAGACAAAACAATGGTAGAGCTGCGCGCTGAAATTTGACGATATACTTTCGATCGTCAATGGTAGGCATCATAACTACGCAAACGAGTCATTCTATATGTCACAAAAATCAGGACCATCGCGCTCATGTCTGATGTCATGTTTGTTAACACAAATGATGCGAAGGAAATTATAAATCCATTCAGATTTCAACCGGTTGAGCGACGGGCACCGAGAATGAGGTGGGATCGGAAACAAAATCTAAATAGGAAAGTGATATCTCAATCGTAATTTGATCTTCAAGATTAAATCAATTCAAATAAGATATTGGGCAGGTATATAATTTTGGTCATCAGAGAGAGCTCACAGAATTAACTCAAATCTTCGTATGGCAGGTATATAAGGAAAAAAAAAAAAAAGGGCGGTTTCATGCCACCCAGAGCCGCCAGCCATAGTGTGTTTGTGGGCATCCGAGAAGAATCATCTGTCTCTCTCTCTCTCTCTCCATCTCTGACCCCAGAGAAGAGGAGGCCCTTCTACTCAAAGCAATAATAAAAGTCGAACATTCAATTCCGATTCATCCCAGCCTTCCAATCATTGCGAGGTTCGCACTTTCTCTCATCGTCCCGCCCTCTCTCTCTCTCTCTCTCTCTCTCTCTCTCTAGATAACATATTACAATACACACATGTATATGCGTACGTCATGTCTTGTTGTTCTTGTATTTGTGATTTTGTTACAATATGGGTGATGATTCTTCATTCTTCCGGGTACCCTTTTCGATTCAGCGATCGGATAGACCGTCTAGCCTTTTCCAGATTGATGATTCCTTTCCGGATTCTTCCTTGCCGATGCTGTTGGGGTGATTCCTTGCACGCCTTTTCCCGTTTCTCCTCCTCCCTGATGTATCTCGTGACTCTTTCTTGTCCTCTGTTCCCTGTCTGTGTCTTTTAGTGATCCTCTTCATTGCTGTTTTACTAAAGTGCTACGTCTAGTTGGTTTGATCTCATACGCTGGTGCCTGACAACGGTTCCTTAAAAGCTTGGATTTTTAAGGTGGGGCTGTTCATATTTTCCGAGTGTTCTACGGATACGGTTTCTTTTCTGTTCTTTATCTTGTCGAGTTGCGTTGGTGTTTGATGGTTAGTCACAACTCTTTAAGGAGATGCTAGAACTAGAGGACTGCTTGGTATTCGGAAAATTCTCCAACCGTCTCTTGCTTCTTCTGTGATCTAGTTTTGGGAAAGAACTCCCAGTATTGATTGCCCCTCTTCTCTTCTCGTGAAAAGTTTTTCAATTCGATGTTGTGGTCTAAACTTCTTTGTTGGGCTGTTGGTCGGTTAAACAAGCCTTGTTTTGTTTCTGGTTCATATTCAGAGGTAGCCTATTGATATTATTTAGGTAGATTTCATCGAGTAAAGCTGCGCCTCGTCTTCAGTGAGTTTTGGGAAATTTGATCTTGGGTGATTAGTGGTTTTTCTTATATCGGAAGATAAGGAGTTAGGACCGTGTGTTTTCCGAAGTAAATATCACCCGAAGCCTTCCCAGTGCATAAACGTATTACTCGCCTTTCCATTGGTGTTCCTCTTCTTGTATAAATATAAAATGAACAGGGTGCCAGAGTTCAATCAGTTGTTCCCCAGTGACTTCCTTGAAATTATATGTAACTTCTGGAAATAATGCTCAAAACTTGTACTGCATATAATTGCTTAGTTCGGACCAGAGCCTATGTCAAGATCTTACTTATTTCTCTCAACTGTCCTAAGCATATGTTTTTTTTGGATTTTGGAAGCTTTGCTTCGAAGGTCGTGTCAGATTTTAGTTATTTTGTGCAGTGTACTATGCTTAAGTTTTGTAGAAATACTCGGGAATTCATGTTCTGTGATTCATGCGAAAGTTCATTTGGATTCTTCCAGTTTGCATCTCTTCATTTATGTTTTATATCAGTGTATTTTTTCTGGGGTGTTGATGAATAAACTCATAGTTCTTATCATGTTATTAAAACATACAGTGCTTCTGAACGAGCAATATCCTTTCCAGATGTGTTACAGAGAACTACTTGTTGTGCTGATTTGGATATTTTTACTGATGCTATTGAAAGACATCCCCGTGTCTCTGGAGATGCTGAATTTTTTTTTTTTTTTTTGGGAGATAAAACACATTATTGTGCGTTCTCTTGAGGTGATAATGATGTTGCTGTCTTGTAGTGGACTAGTGATATCTATCATGATAGTGCCTTTTGACTTCTTCTCCATGGTCAGGTGCTAAATTATGTCCATGTTGGTGATATTTATGACAGACAAAATGTGCGAAGGGACCCAACAACTACAATAGCTAACGTTATGGAATGTAGAAGTTTTTTCTGATGAACTAGGAATTTGAAAGTGGAAAACTAAGCTATGTATGTGTTGATTGTCCTTTTTCTAGTCGAAATTGCAGTTTGAAGTCTTATGTCCGTGGAGTTCTACATTGTGCAGTTCTCATGGCAAGATCAGTTTATTCTTTCATATTCATTGATGCTACCTGTATCTCTTAATTAAGAGAGCTGAAACTGTTTTTCCCTTTGTCCAATCTCTCGAATAAGATGAATATAATACAGTTTATTTGGCAATTGCATGACTGGTTTTTCCTGTTGTTTTTCAGATGGAAGCAAGAACTTCTGAAGATGGGCACGTAATTGAAGTATGTGGGGATGTGCCCACTGAGAGTAACAGGGGTGGTGGGATAAAAATCTGTGGTGAGGCCCCGTGTGGATTTGCGGACTCTAAGGCTGCATCCAAGGATGCGAAGGAGCGGTCAAACTCCATGCGGAAACTCCTAATAGCTGTTGCCCTGTGCGTCATATTCATGGCTGTGGAAGTTGTTGGAGGAATCAAAGCCAATAGTCTTGCCATTCTCACTGATGCCGCCCATTTATTATCAGATGTGGCAGCATTTGCAATTTCCTTGTTCTCAATATGGGCCTCGGGGTGGGAAGCTACTCCACGCCAGTCTTATGGATTCTTCAGAATTGAGATTCTCGGTGCCCTTGTCTCAATCCAGATGATTTGGCTGCTTGCTGGGATTCTTGTCTATGAAGCCATCGTGAGGCTTATTCATGATACGGGTGAGGTTCAAGGATTTCTCATGTTTATTGTTTCCGCGTTTGGATTGGTGGTCAATATTGCAATGGCTTTACTGTTGGGTCACGATCATGATCACGGCCACGGCCACGGTCACGATCATGGCCATGGCCGTGGCCGTGGTCGTGGTCGTGGTCACGGTCACGGGCATGGACATAGTCATAGTCATGATCATGAGCATGATGAATCCCACGACCATCACGACCATCATGAGGAGGATCTCGAGCATGCTGATGAGCATCATCATAGTCATGAAGCAGACGGAACTGAACCATTGCTGAAGACTAGCAAGCCCAAGAAGAAGCAGCAGTCGGGCCTGAACATCAACCTTCAGGGTGCTTACCTCCATGTTCTTGGCGACTCCATTCAGAGCATTGGAGTCATGATTGGTGGGGCCATCATATGGTACAAGCCCGAGTGGAAGGTAGTCGACCTAATCTGCACGCTCATTTTCTCAGTCATAGTGCTAGGAACCACAATAAGGATGCTAAGAAACATCTTGGAAGTGCTCATGGAGAGCACACCTCGAGAGATCGATGCCACGAGGCTCGAGAAGGGTCTTTGTGGGATGGACGAGGTAGTTGCAGTCCATGAACTCCACATATGGGCGATAACTGTCGGGAAAGTCTTATTGGCCTGTCATGTGAAGATAAAGAGGGATGCTGACGCAGATATGGTCTTGGACAAGGTGATCGAATATATTAGGAGAGAATATAACATCAGTCATGTGACTATTCAAATTGAACGCGAGTAGAGGTAGTTCTGAGAGGGAATAAAATTTTAATGTCAAGGGATGGACGGTTGTGTGCAAGGTATGTGGAGAGGTTGGTATGTTGTTTGGGTAAATTATGATACTGATTGAACTTTGCACATTCTTCCTTCGCTATTTTTGTGGATTCCCTCATATGCTATGGATTAGAGTTGCTAGTTTTGCTAACTTCTGATTCAGAGTTCTATCCATTTATGTCGATTGCGATCTAAGATTGTTCATTTGTGTTGTTACAAACTTACAAGCTAAAAAGTTTCATAATATTGAACAAGTGTTCGTGAAGCCCTGGTATTTGCAGGTCCATGTTTTCCTGCAGAATGCCATCTGACGTCTCTCTATTGATTCGGTCCTAAGATGTTTGGATTTCATTGGCTTGAGTTTATTGAGTTGTTCCCTCTGCTCTTGTTCATTGTAGCAAACTGTCAAGCCTCTGCGTCTCTCACTTGTCATTCTTAATGGGTTCAAAGTACTACTAGTTCTTTGTATTGTACGATTTATTCCCGGTTTGTGGAGACAGTGATGGAAAGATGCAACGATCAGTCTCTGCCTTTGAAAACTATGTTACATCACGTCTATGGTCCCAGGACATAAAATTCACAAAGATTCATCTCATGTTAGAATTTGAAATGTTGACGGTAAGAGCTCAACCTTGTGAAGGATGCATTAAATTAATCAGAGATCCTGAACAGGTCTAAGCAGCATTCCTTGGTAAGCCCTCTGTTCCAGAACTGGTCATAGTATACTTGGTACGTGAAGCTTCTGTACATGGGTGGGTGCTCATTGTCGATGAACTCCATAGGCACCAATCACTGCATCAGGAGAGGGGCAATAGAATGTAGGGATTGATATTCTCTCCTTCTAACAATTCACCACTTCTCTGTGAAGCACGCTCCTGTAGTTGTCATTGCCAATCATCTGCAGGTACATTGTCTCATCGTGATTTTGATTCGTCGAAACTGATTTATAGATACTATCGACCCTTTACACCTAGAAGAATCTCCGGAAGATTGCAGGGCTCACCTGCATCTGATCTCCAATATTGACGATGGAAGTGTTGGGAATCTGGTTCACAATGACCCACCGCCCGCTCGAGGACCTGGGGCCCAGGTATGTCGTCCTGAAGGTGGATCCTGATGAGGTTAGGGTCAGTGTGTCCAGGCAGCCCATAGGTCAGCACAGGCGTGGACACCAGGGGTGTTTGTTAATATTTGAGGGCCATGTGCTGCCCGCGCTTGCCCAGGTTGTTGCCTACGTAGTCCCTCTCAAGCCCCAAGCTCTCAGATACCCCCTCCAGCAGCCTCAGCACCAGTTCTCTTATGCTTGTGCAGTATGCGGCCACTCCTTTGTCATCAATGAAATCGGGAAACATGTCACCACAAGCACCTCTGAAAAGGATGCAAAGTCGATGCTTGAACGGGAGTAGTCTCAGTCAGTGGACTGAGAGCGTCTTGTTATACCTGAACAAAGGAAGCAATGGGGTCTCAAAAAGTCCCTCCAGTTCAACACCTTCTCTGTCCGGACGTTGAAGCCGGTCAAGAGCCGGGTAGTTTTGGTCAGGTTGTCGGAGTAGTTCTTCAGCCGCTTGCTATCGGTAGCAGTTGGGTGACTTATTTACTTGTAGAGTCAAATTTTTATATTCATCGAAAGCACTTTACAAACCGGGCAAATCGATACCAGAACGAGGATTAATTTGTCCTAATCTATAGGCTACGGAGCCTTATGGTATTGAATAAAATAAAATAAATGGCACGAGCTTCATATCATAATCGTCACAATTAATTGTTCTAGATTGGCTTGAGACACGTATGAAATTTACATTTGGAAGAAAATTATTGTATGCAAAGACTTAATTTCATTTATTTCCCCTCCTTTCGAGTCCGAGGCGGGGCTTATAAATACGTATTATGAGTAGAACTTTGACATTTATTACACGTTCCCAATTATTAAGGCCGTAGGCCGTGTTACACATCTAAAATTGGTCGGCAGCACCGATCTTAGCACAGAGTACTAGATCATGATTCGGGGTCATTCTTGCCGGTTTTGTTTGTCCATGAAATCACTTTAACAGGTTTTGCATCGGTACGCGATCTTTATCAAGATCATGAACCACAGTCGAAACTTCTGACCTATTGGTGCCACGAATAACGCACAGCTCATTCAGAGTGCAGGAAAGTCAGGTAGTTCGTGGACGAAAAATTGTACGGAGGGACATATATCGTAATAGTTTGTCGGTTTCTTCTGAACAATGTGATGCAACGACATGCAGAGCATTAGATCGTACGAGGGAATATAACCATAATAAGGACGGCCAGCCAATCAAATCAGTTGGTACGAATCTCTATTCCCAGATATGAAATCAAGGCTTCGTGGGAACCTCACCTACGTACGAGATCTCAATGATGTCGGTTCATCCTATGTCATACAGCTGACGTCATCTCTTTTTTCCAATTTGATTGGGCTCAGTTACGTTTCATCCGACTGCCTTCTGTAATTTTGCGTCAATGTTGATGAGACTGTATGATCATTGATCACCTCAGGCCCCATACATTTTGGTCCTTACCATGTCTTGGCAAACGGACGTACGTTTCGATCATGCGGTGGTTGGCCTATATATTGTATGATGAAGTTTTCAGCACTGCCTAAGGTTGAGGACAAATTATTAGCGGCCGTTGGAAGAAATTATTGATTAGGCTGAACAAATACTTTTTCGGCGGAGATAATTGCTACAGCGGTCTTAATCCTTTCACACTGCTAAATTATACAAATAGCTTCGATGTCAACATTTGTCTAATCCTGATTTGAGGTTTGGTTTGAAATTGAATCTCAATGGATATGATGACGAAGAAGAAGAAGACGAAGAAGGCAAGTTGTAAAGTTTCTCTTTAGTCAATCGGGAAATTATAGGCTAGAAGCAGAAATGGTTAAGCATATCTCAGAATCGAATCGAGGGGGACCCCGGAAATAGAATTCGAATTAACATTCAAATCACTGTTCATGTTTTATGGCTAATCACATAATCTTGGCAATTCATATAGGAAAGTAATGTAATAGCCGGCGAACGACGTCCCCAATGGCATTGCCAATATGGCACTGAAGCCCAGTTTGCTCCGGTTCATACTAACAGATAGGCTGAAGGTACGATAACTTCCCGGTGTGTGAAGACAGTGATGGAAAGATGCATTGAACAATCTCTGAATTATTCTCATGATTCTTCATATGTTACAACATTGAAGTCGCCACGATAAGATGTAAACCTTGAGGAGTTCGCATTAAATTACGCCGAAGTCCTGAACAGGTCTAAGCAGCATTCCTTAGCAAGCCCTCTGTTCCAGAACCGGTCGTAATATTCCTGGTACGTGAAGCTTCTGTACACGGCCGGGTGTTCATCGTCGATCAGCTCCCTAGCGGGACCAATCACCGCATTGGGAGAGGGGCAATAGAATGTGGGGACCGATATCCTCTCCTTCTCGTCATTCACCACCGCTCTGTGTAGCACGCTCTTGTACTTATCATTGCTAATCACTTGCATCTGATCTCCAATGTTGACTATGAACGTGTTGGGGATCGGGTTCGCAGCGACCCACCTCCCGGTCTTGAGAACCTGGAGCCCAGGCACGTCGTCCTGGAGGAGGATTGTGATCAGGTTAGGGTCGGTGTGCCCGGGCAGCCCGTAAGTCAGCTCGGGCTGTGGACATGGCGGGTAATAGTTGAGGGCCATGTGCTGCCCATGTTCGCCCAGGTTGTTGCCTATGTAGTCCCTCTCGAGCCCTAAGCTCTCTGATATTCCTTCCAGCAGCCTCAGCACCAATGCCCTTATGCTAGTGCAGTACTCGGCCACTTCTTCCCTATCATATGAAATCAGATACGTGTCATGATAAGCACCTCGTGCTAAAGGCAAATCTGACGCTCGAACGGGATTTACCTCAGCCATCAGACTGAGGATGCATTGTGCTCGTTGATCTGTGAAGTACCTGAATGAAGGAGGGTTCGTGGGCCACTCTTCGAGGTACTGCTCGAGAGGGTAGCAGTGTAGCCTCAAGAAATCCCTCCAGTTCGACACCTTCTCGGTCCGGACATTGAAGCTGGTCGAAAGTCTGGTGGTTTTGGTCGGGTCGTCGGAGTAGTTCTTCAGCCGCTCGCTCTCTGGCAATCGGAAGAACTCCCTCGCGATGGCCATCATTCGGCTCACCATTCTCTCCGGTATTCCATGGTTTTTTATCTGCCAAAAAAAATGAAATTTCTATAAGGTAACAATAATATCGATCTCTATTAACAATTTATCTGGAGCTTGTTATTGTCTATCGAACATAGAAACCAATCATAATCTGCATGCAAAATATTGCAAATAATCATAAGAGGGTCGAGGACTCGAGATAACTGTTTCGAATCATTGGAAACGACGTATTATACCTGAAAGAAACCATATTCTTCGCAAGCTAGGCCAATCTGTTGGATAACTTGGGAGTGGTCAGGGCCGTGCAATCCCTGGAGATCAATAACTGGGATGGAGGCACCAGCCAATGTCTCGACCTCATGGAGGTTCGGTCGGTCTGAGATGGGCCGAACGTAGTTAGTGGGCACATGGTCAATCTCGGATGCGAGATCCGCAAGCAATACCTTCGATGGGACATCCATGGGATGATGGCTGATGATGGGCTTTGGTAGTTCTCGTTGCTGATGATATGAAATGCAGCTGGATGTATACTTATATATATACACAACGAAGGTGATGATATGACTAGGTAGGATTCTCCGTTGTTATACGTGTAGAGCCTCTCACCTCATCAACTAATGACCGAACCGCGAGATGTAAATTAATGAAATTTAGTAGGAGCACCGTTAGTAAATTAATCTTATCTTTTTAAAAATTTGAAATCTCTATTGAAAATATTTCACAATTGGAACAAGCTAGCGTCTGAACGAGATTTACTGAACGAGATTCATTGGATGAGCTTTCATTGGTTTACTCTTTTTTGTTTTTTTGGCTCAAATCCACATTGGCTTACTTAATTGAGAGAGAAGTGTGAAACATGCAGCTGGAAGACATTATTATATTAAAAATTATATTTCATTTCTTCCCTCTCTTGAGTCCAACCAGGCAGGTCTTATGACATTCGCATAAGTACAACTTTGATATTTATTAAACACATTTTCTGTTATCTAGGTAGGCCTCGCGATACGTGTAAAATTGACCTTAGCATGAAGATGTCATGCTCTGCGGTCATAATTCGACTCGTTCTTGCCGGAACTAACAATATTTTGAGGTACTCAGGCCACAATTAGAATTGGAGTCACTTTCCCGGTTCCGCTTTATGTATGGAACCTCAATGCGTAGGACTCATCGACTCAAACTTTCTGCAATATTGCCATCACGAATCATAGGGGTGGGATAGTTACGAAACTTGTGGACGGGACCTCGTACGGAACAACGTGTATCATGATAGTTCGTCGATTTCTTCCAAAAATGTGTGGCAATAATAGTGCAGGCTGGGTTAGTCATCTATCACTCAGAACATATATCTTCTGAAGGTAGAGATCGATGGGAAAATCATTTGGAATCTCTATTCCAGCTATGAAATCAAAGCTTAGGGGAAAACTTGCCCACGATATTTCAATGACGTAATTTACCTATGTCATGGAGCCGACGTCATCCTGCTGTCCCTATTCGATTTTTTGCTTTGAAAAAAAAAAAAGAAATTAGGTGAGAAGGATGTTAGACCATTTCCAATGCAAGTGCCAACTCGAGTGCCTTGGCACGCGTAGCACTTGCATGGCCCCCGCCGCGGCACTTGGCTGCGTTGGAGAGGGCATCGTGCCTCTGATCAATGACGGTGCCCTTCTAATGGCAACGGGCAGCAAGTCCCTCCCCGCGCCCATGCGACCTGCTGCTTTCTTTGACTCTTATAATTTATTTATATTTATTTATTTTATTTTTTTAAATGGCAAAAGAGCCGTTTACGGCTCTTTATGAGGCCCGTTGCTCGTCATGTAGCCGACCACACATTTACTTCCTTTTTCACTTTTCTAAAAATAAAAAAGTGCAGGGCCCTTAGTGGGCGTACATCATTGGAATGACGATTACATTTTCGGGTGGTGTGACGTCTACACGGAGCCTTGTGGGTCTCAAATGGCACTCAAATGAGTAAATATTAAGCGAGTATTATATATTCACTTGGATGTTGAATGTATAATATTCAATTAAAATGTCTAAAAGTGAAAAGCTGATTCCATAATAAATTCGTAAATTTCCGCTTACAAATATTTTAATTAATTCTTATCCAAAGTAATACACATTGAATAATTAGTCCATTCAAATAAGAGAAATTTTAGCTTGTGTTTGGTTTTCGAATTGGATCATGGTCAAACTTAACTTGAATTTGTATAGTCATTGCAATTGATAACAAATATATGAATATGTGAAAATTTATACATGTACATATATATAGGTGAGAAAGTAAATAGTTAATTTATTAAAAAATAATTATAAAAATAATTAGAAAAAAAAGTATGGGTGAGAGTTGTTATTAAATGAAGAAAAAAATAAAATAGTAATAATTGAACTTTTGAATTATATATATACATTTCGGGAGGCTTCGGGCACCGCCGGATTTTACCGGTCAACACCCCCCCCCCTTTTGGGGTAGGTTTCTCCTACCATAAAAATCGCCCGTAAGATGTATTCGGTTTTCCAGATACGAGTATACCCAGATACGAGTATCTCGATTTGGGGGTGTTCAGATTTTTCTATTTTTCGATTTTAATTTTACTTATACCTTACTTGCCATGCAGCTAGCGTGGCTTCACGACAAGCTCCTTATGAATGACACTTGGATTCCACTACAACATAGAGGGGGAGAAAGAGAATGGAGTGAGATATGTTTGCTCCGTTTGGTTTCGCAGTTAAAATCATAAAGATTTTAATTTTAACTTTAACTCAACACACTACATAATAAAAATACATATTTCTCAAGTCAAAAATTTTAACTTTAACTTTAACTCAACACACTCCACAATCATTTGTTCTTTTCCACAATCAAAATCAAAATTACTTTTAACTCTGAAATCAAATATACCAGTTATCACTTACTTCAAGTTTTATTTTTTCTGGTTATCATTTCTTGATATGAGATTTAACCCAAAATACGTTGGTCGCGGTAACTGCAATGCAATATGTGATAACAAAGTGTAAATAAGGTATTATCGCTTCTTGAACTAGACGTATTACAAAATCATAATTTGATAATAATCACATAACAAGATATGATAACTTAGTTCAAATTAATGTTATTATTTGTTGTTGAATTGGGCTTATCACAAAATTTGATTTTTGCAATAACTATAGTACAACATGCTACAGCTTAGTTCACTTGTTCACCGAGGCTTATTACAAAATCAGAATTTTTTAATAATCCCAGTACATGATATGACAAATTAGTTCAAATGGACCTTAGAGAAATTTTCAATTTCTCTCTCTCCCATTCTTCTTACTGGAATGCACATGTCGTCAAGAGAGGAAGTGTCATGTAGTCACGCTGGCTTCATGACAAGTAGCCAAAAATTCCTCTTCAAACAGGCGTCATGCATTGCAAATGCTCTTGACGCATATATTGTAATATGTAACTTGTCACTCGGAATACGATATATCATTATATGTGGAATTTATAACGTCTTTTGATTTTTTTTTTTATTATAAAGGAGGCGGAAAGCGGAGTAATATATTTGGATTTTTATTTACTGTTTTTGAATGAATTTTTACAAATCATTTAGGTTTATTAATTCCATCTGGTATTTTCTCTCTACGGTAAGTCTCTTTAATGTCTTTTGTAATTTTGCATCAATGCGGATGAGAAAAAGTACGATCATCTCAGGCCCCGTATGTTTTGGTCCTTTTCACGTCTTGTCGCAAACACACGTACGCGTTTCGCTCTTGCAGTGTTGGTCCATAGACCATAAGATTAATTCTTTTTTCTTTTTCTAGCGGTGCCATTGGGTCCATCATACCACGTTCCATTATCTGTCGTGATTTGTTCTAGCATCGCATACATCGACCTGCCACGCCGGCCACGGTGTCAATTGATCGAAGTATGCGCGTTATTGATCTCAGAGTTTGATGTGGTTTCATGCGGAGTATACATAATTCTATGTTCATTAACCTAAACGGCGTGAATTTATGTTGCATATGTACATTATCAATGCTTTATTTTCGATTTGGGACAATACCGGCAGCGCCCGCAATTGAGGACAAAATAGGGGCGCGCTGGTTGAATTTTAATTTGATTAGTAGGTTAAACGAAGACTTTCAGGCCGAGATTAATTGCTGCGGCTGTCTTAATCCTTCCATTGTTAAATGATAAAAAGTAATTTACTACCAAATTGACGTCAACATTTGTCCGACTCTCCTTTGGCCTTTGATTTGAAATTGAATCTCAATGGATGAGGAAGATAAGGTCATCCCTTAGTCAACTGTGAACTTTTATAGGTTGGTTGCCGACATGGTCAGGCATATCCATGGATCGAACCGAAGAAATCCCGAAATATTTTTTTCCGAATCAAACTTCAAAATCGAATTATTCATGTTTTGGAATGAAATTGGATAAGTACCAACATAAAAGAGAAGGTTGATTTATATCTGATAAATATTCTCTTAATTGTAGCGGTTATCGATTCAATTTTAATGAGAAGGTCGTAGTCTCTTGCATATATCCAGTCATTCAATCTGGTTTCTAGATAGGATCCACAATGAAAGCCCCGTGCCCCGTGTATCTTCATCGTTTACGGGCTGCGCTAGTCTATTTTCTCAAGTCTATGTTTAACTGAGGATACGTTAAGTTTATTGTCGGTCGGTGGTCCCATATTAATTTTATCCTCGGCCTTACGATCGAATTAGGCATAGGGCTTTGTCTTGGTTGATGCAATAGCTTGAGCGATTATTTCGCGAGTACCTAATATTGATTTTTAGGTGGGGACTGATGAGTTATGACGGGGGAAGGATCACGTCAGGCATGAACATAGAGCTTGCATGCAATGCTCAACATAAGCATGCAGATATCACCAACGCTAACCTCATGATCAAGGAGGTGTGACTTTACATTAAGTTGTGATTTTCGTAAGATGCCGGCTTTAATTTGTCCCGTGATAATATCAAGCGGGTCTTGGAGAATATTGAGGCCCTGTTTGGATTCAGGAACAAAAAATTTTAACTTTAACTTTAACTTTAACTTAACACACTACACAAAAAATCACACATTTTCCAAGTCAAAAGTTTTAACTTTAACTTTAACTCAACACACTACACAATAAAAACACACGTTTTCCAAGTAAAATTTATAATCACATCTCATTTGTCATTTTTCACAATCAAAATCAAAATCAAAATTAATGGCGCGTTTGGATTCAGAGTTAAAGTAACTTTGATTTTGATTTTGATTTTGATTGTGAAAAAAGATAAATGAGATATGATTATAAATTTGACTTGGGAAACGTGTGTTTTTGTTGTGTAGTGTGTTGAGTTAAAGTTACAGTTAAAATTTTTTACTTGGAAAATTTGTGTTTTTGTTGTGTAGTGTGTTAAGTTAAAGTTAAAGTTAAAGTTAAAATTTTTTGTTCCTGAATCCAAACAGGGCCTAAAATTACTTTAACTCTGAATCCAAACGCACCCTGAGTGTCCCGAGCAGATTTCTGCCAATTATTTTGATCTTTGAAGATACTAGCGAGATGTTAATCACATTGGCGACTAGACACAATCTGAATTTAAGACGGAATAAAGAAGCATCATGGCTAGGATTCCAAAGGGCTCGTTTGATTTTTTAGTTTGATTTTAAAATCATGATTTTGATTTTGATTTTGATTTTGATTGTGGAAAAAGAAAAATGAGATGGTATTATAAATTTGACTTGGAAAACGTGTATTTTTGTTGTGTAGTGTGTTGAGTTAAAATCAAAATCACAATTCTAAAATCATACTAACAAATCAAACGCAGCATAAATATCATCCCCGGAGGTTTTGTCCGGAAATACAGGGCGTGTTGTTGTAGCTGGTCAGAGTGAAATTGAGGCAAGTCCGCAGGACAAAGTCTTATGTACCAATCGCAACTATTGTCTTGTGATGCAAGCCACGTGATATATCTATTACGTACAAGTCTTTTCCATTATGAAAACTATATTGGCATATCATATCATATCAGGACAATTTGTCTTCTGGTTATGGTAACGGGCTGAGGTGGGCCTGGATCAAAGGGATCCTACGTTTCATGGGCCTGAAACGCACGTATGAATCAGAACTGGGCTGGAAAGAGCAGCAGGTTCCACGAAAGAGATCCGACTCCGTGCCGGTCGGGGTGGCACAACAGAAGGTTCGACTCACGGGTCTGGATCAATCCCCATCCCAGATCGATGGCGAAGATCGATTCGGACCATCTCTCTCGAGAACTTTTAATCTAACCAAATTAAACGTCAATTTTCGGAGAAGGAGAGCAGACAACACGCGCGCATACACACTATGATCGATGTGATCTTACGATGGACAACTTCCTACAGGCTGGTCACTGATCGGTAACTCCGACTTTCCTTGGATAGGAAAACTATTAATGAATGTACAACTCTGGCGCGGCCTAAACTTTTGAGAACTACGGGTTACAGCAAGAATGCTTCTATCGTTGGGCAAGGCCTAATGTTATCATTTGCGTGGGCTAGGAAAGGACCATTTGACCTTACAATTCATTCTAAGACGCCTCTCTTTCTCACAACTGTCTAATCTGAAAAAAACTAATCTTTTTAGGTACGGTATAACTTATATATGTATGTATGTATGTATGTATTATTGAATACTCACCTCACGCGTGGACTGGATCAATTTTGAAGGTCGATTGCATAAAACTTAATTAAACAGGGGCAAATGCGTGTGCGTATATTGAATCTCGATTCTGATATCATGTGCAATTTTAAGATATCACAACTATCTAATTTAAAAGATTAATTATATCTATCAATATACGATGTGATTTATCTACTTTTTTGTTATTTAATTATATGTATCAAAAGTTATTATGAAATATATACCTTCACGCATCTTATACTATAAACGATTGATCTACGACTAGCTTATTCGCGACATAAGCTAACCCTCCATGGCAAAATTTTCTCACATTCACAATGATATTCGATTAACCGAGCAGGCAAGCAATAACCTAACCCGCCATGGCAACTTGGTTTGGGACCTACGAAATCGAATCCTAAGAGAGACGGGATGATTTGGACGGCGCAAAATGACCTAACCAGAGGTCATCTCATGTCCATCATCCCGATAGAACGGCAATCCCTCCCCTCCCCTCCCCTCATTCCTTCCACGGAGCCCTCCCCAACTCATCAATCTAATCATCCCATCTAATTATAAAATTTATCATTGATTAATTATTACGCTTTGCGGTCAAACAGCTTTCCTCCCCGGGCACGTTAAATGAATATATGCGTATGCATATATTTATATCTCCACTTATATATATATATATATATACACACATCAGCAAAGGGTTCTCGTCGAATTCCCATTATTCTTCTTCTTCTACTTCTCCACCTTCGGTTCCTCCCATAATAGCCTGAGGATAAGGAACCGGCGACCGCAACTACTACGAGGAGTCGAACAGCACGCTTTGAATGGATAATACGACGTGTCGATTGACGGGTTTAACCACGGACCTCAAGATTGATATAATGGGCCGGCTTGATGGCCCGACCGTGGCTTCTATTTCGTGCACGTGCTCCGGACTTAGAGACACTACTCTGGACCAGGAACTGTGGAGGCGGGCCTGCCACTCCATTTGGCCTTCCACGTCCCTCCCGGGCACAGACTCATTGATAACCGATTTCAAGAGATTCTACGGGGAGTCCTATTCCCTCATTTTCTACAGGAAGAAGCCCGACTGGAGTAAAGAGGCCGCAGAAGCAATGCGAAATACCGTTGCAGAGATTGGACCCTGGAAATTCCAGGATTTCACCTCTTTGGTGGATGTGTACTACAAGAGGAGATGCATCCTCTCCCGAGCATCTGTTCCTGTAACCGAGACTGGCGAAATCTCTCATGAAGATAAAACTGGAAGGGCAAGAGATTCGGCGACTCATACGCAAAACACATGGTTCACAAACTGCCCTTTCCAATGGGACATCCTAGAGTTCCCCCAAAGTGACAACACGATCAACGGCTATACTGATTCAGATGCAGAGCACCATAGAAATCGAAGGACCAAGTTGGAAGAGAATCTGAGATTAAGTTGGGTGCTGCTTAACAAGAAGACAGGGAAAAGCGTGAACCTCTCGAGCAGGGAACCAATATTTTCGCAGAGGAGCTGGGGCTACCATGGTCGAGATTACATTGTCCACTTTGGTTGCATCATACCTGTAGATAGAAGCTTATTTCCACAAGGGATAGTGAAGTGCACGATAGCAGTGAGCTGCAGCTTCAAAGATGGAGGTCAGGCCCCAGTGCTTGAGGAAATCAGCCTCCATATTGAAGATACCACAGGAAAACATCTTAACGGGAAGGAGAGTTTAATTGTTCTTAATCGAGCTCTGCTCTGCCCACGGACCACAAACAAGACAAAGGTTAAGGAAGGATTTTCTCACTACGAGATGAAGAAGAGAGAGTTCATGAGGAAAATAGAGTTGAAAGAGCGAGTAGCCATCACTCTCTTCGCTTCAGTTCAAGTAACAGTCTTAGTTGCCCTTGTTTGCCTCTTCACTACGAGATTTACTTTATGAAATGAAGTATCTCACAAACAGAATGATATCATATTGAACTTGAAATAAGTCATTGATACACAGAAAGGCGGCTAAATTCTCTATGAGTAACCAATGCAACTCAATTATGTTGGCATGTTCCACTATAAAGACATGTCCTCCAAAGATTGCTCGAGAAAGAATTTGCAACAAAATCTCAGCGTGGTGCACTGAAAAGGGATCTGCTGACGATACCGGTGGCCTCAATATAACGTTCCACGCACCTAGAGATGCAACTGCTCTCGCTCCCACTCAAGCTTGAACCGGGCTTTGTGATGCACTTTTCAAAGCACTTCCCCCTCACAGTCTGCAACACAAAGAACAGGGCAAAGGATATGAGTTTAAACAATCAAACAAGAAACCAGCCATGAGCAATTTTGACAAGAGAAGGAGAGAGGCATGTATCAGTTTGAATACACCAAGCAACTGCAATTCAAACCATAAACGAGCATAAATATGGCATCCTCTGTATCAGAAGGCATTAGATAAACTACAATTTCTGTTCAGATGCTACTACATTCAATCACTCAGGATTGTGTGAATTTCAAATTTAGCGGTCACAATCATCTCGCATTTCGTTGACTATGTCCAAATTCGGCATAAAGCAACTATGACCAGCCGCATATAAGTCTAATAACCCTCGATCCAAAACTCAGAAGCAGTAGGAAGTCAAAAGATCAAGGCTTGCTGAAGAACATACTCGATGCAAAACGCAGATGAACATCACAAATTTTGTAGGCTACACCAACAAACGACTAGAGGTTAATTTGCAAGAAGTATGCATTGATAAACTCAGCACTAACCAACTCCCAAAAAAGCTGAAACCAATCAAACATTTCCAGGCTCAATAACAGTAAAGTTGCCTAATTGATGGCGAAATACATTACTCCGCGTCTAATCAGCTGCACAACCTCACAAGACTCATTGAATAGCTATGCAAATGGATAGGCCTAAGGTGACGAAAACTCGAACAGATTAAGCAGTTCAATTTCAAATCTGCAGCAATGGTCACCTCAAGAAACTCCTCCGCGTAAGCCTGGGCAAGCTGAGTCTTCAGCTGGTCCATGAATTCATCCGTAGAGAACTGGGAAGACGACCCACTCGACGGCGACGAGAATGAATCCATCTCCCTCCCTCCCTCTCTCTGTCCGAGTCCGTGAACGAAAGACGAACTATAAACCCTAGGAAGACGCCACAAAACCCTAGGGCGCTTGCGGGGACGCCAAACAGGTGCTGCAGGAAAGAAAACCGGGCGGCATGGGTTCGAATCGGACCGATAATATCCCACCCGAGATGTCACGGGCTTATGATAAGCCCAACTGTCTACGTTTCTGGCCCAACATTAAAGAGGACTACTTCAAGAGGCATCGCGGCCCATAGCCCATTATCCCATTAGCCCATTAGCCCAGCCCAATTGTTCCTCACGGACCAATTAGCAGATCTGCATGCATTGATATGAGCAAATAGCCGTCGCCCGTCTTGTTTTTTCTTATCATTATGCATATAAAACCATTTTTGCAACATTGACAGAAGTAGGTCCATGACCTAATGGGAAATTGGAGAAGGAGAAATATTTATTAAAGGGTGCATGAGGAGCCTCGTTGGTCAGGATCGAGCTCAAAACCTCGTGGTTCCCGGTCGAGGAGAAATGTCATCGCTCTAGACATCATTTCTCTTTGTTACATTTGTGTCCACTTCAAAGTTCGGCCGACTGACGTATCATAAATGAGTTGAATGGAACTGGTCACCGACTCATTTGTTAAGATAGTAGCAGGACAGGATTGGGATGAAGGGGAAGTACATAGATAGATACATATATTTATGTGTGTGTGTATTTGTTTATGTATGTATATGTGTAATACATAAACTTATCAAGTTTTATTTTTCACTTTATCATCAACATAGGAAACGACATCATATGACGCTGCCGTGCAAATACGCAGTTACCTGTCTGGATGTAAGGCTTTACGTGAGCGGCCTTGCAGTTGGGTACAGAGCCCAGCAAAGTGTGGTTTTCACCATTTATGGCAGAGCTATATATATATATATAGAGCTCAAGGACACAAATTACAACCCTTTCTTATTTCGCGTCACCCAAAAAAAAAAAAAAGAGATGAAATTTATTGAAGGAGAATAAAAAGGGCACTATTTCTTTAATCAACTATATGCCCTAACTAGCTATTGCCGAAGTCGTCCATTGGGAATTCCATTCCCATCAATTATTTTTTTTTTTATTTTTTTTATTTTTTTTTGTGGAAAAGCTTTTCGTTATGTAACTACACACATGAAGCTTTACTTTTTAAGGCTTGGTATTTCATATAGTTACCTTCCATTCTAATGTCAAGTTGAATTGGACATAGAAACAGTTGGTAGGAATTTATCCCAGTGAGACTCCTAAGTAGAGTGTGGATGACCTGCTTTTGATTGCTTGCAGAAGATGGATTAGTTGTGAGGAGGCTCCCAATCTGACGTGAACACATATCGGAATGCCAAACCATGAAAGAAGAACTTGAAATTTATACCATGGACAACGAAAACTTTTACATACCACATGTGGTATATACCTCGGGATTAGGTACTCAATTATGCTAGTTAATTATGTGAATGCTGATCAAAGAAGGGTAGCATAATGGTTCACGCTTTCGCTTGGTAACTAAAAGGTTCCATGTTCGATAGTTGGTGGGATTACTGTGCATCTTTACTTAGTTAATTATTAGGGTTTATATTTCCTTGTATTAGGCTCATAAGCCTCATTTGTAATATAAAAATTATGTGAATGCGGGATTGGTCTATTCTTACAAGCGTTCCATGATTCATCTGATCTGTTTACACGAGTCAAGGGATGATTAGATTCCTCCCTAGAGCACGTATAGGGGTAGATACGGGACCATATTGAGATAGAGGAATGAGCTAAGATGACATTTATTATAATCTCTTCATCTCTCCCCATTACTTTGAGTGGTACCATATAATATAAATGTCAGAAAACATTACAGGTTTTATAGGTGTTGATCGAATGCTCCTTCCCTCTTGCAGCAAAGTACAAACAGCCCATGTAAACACATGAATTCACTCGCAAAATCGAAAGCGACAATTCACATATATATGAGAGAGCTCCTAGTGTAGTATAGTGGGGGGACCCTTCTAATAATTAAAAATTATATATACAATTTTTGGGCTCATTACATTATTATAATTATTATTAGCAAATTGCAATACATGAAACTCCATCCTCATTTTCATATATATATATATATATATCATTAAATTCAACATGGCTGGCCAAGTGGCAAGGGCAGGGAAAGAGAATGATCAGAAGACAAATTGCTAAAAAAGAAGAAATCAAACTCTTGTGGGCAGCTTGTCATTTAGAGATGCTGCCAAACCATCCCACTCATGATTTCTTTCTCGTTTTAATTAATTTCCCTCTCTTCTCATTCCTTCCCTATCTAGTGAAATACATGGTCGGGAATAAACTCATCCTAGTGATATCCATTGTCATGGTCGTCATCATCAAGTTTCGATATACACATCCAAAAAGGTTAACGTTATTTATGTTTGGACATATGTATAATTGGCATATGAAATTCGTTCGATGACGATTCGTGATTTGCGTTTATCATATTGGTTATTGGGATGATTTTTCTGTACGGTGCACGTAGCTATAATTGAGCCCCTCTTCACACTGTTCTCCACATGGTCCATGAGGTTCATATGGTCCTTACCCCACATCGTGAGACTTTGACCTCTATCACACCAAAGTGATGCATGCACATGATAATAATATCTCCAAAAATAAATGACAAATGACTGGGGAAAAAGCAAATAAATAAAAGAAGGGTAAAAAGTACTAAGAGGGAAGGCTGATTTGATCTATATAGCCCCAAGTGAAAAGAGTGATACTGGGGACAGCTAGTAGTGAGAAAAGAGAAAGATGGGTGAAACCAAAGACCAAGAGGGGGAGTTAGGGTTTTAAGGGAAAGAGAGAGGGAAAAAAGGAAAAGAAGAAAAAGGAAAAGGGGTGGGGTTAGAGTGAGAGGGAAGATATATATATATATATATATATATATACACACGATATAATTAATATATATAGATATACATATATTGGTGATAATATAGGGGAATGGGGGCAAGGGGCAGCGGGCCAGAGTTTGATACCCTAGCAATAATCTGGGGAGGGTTTGTTGTTGGGAAGAGATCAGTGTGTACTCTCTCCCTCTCCTTCTCTCTCTCTCTCTCTATCTATGTTTATCCTCAGAGCATTAAATTTGAGGGAAAGAGGAGACGGGAAGAGAGAGAGAGAGGGAGAGAGGGTTAATTAGGACAAAAAGTCAGCCCCATCCCATCCCCAGGTGGGTCAGAATATTTTGCAGTGATCAGCCTCCCACTATATACATACACACACATATATATATATAATATATAGCTGATCTCTATTAAGTCGTCTCATTTATTCATTCATGACTACTTTCCTTGTGTTGTGTGTCCCTCCTCCATGAAACTAGTCGTTTTGTTTCATATATATATGTGAAGTAGGGCATTCAATCTAGTAAAGCCCCCTTCCTCACTTTAATCACACAATCTAGTGCATATATATACACACACACACACACACACATAAGTTGCATTGATTATGAAATGGTTGAAGGCTTTCTTTTTTTTTTTTGGGTGTGAAAATGCTTGAAGGCTTTGGTCTTGTTGATAATATGCTTACATATATTATTCTCATTCTCCTTCCCTTATCTTATAAGTCAACTTGTGTAGCACATATACAAAAATTAGTGATGTACATTGCATATCTATTGTGTTGGAAGGATCATTAAGTTGATCTATGCTTTCACAGTCAAAATAATATATATACTTTAGTTGATCCTCAGACGTGGGCTCATAAAATAAAATGTATAGAACGACATGGACGTACGAACTTGCTGAAATTTGTATGATATCAGGCAATTTGTGACTCAGAATTTGCATTCCTAAACAAGGTAGCCCAGAAATATATGTTTTTCGGTGAAAGCCAAGAAAATTTTTGCTCTGAAAACAAAATCCAAATCCTCCACCTTATCGTGGGCCAGAAAACCTCCCCACTTGTTGTGGGCACTAATTCTTTTCGGGTAGCAATACACACACACACATATATATATTGCATTCACATGACATATTTCATCAATTATATATATATATATATGAAATGATATATAGGCATATAGAGAGAGATGGGGTACTGGAGGAGGATGAGTAGTAGCTATCAAAGGGCCTATATATTTCAAATAATTACGGTTGTTTTCTGGGATCGGCTGCAACACACAACCCTTCCGCCTTTGCACTGTCATTGTTAAATGCTCTGTCCACCCCCATGAAAGCCGTATCCTTCCCTCCCTTCTCTCTCTCTCTCTCTCTCTCTCTCTCTCTATAGCCCCCACTTTCTGTCTCTACCCCCGCAATAATATTATTCCCCCCACCCCCCCCCCCCCCCCCCCCCCCCCCCCCCCCCCCCCCCCCCCCCCCGTTATAAGCGACGCCTACGCCATCCATCCATCCATACATCTGATCTATCTGATCTTAATTTCCTATGCTTTTGCTGCTGCTCCCCCTTTCTTCCATTCACTTTTGTTTTTCCCGTTGCTTCTCTCTCTATATATCTTATCTATGATCTCTCTATGCATGCCGTGCAGTGCAGTGCAGGTGCAGGAGTATCTTGATCTTGCCCCCACCACACCCCATCACGGCCGTTGATCTGCTTGATGTGATTTAGGGTTGGCCCCACAATGATCAGAAGATGGCCCAGACCCAAAAGGGTGTATGTTCCCATTTTCACTTTAACGAACATGGGGAATGTTAACTTGGGGAATAGGGAAACAAAGCGTGCCCTTTTATTTTCATCCTATGTATACATACGCTACACCCATATATTTTCACGTAGGTACGCACGTACGTATTCCTAATCTTTTTCTTTTTCTTCCCTTCCTTTTACCTCTCTGAATTTCCCTACTTCCCTTTTACTTTTCACCCTTAATTTGTTTCTATCCAACAAAGAAAAAGAAAAAGAAAAAGAACAACAGAAAAAAAAAAGAAGAAAGAAAGAACAAAATAAAAGTCCGCTAGATCCAAAAGAAGATGATGCACGCAGCCTCCTTTCGTTACTCGGAAAAAGGGTAATGATGCATGCATGCACAAGTACTCAGACCCAAAAGGAATGCGGGTGCAAATATACCAAAAGTTTTCATTACCATGAGCTGAGGATAAATAATTATAGTTAATTAAATATTTCAATGCAAAATCAATCGATTATATACTTAAATGAGGGCATGGTCCAATTCAATTGGGACGCAATAAATTTTAATGGAATGTATAATTCCACATGGTCCCTGTAATGGGATATACTAGGGATCAACTTGGCGCTTTTGTTTAAGTCTTGTTCTGATCTAACTGGACTGGATAACTGACCGCATTATCCCGGATTTCGCGATTCTTAACTGCCTATATGTATGATGCTCAAGACTGAACCAATGAAGAGACGCATACAGAAGAGAGGCACATCACACACAACGTACTTGTTAAATGCATGTTTTAAGACTGCACAGGTGCATCATAATGTTCAACAGTATATACGCATTGCTATAGCTAGCACCATTATTATTACTAAGAAACGCCTGTCAGTTCTAATTTTTCTTTTTTTAGTCGGCTGTATGCTCCATGGCTCTGTGTTCATCTTCATGTTGATGCTAAGGTTGACATGCTTTTCCTAGCCACGATATTTACCTTTTCTTTTGATAACTCATGAAAAACTTCATTAAAGAACTAAATGTAGGTACAAAATGGAGTGAAGAATATCCCAAAGGACAAAACATTTCAGGGAAAAAAGAAGAAGAAGAAGAAGCGGAAGTAAAGATACAGGGAAAGAAAAAGAAAATAAAAGGTAAACGAATAATCAAAGTTTGTAGAAGGTAAATTCATGACCACAATATGTTATAAGGAAATTGTCAAATGCCAACTTAATTACTAAAAGGGAAACATTGAGGGGCGCCAATTAGTCTCATCTCTTTATGGCGTATTTGGTCGACCGGATATAACACCGGATATGATTTCTCAAATCCTTATCCGGTATTTGGTGACATTTGGGATAAGAAGTGGAGAGAATTGAACATGATTATCTGTTAAGGCCCAAATCCGGCCTAAAATATATCAATAGACAAAAACACCCTTACTTTCTCCTCAAATTTTCAAAAGATGTCATTGACATCAACCCTATCTTGCGACCTCTTCGAGAAGAGAGAGAGGGCACTCATGGGTGTTGTCATTGTTGTGGATGAGAACGTGACGGGGCTGGCCATCGACTAGCTCACGTTTAGAGGGGGAGCAAGTTGTTACTACTGTCGTCGAGGAGGAGGCCCACGGAAGAGTTAGCCACTGAGTGGTAAAAAATGATGGCGTGGGAGCCCGAGTTCACTAGGATGAGCAAATGAAGGAATGGGTGGCGCTTTGTAGAGGGTGGAGAAGATCAGACGCGGGTGAGCTCTTGGTGCAGTGCTTGTGCAGGGGCAGCTCAACACGAAGCTGTGCTAGCGGGGCTCAGGTGCTGGTCACCACCACTCAGGCGAGGTCGCTGGCGACCTCGCTAGCAAGGTGGTGGCCATCACCCGAACCCCGCCTCCACTCTCTCGATTATATTCACTGTTTCATTATTATTATTATTATTATTATTATTATTAGTTTTATATTTTAAATTTAAACTAGATGAGTACTCGCGCGTTGCACTGGCGCCCCTATCAATTAAATGATATAAAGATTAGATACGTTATTTTAAATATTTTCACATGAATATTGAGTTAATTATGTTATAATATGCGATTATAAATTTTTTTTGTTGCTATATAAATAATAAAACCTAACTCTACATTTGGATCTAAATGTTTTAAATGCATACTTATTTTTATTTAAATATAATTGGTATAAGAAATATTTTATAATTTTTAAATATGATGTAAATAAAAGGAAATAAGAATTACTATCCAAGAAAGAAAAAATGCAGTATTGCTACTCATACTGATTGGACAAAGCTTATCCATTAATATTTGGCTCTTTACATTAGCATTTATTTGGCGGTGCATGAAACGGAACTGTAGTTATCTTGAAATTCTCGACGGTGTATAAGCATCCTTAGGAATTAACGATTGGGACAAATCGATCTAAGACTTTCTTACGTCTGCATACATTAATGTACTCTAATTTCATTAGAAGTAACAATTTAATAATTTATCAAATTTTATATTAAAAGAAAATACCTTTAGTTAAAAAGTGCAAAACATACCTCTTCATAAAAGAAAATCATGTCAAAAGATTAATGATTCCGTCACTCCTCGCATTCGCGGCATCTCACAATTTGTGAATTTTGCTTTAACTTTCCATGTGTCTTTTTCAAGTCTCAATCATTTTATAATAGGGAAAATAGCCTCATATAACACAATTTTTTCCTTATTTTTACTTCCTAGCACGTTTTTAAAAGTTGACACAATCTAGCACGAATCACCATTTTATTCCTAGATCTAGCACACCGTTAAATTCCGTATAAAAATCGTTAAACACCGTTAGACAGAGTTTAACGGTGTGCTAGATTCGGGAATAAAATGGTGATTCGTGCTAGATTGTGACAACTTTTAAAAACGTGCTAGAAAGTGAAAATAAGGTAAAAATTGTGTTATATGGAGCTATTTTTCATTAAAAAAATATTTACTACTATTTTCGGTGTTCTGATTTTGATAGTTTTTGTGAACTGTACGATCTCAAAATGAGGTGAAACTTTTACTCCATGTTCCTGATGTTATTATAAACCTCCACACTAATTTTCAGATTTTTCTGGGATGTCAATTTTTAGATAAAAAATATTACCTCTTTTTTTAGTGTTATGATTTAGATAGCTTTTGTGAATCATCCGATCTCAAAATGATGTGAAACTTTTACCCCACATTCCTCATATTATTATAAAGCTCCACACAAAATTTCAAATTCTTTTGGGTGGAGAATTTTTAGATAAAATATAATTACTCTTCTTTTCGGTGCTCTGATTTTTATAGTTTTTGTGAACTGTCCGATCTCAAAACGAGATGAAATTTTTTCTCCATGTTCCTAACATTATTATAAAGCTCTTCACAGATATTCAGATTTTTATGGGCGATGAATATTTAGATAAAATATATTTACCCATCTTTTCGGTGTTTCGATTTTGATAGTTTTTGTTAATCGCTTGATCTCAAAACGAGATGAAACTTTTACCCCATGTTCCTGATGTTATTATAAAGTTTCACACATATTTTCAAATTTTTCTGGATTGTGAATCTTCAGATAAAAAATAGGGCAAATTACAAAAAAAAATCCAAATTTTGTAAAATGTCTCAGTTTTGTCATAAATTTTGTTTTGTAACAAAAAAAACCATAAGTTTTCTAAAATGTCTCAAAAATGACCTCCGTTATAACTTCCGTCAATTTTTGCTTACGTGTGACCTACGTGGACTGTTAAAGGGACCCACCATCAGCAACAAAAATTGACGGAAGTTATAACGGAGGTCATTTTTGAGACATTTTAGAAAACTTATGGTTTTTTTGTTACAAAACAAAATTTATGACAAAATTGAGACATTTTACAAAATTTGGGTTTTTTTTTGTAATTTACCCTAAAAAATATTTACCTCTTTTTTTGGTGTTGTGATTTAGATAGCTTTTGTGAATCGTCTGATCTCAAAATAAGGTGAAACTTTTATCCGAAATTCCTGATATTATTATAAAGTTCCACACAAAATTTCAAAATTTTTTGGGCGGTGAATCTTCAGATAAAATATATTTACCCATTTTTTCAGTGTTTCGATTTTGATAGTTTTTGTTAATCGTTCGATCTCAAAACGAGATGCAACTTTTATCCCATGTTCCTGATGTTATTGTAAAGCTCCACACATATTTTTAGATTTTTCTAGATAGTGAATCTTTAGATAAAAAATATTTATCTCTTTTTTCGGTGTTGTGATTTACATAGCTTTTGTGAATCGTCCGATCTCAAAACGAGGTGAAACTTTTACCCGACATTGCTGATATCATTATAAAGCTCCACACTAAGTTTCATATTTTTCTGTGCAATGAATCTTCAAATATAAAAAATGGAATATAGCCTCATATAGCACAGTTTTTACCTTATTATCACTTCCTAGTACGTTTTTAAAAGTTGTCACGATCTAGCACGTATCACAATTTTATTCCCGGATCTAGCACCTTATTAAATTTCGTCTAACGGTGTTTAACAGTTTTTTGACGGAGTTTAATGGTGTGCTAGATTCGGGAATAAAATGGTGATTCGTGTTAGATCGCGACAACTTTTAAAAACGTGATAGGAAGTGAAAATAAGGTAAAAACTGTGCTATATGAGGCTATTTTCCCTTTACCATATGATTTCATTGTAGCATATAAAAAATCTGCAATATTATACAAGATAATTAATAAAAAATTGATTTATGTCAAACGTGAGCATGAATTTAATCTTTTCCAGACACACTCGATCAGGTTTACAGGAAAGAAAATGTCATAGTTATCTTTACTCACGCTACACATCAAGATGTTGTTCTTCTTTAAAGAATCCACGCATTATGTTCAATTTCTGATTCTTAGTGGGATATATGTAGATCAGGAGTCAAAACAAAGTATATTTTCATAAATATATATATATATGTGCAAACGACATATATAATCAATACACCATATATATGTATATATACGAGCCGCATATATAGTTTATATATCTAATCATGCAAATAGCATATATGTATATATATATGCAAACGCCATATGTATACATAAATGCAAACAATATATATACGTTTGGGCTATATTATTCGATTCTATATAATCTATATATTGGGCAATATATATATAGTTTACGTATTTTACTACATATTCTTACCTTGTGTATAATATACATATTATGTTGGTTATATGTGAATATAATCTATATAATATGTTGACAATCTCTATGAAAATACTCATGATAAAAAATGTAAAATTTTCTTATATTTTCATGATAATGTGGCAATGTGAGAGAGTCCGTTTCTTATTTTTGATGATGTGATAACGTGAGAATTCAGTTTGCGTTTCGTTTTCATAAATAGATTGATTTCAAAATATTATTATATTTATTTCAAAATTAAAAAGTTAGGACACCCATGTCATTTCACTTTGAGATGCTAACCCTAAACCTCCACATGCACCAAATATCTTATTAGGATAATTTTAATCCTTAGGATTTGAATCCTCTCCCATCCTAATCTTTTATCATATCCTTTCTAGTTGACCAAGTATAGCATTATAGTACATATTTGGGACATATACAAAACTATAAGGAGAGAACAATGATTAA
Source organism: Punica granatum (assembly GCF_007655135.1). Classification (NCBI taxonomy): domain Eukaryota; kingdom Viridiplantae; phylum Streptophyta; class Magnoliopsida; order Myrtales; family Lythraceae; genus Punica; species Punica granatum. The sequence continues at coordinate 50,774,663 of NC_045127.1, forward strand.
ACAACCCTAATTAACAATCTTAATTGGAATTTAGATATTTATGATTTTTATTTCATTCTACTAGATTCATGAGTCTTCCTGGTACCGAAAAAAACCCTAATTAACAAGTCTAATATTGTTTGGGTTATTGTCACAATATTTACAACCAGAAGGGGCATCTCAACAAAATTCTCAGGGAGCATTAAAATCTAAAGCAAATTATACATCAAACGTGGTCCATGTACATTGAACAAAGTCTAGGTTAGTGTGAGGGGAAGTGAATTGCACGCGTCTTTTCTTCTTGTTCTTGCTCAACCATATGCCAAAGTAAATTTTTGAAAGATTAATATTCTTTTATTAATATTCTTCTTGTTCTTCCTCACTCGTATGCTATCACCTGTGTATGCTATCACCCATATGCATACAGGGAAAATTCATGGATCTAATAAAAAAAAATCTAATAAAAAATATGAGTAATCTCATTATAAAATGAGAACATTAATGCTCCGTTTGGTTTTAAAGTTAAAGTAACTTTGATTTTGATTGTGGAAAATGACAAATAATTGTATAGTGTGTTGAGTTAAAGTTAAAGTTAAAATTTTTGTGATTTTAACTGCGAAATCAAACGGAGTATAAATCTTTAGATTATCAAGTGAGAACGTAAGTTAATACAATATATTTCATTTCTTCCAATAAAAATTTAAATTACATTACAAAACAAGAGGAAAAGCCTTTTTTTTTTAAGGGTTTATCTATTATATATTAAATCTTTTGTTCTGTCATTTTTCTTCTCATCAATCTTTATTGTCGTCATTGATTGCGCCTATTTAAAGCCCTAAACCTACGCATCACTTTCTAGGGTGGGGACATCTTTCCCGAGTTCAGGTTGGTTTGTTTTGCTTCTATTATAAAAATTAATTGATTATTATTCACCCCAAAAAAAATGATTATTATATTAATTAATTAATTAATCATATATATTTCTTGAAATGACTGGTTATCATTGTTCCTGGGCTCTGCTAACTTTGTCCGGGATCAAATCATTCTCTGCTCAACCCACCAATATATATTATTTGTTTACGTTAATATATAATTTCATATAGATAAAAAAATATTCCTAAAAAGCAAATTAAACAGTCATAAACAAATATATTTCTTTGTTTCCTTTTCTCTTTTAATTTCCATAGGGGATAAAGGCTTAATTTTCTCTTGACTCTTCAGCACATTGCAACCAGGTTGTTTTTTTTTTTTAAAAAAAATCCCGATCCCAAAAGTATTTAATCACATGAATATATGAGAAATTAATTAATTTAAATAGTTTACCAAATTTTAGGAGGAATTAATTGTTGAGTAATCTCTTTGGTCCTAACTATTGGATATATTGAGCCCCCTCCCACTGTCCTATCGCTGTCTTCCACCTTTAAACGTATGAACAAATTGACAACACATTGCATCACTTACACTACATGAAGGACACTCCCCAACGAACTATATATATCTACTATCTGATGAGACCTCCTTCTCCTCCCCTCTTAATTTATTCCTATCTCTATATCTATTGCTTTTTGTGTGTGCGTACATATATTTGGATAAGCTTTTTGTATTTAATATTATACAATAAATTGTTAATTAATTACACCGAAATCACACATATATAAGTCTACTAGCTAGCTTGACATCTCCTCAAGTTCCAAATGTAATCGAAAGCACGAGGCAGGCATGCACATATCCTTGTCGAGGAAGAAAAAAAGTGTATTCGGTACCATGAATACGCCCGGTACCAACTATAAAGGGTCCCTTCCATACCATGTTGCATGCGACAAGCCCAAATTCATTTGGCCTAATTGGTTACAAGAGCATATACTGTATGACAGATATATTCAATCGGATGTAAATGTTTTATACTAGACCCATGTCGCGCCATCGGGTGAATTCCTTCGGGCCGTATATGCGCTCGATCCCACAGGGTAAAAGTTTCTCTAGAGCAGTTAAGCCCTTTCTCTTATGGAAAAAAAAATGCCCTAAAATTATAGCAGTCTTCTGAATATATAAAGTGAGGAGTGAAGAGAGAGGAAGTGAGGAATAAAAATTGTTGAAAGGTTAGGGTTAGAGTGGGACGGGCAAGGTGACAGTTGATCAGTTGCCTAATATATACATATAAATACATATATATATATATATATGTTATTTATGATTTATTGCTATCACTAATATTATGGAAATGAGCAAAATTTCGTTATGGTTGTCGTCTCAGTGCTGGGAGTGTGTTGTTTGTTCGTTTGCTGGCTTTGCCCCCTTCAGCCCACAGCTGAGTTTGCTGCCACTGCCCCATTTTGCTTATGCTAAAAGCGACAACTGACGCCTGCCCCCTTAATCTTTCCTTCTCTCTCTCTCTTTCCTTCTGCCTGCCCTGGCCCTCTACCTAGATTCTAGGGCTAACCATATCGCCCATGAGTGGGCCCACTTGCTACAAATTCATGCTGGGATTTCATTAAATGTGGATATCATATGGTAGAGGAATCTTAACGTACTACATGCACCCTACGCTCTTCACAGTCATAACTGTGTCCACTTATTTTTAGGAGGTACTGGATTCCATTATCGTTTTACCTTTATCATAGCCCATACCTCCACGCATACTCTGAAAAAAGTCTCATATATTATTGAAAGAAACCTTATTTGGCGTTGAAATCTGACTTATCTTCTGAAAAATATGTGAACGGTCAGTCGTTTTATCTCACAACTACTGGTCAAACGGGCATCTAAAAGCGCCTCTCCGATGCCTTGCTAAACAACATATAACAAGGAAATCTATCGGCAGAAGTCTATCTATTCGTGATGTTTCCATCGCAAAATGTCTCGCTTTCATAACGTGCGGTAGATGCATAGTTATGTACTCTAGCTCCGGTTATTGGTTGATACGCATTGAGATCGCGAATAATTTTGGGTGGGAGGTGAGGGGTCTATATTTGAGAATGCGGCTGGAATGACAGTGGCCTGTCCTCTTAAAGCATGATAATGCTGATGATCTCTCCTCTCATATTGCACACACTACCAAAAGGACATGCCCTACTTAGCTGATGCTGCTAACCCTTCTCCTCCTTCATTTCAAAAGGGGATCATTTGGTCATTTTCCCTACTTCCATAGACTGCAAAAAGAAATGCCCATGTATTTTCCCACCAAACCAATTGATTATAAATTAATCCCTCCCAAGATGAAAAAATGCCAAGAACAAAAGTTATGTAAAATTAGGACTGAGGACTATCTATATACATGCGCGAGTGTATATACATGTATATATATTTGTATAGGTATCGATGTGTATACATGTATGTTCTTTAAGTAAGATAGATCCAAATTCCAAGGTATTCCTCCATTGTTTTTTTCTCAATTGGGATGCATGCTTATTAGTTATTCCCTAGCTATAAAATTATGCTTAAAAACAACTGTTATAGAAAGGCATTTGTTTTTGTAACTTTGATTAGGAAAGTAGCCTGCCTAATTAGTATTATCGTTGGATATTTTCTGCTAAGAGCATCTTGGAGTAGGACCACAGGATTAGCTTCCACTAATAGCCAAGAACTATAATTAAGGTGTGCTTCATTATTATCCAATTAATTGATAGCATAGATATCATGAATTCCTTCTTCTATCGGTTAAACTTTGTACAGTCACAGTAGATTTCAAAGAGGAAAATTTTTCATCAGATTTTGTTGAATTCTCACTGACATTAATTATGTACTGGTTGCCGTGCCAACTCTATGTGCGATGCTAGCCACGCACCGTTTTGATCTTTCGTAATTTCTTACACGCGTTTATTCTTTCTCAATCTCTCTTAAATTCATACTACAGTAAAATGAATTAAAGAGAGACTTGGAGAAATAGATTTTTGGCCAAAATGTGATCAAGTTTGATTAGTTATTTGATAAATTTTAGTTGGATTACTGCCCTTTAATTAACTTCCAATTAGCTTTTGTATTGGGCTCCAACTGAAAATTTTCGTTATGCGGTTGTGGCTATATGTCCTAGCTAGCTAGCACGCCTCGATAATTATTAATTAGGACATGAAACCGACTACAGACTCTAATAAACCACTTCTTTCCAACTGTCTCACGCAATTACCTGCACAAATTCAGTCAGAAAAATAAACTAATTTAATGGCCATTAGGAGTTAAAACCCAATATAGAGCTGAATGTAGGCTCTTAAATTGGCCTAGAAGTTAATATAAGCTCTTCTATCTTAAGAGGCCAAAGTCCGAAATGTGCCTACCCTGCACAGCCAAACATGAATACTGGGACGATTCATCCGAACGTGTAATGTACTTGTACAACATTCATGCGACACTTGAGTAAATTTGGCTTTATAAGGTTATCAAGGAACTTAATTTGGATTCTTAGCATGCTTATCATGCCCCGGATAGATATTATTATTTCTTGATACCCGAAATTTAGGCTGGCATCATCATTCACACGGACGATCGATCACATTGTGTATATGTTGATCAATGGCACTTCCGTATATAGATTGCATGCCACGGGACATGGTTGTCTACTTGGCAACTAGATAGCTAGACATTAACATAACTTGGGGTCGAGATATAGATAGCATATATGAGCGACTACTTTTATTTCAACGTCGTGTATCATCGTGACCTGGGTCGAGTTGTTAGAGGCACGATCACGTATAAGGCGGAGATTATCCAAGGAACTGATCGTGAGAAATGAAACTTAGCATATAAATCTAGAGAGATGAATTAGTCTCTAACTGAATTGCTGCAACACCCTCCCACATGAGACATACAATTTCCAATTATGATTATATTTTATTAAAACTTGATTTGTCAATTACTTACTAGGATCATTCATCGTTTTTTTTTTTTTGGGGGGGGGGGGTGTATTAAATGGGATCATTTATCTTTTGAATGAACTAATTTCCCAGAAAACAATAATATCTATGTGCATTGCACATGAATACTTGTGGAGCTACCAATGAAGCCTAGCTAGCTGGCTAGGGCTACAAAATATATATCACTTCCATATAGCTATAGCTAGCTAGCTTGTTAGTGATCCTGATCAACATCTACATTATTTGTACTGTGCGAGTGTGTGCATCAAATAATGTCTATCTGTACATCCATGTGGTAACACCAAAACGAATATACCTTCATATATACATATAAATTATATGTGTATATATATATATATATGCATAGAAAATACCCAAGAACGAAATATTTTTAGCCATGTGAAAGTGCTAAAAAAATTATAAATAGAAGAAAAAACATATATATATATATATATGTATGCGAATCGATGAACAAATTTGGGTAGTTTTCTGAAGATGGTCCTGCTTGATCAATAACTTCTTTCACACCAAGTAAAAGATTCAATCATACACAATATACATGTGTATATATATATATAAGAAAAATGAAAATGGAAAAACTAAAGCTCACTCATCACTAATTCTCAGAATCATAAAGAACTCAGTACACGATATATAACTACAACAAATGTGCATGTGCATGCTCCTGATCGAGATGAATTGCATTGCATGCGATCTCATTTATTACACGTACTAAATTTTCATGGTAAAAACGTGCAGATGCATGGTAAAATGTACCAAGTATAAATACACACCCACACACACAGACATATCTATACATCCGTACAAATAAAACAAACAGCCAAAGGATCAATAAAACCAGCAAATGAGTTAGTAATGCAGGCAAAGACCTAGTACATATATATTCATGATCCCGGTTAATGATCTCTATGAATAACAGGTACTTGTCATTTATGTTTTGAAACGAAATTTCAAGTGAACATGATATGCATTATTTCCCTTCCAGATAGCTGAAAAGTCTGAGATCATAGGCAACATCAACTGTTGAATATTACTTTCAATTAAACACACGTCCTCAGGTACCGGCTAGAGACATAAAAAAATTAAGTGAAAAGGCTTTTACAAGAAGGGAGAGCATTCAAATTAACTCAAAGCAAGTTTTAGGGCAAAATAGAGAAATTTACGAGCATGGTGATTCTATTTAACTAAGGAAAACTATTGATGAGCCAAACAAAGCAAGTCATTCATTATGTTGAGCTTATGATAGGCCAATTGGCAATACTCATGTAGAAGTAGAGTAAGTTCACACCTGCTTTAGTTAAGCAATTAAAGAAGTCCCGCATGAAAGAATCATGCGGTTTGCACATCTTTGTATAGAAGAAGGCATGCGGAATGATACAAATTCTAAGTTCTTAATCTCAAAATAATCATGTGAGAATTTTCGCTATGAACAAACGTTTTTAATGCACATTATCGAACAGTACAGGTTAAAATCCTAACACAACTATTATATCCATTTCTGTCCTAAAAATTGTTATGAGACATAATAAAAAGTCGATATGTGATGACTATTGCAACAGCAATTAGATCATTTTTCATGGGAAGTTTTTATATATATGGCATACACTAAACCTTCAATACAAATACAACCTATACTTAATAGGCATAGCCTTTAAGACAAGATGATTCAGAAGCATGTCAAGGGATCATGCACATGCTATGCCAATTGTAATATATAGGAACATCTGAAAAGCATGCACATCTTTTGCATTAGGGTGTATTATATCACATATGGAAAGCTACATTAGGATACATTGGTCTATAGTCGAACTTTGTGGGCAACTTTGGCTTGGACATGCACCCCCATTTAATAAAAGCCTAAAGGGAGAGGCTTAAGATGAGTTTTAAGGGGATGATTTCAAGTTGATGAACAAATGTATAGAAAGTTACCTCGATCTATCATCAAGAGTAAATACTCCTAGAAACAGCTCAAAGCGATCAAACAATATCTACCCATTGCAAGTCCAACATCAACCTACTGTACATAAAGGATGATTTTTGAATGCACATATTAGAGCCTTTCAAGGTATAATATGCACAAAGTTTATCGGGACCATTGGAAAAGAGGTTTTGATCTTAACTAGTTCCATATTTATGTTCCTGAACATCAAAACACTCAAAGAAAGTCATATCAAGCTGGTTCCCATTACATCGGTCAGTAAGTTAGTGATGACAAGTGAAATGCCCATGAAAACGACGCTCATGAAAGACAGCTTCATCAGAAATGATGCCGTTCAACAGTTTATGCATATTAAGCCCAAAAACAGTTGAACAAAATCAATGTGCAAATCATGATATATGTATATGAAGTGCTATGTATAAACGCAGAGTTATCAAATCCAATAATGAAAATGGCAATGCATTGTGACATTGCAAGAATGAGGACAAACAACATGGAGGGTGATTACTTTCGACATTACAAAAAAAAAAAGGAAAAGAAAAGAAAAAAAGAAAGAAGGGGGAAAATTCGAATTAAGGGGAAGAAAAAAAAAGAAGCAAAGAGGAAGAATAAGCTAAGCAAAGCTGGAGCCATAAATGGGTGAAGGGATATAAAGGATAAACCATACCTTTTACAGCCAATCTTCTGCAACCCCCCTTTCTCTCTGAACTCACTGCCTGCAAGACAGAGAGGAAGAGAGAGAAGAGAGAGAGAGAGAGGCGTGCCTTACGAAGCTGCGACAAGAACAACAACCTACCCACCACCTCGGCAATTGTCACTGTTGACAAGTTATAAAGCCACAAAATTCATGGGAGATCGATGTTTGCATACATACCTACCGTTGCGTTAATGAGGCATATCGAATCATCAGATGGAAAAGGACAATGATATGGCCAGGCCGAGCGATTCAAGTAGGGATTCGAACGCATCCAACCGATTCGATTGTTGTTGGGGAGGAACATGCATGAAATATTGGGAAATGGCAATGCCATACATTGTGTATGTGAATCTATGGATTTGATATATATATATATATATATATATATTATGTATTATATACAAGAAAGAAGAAGGGTTCCCTTTAAAGCAATACATGAATTAATATAAGCTGAAACTTGTTCGAAGGTGAAAATGGTACCGGCCCGCCCGCCCGCCCGCTTGCTCTCTAGCTCTCTACGGTGTTCCTTTCTTATCAACTTCTTCTAGGTGACTCTCTTCGGTCTCTTTTCGGCCGAAATTGAGTCCCTCTTAGGATACGTGGAACAATTTTACCTCGAATGCTCTACGAATGGTCCCGAGGAGAATGCACGTGGCGATTCTTGGAGATACTCACTAGGACATAATGCTGATTTTTTTTGGTTCCTTTTATTCATTGTTCCAACTCAAATGTCCAAGTCAAAGGACATGGAGGACGAGGAGGAGGCGGCCTTGTCTTTGCCCGTTAATGGCATGCCGTTGTAGAGCCTTAACTGTGGGTGTGGATTTTGAGACTGAGAAGGCGGAGAAGAGGAGGAAATTAGCTGTACTTGATGAGGAGGAGGTTGCGACCCGATTGTCACGGCATGTGATATCGAAGTCGAAGGCAGTATCTCGCACTCTTGATGATGATCGCTCGACTCTGGAATAGGGCAATCCATGTTAACTCCGAACAGCCTGAGCCTCTTTGCTGCAGCCTTCCCCTGGACAATTGGCACCGAGTCGAACACCACCGGGATTGGCGGCTCAGCCCCATCACTGCTGCCATGGACCCCGCTGATTCCCAATTGCTGTGGCAGTGGTGGCACCGTGCTTGATCGGCTGAGGTAGAACAAGGAACCCACACTGCACGGGCTCACGTTTACCACATTCCCGTACCCGTAATTGACCCCCGGCCCACCCAAGTAGCCATTGCGAGGGTGGTCCCTTCCGTGACGGAGCAGAAATGGATGAGGAGGAGGAACAGTAGAACCCCAGGGGACTGATCCGTTGAACGAAAAGTGGCCGTGATGAGGCGGGATGACCGAGTGATGGTGATGGTCGGGACGCCGCCTCCAATCAATGAACAACCGGTCCTTCCCGGCCTCTCCAACCCCTCTCTGGAAGGAAATGATATCACCAGCATCGAGCTTCTTCTCCTTGACGAATCGGCTCCATCCCTTGGTCATGACGTAGCTCTGGCTGCTGTTCCAGTAGGAGTACCTGAACCGCCAGGGCTTACCGTTGCGGTCCTCGAAGTTGAGCAGCAGCCCCTTTTCATTCGTGGATGAGTCGAGGGGGAAGTACTTCTCGGCGTGCTGCTTGGGGATCACGAGCCGGTTGAGCTTCCCCACGTCGCTCGGGGTCACCACTTTGTCAAACATGTGCTCCTTCTCGATCGCCGCGACAGAGCTGTAAGTACCAGTACTACCACCCGCCTCGAGCATGGGCCCTGCGCCAGCCTCCTCGGGTTCTTCCTCAGCAGAGCGGGAATTGAGGTGGTCGTCATCGGAGTTGAAGCGGGCCCCGAGCCAAGAACCCAGATGGGCATTGCTGCCGTTGCCGGTGCTGGGAGGAGGAGGGATGAAGGTGAGGGCTCTATGTTGGTGGTGGGGATGGGAGGGAGATGATGAAGAAGGTGAGGAGGAAGATGAGGAGTAAGATGAGGAGTAAGAGAAAGGATCCATATCTCTCTCAGGTCTCAACCCTTCTTCTTTGGATCTCTTCTCTCTCTCTCTCTCTCTCTCTCTATGTATATCTCTATAATATATATGTGTACATACATATATATATACATGTAGATGAAATCAAAGGATCAGAAACCCCAGATGAGGCGAAATTCCCCTAATGCAAGGGGAAGGAAGTTCTTCATCATCATCTTTATCTTCTTCTGCAATAATTGGGGTCTTCTTGGGTTCTGCTCTCTGGGCTATAGCTAGGGTATGGACTATGGTGAAGGAGAGAGAAAGGGCAAGCAAAAGAGGATTATCAGTGGGAAATATCTCTGATGAGATAGAGAGAGGGATGGCAATGGAGATGGAGATGGAGAGAAGATTGATGAAGAGAGAAGAGAAGTGGGGGGAAGAGAGAGAAAAGGCTACTCGAGTCTAATTGTTTGGCCAATTAAGAGAGGGGATGGAAACACGAAAATTATTTGTATAAAGAATATTGCAATTAGCAGACATCTCCCATGGGACGTTTCGTCACAAAACGCAAAGCTAAGAGAGCATCAAAACCTCACTCTGTTGTTGTTCACCTTTTGACAATTGAACTATTATCTCTGTGTATTTCCAACGAGATCGTGAAATGTTCGTTCTAAACTAATTCTTGTTCGGACGTTCAATTTATCCTAATTTCGAAATACTTTCACCGAGTTTCATATTCTTGCGGTACTGCAAGGTAAAGTCCGTATAGCAATAGTACAACAGCTTGTTTAGTGCACCACATCTTTTTTTTTTTTTTTGGCAATAATCCTTTTCCTCACAGTAGTCAGCTTAGAGGGACGAGAGAGAGAGAGAGAGAGAATGGCTTATGGTTGTGATGATATTCTTACTGTGGGAGGGTTGAGTGCATAGCTGGAAGCTTCTCAAGTTAGGCCATTTTCCCTTCTCCCTTCTTCCTAGCTCCCTATTTTCTTTCTTGTTGTTTCATTAAATAAATATTTATATTAAATACATATTCAAAGAAATGTCCTCTTTTTTTTTTCCATTTTTACTTTTTTGGTTTTCCTGAGAAAGTGATGAGAGATCATATATCATATGTGCGGGGGGTATCCCATGTAGTATCTGGTTGGGCTCATGTGAGCTTGTCCCTGTCATCATCCTCATGGCACTTTGTGATATATGTACGTACCCAATATTTATGTATGTATTTGCTTATGTATATATGTATTAACAATCACTAAAGTAGATTATTATCCATAGATTAATTAATTTGTTAGGCAATAATATCCTAAGACTGTACGGCCCATAGCCCTAATTGTTAGGTGTAGGGACGAGTTTGGGAATTGGAAGTAGAGAAGGGCGAATTTGCTTGTGGCGACCCATATGCAATAGAAGATGTAGTACGGTACGATTACGAGCTAGATATATTTATGAAAAATTAAAAGGAGCAAACAGAAACCGCATCGGAGCAAAAAATGGAGGAATACCTCTACTTAGCCCTGCCTCGCCTCTTGTCAAGTTATTTCAACTAATCTGTATTTCTTTTTTTTTTTCCAATTATAAGGAAAACTCATGAATCTATTAGAGAAAAATGGAATGACAAATTAAGAGATACGTACATAAAGTCCGACTAATAAGAATATCAAATCTATAATCTCTTGATTATTGACAAAACGCTGTGCTAATACATTACATTTTTTTTTCACTTTGCATATTTTCTATGTTGTGATTATTCGAATTAATTAATTTTACCATCCAAGACCATATGACAGAATTGCCCCATCTATAACAACAGGTCAAACCTACGTAAATATATTATCATCTAATGAATTTCGATCAGCCGCCAGAATCTTGGTGGAAGGGCAACGTTAACCATTTGGTTCACATTGAGGGGTCATTTTGAACGGGGCCGACATGCCTGAATGCGGCGTTATTGAACAAGTTCAGTGAATAAGAACTCTAAATGTGGACACTTAATTAATTAGTAAAGTGGTAGATAACGTTAATAATAGAGAGGCATTAGTTTAGTAATATATCTTGTAATTGCAAGTAGTAAGTATTTAAATGGTAAAGGTCGTGATAAGGCCCAAAAGGCCAGCTGCTTTGGAGGGCATGAGCATGTGTTTTTCTTTATATTCCCTCTTATTTAATTAATTTGTATTGAAGTTGTCTTTGACAAGTCAATAAATTATTATATTAATTAGTGTTAATCACCATAATTAGGGAACAACATTTTAGCTGCATATAATTTGATATTTGGCACAAGGGCTAATTAATCTAATTTGGTGTAGGGTTTTGACTTGCTATCCGGTCCATGCATTGTACGGACAACCCCCCGCGGGATGGGTATGAAATCAGATGATTCCCCTGGACAATTAATTAATTAGAGTGTAATTACTAGACATTTGTCAACTAAGTAATCAATTTTAGTTGTTAAAAAGTTACCTTTAACAACTAAAATATATTTCAACTGTACATACATTTAGTTATCAATTCATTTAACTATTAAGCTGTAACAACTGAAATGCAACCAAATTATTTTAGTTCTTATCAACTTTAGCAACTATATTTTGTTCTTTAACAACTGAAATTGCAGTTGCTAAAGAGTTTATTAGTTGTTAAATGAATTCTTTAACAACTAAAATTTTCACTTTACGAAGAGGTAAAATATAGTTTGCTATAACCTATAGCAACTAAAAACACTTAGTTGCGCATTAATTGTCACAACTCAATAGCTAAAGGGCATGACAACTAAATATATGTATGATTTAAAAATATTTTAGCTGTTAAAGGTGACCTTTTAGCAACTAAAATTGATTAAGGAGTTTCTACTAAATTACTTTGTTGTAGTGGATCTTCTCTCAAAAAATAATTAAAAATGCTAAATTCTCCTAAATTATGTGCCTAAAAAATCTCTTAATTCAAAATTTCACTCACATGTATTGAATAATTCTCGGATACAATGTAAGTTACAATTTATGCCATTACAATTTGGATTTTGAATTAAAAGGATTGTTAGATTAGAAAAATGTAGCAACAATAATTTCTAAAACAAGAATTTTCATTTTTAGTCACTGTCAAAAATTACTTTCAATAAATGCACTCCCAAAGTAATTTGATCAGCGGCATTATATGCTTCAGCAGATAATTGTATTGCAACCCCTTCTTTCCACAATTATTAATTGTATGACGTGTAAAAATAAAATAAAAAAAATTTTAATCTAATTTTTTCCAAATACAAAAAGGATCAATAAAAAGAAAAATGAGAAATAAATTGACACACAAAAAATCCCAATACCAAAAATTAAGTCTGATTGATTTTGGAAAAACAAAAAAAAAAAAGACTTGTCACAGCACTAAATGGTATTGCTCCTTCCGGATCTAAATTGAGCCATCAGAATTTAGATTCCCTGGTCCTAAAGTTATCCCATTCCTGTGCAAATATTAGTATATTATGGCAAAAATGAATGAATGAATGTATTAAAGGTGGGGGAAGGATTGAAGCTATTCTATTATTCTCCCACTTGTGTTGAAATTTCTAGGCTGCGACTCCCCAACGGTTTTTCCTATTTAATACCTTTCACTATGCAATAAATTCAAGTAATGGGGACGAAACAGAGGAATATTACTAGGCCTTTTCAAAAAATTCTCATAATTGACAACTTTTAAAGTTTTTATTTCACCACTACAAAAAAAAGGGTCTTTCCCGACGCACTTTGAGACTTTTCCTGACACACTTTTGCATCGAAAAAGACCCTCCCGACGCACCTCCTGACACACTAGCATGTGTCGTGATAGATACCATCGTTTAAAGTATGGCGACGTAAAAGTTTTTGTGTCGGGAAAAAGCACCCTATGTCGGCGTATTTTTTGTGTCGGGACAAACCATTATCTTTGTCGACTCACTATTGAGTCGGTGGAGAGTCGACCTATCCCAACACACATGCGTCGACATAAGTCATTCTTAAAAAAAAAAAGGTAAGAGGAAGAGGAAATGAATAAGAGGAGCTTATAATGGGCAAAGGAAGAGGAAGATATATAAATTTAATTTATTTTTCAAAATTTTGTTTTAGAGAGAGATTTATCTTTTCAAAATTTCATTTTGGCGCCTAACTTTTACATATTTCGAGGCATATGTGTCGGCATAGGTATGGAAATGTTCCGACTCACCTCCTCATGTGTCGGCGAAACACCCTCTTTCCCGACGCACATATGTTGGCATAGATGTACACTGGTGCTGACTCAATTTTGTGTGTCAGCAAAGGTTTGAACCTATGCTGACTCAATTTTTTGTGTCGGCAAAAGGACTCCTAGCTCGACACACTACTTGTGAATTGGCATAGACTCACTCTTTCTCAACGCACATTGATTGCGTCGGCAAAAGTCATTTTTCATGAACTTCTCCCCACACATGCTATGTGCATCGGCATGAAAACTGTTAGGAAAAACTATTTTTGTTATAGTGCACATAGGAAGGCACATATATTACAATTACTGACAACGGGGAATTTATTAGGATATATAAATGGAGCCATATAAATGGAGCCAATCACTTTAAAAATAATTATACCATACAGTCAAAGTATTTATTTCTAATTTTTAGTAAAAAATTTTACCGGCAAGCACATTACTTATATATCGAGTACATCCCATTTATTTTATGGTTCAAATATATATAAGATAAATATAATCTCTTCAGCAAAAAAATAAAAACAATATTATATTCAAATGTAATTAATTTATTTAATATTGAGATACTTTAAAACAAATTTAGAATATTTAAATATCAAGTAAATCATTTACATTTCAAATAAATTACATGAGAGTAATTTGCCTGGATTTCAGAGTTTAAATATTTAAATTTTTAGTAATTTATTTGATTATGTCACGCAATCACTATTATTAAGTGCACTATAGAATTAACCGTTCTCCTTTTTCCTTCTCTAAATTAAAAAGCAAACTTACTAATATGATTGAATAATAGTCATGAATTTTGTAATTATTGAACTTATCGAGAGAAGCTTCATCATTTTAAGCAAACAGTCTACGAATTTCAATTTGGAGAAAGTTATCTATTAGTGGTTTAAAAAGAACAAAATATTTAAATTTTTAGATGTGGGTCGCATCGGTTGGAAAGGAAGAGACATTTGAGATGTCCGAGTAGCCAAATCATAATTAATTAGCACAATTATTAATTACCAAAGTCCAAAACTGTCGGGGGTTCATCAAGCAAAGAAGATCCCTCCCAATTTAATCAAAATTCCTTCCCTCAGAAACAAAAATTGCAAATTTATTTCAGTTAATTAGGAGCAGCAAGTTATCATTTAATTAATTGGGTTTAATAATCCTCCGATAATTCTAGAATTTATTTGAAAGTAGATCCATTTTGAAAGCCCGTATTCCCAATAAAGAAATGCCAGCATGACACTCTTTTACAATTTCTAGACTAGATTAGGTCTTAATCTTGTCTTAATTTGTTTTTCCCTAATTAATGATGTCATGACCTTCACCAACGGCCCAATCCCCACATTTTTCTTCTCTTTAATTTATAATTTTCAATTCAATTTTCTATTCGACAAATTTAACGAGATTCCTGGAATTAAACTACTTTATATTGTGAGTTGCTATCATAAGTTAATTAATCTACGAACCCGTATGTATAAATTAATTAAATGGATGATCCAAAACATCCAATCATATGAAAGTCATAGGTTTCGTGTGCGCACACTGCATATGGTTGAAAAGAGACAACTAAGGGCCAATCATTTCATTTCTAAATCATGAAATGTGCTCTTCGGTTTGGCGCGGTTTTGTTATCTCGATCCAGTCCTGCAAACGAAGCACTTATAATACTGCATCATCGTCCAAAAAAAGAATAAATTTGAATTCGAATAGCATTCATCTGATATGCAATCAGAATGATACTCAATTAGCAGGCGTCCGTATGTGATGAGGATTATTTGCCCGAGGAGCTTGCCATATTAATGAGGTCCACCTACCTTCATAAAAGTGAAGGGATCGGCCAACACAAATTATTTTTACATGTGAGGGGGCCTTTTGGGTTAATTCCACATAGCTAAGCTAGCTGGTGCTATATCGGCCAGCTTATATTTATAAGCTTCTATCAATTTGCATAGCCTTTGATATCTACTCCTTTTGGTGCTGTCCTCTTCCCCTCAAGCTAATTAAATGAGTAAGACAAGTATGCCATTAATTAAATGTAGGACATCTGAAAGATCTGAATCCCAGCCCCCCCCCCCCCCCCCCCCCCCCCCCCCCCCCCCCCCCCCCCGGTTATGTAAAGGGACAGATCAACATCACTTGAAAGTATGCATTTTTTTTTTAATAAAATGCATAACATGACATTTGCAGCCTCGGAGCAAAATAATGCATTAATTCAATCTTTGGCAGAATAATTGGGTTCTTCAAGAGAATAATGTGAGCGCACATCTTTACTGTTCGCCCCTATCGCAACCATGTCATGTGCATGCATTAACCTGACATGAACTAATTTGATCATTATTACAACGATTAATTTGTTGCGTTTCGATAATTAAAAATCCAGTACCATAGCAAAATAAAAAAGTAAAAATAAAAAATAAAAAGTAAAGATTATATGTAACAATGGTGTTTAAAACTAAACTCTCAACATCTGCAAGCTGGTGTTTACTCTATGTGAGCGAATCATCTCTAAGTATTAAGCACTCGTACATCATCTCCATCTTGTTAAAGTGACGTTTGCTTCATTGAACTAATCAGTGCCACAATTTTTTTTTTTAATAATTATACAGATAAATTAATCTAAACAGGTTAAAGGTAGAATTATATATGTACTTTGATTCTTTTGACTGCTCGGTTAATTAGAGGTCAACTGGTCCTAATTTCTGAACCAACTTGACGATTTTTCTCTCGTATATACCGAAAATCGAATAACAAAATTAATTAAACTGGAAAAATCAAAATGGAAAAACCCACTTGTTCTTGTTGCGCCGCCCAAAGGCAGGTTCTCGTTCTCCCCTTTCTTTCTTTGTCACGGTAATTCGCCTTTTCCTGTTTGGGAATCCATATTTGGCCTTATTTATTTATACATTGTTGGATTAATTTATAAAAGAAATCCATACTTTACTATTTTTCATAAATATAAACTTAAACATAATGATTGGAAGTTTACTTTCACAATCATTTTGATTATAATCCCCTTTAACTTCCGTTAACTTTTCCTTCAAAAAAAATACATACTTCTTTAATTTTAGAAAATTTAAAAAATACAAAAATACAAAAATACAAAAAACAAGAAAATTGAAAAAAAAAGAAAAAGAAAAAAAAGGAAGATGCTCTCGAGTCTTGACCAAGAGCTAAGGGCTGTGATAAGGGGTCCCTTAGTCAGCCATAACACTGGGATTTGCTAATTTATTCTAAGAAAAGAGAGAAAAAAAACTATCGGAGAGGTTGGGCAAAAGACAGCCACCACAGCCAACATGGATTGGTTTAAACGGTTCGGCACTTGTTCCGCTTAAGCAAGGTCTCGAGTTCGAGTTCTTGTAAGTGCAAAAAATCCATGTTGGGAGAGCTTTAACCCTTAGTGGGCCGACCCGGCTCGACTGGATTAGTCGGGGCCCAATTAGGCTTTTCGGAAACCAGGGTTCAGACCGAAAAAAAAAAAAGACGGCCACCACAGCCAAAATAAGGTAGTAAAAGCCTCGGGCCTTCACTAGTCTCTACTTGCTCTGCCTTCGTTGTTGTGTATCCTTTTCATTTTCCTATTTTATTTTCATGATATTATTTAAATATTTGAAGAAACTAGTGAATTTACACATGGGTTACACGTGAAATTTTCTTTTATAAGATTAAAATGCATAATATTCGAACGACAAAACATATGCTTGTAAAATGATACAACAATGGGAAAATAATACCACACGGAATACAATTTCTTCGGAAATCACACTGCAGCACAAAACAATATCATTTCACGAGACAACACAAATTTTTTTATTTATTATCACCTGTAGCACGCCGTTGGTATTCTGTCAAAAATTGGATGGAATTCTGAAGTGACAACTTTTTAGGGTGCTTTCACACAAGAGGGAACTTCGGGGACTAATTACACTAAATAATATAAAGTTATTAAGAAAAAGGATAAATGGTGGTCGATCGAGAGGTGGACCAGGGATCTCCATCGGCCACCGACCCCCCAATATTTAGGCCACCCACTCCTTGACTGGGGTCACCGGCATGGTCTGCGCCGATTGGCAACACCAATCGGTGATGGGTAACTGGTGAGGGAGCCCTCGACCCCAGCCAACCTTTTCTTTTTTTTTTAATTAGTTTTATATTGTTTTTATTTTTTTAGTGTAATTTAGTCTCTCAAGTTTCCTTTTGTGTGAAAGTACCCCTAAAAAGGTTGTCACGCTATAATTTTATCCAATTCTTGACGAAATACCAATAACGTGCTAGCGGTGATAAAAATAAAAATTTTAGTGTTCTTTAGTGAAATGATTTTGCTTTGTGCTGCAATGTGATTTCCAGAGAGATTCTGTGTTGTGTGGTATTATTTTTCCTATAAGAATTAATGGGCCACAAGATATTCAAGAGTGCAAAATCAAGAAAATTCTTTTAAAAAAAGAAATACATAAATTATAAGCAAATTAAGAGTATCTCCTTTTGAATAGATTTGTGACAATTTCTAGTAAAAAATCTATTCTTACTTAATAAATAAATAAAATAAAAACAGTTAATAATATTTATGAGGGTTGATGACCTAAAAAATGATCTTTCTATTATTTCTAGCACAAATTTCTTTCAATTACATGAAAAATTACAAATTATGACTTTCGTATCATGTCTAGCATGCCATCATTTTCTTGTCAATTTTAACGGATTTTTCTAACATGGCACTAATATTGCAAACATGGCACATGAAAATATACCAAGTGGACCACATGGGTATTTAAATATTAAATTAAAAATAAAAATTACTAAAACTAATAATATTCACAAAAAATATTTCATTCAATTGAATAAAATAGATAAATAATAATAATTTCAGTAAAAACATATATGTTATATTGATAGTGGTATTTACATATGTGTAACAGAAAAAATTATCTATAAAATTAGCGTACTAATAACAAATCATTATATCTAGGTATTTTTATCGCTTTTTGTACAATTTTATGAATATATCCCCATTATTTTTTACTCTATTGAAGAAAAGTAAAACTAAATATAGAAATAAAACTATAAAACAACTCAAATTTTGAACTCATATCTCTTATGCTCCTCCATCAATTCACTCGTGATCATATTCCACTCTACTTTTTACTTATTCCTCTTCAACCTTCACTTTATCTCTATCTCAACCTAAATTAATTTTCTTTTGTTTCACTAAAAAAACTATTTTTAAAATTTTCATCATAATTTTTTAAGTTTTTAATAATAGCACAACTAATTAGAATTACAAATGGTATATAATTATGAAAATATAAAGACAATATTTTAAACTATGTTTCTTTTTTACAATGCGCGTAGTGCTGGTGCGAAATCTAGTGTATGAATTATAAAAATTTGATAAGTAAAATTAAAATAATAAAAATTATTTTTAATAAAAATGAAATTAATGTACTTAAAAATAATTTATTTTAAGAAAGTATTTCCAGTTAATATATTTTTCCGACTTAATCTTTCATTTCAATAGAATATCCTAAAGAAAAAGTACAGGAAAGAATTTAAATTTTCAATAAAAGTTTACAAAATAATTAATAGAAATATTATTTTCACGAATAGTCTTGTAATGACACTCATAACTCGAAAGTTCAGGAAATACCCAACCCAAATCGATAAAAAAGTTTCAAAAATTATAGACCCTAAGGGTCGAGTGTAAGTTTTAAAGAAAAAATTGAAACGAAGTTGATCGAACCCGATTGAAATAAATTTATTGTAGTAATTCATGTTATAATTTATACTTAATAAATAAAATAAAGAAAATAGACAATACACTTTAGATCCCACCAAAGCAAGAGTAAATTTAATTTCAATTGCAAACTAATAAATTGTATTGATAATCGATATTAGATTTACATTTGAAGCAACTTATCTCTCCCTTTTTACACACGTATCCTTGAGGGGCAAGAACGAAAATGTACCTAGAGCTCGTGAAGAGGGGACGTTGACTGCATGAGGACTCTAAGCTTATGCAACATTGTTAGCAGGTGATGGTAACAAGCACCACAATGACAATAGATAGAACGGGAGCTGACATTTGTGGACAGAAGAAAAAGAAGAAGAGAAGAATAGGGATAGAAGAAGAACCTCACATAAGAGAAAACAAATTAAAATAATAAAAAAATTAATGATATGGTATTTCTTTTTTTGAAACTTTTGTTCTCTTTCTATTTTTTTTATTCTTCCAAATGTGTACTCTAGAATCCCATATCAATTTGATTGGAACTTTAAAAATTAATTTCCGACGGCATAACATCTTCAATAATTTTTTAAAATAAATTAATATAAATTTTAAAAAATTTGTCAAATTTTTGTTTGAATTTCTTTGGTATTTTCTGAAGGAATTAGTCACAGGATATATATCAGCAAATTATTAGAAAATATCCATTTATAAAATAATTTTTAAATATTCTTAATATAAATTTTGAAAATCCATCAATACAAATGTAAATAGGAAATGGGAGAGAGGAACAATGAGGATTAAATGGAGAAGTTCTTTCATATATGATACATTCGTCAGAGTGAATAATTATGGAAAAGTACACGTTATGTAGTTTTTATAGTGAAAAAGTATGAAATGGTGCCTTGAAATCGAAAGGTCATGAGAAAGAATAGGTATAAATTGGTTTTTGAAATTTGAAGTAAATAAAAGGATCATGGTAGTAGAAAGAGAATGCGGAAATTTTTTTCCAACAATTAGCAAGAATAATTAAAATGAGAAGTAATTAAAAATTGAAAGAGAAAATAGAAAAGATACAAATGTAAACAGGAAAAGGGAAAGAGAAGCCGTGAGCGCTACACGAAAAAGTTATTTCGTGTTTCATACGTTTCGTCAGAGTAAATAATTATGAAAAAAAGCATCTTAGGTAGTTTTTATTGGGAAAAAGTATGAAAGGTGCCTTGAAATCAAACGGTCATGAGAAAGAATATGTATAAGTTAGTTTTTCTATTAAAATGAATGAAATGATGTCATGCTATTAAAAAGATGTGATGTTTAGTAGCATTCATATTATTTGAGTAAAAGGTAAAATAGTAATATTATTAATTTACCAAAGACAAAAAGGAAAAAAAATTGGAGAAACACTTTGGAAATGGTCGTACTTTTGAAGAGATGTAGAAAGTTTAACTCGACTGATGCAATATATGATAGAGCATGTGAGGTAATAAATTTTGAGAATAAGCGATGAATAGAGAGTCGAAGTATGTGAGAAAAAAGTCATACTAACAGAGCACACTAAAAGTGTGCGAGTAAAAGATATGAAAGGAAAAGTAGAAATTCATTAAAGGCTAAGGGTATTTTTTGGAACAAAAATTGAGAAACATGAAGTTTTTAATATAACTACGTGATTCATACGATAAGACAAAGAATGTGATAACAAACATTGAAAACGAATAAATGTTACAATTTTAATTTTAAAACTATAAACAATTATAAAATAATAATATAACAAATATACCTGTGATGAAGTACTAACTTGATTGAGAG
This sequence comes from Punica granatum, assembly GCF_007655135.1. Classification (NCBI taxonomy): domain Eukaryota; kingdom Viridiplantae; phylum Streptophyta; class Magnoliopsida; order Myrtales; family Lythraceae; genus Punica; species Punica granatum. Next base: position 50,795,816 of record NC_045127.1, read on the forward strand.
AGTTGCGAAGCAAAAAAAGGTCGAAAATGAAAAATGAATAGAATGAGCCGGTATGTATATACAGTGAAAATGAGATATCAAAAGTCACAAGCCGAAAAGGTGTAAGGAAAGATCACGAGAGTATAGAGACATTTTTGAAATATTAAAAATTTGATAAATTTGTCATATATATATATAGTGTAGCTTTAATGAGAAATGAATGGGAAATGAAAATTCTAACATAAAACATATGATTGGCTATAAAACAAAGGGGAATTTACCCCAAATGGTCATGGTTTATCCGTTTTGTCAAATCTATCATATGCTTTTTTTATCAAATATATCCCATGGTTTACTTTTTGCATCAAATCTATCCCGGCATTATCTTTTCCGTCGACATCTAACGGCCATGCTGACGTGGCGCCCACATGGCAAGTGTGGCCCACTATCCCTCCACGTGCCACATCAGCACGGCCGTTAGATGTTAACAGAAAAGATAACGTCGGGATAGATTTAATACAAAAAGTATCCCGGCGTCAAATATATCCCATGGTTTACTTTTTGCATCAAATCTATCCCGGCGTTATCTTTTCCGTCGATATCTAACGGCCATGCTGACGTGGTGCCCACATGGCAAATGTGGCCCACTATCCCTCCACGTGCCACATCAGTATGGCCGTTAGATGTGGACAGAAAAGATAACGTCGGGATAGATTTGACGCAAAAAGTAAACCATGGGATATATCTGACAAAAAAAAAGTATATGATAGATTTGACAAAACGGGTAAACCATTGGTCATTTGGGGTAAAAACCTTAAAACAAAACAACTTCAACAATACATATCTTAATTTGTAAAAAAAGATATTTTTGCTTATATTTATATTTAGGAAAGAGAGTAAAATATTGATTTTTTATTTTTGAAATACAAGAATTTCTCAGCAATAAGTTATATTTGAAGTACAAGAACAAACTGAATAACCTGTACTTATTGTTTTATTATTTACTGGAGTATTGTTGGTGCTTCCTGCATAGTATTATCTAAGTAAATTAATTTCCTAGATAAACTTTGGTGTTAAATAAATTTTTATATAATTTGATAAATTGCAATTTCAATTTATAGTTAAGGCATTTTTTCCCATGAAAAGGAAATAAAAACTAAGGGTGCGTTTGGATTCAAAGTTAAAGTAACTTTAATTTTGATTTTGATTTTGATTGTGCAAAATAACAAATGAGATGTGATTATAAATTTGACTTGGGAAACGTGTAGTTTTGTTGTGTAGTGTGTTGAGTTAAAGTTAAAGTTAAAACTTTTGACTTGGGAAATGTGTGTTTTTGTTGTGTAGTGTGTTGAGTTAAAGTTAAAGTTAAAGTTAAAATTTTTTGTTCCTGAATCCAAACAGGACCTAAGTGGTTAGATGATTTTATGCTGAATAATTCGTTTCCATTTTTCACTGTAGACTTCTCCAACGACATTTATATATTCATACTTGTGCATATATTGTGTTAACAAGAAAATATTACAAATTTTATTTGACGCATATTTTCTAAATGGGGCTATCTGTGAAATAGATATTGGAAAATAGATAGAAGGATCTAGATATGGACGTAAATTACATGCCCATTTGAACAGGGTTATGTATGATAACTAGTTGATGGTCAATGCGATGCACGAATTTTATTAATATTTTTAAAACAATATCTTAACTTAATCATTTTGATCTTTCATATTTTTGTTTTTCGTTATCCTATTAACTTCACTATGTATAAAACTAAAAGCATTTGAAAATAATTATAAGAATATCTAATATTTCCATCCCAATAAAAATGTTATTCCATTTTTGCAATTTATATTTCGTTATATAGTAGTAATTTTTTAAATAAGTTGGTTCACAAACTTTTGAATTTTTATTTAGGGAATTGTTGTATTTGGATAAAAAAATAAAACCTTGTATAAGTTAAAGACATTGAAAATTATTAATTATTACAGTTTGAATCACTGAAACTAATTATAATATTTTAATTTATTTCAATTCTAATTATAGTATCTATATAACTTCTAAATATAATAATTCTTTATGATATATTTTTGTTATGTATTATATATATGTTCATCCGTATATTCAAATTAATTTACAAATTCATCATATTTATTAACTTACGTCATTAAATGCACCAATTCTCCTTATTTATGTATATTAATCTTTTCCTGTCTGATACTTGCGTGTTTGATGGTGCTTATTTTACTCAAATTTGTGTTAAAATATTATCAAAATTAACAAATTCAATTGAAAGATTTTTTGTTATGAAATAATCATATTTTGGGGACCCAAATAATGAAAGAAATATACAATTGTGAGAAAAATATAATTAATTTTTTAACCAATTGGTTTCATTTATGAATATTTGTATTTTTAATTTGCATCAAATATGTTTTCGTAACTAAACTGTATCTTTTTATAAATATCTTATTAATGATTTTCATGTTGTAAAAAAATATGGAAATATTTTTTTTTCATTTTTTAAATCATAAAAATTCTAAATATTAAAATACAGTACACAATACTTCTTCGTTAGTATATTATCGATATTATATATATACATGTATACTTAATTGCTGCAATTATAATATAAGAGCAAGAGCTTATTTATGAAATTTATCTAAAATATTTTTAGTTATTATCCTGGTATCAAAGTTGTAAGATCTTTTATTTGAAGCATTTTCTTGATAATAAAATTAAAATGAAATAACTAGTTGCACCAGAACATTTAATGCATATCAAATGTACCAATTCTCTTTTACTACATTTATATAGATTTGCAGCAAATATATTAAATATAGTGTAGTAATTTTTTAACTCTAAATATTTTTAGATACAAAAGGTGCATGGTATTTCGGTAGCATAAAAAAATGAATAGATAAAAAATTATAGATCTTTTTATAAATCCATATTATAAATAAATATAAAAACTTCCTTTCTAAAAATGACTGAAAATAATTATTAAATAGTTTTGAATTGTTTTACTATTTAATGTATGTAATGCAAGAATTTTTCTTATTTTTCCTATAAATGATATTTTAACCATGAATTTTATTTAAACGTTTACATTTGTGAACCTATATAATATTGACATTTACTTTTCTAACCATATTTATTGCATGAGATACAACTTTATATATATATATATAGATGATACTATCAACCAAATTCATGGCGGCAAACCCCATAAACAGGAAAACAGAGTACCTTCTCAACTATTTTGTCAATTGTGCATATTTAGTGTCACTGAAAGCATGTTTAGTGAAACTAATAAAGATTGATTCAAACGGTTCAGTATTTATTCTTCTTAAGTAATGTATCAAGTTCGAGTCTTATAGATAGAAAAAATCCTTAATTGGAAGAGATTTACCCCTCAGCGGGCTGACTAAGCTCGAAATAAATTAGTTGGAATCTATTGGACCTTCAAATACTACGATGCACACTATATATATATATATATATATATATATATTTGGTGATAATGAAATGGATTGAAAATAGAGCAGCTTAGTCACGTATATGTTGAGTTCGTTTTCTAGCAATTTTATTTTTCATACCAAATTTGATGTTCCAATTTATTTTTGTAAATCTTTTTTTCTTTTCGATTATAATAGGAGACTCATACCTAGTACAAGGAAATGGAATGGAAATCTAAATAAATAGGTACGGGTAGTCCCACTGATAAGAATCGAACCTGGAACCTCTAGATTATCAGATGAGAGTATTAGGTTATTAGCCACTGCACTACACCCCTTTCTCTTTTTGTAAATCCGTTATGTCAGTTAGAAATCAAGTAGGTTTTGTAAAGGAAAATGAGCTGTTAATAATTACAAATAAGTAGTGGAAGACTATCCATTAAATTCGAGATCTATACATATTTTTTGGCATACAAATTGGTAATAACAATAACAATAATAACAATAATAATAATAATAATAATAATAATAATAATAATAATAGTTTTCAAACCGCTTGGCACATCTAGCTGAGGCTACTACTGTTAGCATGATTAGCATAACCCAATTATCTTAGGGTACCTCGCAGATAGGGTTACCCCTCCCTAAGGCATAGAGGTCAGACTTTTTTATTTTAATGATTCTCCCTTAATTTTTATTATCATATGCTCTACTCTCCATATGCCTTTTTGCTGTCTAAAGTAATTATTTATATATATATAGGTATATAGGTATATAGGGCTGCAGGTGGGGTTAAACCTAATTCCCTCATTTGTAGACCAAAAGTATACATGGCCTCACATGAGATTATTATTTAAAGGTACCAAATTTTTCATCTTAGAAATTTTCTTGCATTAGATTGAAGAAAATTCATTATAATCAGACATTCCCTTGACTTACCAATCAATTTCAAGGAACATTAATTGTATGTACATTTCGTTTTTCGGCCAGAAAAGTAATTTTGTGCTTATGCATCAGCTGTATTCTGAACTACATAAAAGAACATGAAATTGATCCCATGTATAGATCTTTTATCGTGTGTTGTCACTTAATACATATAAATTGAGGAAAAACATACTTTTTTATTAGCATTCATATAATATGAAAAGGTAAAAGGGCCCAAAAAAATCTAATATACCTCAAAAGACACGTATAAATATGAGAACGCTGCAGGCCGATTACTGTGTCCCACCAAATCCCCCTGTTCAGGATGATGGACCCTTCTCATATATATATATATATATATATACACACACAATTAATTAATTAACCAGCATAAAGAAAAAGAAATACATTGTGGAAAAATCCTGCTGTCTTCTTCTTTTTTTCTTTTTTGTAGGAATCTTACAATCTTTTTTATTATAAAAATACTAGATCCTGCTGGCTGATAATCTTCTTAACACTCAACATACATCAAATAGCTCATTTTCAACTCTTACAATTGTGAGTGGAATTTCCCAATTAGGAGGATTTCTACGTTGATTATTAAATGATATAGTAATACTCTTCTTATTATATAATTTCCGATCCAACTCTATTGTGGCTTGATTTGGGAGTATTGTTATTGATGGAGAAGTATTGAAATAAAATTGTTGAAAAGTAAGTGTTGATTTCAGAATAAGTTGAAATATTTAGAGGAAATCACGTTTGCAACCGCAATTTCGACCCAAATCATAATTTCAAAAACTCTCATCAAACATTAAATATTCTTAAAATTATATGAAAATGTGATTATGAAACCTCCTAGCGCACCAACTCTATATATTGGTCCTTTTGCCTCTCGTTATTGTCACACATTTTGAATAAAATACACATGTACTCCTTGAGTACGCAGAAGGAAAACGTAATTATGTGATATTTATCATGACATAGCCAGTTATACCTAGCTAGCTCTATATCACCACTATAATGTATATGTACATTTACATATATAGATCTCCCCCACAAAAAGGAAGTGCACTACCATGCTTTGCTTATGGCAGGTGGGATTCACCGACATTAGGAGCAGAAGGGGAACAACACCACACTGACACCATAATTATACAGATCTCTCACACAAAAGTAATATGATTTTTTAGTGCCATTTCCAATCCTCAAATTAATTATTTTTTTCTTTAAAAAAGAAGGCCTAATTTTATATGCTTTCTAAGAGAAATTGAGAAATTCTCTAATGTCAAAATGCTGAAGTTACTATGAAATTCCGGCTTATAAAGACTGTTCATGTCAGGAAAGAACATACAAAATTCGGAAACGTATTCTTCGAAATTAACGGATAATAATTAATAATAATTGAAAAAAGAAGAAGAGAAAGACCAATTTTAGGAGCATATATTAAATATTTGTGTGTGTGTGTGTGTGTGAGTTTGGTAGCACATCATGTTATGGGTTATATATATATATATATATGTATAGGTGTATCTATATATATAGAGAGTAGTAGGGTTAGGACCACCCTAAGCATACAAAACCCTCTTCTTCCTCCTGTTTGGATCCAAATTCTACACGGTACCACAGTGTCTTAATATAATAGGACCACTCCTCGATCGATCGGCCCTTAATAACAACTCTCTCTCCCCTCCAACTCTCCTCTTCCCTACAGTTGGCGCCTCTCTCTCTCTCTCTCTCTCACAGATATCATCCAACATATTACCCGGAGAGCGAAACTATAGCCCTGTCCGTTGCGCCTGATAGTGTTTGTCGTGAATCCCACATAAATTCAATAACATGCGGGAGGGAGTACTCGCATATCTCTATTTTGCATGCGAAAGCAATCGGTCATAAATCATGTATGTGAGCCCAGCATGTTTCTTTTCTCATTTTTGGGCGTGAATTTACACCTCAGAACCATCATGTTTTGGTACTTTGCTCTTCTTGCTGGTTTTCGGTCGGTCTAGTTCGTGTAGATACGTACAGTGGGCGCATTGATTCCTATATTCAATCGATCGTCTTTTCACGAGTACATAACTATTTGTTTTATCAAAGAAATTTATTCAAAGATAAGGTATTGGAAAGTTTGTTGGTGCAGGGGAAATTGAAAGAACATAAGTATAAGAAATGATAGGCTTGTACAAAAAGAAAATTATCATAGATATGGAAAGTTGGGGAATGGGGGAGACAGCCCACTCAAATCCTTCTTGGTTCCATTCTCACTTCTTTCTTTTTTTTTTTTTTTAGGATCACGGGTGTTCTCAACCTATTGATTGAAACTAACGTCGTTCTAATATTAATCCTTATCAATCTTAATCCCTCGCATCCACCACTTTCCAACTTCTCATTATATACCAGAGTAAGCAAAGCATCGCATGAGTCTCGAGAGGCTACTGTTCCGTTCAGTTCTCTCGCACCCCTCTCTCCGCTTTTCAGTTAGCAAAGTATATTGTGATAGAACAATTTGACATACGAGTCACCTTATTGATCGAGAACACATTCGACATATGGGAGGTGGCCTTCCCGAGAGCATTGGTGGAACAATTCAAGGGACTATGTATGACAACTCAAGTCAAAATTAGGCATCTACACCTGAGAGGATTCGTAACATCTAAGGGGATGATACCCAGAAGAGCACATCGCTGAATTAATTTGTAATGCGATATTTGATGGGCTTGACTGCTTTAACAAATGGGCCTGTCATGAGCTTGTATTCAAAGCCCAACCAGTGAAAATCTCCAAGCCCGGCCTATTAAGATGTCTCCTTCATTCTTTTGCGAGCTTATTCTCCACCGTTTATCTTTGGTTTGTTTGCAAACTTTGTATAGCTCATTCTGGGATTGGAATTTTCTGATCCAAAAAGTATGGGAGAAATTATTTACGCAATTCGAGAGATTAAGTATTACAGATTATTTCCTCTCCTAATAAGTGCACCACTCAACCAATAAGTTGGTTTCTGACAGCAAAACTACAGTGGGAGATTCCTGCCAAATGAGCCTGTCACATTGTACAATGAACATAGTACTACCAACATGTTTCAATATCTTGATTTGGAGTTTGATCCTCATAACGACTAATACTACCAGGGCTGTCCAAACGGGGTAATCCGAACCGGCCCGAACTGAAAAAATTTCTGGTCATTTCGAGCGACTGAGCTTGTCCGAAGAAACTTCGGGTCGGGTCAGGTCAGCCCGACACAAAATGCAAAAAACCCTATGATGCGCATCCTCTTTGATTTGTTTGTAACCCTATGACGTTTTTTGCATCGTTGTGGAGCCAATCTCAGGTTGATTAACCAGACAAGACGCCAAGAGTCGAAGTATAAGAGTCGAAATATATAGCAACTCAATCAACAACCGCATAAACACTAGATGATAGATCACTAATGACAATTCAGACCAGCCTTCGAGCAAGCAAACTTTGCATCTCACAAGATAACGAAAAGGGCAAGATGAAGAAATAACTTTTTTAGATGATAAATATATTATTACCTGCGATTGTTATGAACCTGATCACCGGGGGATGTCAATCAAGGGCGGTGCAAATTGGATCTTTTGAAACTCTACGATAAAACAGCATACATATATAACCATTATGATTTAAATAAGCCAATCATTAATTAAAGATAATATCGTCAAATATACTCTGAAAGATTGACTTTACATCAAATTGAACATCGAAAAATTTCTTAGATCACATAATCCCTTAACAAGTGAAAAGTATATCTGAAGAGCCCTTCTATCAGCCTCCCATTAAAAAAAGGGGAATCCTCTTAGTGATATTTTTTATTATTCCATGCCTTTTTTTTATTCTTTCTTTTTTTTTCCCATTACTTATAATGTTATTTTAATAAAAAATGAAAATTCAGACAAAAAGTCTTCTGGGAATTACACGGAGAGAGCAAAAGAGAGGCTCGGTGGAGAAAGAGTGACAGTGGAGCAGCCCCGGCGGTCACCGCCCCCTAATGCGACCCAGTGGAGTGGTAATCCCTTTTGGTTATCTTCCTTCGAGGTTGTACAACCACAAGTTGCGACTACAGAGGAAGAACTCAACCTTCGCAAGCTCGAAATTAGTGACAACAAGCGGTTGGGAGATGTGGGATACATTGAGCTCAAGATGCCAGTGTGCTCAATTCTAGAAAAAGAGAGAAAGAGATAGGGGCTTTGTTTTGTTTGGGGAAGATGGAGTCGACGATGGCCATTGAAGTGCCCTTATTGCGGATCTATCTCCCCTCTCTTCAATTTCTTTTTTGGTGGCTACTCTCTTCAATTTTTTGCATCGTAGAGTGCTTCCTTTGAGATCCTCTCAACCTGAATTTTAGGCTAAATTGGGCATCACTTTTTACGTTCGTACTGCTTCATTCTCAACTCAAATACCAGTCCTTTCTTCTTCGTTTCTGAAAATTTGTCTCAGTATACCTTTATCATACTCATGCAATTGGGTGTTGTTGCCATGGGATTGGGGGAGAGAGAGTAGGGTTCTTACGAGGAGGCAGCGAGGGCAGAAGTTGCTCAATATCCCCTTATATACCATCGACCAGTCCACGCTCGATTTGGCCATTTACAGGTCTAATAAGTTGGACACAAATTTCGACCAGGTCAAAGGTAAGGGTAGGGAAGTGCAAATGGGAATGATGGTGGAAGCAGTTAGTGACAATTTTGCAGCACTTGTAGACCGGTGCTATCAGAAGTACAATTTGACTTGCATTTTATTAAACATAAATTGTTTGATAGGGAAGAACGACGCTATTTATCTCTTGGAGTGGTCGCCGGAGCTCTTAGGAGTCACCAGCGATCTCCCATGGATGGGAGGGCGGGGGGTAGTAGCCGGCTGTGCCCCCAATCTGCCTTCCTCCCTCTCACTTGGAAGAGAGAGAGAAAGAAAGTGTAAATAATAATAAAATAAAAATAAGTAATGGAAGAGAGAAAAAAAAGAGTAAAAAACAGTGTTATCAAACCCGGACCGGACCGGTCGGTTCGACCGGTCCGGTTCGCTTAAAAACCGGAAATGCATAGAAAAACCGATGAACCCAAAAAACCGGCCGGTTTTTACATGAACCCATGGAACCCATTCGAACCGGCCGGTTCATGGGTTCAGAAATTTTAGGCGGAATCCGACCCGAACTCCTTGCATCTCGACCCGAAATTGAAGAAATCGGAAAGTAAAGCTTCAGATTTTAGAATGCAGATTGGAAAGAAATTGGAAACCCTAGTCCTCTTCTCTTCTTCTAGATCTCGAGTTCATCACTTCCTTATTCGATCTCGAGTTCATCACTTGCTGCTCTTCTTCATCAGTCATCCAACAGACCGAGGAGTCCGACCTTCTCCTCTCCGTCGCCGCCGACACCCCTAACCTCCCTATCAATCTGTAAGGCCTTCGCTTCAGTGGTCTCCTACTTTTATTAAACTTTTGTAGCCTTTTGGATGTGTTCTGTTCTGTGTTCTGTGTGAAGGAAGAGTGGAAGATTGTGTTCTGTGTGAAGGAAGTGTCTCGGATGTGTTCTGTCATCTGTGTGAAAGAAGACTGAGTGCCTTGATTTAAATTTTTGCTTTTGATTATTTTGAGCGTGACGATCAATCTCAGCCTTTTACATCTTTTTTTTGCTGGATATTGAGCTTTTACATCCTATATACACAGAGACCATGCAATTGAACCTGGAGATATCTTATTATGAACCGGAAAATAAATTAAAATTCATAAAAGAGAAACATAAACATAAACATATGTCCAAGAATTTATATATATATATATATATCATACTTACTATTATTTAAGAGAATTTTTCATATTGTAATTACTCATCTAATTTCTGAAGTCAGTTTTATTATAAACATCATTCTGTTATTATCCATCATTCTTTTATCATCTTCCTACTTAATAGAAAAACTAAAATATTTAATACAAAAAATAAATCTACGTTTCACATTTTCATTTGTGTTTATCCTATTGCTCATATTTCTGTTGGAAATTGAGTTTATTATATCATATCAATTGTATATTAGAAAGTAATCACGATCGAAACACACAGATACACACATATATATATACCCAATTATTTGATATGCTTCTTTTATAGGCCGTGCTATGCATTGCTAATTTTCTAGTATATGTCACTTGCGGAAATTTCTCTAAATGAATGTGTGGCTTAATCAAGAACAACGGGATATGTATATTCACACACCATAAAGTTATAAATGGTGGAGATCAATTTGATTCTTCTTCTTTTTTCATATAAAGCGTGATTTTGACTTGTTGGCAGATCTTTAGATAATTTCGTTCATGCAAATGATATAGTTCCAATAATGAGGAGAAAAAAAAGCAAGGGGAAATAAATTCACCGAAAAATGGGGGGAAAAAAGAAGAACAAATAGAATTTTTATTGGAAAACCAATTGACTACAATCTCAGATGTGTCGGTTCAGGTTCAAAGACTGATTTTGCAAGTCTTTTCAATTCACTTACATTGTTCGTTTGAGGGGAATAATCTTAACTCGGCTTCCAATGTCATTTGATGCCGTGAGCTAGAGTTGCTGATTTCATCGTTCTCATCCTTTTGTACCGAGACACTGATCCATTTAAGCAAAAAAATTATTGCTTAGGCTGTAAGACCATTAGTATGGATCAATTTAATCTTCTTTTTTTTTCCTCCCAAATTTTATATCCCTAAAATTTTGCATGGTGGCTTCTTGTTGCTAAAGTATTGGTGGTTGGTTTTGACAATGTTGCCCTTTGCCCTCTATTGGTCTTTACTCTTTCGAGCTAGCACTTAGTTGACTATTTTCATGATAGGTTGTATATTGTCATAACTTCATATGTTCTTGATCGATGACAGTTGTGAATTTTTTTGATCATTATAGGCTGCTAGCTATACAATGAATTCTACTGGTGCTAGCAACAGCAACACACCCACTCCTACGTCACCTACTAGAGAATCCACTCCAAGTTCTTCGATACCAAAAGGCACTAATAGAGGAAAATCTGATCCGGCATGGGCACATTGCAAGGAAGTGCCGTCAGCAAGTGGAAGGAAGGGGCTGCTATGCTTGTATTGCTCAAAAGTTCTCTCCGGTGGTGGTATAAATCGGTTCAAACAACATTTGGCGGGATTAAAAGGGAATGCAGAGGCATGTCGGAAGGTACCAGATGCTGTTCGATTTAGAATGCAGGAACATCTGGTGGGGCATATTATGGAAAAGAAAAGGAAGCGCGATATGTTAGATGAGCAAAATCCATATGCTCCACTCTCCGAGCATGATGAGGAGATAGTAGAAATGACACATCTCCATTCAAAAGCAAAAGGGAAGGCAACTCAAGATACCCAATCAAAGGCAGCGCCGTCAAACAAGATGAAAATTAATTCGTACTTCGAACCGAGAACAACACCGGGAGCTCAAAGGACACTCAAGAGTGTTTTGCAAAGCAAAGAAGTCACCGAGAAGTGTGATCTTGCCATTTCTAAGTGGATGTTGGCTACAAGTATACCGTTTAATACGGTTAATTCTCCTTATTACCAACAAGCAATCGATGCCATTGCTAGCATGGGGGCAGGTTATAAAGGTCCGGGCTTTCATGATCTTCGGGGGTACTTATTGACAAAAAATGTTGAGGAGGTGAGAAAGTATGTTGATAGTTACCGAACTACTTGGAAAGAGACGGGCTGCACGATAATGGCGGACGGATGGACGGACCAATGCAGGAGAACTTTGATTAATTTTTTGGTTTATTGTCCTAAGGGAACTGTTTTCTTGAAGTCTGTTGATGCTTCAGATGCTTCGAAGACTGGAGATATGCTTTACAAATTATTCAGAGAGGTGGTCCTATTTGTTGGTCAAGAGAACGTTGTTCACTTTGTGACTGACAATGCCGCTAACTACGTGGCTGCTGGTCGCTTGTTGGAGCAGGAGTTCAGGACAATATTTTGGTCTCTTTGTGCGCCTCATTGCATTAACTTAATTCTAAGTGATATTGGTAAGTTGGACGAGGTGAATGATATTGTGACTCATGCTTCGAAGATTACTAAGTATATCTACAATCATTGCTTTGCATTGAATCTGATGAGAAAATTCACTGGTGGACGAGAAATTCTACGCCCTGCTCCAACTCGTTTTGCCACTAATTTCATTGCATTGCAGAGTATTTTGGCACAACAGAATGCTTTGAGGGCTATGGTAACATCTAGTGAATGGACTAGTTCAAGCCATGCAAAGGAAAGTAAAGCAAAAGAATTTGTGAAACTGTTATTTGTGGATTCTTTCTGGTCTGAATGTGCAGCCATAGTGCAGATTAGTGAACCTCTTGTTCGTGTATTACGTATTGTTGATAGTGATGAAAGGCCTGCTATGGGATTTTTGCTTGAAGCAATGTACAAAGCTAGGGAAGAGATGTTGAAAAGATTCAATAAGAGAAAGAAGAAGATTGAGCCGTATATCAACATTCTTGATGCTCGATGGGATAGGCAACTCCACAAAAACTTGCATGCTGCTGGGTATTGGTTGAATCCCAAATATCAGTATGACTTGACCGAGATGGAGAAGAATAGAGGAACGGTTTCCGGTTTGTTGGATGTGATAGAGAGATATTCCTATGGAAAGCCCTCATTGCAGACAAAATTAACAAGTGAAATGAAGATTTTTAAAAATGCTGAAGGTGATTTTGGAAGAGTATCTGCAGTATCCGATCGCATCGTGATGGCTCCGGGTATGTTCTAAACACTAGTATTTTCGGTCATTATTTCCTACTTTATTTGAGTTTGTTCTTTTACAGTTTTACTTATTCTTATTTTCTTTATATATGTTTAGATGAGTGGTGGATGTGGTATGGCTCAAGTGCACCAAATTTACAAAAGTTGGCTATTCGTGTTTTAAGCCAAACTTGTAGCGCCTCGGGTTGTGAGCGGAATTGGAGTTTGTTCGATCATGTTCATTCTAAAAAAAGGAACCGACTTGAGCATCAACGGTTGAATGACCTTGTTTATGTCCATTATAATTTGAAGTTGCAACAAAGGTATATACAATTGCTTCTCTCTATTTTTTCTTTCTTACTTTACTAGAAATTTTGTCTCATATTTAGATATTTACTTTGTTTTGATGATCTGTTGCAACTTGCAACATATAAGTATACAAGAGATGTTTGTTTTGCAGGAACTACTTCAAGGGTAGAAATTATGACCCAATTGACTTCGAGAAGTTTGCTTCTTATTCTACATGGGTACTAGAGGATGAGCCACGGGCCCTATCAAATGAAGAATTGCAAACATTTAGACGGGATTTGCAAATGTGCATTCAAGAAAATGAAAATGACGGTACTAAATATTCTTATTTCATTCCAACTATTTTCATGATAGGTTGTATATTGTCATTTCATTTTTAGTAGTTATATTCCTCGTATAGATTCGTTGGATTTGAATTTGGAAGATCTTGATATGGATGATGGGGCTGAAGATAATATTGATGGAGGGAATGTCAATGACCGAGTCCAAGAGAATCCATTGTTTGAAGCTCCTGAAGCACCACATGATGCTGCAGCTGAAGACAATATTTGTGGAAATTATGGTGGAGATTGGAGTGCATGGAATTGTTGATGATATTGACTGATTAGTTAGTTCTTGTTTGGTTTGATTTATCAACTTGTGATGGTGAACTATGACTTATCTTTATATTTTTTTGGACACATATTAATTATTATCTAATATATATTACCATTTTTATTTTTATTTTTTTGTATTTTATATTATTTTCTTAAAATAATATATATTTATTTATTTTAAAAATAAACAAGCGGTCCGACCCATCGAACCCTTGATTGAACCCATGAACCCATGACCCCATGCCTCGACCGGTTCGATGTCCGGTCCGGTTCTGATAACACTGGTAAAAAAAGGTAGAAAACAACAAAAAAAATGCTAGTCGGATAATTGAATCTATTTTTTTTTACGGAAGGTTGGCGGAAGAGGCTCTCAGACATACTTTTCAACTGTTAAGTGATTATGTGATGTAAAAAAAGTTTCGAGATTCAATTTGACGTAAAGTCCACCTTTCATTGTAAATTTGACAGTTTTTTCTTAATTAAATAAAAAGTACATAAATCAATTATACCTTCTTGTAGTTTTTCTAATTCTTCCACAATCATCTCTACCTGCTTTTTCTTCGATTGAATCAAGTCTTGAAGGCAAGGCCTTCCACCATTGAAGGACCTAAGGAACTCCTAAACTCATCAAGAATGCGCCGACATGTGCTAAAAGTTGATTCCGATGCCACAGTGTCGACATTAGTCGCAAATATATCACGGGTCATCGAGGAAAGAACAAGGTCCCTCGCAACCAGTTAATGACATCCACTCATCAGCCAAATACTTCTCTAACTCAGATTTCTTCATCCCAAGAGTCCCGCATTTCTTGTTTATATTTGTCAACAGTCTGCATTCTTTTCTTCAACATTGATGATCCTTGCTGTGTTTGTGTCCAACGATCCTCTGAGCTCGAAGCCCCATACCCTCTTCCTCCTTGATAGCCCATTAACTCTCTAATCATATTCATGAAACAATTCCTCAAGTTTGCTTCTAATTGGACTCCCAATAGCTGGTGCCAGCGCCTCACCAGTTTCTGCATACAATTATTCTTCTCCCTTGTCTTTTCACGACAAAGCTAATCACTCCGACAACAGGACAAGAAAATGCTCAAAGCTTCTTCATTTCTCCCTCCCTTTTTCAAATTGAGGACAATTAACGCAGCTCAGATTGAATGTAACATGCAGAGCAGCCTATGAAGTCGGAAGCGAAAATGTGGGTTCCAATCCCTCACCTTCGGAAGTCAGCGAACTGGACGACAGAACACGGCTGAAGACGTTGACGGGATCTGCAGCTTCGATGGGGCCCTTTATCGGCCGCCAAAGCCTCCTCCCTCTCGTCACCCTCGCCCTGGTAATGGTCGTGGCAGCGTTGTTGTCGTCGTATTGGGCCTCTCCTCGTGCGGTGTGAAGTCTGGTTGGAGAGAGTATACTGGCTGGCAGTGAGCGTCTGAGTGAGCGGATTAGGATTACATCTAAGAGTGACTGAGGGAGTAGTGACAGAGCTTTTTTTTTTTTTTTTTTAATTTCGAGATTCGGGTTAGAACTCAAAACCAAACCATAATATGTAAGGTACCGGCTCAGTTCCAGAGCTGAACCGATAACCGATTAACCCGAACCGAACTAGTTATTCGGTTAGGGCTTCGGATTGACCCGAACCATGGACAGTCCTAAATACTACCTATGTCTGCACAATAGAGTCCAATAAATTGGCGTAACAGTAAGAATGATATCGGCAGAAACATATATATACCATTTTAGCTTAATCTGTCAAGAGACCAAACAAGCACGGACCAAGACCGTGGGAAATCAGTATTTATACTTGGAATAGATCGAGTATTTCAGTCCTGATATAGCTTAGGGACTATACACCCCTTCCCGTATGATAGCTCCTGGATCTATACAGCCCAACAGGCAACCACATATTCATTCCCATTTGCAACGGAGTAAAATGAAAGCTGGAATAAATCGAGTCATTACGATACTCTGCCAGATGATCTTTCCACCCCGGATTTCATGCTCCTCAGTGATCTGCTCTTCATCGAATGCAACTCTTCCATCGCCTGAAGCCACAGGTTTTTGTACAGTAATGTCTGTGGGGACATTCGCTGGTCCATCTCGAGACCAGCAACCGAGGCATTGCTATCAGCCTGCAGATCACAACTCATAAGCCAGAAATTTTCTTTTGATATGGCAAAGATTATATAGATGAGCAGTTTTTCATACCTGAGCGATCTCAGCACCTATATTACCGATAAAGGTACGAGAATCCCACTCTTTCTTCATGAACAGAGAGGAATCCGTCTTCTGCTGCCTGCTGTCGCTTACATTGTCAAGCTCAGATGCAGCAGTCACAACTTTTCGACCAGTTTCAATGTTTGGGATCTGATAACATAAATAGATTTTGTCAGAAGCTCCTCTGACAATTAAGAAACCGCACGATTATTTTACCACAAATTAATGAGAATATTCATTATCTTTCATATTTTGATCTGTCCGCTCTCTTTTGAAGAGAAGGTAATTGAAATAACCAAGTTTGCAAGTCCCTTCAAAATACATGGCATGATGGAGTACCAATTGACATTGCAATCAACAATGATATATCTTGGATAAGCATAGGGATTGTGCACCACAACGATAACTAAATTCAACAATTTGAGTGGTTTGGTGTAAGAGAGCAAACATGAGCTTCAAATCCAGACAACATTTCGAGAAAACAACAAATTCCATTGCACAGAATAATGTCATGGCACTTTCAAAATACTCTTTTAAGCATATATCTCGACACAAAGGACCTTTCCAAGAAAACAAACTCGAGAAACATCTCTAGTCCACATGGTATCCAAATTAGTAAATCATACCTTCAGTATAGCAGCAGAAGACTCGTTTGGTGGGGTAAAGCTTCTTCCTGGATCCCTTTCTCCATTACAATTAGAAAGATTTTGTATTATGCTCTGAATTTTCCCAAGCAGTGGCTCACTCAAAACATGACTTTCTGAACATTTCCTTACAAGGAACTCCGAGAAGTCATTCATTGTGTCAACCACTAACTCAGCATCTAAACTCGGGCACATAGACAGCCAGTAAGATATGCGCAAAAAAGCTTCACTAGCTGAAACATCCTCAACATCATTCTTAGGAACCTGAAGATCCACTCCAGTCACTATATTTTTATGAGAAGTAATATTTTCTTCCTCCAGAATTGGTGGAACCACTTCAGGACCAAGCATACAGAGGCTGCCTCCTTTGTCCCTCAGAGAATCCTTTCCAAGTTCACGAATCTCATCGGAATCAGAAGATCCAGTCCAATTCAACCTTCTTTCTGCACTTCGCGGAATGAAGTGAGGAGCCATAGGATTCAAAGTCCAGCGTGCTTCAGATGTGTTTTCAGGAAATTTAGTTTCTGCAGATTGTGACAGCCTAAAAGGTGACTTGGGTGAGTTCATGGTCCCTCTCCAACAGGGCGAATCTTCGTCGGGCTCTTTACTGTTGAGGTCATTCTTATCTACAAGAATGAAGGAACCTTCCGCTTTGCCACATCCCTCAGGATCTTTTGGTTTCGCATTCAATGGAAAATTGCTGATGATGGGAGCGGAGGACACGCCCGATGATCTTGAAATAGTAATAGGGGTTATCCGGTAGCTCGATTTAATGAGTGAAGGATTTTCAGCTGATATTTGCTCCATGGGTTGGGATTTTGGTTCAGCCCCTCCTTCGGAAGTACCAGTTGATTTTCTACTCAAACTATCATGAGTTCCGTCAAGTGATTTTGATCTTCTGCGAGCTTCATATCCTGCAAACAAATTCCTTGTAAGAGGAATCCATTGAAAAGGTGGAGGGTTGTGCTGTTAGAAAAATACATATGCCAAAGGTCCTTGAACTTTCAGATATTATCAGAACCTTCCCTCGATAATCTGGGTCCAAAGTTAGCTATCCTTTTCTTTCTGTTGAAGTTTCCGAGGTGACCATAGGCAAACAACAGGGCATCTAGTGATGAGCAATTCACTTGCACGATGGCTGATACACAATTAGGCCACAAAATCTTAGAATGTCCATTTACCACATTCTAAGACTACATTACAGCAACAAACATGGCACACGCGCAATTCACTACACACATTACAGAGATAAAAACATGTTCTGTTAGGTGAAATTCCAGTCACAGGATAGTCGAAACTTAAAGGTACGAATATTGAATTTTAACTTTAACTTGAACTCAACACACTACACAACAAAAATACACATTTTCCAAATCAAAAATTTTAACTTTTAACTTTAACTTTAACTCAACACACTACCCAATCATTTGTCATTTTTCACAATCAAAATCAAAGTTACTTTTAACTCTGAAACCAAACGCACCATGATATTTCCTAGAAGAAATTTTTGGAGAACCATGAAATCTTTAGCAAATTACAGTCAGGTAAGATTAGAAAAATATCATCAAGCTCAATCATTCGAACATATAGCCTCAAGGTAAACATCGCATAAATATAAATGTTTAGCCCAAACGCATACCTTCCTTTTCCAAGCTCGGATCAGATATGGAGTTACCAGTATCCTTTTCGTTTACCCCAACATCACTGCTTGGGCCAAAATAGGGCGACCCCACGGTGTTTGCAGTGTTTGCGAAGCAATTTGAGCCCAAGAACTCGCTGCCATGAAGAATGGCTCCATAGTTATTAAGATCAAGCCCTTCCGGAAGGGCCTCCGGGGTGTAACTTTGCCAGTGGAATGGACTATAATCACCGAGAGACGGAGTCTCCGGGTCAAAACAAGAACTAAGGGGCTTAAACGAGTGAGCCTTAGAGAGCAAGGCAGGGGGCCGTTTCGAGGTGAAGGGCTCAGCGGAAGCCGAGAGGCGAGAAGCCGAATTCCGAGGCTGCGATTTCCAGTTAGTGTTACTCTCCATTGAAAGCAGGACTTTGCACCGAGAGGTCGCGATTGAGGGAAGAGTCACAAGCAACCGGCAAGAGGGAAAGTCAAAAACCTTGTCAAGTCAAAAGCTTCGAGAGGGCAATCACCAAAAATCAGTAAAACACAAAACCCAGAGCAGGAGAAGCTTATGAGAGATGGAATGGGGCCTATGGAGCATGAGATGAACAGGGGAGTACAGTACATGCATATGGGAGTCGTAAATGCAATCACCCATAACTTGGAAACTTAAGTATCACTTACCCAGTAATGGAATGAAGTTGAATGAAGAAGAAGAAGAAGAAGAAAGTGAAAGATTTCTCCCCCTTCTTCTAATGGTTTCTTCTTCTTCTTCTTCTTCTTCTTCTTCTTCCCCTTCAAAGCGACCGGCCGGGAGGAAATATATATATAGACACAGAGAGAGAGAGAGAGAGAGAGAAGGAAAGGAAAGACGCTTCGGCCTTTGCTTTCAAGTGGGTTGGTGATTGGGGGTGTCCCTCTTTTTCCCTTCGGGCTTCTTCACTCTTGAGGCGCTTTGTAAATTTTTTGCTCCTTGGGAATTTTTTTTTTTTAATAACTGCCAGAAATATATCATGACCCTTTTGCGTTATATGATTTGAGAAAACAATCGCATATGTTTGGCAAAGGACATAACGTAATATTTATATATAGATAGATAAAGTTGTATCCCATCATAAATAGGAATAGAAAAATAATTTTATATATAGTATAAGATCCTAAAGGTAAATATCTAAAAAAATAATTATAAATGTATAAATAAGATTAGAACAATAATTTTATATATAGTATATGGTAAAAAAAGTAAATGTCTAAATAAATAATTATAAATATATATACACAATTGGGACTAAATTAGTAAATGTATATAAATCATTAAATACTTAATAATTTTATTATATAACTTCATTCTTGATTTGAAATATATAATCTCCAAATTTATCTATAAAAAATATAATTTCTTAAAATAAATATCTATAAAAAAATTTCGATTCAACGGTACAATTATTACTTTTCCCTTTTTTTCTTTAATTTTTTTAACCATTCAATTTAATTTTTAATACTAAATTCTCTCAACTATTCATTACTTTTTCCACAATTCAACAACATAATCATTACTTTTTCTCAACTATTCATTACATTTTCACACTTTTTCTCATAATTTAACAACACAATCATTACAATTCAATTAAATATATATATGTATATATATATACAAAGTTAGAATACAATTGAGTTTAACTCAACTCTAATCCCAAACAAGTTATAAGCACGTAGAGAAATGCGATTTTATTTAGTAAAATCAGTAGAAATTCAATTATTTGGATGAACTAATCTACTATCATTTTTATCGCAATTAAAGGAAATATGATAGATGTTTCATATGCTCAACAAAATATAGAGTTATTAAAAAAATACACATATAAAAAAACAAAATATTGAGAATTATCGCCCACTTCGTAGTCTACATATGATCAAATACCGAGTTATTGTTATTAATTGATTAAAAAGGTATCTTCTTGAGAAAGGGAGTATAGTACAATGACTAACACCCTTACCTGATAATTTAGAGGTTTCAGGTTCGATTCTTATCAGTAGGACTACCTGTGCCATTTTATTTAGATTTCATTTCAATTTTTTTGTACTAAACCATGAGCCTCCTATTGTAACTAGAAAAAAAGGAATCTTCTTACCACGTTTATCATATAAATGCAACATGGTTATATATATATATATATATATTAGGTACGAAAATCCTGTTTACTGGTAAATATGATAATTATATTGAGCTGAGTCACTAAAACTATTGTGCTCTCATGATTTCCATATAAGATATGGACAGTTCTGAGTAAATTATTTGGGTTCTAATTCCAAATTGGTGATGTCATCATCAAGACATTCATATTAATTTTAATATTTTCATCTCTATCTTTATGAGAAAACAATTCATCGGGCAAGAAATTGAGAAAATTTTATGATTTCTTTTAGAGTGTAATATGGTATTCAGAAAATCAATTGACCCGATCTAATTCATTGCTGGACCACACCGACTCAAATTGAATTAATTGGGTCCAACTAAATTTTCGAATAATAGAGTGCCCATTGAAAAAAAAAAAGCTGATTTTTCATTCTGGTAATGATAGTGAATTTTAATATATCATCATATCATCCGTGATAGCAATTGGTCCGCAAGTCGAGAATTAAGATAATTATTCGACTTTAAATTAACATTGAATGCTTAAAGAAGAATTTAATATTACAAAATATCATAATTGTTAGCTAATTTCCAGATTGGCTTTTGGGACACAAAGTCGACTGCTTGATTGTTCGCCTTTGCCTTCTCGAGGAAGGAAACTCCATCGGAAGATTTTCAGATTAAAAAAATTAATGGAAAAGATTCAGAAAATAATAGACAAAGGCAAAGTCTGCGCATTGGCAAAAGACAAAAATGGTACTTCCCACGGAAGTCCCTTCTCATTTCCTTCCATTTTTTTTCTCTTTTCTCATTTTTGGTCTTTTCCTTTTGTATTTTCAGTAGGAGAAGAAAACTGAGATAAATAATTACCTCTCATTCAATTCTCCCTTTTTCATCCAGAATAAATCTTTAATAATACTCTCTCAAAATAACATGATAAGATTCCAAATCTATCTAATTTCATAATAAAATAAAAAATTTTAGGAGATATACTGAGCAAAAACTACTGAAAGTGAAGTAGATGATTGAATAATACTTGAAATACAAAATAAACATAAGTGATTTTTATAAGTACTTATTAACCTATTGAAAAAAATCATGTTTACAACCGCTAAAAGTAACACAAACCATGATTTACAAAATTCTTGCCAAGCACAACTTCTGTTTAAAAACAATAAAAATGCTTATAACCTTCCATCACACTTCCTAACAAACTCTTAATCTAATTTGTACTTTTTTATCTTGTGACTAAATAGGATCACCAAAAAATTTCTCATTATTTTATTATTAACTAAAAGGGAAAAAATTAATTATGCAGTAGAAAGCACTCTCAATCTGGAATCAAGATATTGGATACCCCTTCATTTCCTCGTTTCCTAAATCAACCGTGGGCCTCATTGTATTTAAGAAAGAGATTACCATCATATTAGTTAAAATAGCCCAATATTAAAGTAATGGACCCAAAGAATTAGAACCCAAACCCACAAAGCTCAGCCCACTTCTCCGAGTTGGGCTTTATTCACATACCCTTTTTGAATTTGCCCGCTCCCGCAGAATAGATTGGTTCAGTGATCATTCACTAATCGTTACATTCAATTCTATCTGTGGACATCTAATCGACTCAAAAGATTGATATCCTTGAGGTCGATCTGCATCGAAAGGATGGGTGAACTTGTCTATTGTCTCACTGAAAGAGTGGGTCTCCCATGACCTTCTTAAAAAATTAATTACTTTTTATATGAAAGGAGAGACCCGATGGATCTAACCCGCGTGATGATTTGAAGAAATAGTTCGGAGTTCCAGCCAAAAGACTCAAAGCAAAACATAAACTCCTTCTCAAGTAATTCTTCCTTTAGACAGCATATTTTTGGTACTTTTATTGCTATCCAAGTCACTCCCTTTATTCCAACAACAATCTCCCCCATAGCCCTTATAAAAGGCACCCTCCCCTTCTTTCCCTCCATTGCAAGCTCAACACATCTCTCTTCCTCCTCTTCTTCATCCATATTACTTCACTCTGGCAATGCCTTCCGACCGGGCGGACTTGTCCTCTGACCAGGACAAGGAACACAAGCACAAGAAGCTCGACAATGAAGTCCGTGACATGTTCTCTGCAATAACTAGTCGCATTTTCCGTCTCCATAATGTTGGAGGCTCGAGCCACCACCGTGGTGATGGTGAAGATGATCGAGGAATCAGAGTCATCACACTTGCCGGGAACAACATGGGAGCCACCTTCCGGGGTGGCCAGGACGAGAAAATGGGTGGTGGCCCTGAGGAGGAGAATGATGATGATGCCCTTGGAACTTACGTGAATAGCAATTTTCAGGCCATCAATAACTCTATTATGATGGGCGGGAGTTATAGCGGAAATGATCCCGGGGTGCACGCAGAGATCACAGATTTCACTGAGAAGCACGGGAAGGACAAGAAGAAGAAGAAGGAGAAGGAGAAGGAGAAGGACAAGGAGAAGGAGAAGAAGAAGAAGAAAAGCTCCGAAAGCGAATGAAAAACTGAGGGACGTATTGATAGAAGAATCATGGCAAGTGAAGTGTTAACAAATGCATGAGACGATATTAGTAAGGAATAAAATCCTTCTGGCCTTTCTTAGCTTTGTGTAATGCCTTCCCTTATTCTACTTCAATGTCAGCTATTTGTACGACACTGTATTTCTCGACATTCGTTCGCTTAAATAAGCTGTTTGATGAAGTGAATGATAGTAAAAGGAAATATCGATTAGTCCATCTTGTCGTCATGATCGGTGACAGGTGATGGACCTATGCCATTTTTTGAGTTTTCTACCTCATCCTGCTGGAGAATGTAGTACATCGATCAATGATACTCCGAGCTCTTCTAAAACAACCTAGCTAGCATTTGAGACGTGGACTAGCTAGGAACATCTAGAGTCCGAAGAAACTGTGATGACCTGCAACTTTGGCTCTTCTTCCTTAACTTCCTCTGCTTCCTGAGCTATTCTCTTGATGCTATCCTTGGCCTCCTTGTTCTTTCCCCACAGCAGAATGTACAGCCCGATGATCACGAGCAGCGATCCTATCACACTGTTCCATGCAACACCAGATGAAATGAAACGATCGATATGTTAGGGGAAAAAAAAATATATATATATATATATATGATCAGTAACATTATAGGCAACTTCAACCAGCAGTTACAGGGGACAGGACAGATGGTTCAAACCTTCCAACGTGAAGCGACTCGTGAAGGAGAGGGATGTCGATCATTGCAGTGATAATCTGAATCAGAGGGCTGAATGCTGCGGTAAAGACGGGCCCCCTTTTCTTGACACACCATGTCATCCCCACATAGCACAGTCCTGAGCCAACGATCCCCTGCTTCCAACCATTTTGCATTTGTCAATTTATGCTGTATTAGCTCTTTGTGACACATAGTATATAACGGTGCTTGTCTTGCGATACGAATGCAGACGTGGTCAACTTTTGTTTCTACTAAACGGAAAGGCGGCCAACTGAAATTCCTGCTATATAATAGAGAAAGCATACACACTAACCGTGAAGAGTACGGTGATTATCTCGAATGTTTCCTTGAACATCCACGCGGATAGGTTCCTGCCAGACGACATGCCTACCAGGGCTGTAGACTGAACAGTCCCGAAGAAGGACATGATAGCAGTGCTCGAGTACTTGCAGGGGTACCGCTGCCCAATATTTGACTGGAGTAAAAACCACGAGGACCACAGGACTGAGGCCAACACTAAAGTCATTGAGCTAATGACCCACTTCTCCGTCCTTTTTGCCGAGCTAAGCTTCTCGCTGTGGTATGCCATGGAAGGATGACGTGGTGGGGCGTGTAAAGAACTGAAAAGGGTGATTCCTCTGTAGAATGTCAGCACCATAACTCCAACTACACATATTAGGGAGCCCATCACCTTAGCCTTCCCACTACTTTCATATAAGTTCACCTGCTCCATCCTGGAATAAAATAAAATTTCACAAAAAATGTTCAGCACTATGCTCTGAAGCCGGAGATATTATTTTCCGAATCGGCAGCATGCTACCATAAACATGTGCCAATGATTCGTGTAGAAACTTTACTTTCGATAAGGCGCAGGCAAAAGTTTGTATGTACCGGAATGGTAAGGCCATTATGAATGTGACAACAGGAACCATGTTGATGAAGGCACAGGCAAAAGTTGCCGATGTGTACTGAATCCCGATAAGGAAGAAGTATTGCGTGAGTGATGAACTGCAACAAAGCGTTCGACCATAAGTCACTTGTTCATCAAGAGAGACTTAACATACAGACTGGTACAAGAAAGTTCAAAATCTTGTTCGTTGGACTAACCCGACGATTGCACTGAAAAAGAGTAAACATACAATGCGGAATGTGAGTTTCGGCCTGCTATTCCTGCAAAAACAAAGACCAACTTTCACTGAAATTTTCTGGAATCCTCAAATCGAGACTCCATCCTGAACATGAATGCAGTACACGTCTATGAAAAGTTCACGGTCTTTTTTCTTCTTTATCGACAACTTTTGCCATGAAGGCTGAGTAAAGATGGACTGGGGTACCTTTCCAAGAAGTAGGCGAGCGGGGACAAGAAGAGAGTCGAAACTGCCTGGCGGTACGCGATGAGGACCAGATGGTTCATGCCTTCTTCCAACACTTTCTTGAGCATGACGTTGACAACTGCAAAGGCAAACTCAATCGCTATCATGGCAATGTAAGGCGCCCACTGGGCACCACCCATGTCACCCCCTTCAGCCATTAAATCAATTTCGATCACAAGAGAGACTGTTCCTTTCTCTATGGATATGGAGGTATGGAACGATCTTTTGTGTTGAGACAGAGACAAGTGTGGAGAGGGGAGCAAGCCAATATATACAAAGCTTGGGGGGAAGCAAAGCAAGAGAGCAGGGGAAGGGAACAAACAAGAGATTAAATTCTCCATTGTCACATCAAACCTTTCCAGCAGACACCAAAGTTTAAGTTAGTGTGTATTAAGTTATTCTCTTCTCTTCCCTCTCTCTATTTTATTTTTATGTGCTTCAATTCCTTTTGACTATTCTTTTTCCAAGCAAAAGTGACGGGGATTAGATCACCTGGTAGCGCTGATTTTTATCGGATGATCTCACTCCTTCCTGGAAAGTTGGCAAATCTCTGCAATTTGAACACGAGCTTATTCCCATTTGGGTGAAACATTGATCAGACATATGGTACTTAGCCAATTCGGTACTACGATTCTCTGCTATGAAGAAATTCCATTCGATAGGCCTTTCCTGCAAAGACACAGAATTGGAATTCACCCGGAACGTGCATTATAACACTGATACTATACAATCACGAGATATAATGCTGTTAACAAACTCTCTCTCTCGTTTTTCCTCGGTTGCGATATAAGTCTAGTAAAGGAAAAAATGCTAAAAGAAGGATATGGGAAATTTCGGTGGCGAGTATTGAATTCGAAATTTCTTAATTTCTATGAAAAACCGTGTGCCATCGTATCACATACTCTTTCTTCCATTAATATTTCATCTTCCATGTAGCAATAAGTTGGTAAAGTAAGGTGTTACTAAACATATGCCATCGAGTAACATTCACTTAATATTATAGCTATCAACTCTCAGACACGGTTCTCATGCAAAATTTATCCTTCAAAAATTATTATACAGTTAGTGGCCTTACGTCTAATTGGCCAATTTACCCACGCATTGCATGGAATTGAATTGAATTGTTAAATTCATAACAGAAATTTGTATATTTTACTATAATCTTTACAAAACTAACCTGTTTATAATTGTACAACTATGAGATCCATTTTCCATATCATTACTAATTAATTCATGTACTTAATTTATAAAAAATAAGTAGCTTGTACCGATCCTAATATATTTTGTAAAGTTAAATTTACAAAAAAAAAAAAAGGCCACATGTACTGAGCTTAATGTATTTTGTAAAATTAAATTTATCAAATATTATCTAATGAGGATCCCGCAATGCAGATTATGGAACTAGTTCTTAAATCAAATTACTTGCATCAAAGAGGGTAGCGAGAAGCCAAATTAGTAACGTATGGCAGAACTTAGAGAAGCAAAATTGATACAGGACCGAACCCAGCTAATGAAGGCAATGATGACACACAACGGGATCCGATATAGTGGTCCAACTATTATATATTATATGCTATATATAAATAGACTAGCATTTACAATACATACAAAAGAAGTGATCAGTTTCGAATTGTTTTGTAGCTTGATCCATCGCATCATGGATGATTTTACTAAAACTACGGTGGCAACTTGTCTATGCTCTATGTCTCTCTCTCTCTCTAGAAAATGATATTTAGGGGAATGAGCCACTATAGCTTAGGATCTCTTACCATGATTAACCAATAACCTATGTATGGAGGGGCATCTCTTTTCTTCAGAAGTGGCTGTGTGCAATGTAAAAGGCATATATATATATATAATTATTTCTCCCTTTCTTTGCATGAGGCATCTAATACTTCATATACATCTGTCTTAGATTGGGTAGATTAGTCAGCATCCATATTTCCACAACGTGGGGAGAAAGAACATTATGTCAAATCTTGTTAATAAGTTTCACACCAAAGAGGAAAAGAAAATATAAATTGACTGAATCAACGTGTGTTCGTTTACTCCATTGAGATAAATTAATTATTTATTTATTTTCCGGCCCCTTCATTATTTTACCATGCAAGATGTGCTTATCGTGCAAACATAGATCGTGATGAAGTGCCTTTAAAAAAATCTATGGAATAAATCCTATGATTATCATTGTATTTAAGGCGGAATACATGCTATTTAAGGCCTAATACTCTGACGTCCCAATACTCCTCATCATATTAATTATTATTATGTGTATATGTGAACATGTTTTAAGTATATATGTTATAATATTCCAGGCAGTTTTCTAGCAGGCCAATTGGGACGTTGTTTTGTATTCTGTTGTGGACTTTATCAAGGATATCTTTGAGAGGGGAAATCTATGAAGGAGGTTAACGGCACCTTGCTGGTTCTCACCCCTAAGACTCCGAACCCGGAGTCTATCCACAACTTTTGGCCTATCAGTTTGTGTAACGTCTCCTGTAAATTGATTACAAAGATCATTGCCAATAGGCTGCAGCCTTTCATGTCGAGCCTTATCTCCCCAAATCAGTCGAGTTTTGTCCTGAGGCGCCACATTCTGGACAACATCGTCATTGCTCAGGAACTTATATACTCTATGCATCGTATGAAGAAGGGGACAGGGTTCATGACGATCAAAGTTGACTTGGAGAAGGCATATGACCGGTTGAGCTGAGCATTCATTGATGATACTCTTGCTTTGTTAGGTATTCCTGAGTCTCCGAAGAAATATCTTGGCCTACATTTCTTCTGCCCATATGCAAGTTCTTTGGAATGGAGAGCTCACAGAGTATTTTAACATGGGGCAAGGCATTAGACAAGGGTACCCTCTTTCTCCATAATTACTTGTTCTCTGCGAGGAGAGATTGGCACATCTTATTTCAGACTCTGTAGAAGTAGGCCGGTGGCGACCCATTCGTGTTGGTACCAGAGGTCAGCCTATTTCTCATCTGATGTTCGCGGATGATCTCCTGTTGTTCGCAGAGGCATCTAACAATCATATGCTTGAGGTGTGTTAGTTCTCAAAAGACAGTTGTCTATTTCTCCAAGAATGTAAAACCCGGACCATCGAGCTCGTATCATCTCTTTGTTCTTTCACCATGACTGCCAACTTTGGCAAGTACTTGGGCATACTGATTGTTCATGGTAACATCCAGAGGTCTCTCTTTCAGGATGTGATTAATCGGGTCAGGTCCAGGCTTAATGGTTGGTCTGCATCAACGCTATCATTGGCGGGCAAAACCATGCTCGTTAAATCAGTGATGCTCACTATTCCCACGTATATGATGCAAGTTATTATACTGCCAATGTATGTCTGCAAGGAACTTGAGAGGCTCCAATAGGATTAGGGGCCATTCTACAGATAGACGGAAAATGCACTTCGTTAGTTGGGATGCCATTACCAGACCGAAACTTTGTGGAGGGTTGGGACCGAGGAAGGTTGCTGACTTCAATACGGCCATTCTCGGGAAAATTGGATGGGGATTATTCACCAAGGAATCTAAGTTATGGACTCATGTACTGTACCGTAAATTTCCGGATAGAAAGGGGGAGGACCTCTTACTCTCAATTCGGGCTTCTGACTCGTGGCTATGGAAGGCAATATCAATGGCTTGGAATACAATTTCGAGTGGGCCTGGATGGGTAGTAGGGGACAATATTCACTGTCAACTTTGGGTAGATAGATGCCATTCAATTGATAACTGCCATGTGGATTTTGTTATGGGTCTTATCCCGGAGACGCTACTCAATGGACCAGTGCAGAATTTCGTGACAGAGGATGGTGCATGGAATTGGGCAACGTTTGCACCATTTTTGTACCAGTCTCTCTCCTTGGGATTGAGGGAATGCATCCTCCTCCTGCTGAAGTAGGACCGGACTCTTTGTTTTTTGGAGGTTATCTCCTTCGGGTGAGTTTCTGTTGCATCTGGGTGAGTTTTCTGTTGCATCCACCTATAACATTGTCTCGGTCCAACATCAGCAAGTTCCTAATTCGCTGTGGAAGTATGTTTAGTCTTGGGATGGGCCTGAGAGAATTCACATGTTTTTCTGGCTTGTGGTCAATAACCGACTCCTCACTAATGTTAACCGAGTTTAACGCAACAGTGCTGCTTCCTCATTATGTAGGCATTGTAATGCAGCGTGCAGAATCGACTCTCCATGTTCTCCGGGATTGCTCTCCTACTCAAAATCTGTGGCTTAGACTCGTCCCATAATCGATGCTTTCGTCCTTCTTCACGCAATCATTATGTGATTGGCTTGTAATGAATCTTAAACCTTTCGTCCCATTTTACTCTCAGCTGAACTAGGATTCTATGTTCGGAGTAGCATGCTGGCTCCTCTGGCAATGGAGGAATAAGGAGATCTTCCAAGAGGAGTTTAGAAGGCCGCATGATGAGTATGGGCGTATTATTCAAACATCGTGGAGTTTTGCTAATACGAGTAAACTGGATCAGCTTGTTTTTCCGAATTCTGTTAAACGATGGGTATTCATTCGCTAGAAGAAACCTGGAGAGGGCTGGTATAAATTGAACACTGTTGGGACATCTCAAGGGAATCCAAGGATTGTCGGGCCAGGTGGTTTCATTTGTGACTCTGATGGAAATTGGATTGGTGGATTTATGCAAAGCATTGTTATAGCAACATCCATGGTGGCAGAACTATCGCCGGGGGGGGGGGGGGGGGGGGGGGGGGTGTGGTGGGGGGTGGGGGAGAGAGCTTGCGTGCTAGGAGTTTGGAAGTGTCAATCAAACACACGTATCGTGAAGGAAATTGCTGTACAGACTAACTGACTCAAAGAACTGTTAATCGTCCATTTAGAGTATACTTTCTCCAGTCGGTCCCTTATGATCTTGCTCTATTCTATTATGAGATATTTATGAGACTTTCTTACCCTGCTTTTGTAATCTTTAATTTCTTTTGGGCTTTTGCCCCCTCAACCGACCTAAAAAATAAATAAATAAAGTAGAGGAAAGAGGTCTACTTTACCCCCTTAATGAGCTCGACTCGAACTAGATTTAGTCAGGACCCGTTAGACTTCTGGATGTCATGGTACATACCAAGAGCACACCTTTGCTAGTCTTTTGTAAAGGACAAGCTCGTAAGAACTGCACCAAAGCGGACAATTTTTCGGACTGGCTTTTCCCTGTGTATCATATTAGGCCTACAGATGAGCCGACTTGTGCTCTTCCTTACGACCCTCGCTCGGACTCGGAGAGGGCTGTGATGGGGCTAAGACTACTCAATCCCATATTTGGAAGGAACAAGGTTCTTTGAAATGAGGATAAGAGCACGTCTTTCCTCTATGATTTTTTTTTTCAGTATACATCCTATTAACTGGAAGCCCATAACGCCCCGATTAATTTAGTCGAACCAAGTCAAAATGAACAAATACTTTTTGGGGCCCATACTTTTTTTAATGTAAATTGACCGGGTGTATATTCGTATGCTCCGTTCAATACTGTAAATTATATTAGTGGCTTTCTTTTAAAATTGGAGAATCAACCAGTTATTTTGCGTTGTTTGTGCAAAAAGCTAAATAAGCAAGAAATTAACATCGTTGATATTATATTATTTGTTTAACGAACAATTGCTGGAGACTTTCTTAATATTCTCCTCTCGGTGGATGCAGATCTTTTAATTAAACAAATATTCGACATAATTGTATTAAATCCCTAATCATCAATCCCTAGTTTATTGATGATCACTGCTTTACCCTTGACAGATATATATCACTTCCAAGTGTGTCGACTATAACTTATAATGCAACGATCAAATTTTCTTTTTGGTGAAATATGGGCCAATTAATCACATGTTTTTGTTTACTTATTATATATATATATATATATATATATATATATATCTGTAAAAACATGAAAAAGATATTCTTGTCAAGATTTGTCAAAAACATATAGATTTAGCTAGGAGAAGGCATGTCTATCGATCAATATCCTCACGTGAACATTATCATTTATATTGCTCCAGCATACAATAGCAAAAGCAATGGATACTAATTATATGCATGGACGATCATTCTAAAAAGCTGTGGCTCGAGTACGTCGTAGCTACATAAAGAATTTTCTAGCTGGGTTTCCCAGCGCATAGGATTGAATTGCTAACATCTCATGTCTTGTCTTGAATATATTCTCTCTGCCCTAGGTGCCTTTGTGTAACAGATAATTTTGGGTGTTCTAGGTTCATCAGATAGGTGAATTGATGTACTAGAACGTCTAGTTTGCGCACACACGTGAAAAATGCTCCATTAGAATCATAGATAGACTATACGAAGACGCTTGAAATTTAAGGAAACTAATATCTGCTTCAATATTTATTTCAAGACAGATTTTATTCTATCTGCATGCCCCTCCAACATGTAATGTGCTGTTACATGTGAAGATTACGAGAATGGATGGGTCCCTATCGATGATATAATCCGTCTAAATGAATGCAATCGCAGTGTTATATTATTGTTAGTTCTTCTGAAATGGGACAAGTGCAATTAATCCATTGTCTTCAAACTTGTTCATGAAGATCACTACGAATTTATCTCTGCATTTGCTACTACTTGAGGATATGGTGGGAAGAGGAGAACCATTTGCCTTTTTTTCTTTTTTCTGAGTAAACCGTTTGCGGAGACTTTTTGACGGTCCCCAGCTTTCTAAATTTCTTTTTTGCGAACTTTCCTTTAATGGCAGGGGGGGCCCACCATGATTCAATTGCTTTAATTTTCATGTCACCAATTGATTGAGATTAAATTGAACGTCAAGAAATTCTAAGTGTGTATATATATCGAAGTATTGCGCACTCTCGCCTACTAACCTAAATGTTTCAATTTCGGTATCCAGTGAGACTACTCGTGCCCCTAAGAATTTCTATATTATTATACTAGATTCATGAACATTCATTGTAATCGAAAAAAAATATAAATATATGAGGTGACTATGTTGCACTACTTACATTAATCTTTATATAATACAGTTAAATGCACTTTGCTCCCAACCTATTATGTGAGATTGGGTTTGCACACTAACTTTGAAATTTTTGCGGAGTACGTACCTTAGCAGAAAATAAGCAAGGAGCCCCCTCGACATAATTCCGGCCAAGTTTTCTGCCAAAAGAGACACAAGCCACTCACATTTTATATTAAAAGGGACAAAATTGTCACTCCATTCATTGAAAAAAAAAAGAAAGGAAAAAGAAGATAACGTTGATTTGGAAATTACGGCCCCATGGATCCACCCACTGCCTTCTCGCCAAGCAAGTCCAGAGAAAGCTGCATTCACATCTCCCTAGAAGTCCCATCTCCAGTGAGCCACAACCACCATCTCGCTAGCGACCCCATTGCCGGTGAGCAGCCAAACCCCATCTCCATTGGTACAAGTTATAATGGATCAATTTCGTGATCCAAAACCGATTTTCCTTCAAATGTAATTGAACAACAGCACGTATAGAAGGGCTCGACTAGTGATAGAACTATTCCTTCCTTGTTTATCAATGTTGTCATATTCTTATCCTTCGCTTGTTTTAGGCACATGAGACAGAGGAATTGAAAGGTTGTCCTTAGGATTCTACAAAAATTATCATGCTTCGGTTAATATTATCGATCCCATGGTATTCGAACTCTTCTGCAAAGTCAGTAAAACGTTTCATAGTACAATCTTTAAGTTCTCTTTTTTTATTATCTTTTTTTATTATTTTTTGCATAAATTAATGAAGTGACAATTTTATTTTATCCTTTTTAATATGACATGTGAGTGGCATGTACCTCTTTTGGCCGAAAATTTGGCCGGAATTATGTTGAAATGGCACCTTACTTATTTTTCGGTAAGATCAGGGGGTACTCCGCAAAAATTCGAAGGTGGGGGTAAACCCAAATTCACCTAATAGATTAGAGGGAAAACTGCATTTAACTTTATATAATATATAAAAGTTCAAACGAAATTCAAGAACATGATACATAAGACAAAGTGAACCTCTTATTAAGTGACCTTTCGAGTCTTTATAAATAAAAATGTGACAAGTGTCCCGTAATTATGTTGCCACTCGCTTATAAAAGATGGAAAAACACGCACTTATTGAAAGATATAAACCAGATTTATGTAATGAATAGCTTTTAAGCAACGACCTTAACATATAAAGAAGTGACTTTAATGAGAAATGACAGACTTCCAAGTTTCAATAGCTATCCTAAAACCTTCAAAGAACAATAAAAATCACCAAAACAAAAAAGTAAATATCTGTCTTGAGAGAAAGAAGTAATGAAAGTTGCGAGGAGAAAAATGATTTCATTAAATAGATTTGAGTTTAATTCGATAGGTCTAGCTCGCGCATGCAAGCAGATCTTTCATTTGGTTTAAACTAATTTTGGGCATAAGAGACATATATGGTCTCATCTATTTGTTATAAACTAAAGTTAGAAATTAACTTAAAGATGGAATTATAACAAGGCAGGTCTAAAGTTGAAACTGCAAAGATTGTAGCTGGCATGAGCTTGTCCACGTCATGATTGGTTATTAAAGACGTCTGATTAAGGTACTTAATACATGATGTCTTTTTAAACAACCCATATTTTTACCACACGATGGCAAGTGTTGATCATGGTCCAGTTAACAAATTTCAAATCAAGTAATTCATAGAGGGTCCTAATTTTCATCGCAGCAAGTATGAATCATAAAAGCTCTTGTTTTTTTCTTATTTTAATTTCTTCTTCTTTGATATTGAATTTTCTCATCAAATAAAAGTAGAGATGTAGAAATTAGCCCCAAGAATTAGAACTGTACATTTCCAGGAGGGGAGAACAGCATCTCAATCATCGTTGTTCATGTAGTTAAAAGGATAGGCACATATAGATACGAAAATCCATATCCATATATAGGAATCGAGTAGATCCACTATAATGTCGACATGTGGACCAATTAGCTTCCTTTATTTTTCTTTACTAGCTACGAACACTTGCACAGTGCCACAGGATAACAATCACATTATAATATTAGCTCATTTCCGTACTTTTATGTCATTTTGATAAAAAAAAATTCAAAAATTATTTTGGAGAAATCAAAATGAAGAAAGAGAGAATATTAATAAAGAGTATAAAAAAGAGAAAAAGTTCAAAGGATACAAATTTAAAAAGGATTATTTTGGAAAATTATACGGGAACAATTTATATTCATTTTTGTTTGTTATAGTTGCTATAAGGTCTGTTTTAATGGTTTCAAGAGTTGCTTGAGAAACGATATATAGTTTTAAAATAAATGGATATACTTTGGTTAGTTAAAAGTATTTAAAAAGAAAATTTTTCAATAATGATGTAAAATAGATATATAATACTTTAAGCAATTGCAATTATAATCTAACTTTTTTATAATATAAATAACAAATTCTATTTCAAAATTAATTTTCAAGAAGATGTGCTTGGAAGGGAAGAGAAAAATGCATAAGATTTGTAATCGAACATGTTAAAAAGTGTTAGAGGGATAAAACAAAATTATATGAGTTTATAAAAAATTTAAAAATATATTGAAAGAAAAAAGCTTGAGCACGTGTTCTTATGTTCCTCTTTTAGTTTATTAATATAATGTAATGTTATGTAATGTAATACAATATAAATTCTATCCTTTATATACTGTACATATATATGTATATTTTCACTAACCAGATAATATTTCTAGCTATATCTTTTTATAATTATCACATATTTTGAATATGATTTTTTTTAGCTATATGATTTATTTATATTTGTTAAGAATTACTATATGCTTTGAAAAACTTGCAATAAGCACATGTTTATGATCACATACGGTTTTACAAGACGAGTCGTGCTATATCCTCTATATATATATATACACACTAGAGGCATATAAGATAAGAAACAGCCAATATAGAATTAACTCAATTTTTATATTAATTTAATAATTATTAACGATTAAATGCATGTATTAATTTACTATTTAATTATTTATAGTAATAATCAGTTGATGTTATGTGGCCTTAGTGCGTAGATAGGAAAGGAAGAAAATTCATCTTTTTGCCAACACGAATAATTAAGATTCTTATTCTTAAGACTTAATTACTGAAAAATGTATAATTTTTTATCAATTAGATTACCGAATGGAAAATCTCCATTCTTTTGACCATGGAAAAAAGGCTTATATTGTGCGGTATTATAGAGAATCCATGATAACAAAAATCTCCCAATTGCCTAAATAATTAATGATTGTCAGGATAAGTAAAGGTAGTGTCTTTTATATGTTCAACTATTAATATTTGTAAAAGGGGAAAAGAAATTAAGAATATTGCATGACGTTTTAATTATTTGATGCTAAAGACATTGGAGAACATTGGGCAACACTCGAGACGTATACATATAAATGCATCAATGCATACATATAGTATGGAGAACATTGCTAAAAAGTGAATTGCAACGAGATTTTTATGTGATTATTATTATTTTTTATATTTGGTCATTACTTTTTTTATTTGATTATTGTATTTTTGGCCTTTACTTGAAGTGTAAAGAACATTAGATTCACGAAGAAGGACACCAAATTCCATATGCAGATCAAGATTTTCTATCGTTGAACCATGAAATATATTTCACGTGTCCCTTTAAATTAAAATTATTAAAAAATAAAAATGAGAAAATGATGATATATATTTGAAAGCCGCATTTTCCTTAACAAATTTTAGCATTCCCAGATATATTTGGATCATATTTAGGTTATGGATCAAGCTACTATAGATATTCGTAATTTGACACAAAAACAAATGTAAAATTCCACCATTTGGCAAAAAAGTATATAGACAGATAAATCTGATGAGTATATATTTCTCCAACTGATCTTTATTACTGTTTAAATTACTTGCTCTAGATCCCAAGCAAATCCCTTGTTTGTATGTAATATAAGACTCGTACTCATACTAGGCGCCATCTGATATTAACTCTCTCTCTTTTGTTCGTTCGATATTTTGCAAAAATTCGTTATATCCTGAACTTATAGTAATTGATTATTTGTAGAGAAGATTATGAAAATAGTTTGACCGATAAAATAATGGGCCATAGCACATCTTATAGGCCCAGCCCAATGACTTGTTGGAATTGGAAAATGGGACGAACACATCTACCCAAGCGTAGAACCCCCTCTAGGCCCGTGAAAAGACACCACAAACTTCAATGCCACAGCAAGGATATCATGAAATTGTTTGCTGTTTTTCTTCCTCTCACAGCTGACCATCTGGATGGAATCAAGGAAAAAAATCTTATATCTAATGGGCATATCACGTTTCAATGTTACGAGTTAATAAGCGTTTATTAATTCCTCTTGGTTTAGAAATATTACAAAAGAAAAGTTAGTATTGACAAAATAGATTTTTGTGTATGCTTGGTGACACAATGACAAGCGATATACCCGTTACACACAATACCTTTTCGGAATCAACAGATTTTAAGTCTCATTCTCCCCAGTGAAATTACCTTATCTGTTTATTTGCCCTTGCTTGTTCTCTGGTAGGCTCGCGAACCTCCCGTAAAACCCAAAACAGGCTGAAGTAATTCAAAGTCGAATTATAATATGTTGTTCTGTTCAGAAAATTTATGATTTCTCATATGAATGACGACGCTAATGATGCCGAATTTGTCATGGAAAAGGTAAGTAGAAAATGATGTGGAAAGCAACCTTCTTGTGTAAAATAGTTTCTTTTATATGCCTCGTTTAAAATAATATGCATGTGTTTCTGTCCTTGGTAAAAAAATAAAATACTGGGCGCACTACACTAATGCATATGGCCGGTCCCGATTAAACCAATAATGGATACTTGAGCTCATATAATAAAACTGATTTTTTTTTTCAGTGGAGTACATTTTTTTTCAGTGGAGAATAAGGGCGATTAGTGATGCTAATAATCGAATATGAGGCCAGTTTGCAATAAATAGAAACTCGGATCGGTGTATTGATAGCATAATCCAATCCTTTCCTGGTTCTTTTCGGCTATAAGGAAGGCTATGTATTTAGTACGAGAAAATGAAAAATTAATAAAGAGACCTAAGCTGGCGTTTGGTTTTTGAATTGGATAAGTGATTCAACTCAACTTGATTTTATATAATGATTGTAAGTGTTGACAAATATATTGATGTATGAGAATATATATGTATGTATATATAGATGTGAAAGTATATCGAAAATTTATTATTAAAAAATTCATTTTAAAAATGGTTAGAAAAAAGTGTAAGTGAGAAAGTATTATAAAATGAAAGTTTAAAAATAGTTAGGAAAAAGTATGAGTCAGACAATATTATTAAATAGAATAAAAAGACAAAATAGTAATTATTATATTGTTGAATTTGATGAATAATAGAGTTAAATTGAGTGGACTTGGATTATGATCCAAAAACAAACAAAGCTGCGCAATTCTACCAATAAAAATCCAATCCGAAACATTTTAATTTCTATACAAGACCGAGCTCCACTGCACTACAATTTCTTCTCGCTTCTTCCCCAGCTTTAGATCATAAATCGAGCGATTGTGCTTCCCACTGATAAATCAAGGGGTCCCAGGGTCCATTGGTGGCAGCAATACATTTTCAAGTTATAATATTCATTTTGATAAGTTTTCGAGTTATAATATTCTTTGTATATAGAGAGTGCAAATCCTTCATATAAAACCCACTTTCTTGAACCTTTTATATGATGCGAGGCTGTCATTCAGTATGTATGAGGGAGTTCGGTCGAGCGAAATACAAGAGTCTGAAGAGAGAACGGAAAAAAAAAATTTCGAGGTCGTGGCTGAAGTTAGACTGATACGGAGAGGAACAACCGGAGCATAGGCGACGATGGGAGCCGCTTATCCTTACGTGGCCATGGTACTAGTCCAGTTATGCTACAGTAGCTCAAACATGCTCCTGAAGGTCGCCCTCGAGAGAGGACTGAATCAGTTCGTCTTTGTCGCATACCGCCACATATCCGCCTCCCTCCTTTTGTGCCCTTTCGCTTACGTGCTCGAAAGGTATATCGGGAAAGTCCTGACCTTATTACCACGTTTTAGTATAGGAGACGATGGAATATAAAGAAAATGAATGTATTGTAGGAGATCTGTTAAATGTTCAATACAACTGTCTTCTTCTCTACTCTCATTAATCGTTTCCCAAGAAGCGAAACGTGATGTCCGGAAAGAGAGCTTTCTCAAGTTTTCTTTTTCCCGGAAACGGAGACACCGGCTTTTCATAGCACTACCTTCGGCAGTAACTGAGTCATGTTTGAATGAATCAGAAAGGGCACTTTCTCTTAAGCTCGTGGCCAAAATCTTCGCTCTCTCATTGGTTGGGACAACTATCCATCTTAATGTCTTCTACGCCGGCTTGGAGTACATCTCACCGACGGTGGCAACCACCTTAAGTAATTTGATCCCTGGCGTGACATTTCTCATCACCGTTCTTCTCAGGTAATAAATATTGTTAGCAGATCTCTCTTATTGCGTAAAAGAATTTTAACAATGTTTGTGTTACTTCAGAATTCTTATTTCGTTTCCCGTTCTTCTACCAAATCCAGGAGGGAGACGGTAACGCTGAAGACCCCAAAAGGCCGAGCCAAGGTCATCGGGACACTCATAAGCATTGGCGGGTCTTTCATCTTCACCTTATGGAAGGGGAAATGCTTAATAAACGGCCATGTGCAGAGGCCGCTGATAGACATTTATGGCTCCAATGGTAATGAAAGGAAGTTGAGTCATGTGAAGGAGAGTTGGCTCAAAGGTTCTGCTCTTATTCTCCTGAGTAACTTCACATGGAGCCTATGGCTTATTTTCCAGGTAATGGTATACACACGTTAAGGTGCTTCAGAGATCGTACTTATCGGTTTACTATAAGGTCTTTCCCTACTGGAACCGGGATGGTTATTTTATCGGTTACCATAACTGGCATGATGATGAATGAGTAATGCAGTTGATTTTGTGGTTTTCGTGGTTCCAGGGAGTGGTGTACAAGGACTATCCTGCTCAATTATCTCTCAATGCCTTGATTTGCCTCTTCGCTGCATTTCACTCCTCGATCCTCGCCCTGTTCGCCACGTGGGACCTGAACCTGTGGAGGCTGGAATGGAATGTCCAGCTCTGGACCATCATCTACAGCGTTTGTTCTCTTCTCTCACCCAACTGATAATTAACGGAGCCTACCAGAAATGTCATAACACCGTTTTTTTGTCCCGGATCGGATGGACATTTTGGTTTTTCTTTTCTCCTGCAGGGAGTGGTAGTCTCAGCGCTGGTGAACAATCTACTAATATGGGGCATCGGCCGCAAGGGACCAGTTTTTGCAGCAATGTTCCATCCGTTACAAGTCGTGATCGTGGGAATATTCTGGTGCATTGCTTTTGCTGAGAGATTTCACTTGGGCAGGTGCTAAGATTCTCCTCCCAAGCTCAGCGGGGTTTCTTTTTTCAAGCTTCTTTCTCTGCTCTATTCGAAAGTATTACCGCTAACAATCTTATTTTTCTTCAACCATCGACCATTAGCTTGATAGGAACGTTCCTCATTATTCTCGGACTTTACTGTGTTCTTTGGGGCAAAACGAAGGAGAATGAAACAGCTGACGAACCAGGAAACAAAAAGGGCTCTTCTGATACAAAGAATATTGAAGTTTCAATCGTTGGTAACTACCAAGTAGATAGCGAGAAATGTACTTCTGCAGGAAGCCGGGATCAAAATGGCGTTCTTGGAACTGAACTTGCAGTGAGAAGCTAAAGAGGAGTTGTTGGGTCATGGAAGCAACTTTCTGAATATTATAGCTGCAGCAGGGGAAGTTTTAAACGGGGTCATCATCTTCGACGTAGATGCTCCGTCTGTCAACGTCCCAATTTTCATTATGCAAGGGCAAAGTATCGTATGTACAATATTAATTTAAGAGTGCAAGTTAAATAAACTCTTAATCAACTAGAGCCAATATCGTCTTTTGCTACTGAACACAAATAATATTGTTCATCAAACGGGTGATTCCAATGAGCTATCTTTGATTCTGGAAAACAAGCTTTCCAGTTTTCCGATCTCTTTGTCAGAGAGAAAAATGATGAAAACAAGGCAAAAAGCTGATTTTCTATAGCTAGCAATACATTTTTTTCCCTCTTATTATCTTCATTTTCCGAGTATAAAACATTAGCTATATAACAGCAAACTGTTCTGTATATCCATGAGGATACAACAAATGAAACTTCGGTCTTGAATCTGATCTCATTTTGTCTGCCGAAATTTTAGAAAGGCCGTAAGTGCTGAGCATCATACGAAGAATTCCGGATTCCCCCTTGGCATCACTTTAGGGAGTTTTTAACGTCGATCGCACCAATACTTCAAATCTCTCTTTGCCAACCTCTCGAGTGTCGACAAGCTCATTTGCATGCTGAATTGGTACCACTTCTATCTTCGGGTAGACTT
Source organism: Punica granatum (assembly GCF_007655135.1). Classification (NCBI taxonomy): domain Eukaryota; kingdom Viridiplantae; phylum Streptophyta; class Magnoliopsida; order Myrtales; family Lythraceae; genus Punica; species Punica granatum. Next base: position 50,836,445 of record NC_045127.1, read on the forward strand.
TTTTCGGTATCAACCTTGTTATCTAGAAGCCCAATTGGACACCGACTAATCCAATCGAGCCGAGTCGGCCCATTAAGGGTTAAACTTTATTAGCAGAGCTGAAGTGCAACATTTCATGAACATGAAAAATATTGAGTAAATGTGGTTGATTTGTTATAAGTAAAAGAGTTTGTCAAGGGATATACCGAGATTGAGGCTTGCAGGGCTAAGTCTAACTTCAGCGGAGACATGTAAGGATCGAACGAGTGATAACCCGATGCTGCGTCTATTATGAAGTCTGGCGTTTTCACGATGGCCTGGAAACAAAAATAAAATCAAACAAGATTATTCCGATTCACTTATAACCCAGAAATCTCTCCATGAAGTAGGCAATTTGTCTATGCGTGATCACACGTATTAACGATTAGTTGTTATTGATCTATGCCCTTAGGGCATAGGTGGAAAAGGAAGAAAACCTCACCTTTTTGTCCCCAATATGCATGGAATGCCATTCTTATTCCAAAGACATAATCACTGAAAAATGTATAATTTTTCCATCAATTGGAATATCAAATGAAAAAATCTCTTTTCGTTTGGTTTTGGAAAAAGTCTTGTATCCGTCCATAATATAAAGAATCCATGAGAACAAAAATCTCCGAACAGCCTAAATAATTTATCATTGTCGGATTAGTAAAGGTAGTGCAGTTGAATATGTTCAGTTCTTAATAGTTGGAGGTGAAAAGAAAAGAATGTTACTGCACGACGTTCCAATCATCTGATGCCAAAGAAATTGGAGAACAACACTCGGTACATACATATCCATAGTGACACATATAAAAGTTGCATATTTTGAACCTTTACAAAGAGAGTTTGATTTTGTTATATACATACTCTTGCAACTTTTATTGATTTTGCTTTATTTTAATTTTTACTACATTATATATTTTGTTCAATTTTGATAACTAAAAAATAAAAAGAAAGTAAGTTTGTTTTATTAGACAAAAAAAAAGTGTTTCTTTAAAAGAGAGTGTAGCGTTGTGACTCATAATCTTACTTGGTAAGCAATAGGTTCCATGTTCGATGCTTATGATGGGACTATCCGTGCCACTTTATTAGTTATTAGAATTTTTATTTCATTATACTATACCTATAGGTCTCTCTTGTAATGGGAAAAAAAAGTTTCTTTTGTGTTACTTAACTTTAATAATCCGATTGATCTTACTCTTTCTAAGTTCAATTCTAATTAAATAAAAACAAGAAAGAAATTTTGTAATTATGTATTTTATATTATTTCAATTATCGAATTTATTATACCACCGTATAATTTATTTAATTTGTAATGAATAAAAAAGAAACAAAAGGAAAGAAACTTTACTATATTAGCTAATTGAAAATATAAAAACAATAAAAACATATTATTACAACTCTTTTCGATTGTACATTATTATAGTAATAATTATTTAGTTTATAATATTTTAACTATTCTATTTAATTTTTATTGACTTTACTCTGTTTTAACAATTAATTTTATTAAATTATATATTTTACTCAATTTCAATTAATAAAAAAAGTTTGTTTTATTCGGCAATTTAAATTTTTTTTGTTTTACTTTATTTAGCAATTTAATTAATTTTATCTTTCTAAATGTGATTCTCATTAAATAAAGACAAGGAAGAAACTTTGCAATTACGTATTCCATTTTATTTTAATAATTGAATTTATAATATCAAATAGCTTTATTCAATTTTTAATGAATCGAACAAGAAAAAGAAAGAAACTTTACTTTATTAGCTAATTGAAAACATAAAAATAATATAAATTGTACTTTATTTTAAATAATAATTATTTAACTTAATATATTATAACTATTCTATTTAATCTTTAACAAATAAAAGAGAAGCAAAATTTGTAATGACTTATCTTACTTTTTTAGGTAATTAAAATAAAAAGAAATAATTTTTTTAATTTGTAACTTGATAATTATTTAATTTATTAGATTATAAAAATAGTTTAATTTTTATAAAAAATAAAAATAACTTTTAATTGCTTATTTTATCCTATTACAGAATTTATTAGTAAAAAATACTCTATATAATTACAACTTTTTTTTATTTGGTTTAATAATTAATTTATTGAAAATTTTCCTTTGTAAAATAAGATTTGATCCTCATATTTTATAATTACAATGTAATTTCAATCTTAATAAAGTATGTTTTATACACATTAGATCTTTATGAAAATATTAGTTAAACATAATACAATTATTTAGCCGCTGTGCTATATTGTTAACATAAATTTAAAATTGAAAGAAATTTATAACGAGACTTTAACATTAATTGGATGAATCAATTTTATTTTTGATGAATAAGAGTCATTATAGAAAAATTGTTTCTTATTTCAAAATTCCAACTATATCCTTAATAAACTAAATCTCTTACACATTATGCCATGTGGCACTTCCATAATTTTTCTTTCTTTTTTTAAATTTTTTTGTTATTTTTTTATAAAAAATAAAAGGGAAGTGCGGGGAAAAGGTTTCTCTTTTTTTCTTTTTAAGCCAAATTAATGTGATGGAGAGGAATATGTCTTAGTATAGTGGCACAAGGTGCCGACTCGAAAGTTCAATAGGTTTAATTCTAGGTTCAAGTAAGGTCGGTTCATTCAAGAGATAAAGCTCTGTCATAATAGATTTTCTCCAATCATAAGACTCCCACAAGAAACCTCGCTTTAAAGGAACAAGCATTGACTCACCTAAAATCAACGTATTAGTAAAAATTATATTTCAATTTATCACTAATTTGAATAGTCTCTTTTTAATTAACGTTGAATTTTGGAAATGTCCATAGCTTCTTCTTTTTTTTCATAATGAGACCATAGCTGAGAAATATCCTTATTCTTTCTTTAGAAATGCAAAGTTACACTAATTACATAATTCTTTTAATGAATATCGATCCCTTACAATAAGTAAAGTGTGTATATTTAAAATTAGTATCACTCAAGGCATATTATATTGTGATCATGGTCTACTTAGAAACATTGAGAATCCAATTAAGATTAACGCAGAAAAAATATTAGTTTTCATACCATATGAAATATTAATTATTACATTCTTTTGAAAATTTTGAATTATTTAGTATCAATTGAGAGTTCATAGGTGTTACATATAAATAGTTTTATCATTAGTTTCAATTATACTCTCTCTCTCTCTCTCTCTCTATATATATATATACACATATAGGGTTAATAACAAAAAAATACAAACTTTTCACATTTTAACAATTCTAACACAAACTTTTTTTTCTTTAACCTAAAAATGCACAAACTTTCAATTTAATAACAATTCTAGCACGGCATCAAATTTTTAGTTAATTTGGAAGGAAATTGCCAGCGTGTAGGTCGAGTGGGACCCATCATATATATTTTAATAATAAAATTATTTCAAAAAAAAATTTAAAAAAAAAAGAAAAGAAAAAGCAAAATCGGGGAGGAGACGTGAAGGCCTCATCCCTGACCACCGCCCCCTCGATCTGTGGTCGTCGACAACCCCCAACCTACATGTTAGCAATTTTTATCTAAATTAACGGAAAATTTGGCACCATGCTAAAATTGTTATCAAATCGAAAGTTTGTGTATTTTTAAGTTAAGAAAAAAATTCATGCTAAAATTGTTAAAATGTGAAAATTTTGTGTGTGTGTTTTTTTTTGTTACTAACCCATATATATATATATATATATATATATATATTGGTTATTAACCAAACCATCACATAAAAGTAAAAAAATAATAAAAAGATTTTCACGTCCGCGGCATCGCACGAAATAATACTCTAGTGATAAGCTAAAATACTTATATAGATGCACATGTAAGGTAGTGATTGGAATATTGTTTTTTATTTATTTTTTAAAATTAAGAATAATTTATAGTCATTTAGAATCATTGAACCCCCAATAGACGTTGATGTTTTAAGTTAACATTTCATAACATTTCATCCTTTTAACGGTTAAATTAATTAAACTAATTTTCACATTATTTATTCATAAAAATATTATTTATGTATTCATAAAACTTTGTACTTCCTTATCTTGCTTTGTACTCACTTATTTTATTTTATTACACAATAAATAAATAAATAAATAATGCATTATATAATTGCAACCTTTTTTATTTTGTTTTAGTTTAATAATTAATTTATTGAACTTTTTTTTGGGAAAATATGATTTGATCGAATACAATGCAATTTCAATCTCAGTAAAGTAGTTTTTATAAACATGCAAACTATATATCTATATATTGTAAATTTATGCAAATATTAGTTAATATAATATTTAGCTTCTACGCTATATTTGTTAACATAAATTTAAAATTAAATGAAATTTGTAACGAGACTTTAACATTAATTGGATGAATCAATTTTATTTTTGATGAAGAGTCATTATACAAAAAATTTTCATTAATATGATAGACTAAAAAGCTCATATAGATGCATATGTAATGTAGTGATTGGAATTTTACATTGTTTTTATATATTTATTTTTTAAAATGAAGAATAATTTATAATGATTTAGAATAACTGAATCACCGCAAGACTTTGACGTTTGGAATTAACATTTCATAATATTTTATCGTTACGATTGTTAAAAATTAATTAAACTATTTTTCACTTTATTTATTCATAAAAAAATTATTTCTACATTCAATTTTTCACTTCTATAAAAAAAATGCTTATATAAATGAATACGCAATGGATTTTGTTATGATTTTATTTAAATTTTTATATTCCTTAGTTTTAAAAATTTTAAATAATTTATTGAATTTAAATTCCTCGAATCCCATACTATAAACTGATCATATTGATTCATATAATCATGCTCCGTTTGGTAGCCAAACACGTAAATTCTCTCTTATACATTCTTAGAATTGCGTATTGATGATCTCTATATATATGCTTATTCCTTCACTTCAAAAGTGCTTTTTTTTGGGGTAAGAGTTGAAAAAAAGAAATATGAGTTTAATATTCATATTGTGGAAGAAAAGCAATTTACAGAACTAACTACCTATGTTACTAATTTGTCTAATGTAAAATAAATGTCTTTTCAAACAAAGTTAAATAAACAGTACAATCTAAATCTATCAAAATATACATGCACATTAATATATATAAAAAGGTAACACTACCCATGCATTTACGGGTTATGTTACACTCCTAGTATGTGTGTATATATATATATATATATATATAGTATAGAGAACATTGCTAAAAAGAAAACTGCAACGAGGTTTTTATGTTATCATAATTTTTAATCATTGGTCCTTACTTAATGTAAAGGAAATTCACGGAAAAGGACTTCAAATCTCATATGCAGATCAAGATTTTTAGTCGTAGGATCATGAAATATGTTTCACATGTCCCTTTGAAATTATTAAAAAAAATTAAAAGCGACATGATGATATTTCATAGTAATATTCGGATCATATTCAGGATAGTGGATCAAACTACTAAAGATATTTGTAATTTGACGAAAAAACAGAAATGTAAAATTCTACCCGTTGGCAAAATCAACATATAGATAACCAAGATGAGTTGTTTCAAACGGTTTTATATTTATTCTTCTTGAATAAGGTCTCCAATTCGAGTATTTGCTAATGAAGAAAATTTATGATTTGGGGAGTTTTACCCCTTAGTTGACCAATTTGGCTCAAACTTGATTAGTTGAGAAATCTGTTAGACTTCCGAATACTAAAATGCCCACGAATATCTATATAGATATATGTGTGTGTATCTATGTATATTCAATAATGTCTATCTCTCCGATTGGTCTTCATTGTCATGTTTAAATTGCTTGCTTTAGATCCCCAAGCATATCTCGTCTTTGTGTATATAATATAAGCTACTTTTCTTTTGCCAAAAATATAAGCTACTATTGGAGATGAGCTGTTGAGCAAAATTTTAATTACTTTTATATTTGTTGTATTTGTTTTATTTATTTATTTATTTATTATGCGTTCAAATATTTTCAAAAGAATAGTTTATCAGGATTTCAAATTTTCCAATGGACATCAATTTGGATTGGTTAAGCAATATTTCGAATTTGAGTCTTATGAATGAAAAAACTACGATTAATAGAATTTTACTTCTTAGTGTGTCGGCCTAATTAAGAACTAGACTATTCGGGATCATTAGACACTGAATACCAGGTGTTGCATGCTGGAAAATAATATTGCTTGGACAACGATGCAATTATTACCAATAATAAGTTTTTTTCGGTGTGAACCTTAATATCCAGAAGTCTAATTGAACCCCTAAAAACCTAGTCGAGCCGAGTTAGCCCACTAACGAATAAAGCTCTCACAACATGAATTTTTTTCATTTACAAAAACTTGAATCCAAGATCTTACTTAAGCGGAATAAGTATCGAGTCGCTTGAATCAAATCATGTTAGTTATTACCAATAATAAATTTAATGGGCCAGAGTGCTTCTTATAGGCACAGCCCATGATTTTTTTGGTCTTGGAAAATGGGCCGAACTCATTCACACAGCGTAGAACACTATCCAGGCCCATGAAACGACTCCACTAATGTCAATACCACGAGAGGGATATCATACGCCTGCTTTTCTTCCTCTCACCGCATCGACCTAGAATCAAGAGATCTTAGGTTTAATTCTGACCGGTGGAACTTATTATCTTGTCCGTTTGTTTCCCTTCCCATTTATCCGATAGGCTCATGGACCTCTTGTATAACCTAAAGATAGCTGAAGTAATTAATAGTCGAATTATAGTCTGTTATTCTGTTTAGAAAGCTTATGATTTCTGTATATGAATCACCACTAGAATGAGTTCGAAGTGTTCATATAAAAGTGTTCATATAAATGATGTGGAAAGCAGCCATCATGTGTAGACTTAATATACATGTATATTCTATTTTTCTCCATGGTGAAATGATAAAAATACTGCAGGCACTACAACTGACAGGGAAATGTTTGGAAGATCACTGCCTACTTTTCGAACGCTTACGGCTTATGCATGTTGTCTAACCATTTAATCAATGATAGATACTCGAACGTATACCACTGCACTGCATTCCCTTTCTTAATCCTTCCCCAGCTTTAGATCATCTATCGAGTGATTGTGTTTTCCACTCAATACCACTAAATCAAGGGGTCGGTCAGGGTCCATTTGTGGCTACAAAACATTTTCAAGTTAAAATATTCAGTTTATATAGAGAGAGTGCAAATCCTTTAGATAAACCCACTTCTTGAACTTTATTATGTATGATTTGAGGTTGCCATTATTGAGCATATATAAGCAACTTCGGTCAATCGAAACACGAGAGAACGTAAAAAAAATTATTTTGAAACTTGTGGTGAAGTAGTTCAACTGCGACGAAGAGGGACAACCGGAGCATAGGCGACCATGGAAGCGGCTTATCCTCACGTGGCCATGCTACTGGTCCAGTTAAGCTACAGCGGATCGAACATCCTCATGAAGGTCGCCTGCGAGAGAGGACTCAATCAGTTCATCTTTGTCGCATACCGCCACATGATCGCCTCACTCCTCTTGTGCCCTTTTGCTTACGTGCTCGAAAGGTATATCAAGAAGCTCCTCCTGACCTTACTACCCTGTCTTAGTTTGGGAAAGCTGGTTACGTTTTTCCGTTTTCCTGTCATCCTTTGTTAAGAAAATGAACGTATTGCAGGAGATCTGTTACAAGTTCAATACAACTGACTTCTTCTCTACTCTTCTTAATTATTTTCCAAGAAGCTAAACGCGATATCCGGAGAAAGCTTTTTTCCACTTTTCTTTTTTCCGGAAACGGACACCGGCTTTCCATGCATTACTTTCGGCCAGGTAACATAGTAATGTGTGAATGAATCAGAAAGATGTGGCCGGAGCTTTCTCTAAAGGTTGCCGCCAAAATCTTCGCTGTCTCATCGCTTGGGACAACTATCCATCTCAATGTCTACTACACCGGCTTGGAGTACATCTCACCGACAGTCGCTACCGCATTGAGTAATTTGATCCCGTGCTTGACATTTCTCATCGCCGTCCTCCTTAGGTGGTTAATGTCAGCAGTTCTCTCTACTTCATACGGGAACTCCAACCCTTTTCGTTTTCCTTCAGAATTCTGATTTTATTTCCCCTCCCTGTTACGAAATCCAGGATGGAGACAGTGACGCTGAAGACCCTAAGAGGCCGAGTGAAGGTCATGGGGACGCTTATAAGCATTGGCGGGTCCTTCGTCTTCACCTTATGGAAGGGGAAATGCTTAGTAAATGGCGATGTGCACAGACCACTGATAGACATTTATGGCTCCAATGGTAATGAAAGTGAGTTGAGGCACGTGAAGGAGAGTTGGCTCAAAGGTTCTGCCCTCATCCTTTTGAGTAGCTTCACATGGAGCCTATGGCTTATTTTCCAGGTGATGATGTGCACACTTTAACTTGCTCAGAGGATCGTGCTTATCGGTTACCATAGGATCTTTCACCACTAGAACTCAGGGCATCAATGGCAGTTTTAAATGGAACATCTAGCAGGGTAATCAATCGAGATAACTCGCACGATGACTGAGTATTGTAATTTCTTTTCGTGTTTCCAGGGAGTAGTGTACAAGGACTATCCAGCTCAATTATCTCTCAACGCCTTGATTTGCCTCTTCGCCACATTTCAATCTTCGATCCTTGCCCTCTTCTTCGCGCGGGACCCGAGCCTGTGGAAGCTCGAGTGGAATGTCCAGCTCTGGACTATCATCTACTGTGTTTGTTCTCCTCTCTAGTCTCTCCAACTGATGATTAACAGAACTTACCAGAAACAAAACTAATCACAACTCTGTTTTTTTTCCTGTTGGATCGGATTGACTCTGGTTTTTCATTTTGTCCTGCAGGGAGTGGTAATAGCGGCACTGGTGAACAATCTACTAATGTGGGGCATCAGCCGCAAGGGACCGGTATTTGCAGCAATGTTCAATCCGTTACAGGTCGTTATCGTGGGAATGTTCTCAGCCGTTGCTTTCGCTGAGAGATTTCACCTGGGCAGGTGCTAAGATTCTCCTTCCAAGTTCAGGGGGTTCCTTTCTTGAGCTTGTATTTGAAAAAATATCACTGTTAACGATCTCTTTTTCTTCAACAAGCAGCTTGATAGGAACGTTCCTCATTATTTTCGGACTATACTGCGTTCTGTGGGGAAAATCCAAGGAGAATGAAATTGCAAACGAGCTAGGAAACGAGAAGGGCTCTCCTAACACAAAGAAGATTGAGGTTTCGATCGTTAATAACTACCAAGAAGATAGCGAGAAATGTTCTGCAGGTAGCCAGGATCAAAATGGCGCTCTTGGAACTCAATTTACGGTGAGAAGCTAAAGAGCAGTTTTCGAGTCATGGAAACAGCCATTTGTATATTAGCTGCCTGTCAACCTTTCGATTTTCATTTCTCAAGTAGACTGTATCGATGTCTGTTGCTGCAGAACACAAGCAATACCGCTCATCACCGCATAATCTCGAGAACGAGCTTTACAGTTTTCCATTCTCTTTGTCTAACAGAAAATGATGGAAACAAAGTAAAAGCTCATTTTCCATATCAACACATTCTTCCTCTTATATTCTTCATTTTTTTAATATCAAACGCTATCTAGATAACAGGAAACTGATCTCTATATCCAAAAGGAAACAGCAAACCAAACTTCAGTCTTTAACTATCTATGAGTACCCAAATTTTATAGAGACATAGCACAGCAGGTGTTGTGTGAAGGAAATACGAAAAGTTAAGGATTCCTTCACGGAATCACTTTAAAGAGTTTTTAACATCAATTACGAACCGATACTTCACATCTCTCTTTGCCAGCCTCTCAAGAGCCTCGTTTGCATATTGAATTGGTACCAGTTCTATCTTCGGGTAGACTTTATTAGCAGCACAGAAGTGCAACATTTCCTGGGTCTCTCTTGTCCCTCCTGTTAAGCTACCTGAAATAGTTTTCTTACCTGCATGAAGAAGGGAGAATATTGGGCACAGGATGTGGTTAATTTGTTTTTAAGTACAAGAGTTTGTCAAGGGATCTACCAATATTGAGGCTTGCAGGGCTAAATTTAACTTCGCTCGGGAACCCAACAAGGACGAATACACCATTAGGCTTCAGCAGGGACATGTAAGGATCGAACGGGTGATCACCTGATGCTGTGTCTATTATGAAGTCTAGCATTTTCACCATGGCCTGGGAAAAATTTAAAAAAAAAAAAATCAAACAAAATTACATCAATTCACTCATAACCCAGAAATCTCTCTAGAACGACTTATGAGCATGACAGGTTTAGCCAAATGTTATAAAAATAAATAAATTTCATGCATCAAGTATCTGGAAAAATTACAAAAAGAAAAAAGATGGGCCGGCAAGAGCATATTGCGATAATAACAACTGCTAGATGAATTTTCAACATGCCTCTAGTTTTTTCTGCCTTGGTGCTTTACCTTCATCTGGTCGTGGTCAGATGAGATGAAGAAATTGTCTGCCCCAAGATCTGTCAATGCTTCCTCCTTCTTGGATATGCTCGTGCTAAATACAGTCACCTTCAATCCGAAAGCTTTTCCAAACTTCACTGCCATGTGCCCAAGACCACCTAATCCAATTACCCCAAGAGATTTACCTGGTTGATTCATCTTGTGGCGCATCATCGGAGAATACACAGTGATTCCAGCACACAACAAAGGAGCTGCAAATTCCAATGGATAGTCATCGGGAATCTTATAGCAGTACCTGTTGAAATATTGGCAATTTGATCTCTAGGAGGTGAGTCAATATACAATGACTGATCAAATTAGTATATTAAGTTAGGTAAAGAAAATGAATATACATGTCCTCTGAGTGATAGAAAGATCAGCAAATCTACATCTATACCTTCAATTTTATTCTCGATAGAATAAACGGTTTGATCAATACAAAAGGAAATTCTTTGCGCAGCTAAAACCATGTAGCATTCTTTTTGCCTGAAAAGAGAATTCTTTCAGCTACCAATATCAATTTTCCAAAGGAAATTCTAGGATGCTTTTCATTTTCTAGTTCTTCTCTCGATTTAAAGAAGTCAATCACAAAGTTATTCCATGATGAACAACAATCTACCTCTCCCGAACAACAATATGACTGGAATAGCCTCCTTTAGTGATTGTGCCATCCTCATCGACAGCATTATATGTGAAGGTTTGCTTCTCGCAATTCACTTCTTCCCAATCCTCACAGGAGGAACACTTCCTGCATGAGTTCACATACGTTCCAACTCCAACACGGTCTCCGACCTTGAAGCTCTTAACATCAGACCCAACCTCTTTCACAAATCCAACAATCTCATGTCTGGAGATGGATTAAATATGAGATATAGATAGATGAAGGAACAAAGAATAGAACGGTGCTCATTTGAGTTCGGAATGTACCCAGGAACCAGAGGATACTTCGAGTCTCCATGTTTGTTCCGAGTCCATATATAATCCGCGTAGCAGATACCGCAGTGAGTAATTTCTAGTGAGACATCATCACTTCGCAGCGACCTGGACGAATTTTTTCCAAATATTGTCATGGCGAGGAAGTGAAACTCAGAACTCCTATGAGTAACTTAATTCGAAAAAATTGCAATTTGATATGGTAATATTATCATAATTACAAAGGCAATTCATTCACTGGAAGAACCTGAAGTTAAGCCGAGATATGGACATATACTTCTTTGAAGCTAGCTTGCTAAAACTGAGAATCTTGGGGTTTGAAAATCAAACCTGCGGTTGAATTTGTATGGCGAAAGAATTCCCGATGGATCCCTTGCAGCCCATCCAAGGCAGTTTTCATTTCCGCTCTCCGAACTCATAGTCGATCAGCTACAACACAAATGAAAAGGACCGAAAAAAGAACGGTCAATTTAATCGCAGGAAAAAAAAAATGCAAAACCCGAATTTGAAATACATTCATATTGCAACTTCACTGATGCATATAACTCATCATCAAACAAGTCGATCTCATCAATCAACTGGTGAAAACACAAGCAAAGAAAGGGCAATCACAGCTCTAAGAAAACACGCGGCTGACCTCAGTGGCGTATCCCAGAGTCTTTGGTTGGAGCATAGAATACGAACAGGCTTCCCAGATCGCAGGTTTTTCGATTCAGAAAACATAATATATGCCGTCCTCATTCGTCGCGCGCTACTCTCATCTATAGATTAATATTGATGGAAATTTCGAAGACGGTGTCAATTAGGGGTGTGCACGGGTAGCGGGTATATCCGGAATCGATCAGAACCTACCCGTCGGGTAGCTCATGTTGAAAATAAGGTAAGTTCCAATATTAAAATTAAAAACCTGTGAAAATCGATTTCGATTCTGATTCTGGTTCAAGTTCCTGCCCTACAAGGTACCCGGAACCGATTATTTATTAAAAAAATATGAAAGAGTAAAGTTATTGTTTCCTCTAATGAATCAGAACAAAAGCACTTTGTTATGTGGGATCGTATTATGAATATTTAATTTTGTCGATGGATTGATGATATATATTTTTATTTCATTGTTATTGATTAATTTAAATTTTGTTGATATTCTATTTGACGTTATTATTGATTATGTATGTGATATTTTTAATTTTATTTAGCGAGAGAAAAATATTTACAGATTCCAACAGGGTATCTGAAACTTATGGTATAATACAAGTTTCGGGTATGTTTCAATTCCATGATTCAACAGAATAAGGTCCGATTCCAAAATCTTGAAACCTGTCCCTTACATGATAGGATCCGAGTATTAAGAAAAATACAATATACCTTAAACCGATCACCCCTAGTATCAATATAAGACCAAATGGATTGTTTTAATTTTTACGTAGCTCCTGACGTTGTTTGAGTCTGCTGATCTCATCCCTCTGTTTACTTTTCCATGGCTGGGAGGGATGCTGTTTCTTCCCTACAACCCGATGCCACCTGAAAACGTGAAAGGACCACGCAGTCCGAAATCAACCATTGAGGAGACTCGATATCACATCCCCGTTCATTTGGAAGACAGCTTGAAGATCCAAAAGGGAGTTCTTCCATGAAAACGGGGATGAAGTGAGAGGTTCCTGCTTCCCATGGAATGCAGCCACGGGTTGATACTTGACAGAATCCCTCGACTTTCTCAGGGAAGAAAGAAACATGATCCATAGCGGCAGATCAGTCCTGACCTTCGAGCAGCCCGTGCTCAAACGCAGTAGAATTGAGGCACTCTATGTCCCGTGGAATTATAGGGGAGAGCACCTCAATCGTCATTAATACAAGCATCAGCGCTCTTGTTAAATGGTCATAGCATGGAAAAGCTTTATCAATGACACTGTACAGACTTTGATCAATAATCTAAAGCATCCATGCAGTAATCTAATTGCATTGTCTGTGAATATGTAACAGCTACAGTTTATTCAACAGGGTTCAGATCATGCGTGAGCATTTATGTCAAGAATGCCAAAACGCCGCTCTAAATTCTAATGTCGAGGAAGCAAGAAGCACCTGATTTCTGACATCTTAAAACAGTTGCTCTCGATTTCTCTTGCAGCATCAAACAAGGATCAGGAGATATCACGCCTAAAGTAGGCACTCAATCACAAATAAGAAACACGAATACAGCTCGACTGTACCTATCTCAGGAAAGGCCACAAAACTTTCCTATTTGGATTTCTTTTTTCCCTTTTTCTTCAAGGGAGGCCTCTCAGTTTGGAGGTTCAATCCCATTGTACTCACTGGTTGATCCTTTTGACGTTCTTCTGGGAGGGTAGTGTGCAGAAATTTCTTGTTGGAACCGACATTGTTGCACAGTAACTTGAGCATCTTCCTTCCCCTCATCCATTTCAGCATTATTTTCATGTGGGTTTTGCTTTGCAATCCAGTTAGACCGGCTTCCTGTCAATGCAAAATTATTATGATCAGATGTAGACGTCTAATCTAAAGCATCTCTTAGAGATATACTGTTGTCAGTAAATCATAATTCTCTTTTTCCGAATCCTACAGGGCATTATTGGGCCAAAAAAGGAGCTTATCTATTAAGTAGCTTCTATAAATGCACCACCGCAAGAACATCCTCGAGAAACAGGACAGCACACCTAAAGGCTCTGGATGATTTAAAGGGCGTGAAGATATCTACTTAGGATTTAAAGAGCCATAAGAGTTTACCTTACGAAGGATACAAACAGCAAAGTCAATATGTACTCGATGAACGAAGATATAAAACTTGAGCTAAACAGAAATACCAATTCACAGTAACAGGATAAATATGATGCTCCCATACACTAAACATTCAACCACAATGTCTCCCTCAACTGAAGAGAAATAAACTAAAAATACCAGTTTTTTTCTTTTTTGTGTTACAATATTGTAATATAATTCTCCCTCATAAACATGACAGCACAATGGGACACTAATTGTAATGATGCAGTTGCAATGCATGTCATAGCAATTCATTTCCAGCTCAAGATTACAAGGAAGCCAAATTTCTGTTTCACTGCAAAAAGATCCGTCATGCAAAGAATCAGTTCTGTTCTACCGATCCTCCTACCGAAATTCAAATTAATATCGCACTATCAGCACAGCTGATGAGTGACTTGGAGGTGCAAGACCTCGCTCCTGCTCCATCTTTTTGTTGACATTTTTTTCTTCCCATTTTCTTTCTAGACTTCTATAAGCTTGCTACCGAACTTTGCCGACTCACTCCCAAATTGCCGCAATTAGTTAGATTCGACTCCGACTCCATTCCACTCCCTGTTCCCATAACTCCATAATTCATGTTATGTCAAACCTCATAAGCCAATTCAGTCGAAGCAGCCATTGATTTTAATGTATTTCAGCTACAAATGTGCTATCAAAACAATCACATTTCTCAAAGATTTCAATACGTTGAACTCATCAAGTACACGGAAGCTACAATCTACTATGCCTGGTTTTGCCTCTCACTGCCTCCTTCAAGCAGCGGTCAAATACATAATTGGAGAAACCTCCGAGCAGGTTAAGCTCGTGAGCAAGCAGCATTTGCGTCACAACTATGGCTAATGGAGGGACAATAAGCTAGATAAGCTCAAAAGGAGGAGGAGTACCTGAGCGTGAGTCCATGTGTTGCCGACGGTGAGAGGGCCGTGAGCCTTGATGACGTCGTAGAGACCCCGAGCTATCGAATAGGCCTCCTGAGGCGGCACCTTGGGGTTTATCTTCCTCACATTCACCGCCCGCTCCCGCGAGAAGTACCGGACAAATATGCCGCTGCTCACGGCAGCCGTGGCTTTGGAGGCTGCCCCGCCGCGGCTGAACCACATCTCCGCCCCCGTCACAAGGTCCGAAAGCTCGCAGCTTTGCTGCCTCGGGTCGGATCGCTGCAAGAGAAGGATTTGTACTTTGAGAGATCGGACGCTGAAGAAGGGGCGAGAGAGAGAGAGAGAGAGGTTTCTCACGCTAAAACCCCTCCATGTACACGTGCTTCTCACGTGATTGATATTGGGCCTGGGCCCTTCCCCGGTGCCCATATATAGGCTTAAAGCTCTCGACTCAGGCCTACGGCGGGGATAAGGCCTAAGGGAGGCCAGTCACGGCTGAGGCTGGCCGTGGGAGAAACGATCTGGCCCGTCTTGGCTTAGCCAGAATCTGTGATTCCATGTTCCTTGGCGGCAATAATGGCGGTTTGTTTTATCGGCACTAGGCACTTTCTTAAGGTGTAGAACAATGTTAGGATGTACTATTCGTTCAACCGGAAATCCGGGCATTATCGGAAGATAAATATACCCGTTAACCGTGTACATATCCTGACTTACATATAATCGTTTCGGAGACACTCGGTAAGATAATGACCAATTTGCTTCAACTGTTTGCAAAATGCAGCCTTGCTTTAACCTTTTGGTGTCCCCGTCAAAGCACCTCATCTTCGGGGTGCATCCTTCTATTTGTGGTAGAGGATGTCACCGTTAGAGAAAAACATCTTCGCTTTCCTACAGAGAAGTCTCCAAGTTCTCGAGTTAAGCCAGTCCGGGTATTAGTCTAACATCACAACTTACTAAAAGAGAAACCGAAAATTACAATTTGCCTCGACTATATGCATAGTTTCTATTTTACCTAATGTCTCGGTAGAGGACCAAGTGAACATAAGCATGAGACGAAGATTTCGAATCTAAGCTTCTACAAGCAAATGAAGGGCTTTTCTGCTCTAAAATGTTCCATGTATTATTACATACAGCTATGAAAGCAGAGGGCAAAGAACTCTACTCGGTACAGACTAAATCAAGCGGACACGATATTTGTTACACCTTTTCGCTTCCTCGGCGAGGGGAAGATCTCATGATTCAGTAAAAATGTAAAAAGAGTTAAGACTCTTTGTAAGCAAGCTCTAGTTCGGTGAACAGATCACAGGAGGCAGACCACAGTTCGCTTGCCAGTTTTGCATTATACGAGAAAGGAGAAGAGTTAATTGTCCGGCCATTCCCGCTAAAAAAGTACACTCCCAACGCTTCCTGAAGATAAAGCACAGTGCAAGTGTCCATGAGCTCAGGCAGCAAAATATGCTTATATTTAGGAACACTCGGACTGGATGAAATACTCACACGCCAAATGAGAAAATGATTAGACTGAATGGAAATCGTGATAAGGAAAAAGGACTCACTGGAGGGGCGAGCGCAGCATCGATGATCGACCTAACCCCATCATCAGGTGACTGCAGAAGACCCATAAGTTTTAGGACTGCAAAGGCTAAACTGGAAAGGAACGGGGGAACTTCTCTCATGAGGTTAGTTTTAACTACCCCAGGATCTGCAGGTCTGTTAATGAGATCAGCAGATGAAACATTTTCGAAATTGTCTAATTAACGAAGCATACTAAAATCGATGAGGTACTGACTTCCAGAATGGAAGAACATGGACTCATGACGATGCAAAATAAAGATAGCTGTGAATTATGCATGGTTTCGTTCAGCATGTTCGATCTAATGTCTAAGTTTTTCAAGTTAAAGATGGCTGCTAATACTGAAGTTAACTATTGATTAATGCTAGAGCATGCACTCAATCTTGTTTTGTTTTAACAATGAGGTGAGGAAACCATACATGACAGAAACATGACTTGCTTTCTCCATCAAGCCAATTTTCCGGTGAAGTGCATAGGAAAATAGCAGGAGGCAGACTGCACACAAGAGAATTTTATTTCATGATAAAAGAAAATAGGATTGAATCTTGGGTACTTTGTATGAAAACAAAAAAGGAAAAGAAAAGAAAATTCTTTTGCATACATTTGGAATACTCATAAGCTTGAGCAAATAGATATTGCTTCGATCTCAAGAAGCACTTGCCTTCCACAGCTTGCCTGTCAACCTGCATAGAGCCCACTGAAAAGAAAGAGGTCAATAATTGCAAGTTTGAAGCCACACTCTGATGTAGATATCCCATATTATTTGTTCATTTTCTCTGATAGAGCATATATTACTCCATGTGACTAATGGATAATGCTTACAAGGAAATCCAAAATGTAGACCTTATTAATGAGTTCTCAGAAATCAACCCCCATGTGATTGCAAATTGAGCCGGTAGAGGGACCATTGTGTCCATAGATCCCATGGTTGTTAAGATCACCTCCTATCAATATCGAGATATGGAGAGGAAAACAAGAGAAATGATCATGGGAAAAGAAAATTTTTACCAGTTCGATGCGTAAACGATGTAACATTCACAATCCTTGAAGGCACAGGGCTGTTGATGAGAAGAGGCAATAAAAGCTGGGTCAAGCAGAAAGCCCCGATGTAATTTGTCGCCATCATTCTGAAAGACAGATTTAAGAACTGTTGTTAGATGAAAAAAGAACACCATTTGACTTTTCAAAATCATTATTCACCATGCTTAGCATAAAAGAAGAAACAAAGAAAGGAAGAAACAGAAGACATCATTACTCATCATATCCTTCAGCTGTCTTTCTCGGAGACGTTGCAAGTATCCCAGCATTGTTTATTAAGAGTTGGACAGAAGGATGCATATTGGAGTCCTGTAACCACTGCTGAAGAGATTCTTTGAAATGAAAGATCGAGCGGAAGTCAGATATGTCAACTTCAAAAGCTTTGAGATGGGCCTCCTTATTGAACTTTCGAATCTCTGCAGCAGTCTGGGGGCACCAAAGCATAGAGTGTCATTTTGAGCTCAACAAAAAGAAGATTAGATCAGATTATTACAAGATTTTATTAGATAACTGATACCTTCGATAACGCATCAGGGGTTCGTCCAACTGCAGAAACAAAAGGATTTTCAGATATTCCCATTCATACTTTCAAAACCACCTTTTTCAAAAAGAACATGGGATGAAGTTTCTCTCAGCAGGGTTCAGTTCTGGTTTTCCCAGAACTAAATGGAAACATCTCTTTCATGTTGAGCAATTTCATATTGAATAACATTGTTGTTGCATGTCTCTGATATCAATCTCTAAAGACTATCACAAACTCAACTTCATCAAGTTCTTTCAACAAACTTACAGCCAGCACCGTCCTAACAGTTCATGCTCCTGAAAATTTTTGATATCATTCCCAAGAGAGATTATAGAAGGCTTTATGATGTCAGTATCTTCTTTATCATAAAAACAATTATTTGGAGAATTTGATCTTGTCAATAAATAGATTAGTGAATAATCCGGAACATAAACAGCAAATCATTGGGACTAAAGTCGTTATAACTCTATCTTTCGTTGTCTCATAATTCAAGGCTGATCCCAAAATCAACGACTTAATTACTTTTTGTTAATATCAAGCTTATCTAAACTAAACCTTCAAAGGAAGTAACATCACGACCTCTATATTCATAAAAAATCACGACCTCTAGAAATTTATCTGCATTAAGTAAATAGGAAACCTGGAATAATACAGTCCAAGAGACACTTCCCAAATAACGACATCATGAGGCAGTAACGAACTCTATTCACAAGTAGGAGTTTAACTCCCAAGACAACCAACAGTTCAATAACAACAGAGAGGAAACTGGAAACTTGTGAGTTTAAACTAGCAAGACGACTAACAGTTCAATTCTAACAAAGAGGAAACAGGAAACTTGTCGTCTTCTCTTTCCCTTCAGATTTCCATAACAAATGCCAAGCATGCAAAATTGAAATTTTACACCAGTTTTCAAGGTTTATTAGTCCAGCATAGTGAAACAGGAAGTGGCACAATCCAAACAGATTAATTATCGACATAACTGCAACATTTGTGCAAACAATAGGAAGAGCAAGAAGAAAGGACAGGACAATAATGAAAGTAATGGAGTACCAAGTACGATGGTGAAACTTTCTTTTGAGAGAGCTCGGGCTGCAGCTGCACCTAAACCTGATGTAGCCTGAAGCAATCAATCAACCCATAAAATTATATACTTACACGGATCATAAATAAAAAGTACGAAAGAACAGAAAAGAAAAGAAATGAGTATATGTGTAAAATGAAAGGGTGCTTACACCAGTGATGATACAGACAGGTCTAAAGGCAGATGTTTCCGGGGAGCGACGAGGGTAAGAGTAAGACTTTTGAATGTGGAGGCTTTGTAGAAGTAACTGGAAGTATGAGGTAATAAGAGCAATGGACCAAAGAACTGCCATCCTCCAAAACTCCACCGAACAAACAAAGAGAAGAACTTCTCTCAACCGCTTCGCCGACATCCCCATCTTCCTCACAGAAGGAACTAGCATTAGATTAGCAAAACGGAAACCAGAGTACACAAGACAAAGAGCTCACTTCTTCACAAATGAATCAAAGAACAAAACTCACAAACCAAAACATTGACAAAAGTTCGACTCATGGGCAAGTTGAAACCAGAAACGCAAAGGCACGTATAATTATGGCTGAGCAATCAGTCTACAGATACAGCTAAGTGTCGTAACAGCAGCATCTACCCATGTGAAACCAACAAGGCACACAGCACCGTAGATGAAGATAGCGAGCTTCAAATTTAAGGACTCAGCAATGGCGCAGACATGTGACCCACGAACACTCCCGAGTCCCAAGCAGCAAGCTTTTCAAATTAACAACACTTGGGATACGCACAAACCAGAAGCATTGCTTCTGGAAGCATGAGCTGATGCATGCAACAATAGAAGCTTGCAAGTTCACGAATTGCAAGAAGAGTAATCCGCACTTGGGTCATCGAATTACTCCGAAATGAAATGTTGTGCGACATTCGCAGCCATTACCAGTGGCGGGCAAGCCAGCAATGGGCATGTGTTCGGGCAAAGAAGGGACCGAGACTTGGAAGCACGGAGAGAGAAATTCTCGTACCTTCTTTGCCGAAGGAGATCTCATCAATGGCGGAAAATCCCATTAACGGTAGCCGCTCAAATTGTTTTGCATTGTGTTTCTGAGGAACTGCGCGGCACAGAGATCAGCGTCCCCGTCACGAGCAAATCCCTCTGTTCGTTTCCGCTTCCAGACTGCGCAGATTTTTTATTTTCCATTTTTGCTCGATGACTATGCAGATTTTTTGTTATCACTATTAGAAGTTTAGAACCAACATTTTTCATATTTCTAAATTTGCCGCAACTCCAAGAACCGATAACGAAAAAGTTCATGTACTTTTGACCCGATTTCAAATCTAACCCGAACATTTTGTGGCAACAAAAATGGGGTATAAACTATGAATAGGGATGACAATGGTGTCGGTAAAAAAAACCGTATCCGCGGATAATTACACTGTTTTTTGCACAGCATACTGCCCCAAATGATTATGGTTTTTCAAAAATTATTGTGGTACGACGTGGATATGATTTTGCTGAAAGACTATGGAATAAAAATGCACCGCAATTAGTTTTTGTTTGGCAAATGAAAATTTTTTTAATTCTACTTTACTTTAACTTTACATATTTTCAATTCAACAACACAATTATTACCTTTTTTCAATTTTTTTATTTTAACTACCATTCTATTTAATTTTTAATACTAAATTTTCTCAATTATTCATTATTTTTTTCACAATTCAACAACACAAGCATTACTCTCTCTCAATTATTCATTACTTTTTTTTTATTTTTTTCCATAATTCAACAACACAATTATTACAATTCTAAATAAATATAGTTATTTATAGGTTAGGCTAATTTTCCAACCCGGTTTCCAAGCCCAATTCCAATCCAACTTGATTTCTTAATCTATTGAATAGAAACTAATAAAACTATAGAGACATAATGGTAATTTACATACGGATAATTTTTATTTATTAGGTCTTTTTTAGTTTGTTTCTTTAATTATTATGTTTATTTATATTTTTACTTAATTTATTAATAATTTTGGGTGCAATGCAACACGAAAAATTATGAATTTTTGGCGTGTTTATATGATTTTCAATTTTCAAAACCACTGCGAATGTAATGTGGGTACAGTGTGCTGTTTTAAATCGCGGTATGATTTCGATTTTTGTTATGCCATTACTTAAGGAAAAAAAAAAGGTACTACACTATTCGGAACAGAGATAACGGGTTTCATTGGCGGCTTGGCATGACCATATCGGGCAAGCTAAGGAGCCATGGATGGAAATTTGAAGGGACAACGAGGTGAATATTGCTAGTTCCACGGGGTCAACGGAAGCGAAAAAGGAATAGAAATTCAAAATTTCCTACCTGTGAAACTAATTCCAAGACCTACTAGAAGAATAAGAGTAAATAAAAGCGTACCTGGAATATTTAAAGTTGTCGACCGAGCGTCCCACGCGTGACGCCTCTACTGGTATCCACACCGACTTTGTCGACGAGTTTTCGAGATCGGCGGTGCTAGTGACCAATACTCGAAAGAAACACCGATGCGACACTCGAAATTTATTAATCTAGTAGGATTAATTAAAGTTGAACAATTCAACTTTGACTTTTCCTACAATTATATGCTCATATGTATACACATATCATATATGTATATGAATATGCCTGCACGTATATATATATATTAATACACTTATTGCCCCCATCTTTTTATAAGGAATAGCGGAGCCGAAACTTCAAAGTTTCACCGATGTGGGACAAACTTTGTATATAAGAGCATATATGTACAGCACACACATATATATCCCTGCCGATCTATATATATCTATATATATATATATATTACATACATACACATTGCATCGTGTGTCAATTTGGTCCATTTAATCTAATAAATCGAGTCTAATTAATCGACAAATTTAATCTCATTAAATATCCGATTAATCGGCACCATAAATCATCTAATCTCTATTAGACGATTTTATTGTTTCAAAATATCCCGTCGATTTAGTCGTAGTGTATGACCCTGTAGGTTCCCAATTACGTTGATAGTAATATCGAAATCTCTATTTCAATATCACAAACAGTGAGCGGCATCTAGCAATGCATCGCTGTTACTCAAGTAATCGGAAAGTCAATTTCTCGACGAACCTTGTTACTTACGTTACCGTGTAATATAATCCCTTTGTCCTCTATATCTCTATTGAGCCCAAGGCATGGTCGATGACATCCTTGTATGGCTCAATATCTCTCTTTCTTGTTTTACCGGGTAAGTCTATCAGAACAAATGAGCTCGATATCATTATATCGACTCATTTGGATATGCATACATTTTTAGACTTAACCACCAAGTGGCCGTGAGATATCGCTCCCGTTTCGTAGAAGGGACAAATCCTATCTTGGTCACTCACATTCTTTTCCATGCTTTGTGGCATACCCAATAACTATCTTTATAACCAGCCTGTTACGGTGGCGTTTGACAGTATCAAAATATACGATATTACACGTAGGAATCCATGGTGACCTCAAGTCAAAGGACCATTACACTATAGTCATTTTGAGATATGCTAATGACAGTCACGTAACAACCCATGTAGCAATCTCATGGCGGGTCAGTCCAATACACATTACTCTTAATGTATACATGTGGTGTGATTTGATATCTCCATATCCATGACCTATGAGATTTGGTCATCAATCAACACTCACACTAGTTTAACCGTATTATCGTTGTCCTAATTAACGATAATACTTTGACTATGGACATTTAGGAATAATGTTCATTAATTATAGGATCTCACAATCAAGTCACACTTGATGCCTATTGAACCTACTATTCCAAGGACATTATTGTGTAAAATCATATTTAGCGCAATCTACACAATAACAGATATGCCTCGTAATATAATGAAATAGATATCATATTACAGAACTGATTATAGATTGCCTCTAGGGCATACACCAATTCCCAACAATCTCCCACTTGCACTAGAGCCAATCTGGCATCTGTCTAATGCCAATAGATCTAGTGTGAGCCTCGTGCTTGCGCTGCACAAGAGGCTTCGTAAGTGGATCTGCGAGATTCTCATCTGTTGGTATTCTACATATCTTCACATCTCCTCTGTCGATGATCTCGCGAATGAGATGGAAGCGCCTGAGTATATGTTTGGATCGCTGGTGAGACCTGGGTTCCTTAGCTTGCGCAATGGCTCCATTGTTGTCACAATAGAGATCCACTGGGTCTGCGAAGCTAGGAACCACAACAAGTTCTGTCACGAACTTCTTGATCCAAACGGCCTCTTTTGCAGCGTTACAGGCAGCAATATACTCGGCCTCTGTGGTAGAGTCGGCTACTGTCTCCTGTTTGGAACTCTTCCAACTCACAGCACCTCCATTCAGGCATAACACATACCCTGACTGCGATCTACTGTCGTCCTTATCGGTCTGGAAGCTAGCATCGGTGTAACCTCTTACAACGAGCTCTTCTTCGCCTCCATATACCAAAAACATCTCCTTAGTCCTTCGTAAGTACTTAAGGATGTTCTTTACTGCGATCCAGTGTCTCTCACCTGGATCTGATTGGTATCGACTCGTCATACTCAAAGCATACGAGACATCAGATCCAGTGCATAACATAGCATACATGATGGATCCAATAGCCGACGCATATGGAATCCTATTCATGCGGTCCCTCTCCTCTCGAGTAGAAGGACTCTGAGCCTTCGAAAGGCTTATGCCATGTAACATAGGCAGCGACCCTTTCTTAGAATCCTGCATGCTAAAGCGCCGAAGCACTTTATCTATGTATGCACTCTGACTTAAGCCAAGCAGTCTCCTGGATCTATCTCTATAGATCATGATACCTAGCACGTAGGTAGCTTCGCCTAAGTCCTTCATAGAGAAACACTTTCCTAACCAAGTCTTCACAGACTGTAAGGAAGGAATGTCATTCCCGATTAGAAGTATGTCGTCTACATACAACACCAGGAAGATCACTACGCTCCCACTAACCTTCTGGTAAACACATGGTTCATCTTCATTCTTAATGAAAACAAACTCTTTGATTGCATCATCTAAACGAAGATTCCAGCTCCTAGAAACTTGCTTCAGCCCATAAATAGACCGTTGTAGCTTACAAACCTTTCCGGCACTATGTGGATCGACAAAACCCTCAGGCTGTGTCATATACACATCCTCGAGGAGCTTCCCGTTCAGGAAAGCAGTTTTGACATCCATTTGCCAGATCTCATAATCATAATAAGCTGCAATTGCAAGCAAGATCCTTATGGATTTAAGCATAGCCACCGGGGAAAAAGTTTCGTCATAGTCAACACCATGAACTTGTTTGAAACCTTTTGCCACAAGTCGGCCCTTAAAGGTAATCACATTACCGTCCATATCAGTCTTCTTCTTGAAGACCCACTTACACCCAATGGGTTTTGCCCATTCAGGTGGATCAACCAAAGTCCATACTTGGTTAGTGTACATGGACTCCATCTCAGATCTCATGGCCTCCAGCCATTTCTCAGAGTCAGGGCCTATTACGGCTTCCGCATAGATTGTAGGCTCATCATTATCTATGAGCAATACGTCATTGTCTTGAGTCACGAGAAATCCATATCTCTCGGGCTCATGACGTATCCTACTAGACCTACGAGGCTCCTGTGTCACCTGTGTAGAAGATTGTGCCACAACAACTTGTGGTACTTGTTCCGCAACATCGCCCGTCGATTGGTCAATGTCATTTTGTGGTAGAACTTCCCCAAGTTCTAATTTCCTCCCACTAGTTCCTTTGAAGAGAAACTCTTTCTCAAGGAATACCGCAGTTCGAGCGACAAACACTTTGCCCTCGATGGGATTATAGAAATAGTATCCTCGAGTTTCCTTAGGATACCCCACAAAGTAACATTTGTCCGATTTAGGGCCAAGCTTATCCGAAGACAATCTCTTCACATAAACTTCGCAACCCCATATTTTTAGAAAAGACATCTTGGGACGCTTCCCATACCATATCTCATATGGTGTCCTTTCAACTGATTTCGACGGAGCATTGTTTAATATGAGAGCAGCTGTCTGTAGAGCATATCCCCAGAAGGAGTCAGGTAAGTTTGCATGACTCATCAAAGATCGAACCATATCTAATAAAGTTCGATTCCTCCTCTCAGCTACACCATTCCACTGTGGTGTTCCAGGTGGAGTCAGTTGAGATAAAATCCCACATTGTTTAAGATAGTCAGCAAACTCATAGCTCAAATATTCACCTCCTCGATCTGATCGAAGAACTTTAATGCTCTTACCCAACTGATTCTCCACTTCATTCTTAAATTCTTTGAACTTTTCAAAGGATTCAGATTTGTGTTTCATCAAATACACATATCCAAATCTACTGAAATCATCAGTAAATGTAATGAAGTAGAGATACCCACCTCTAGCAAGCTTGTTCACTGGTCCACATACATCAGTATGTATGAGAGCCAGATGATCACTAGCTCGCTCACCTTTTCCGGTAAAAGGGGCCTTAGTCATTTTCCCCATTAAGCAAGGTTCGCATGTCTCGATCGATTCTAAATCAAACGAGTCCAGTAATCCATCCTTATGGAGTCTAGAGATGCGATTCTCGCTAATATGGCCTAAATGACAATGCCAGAGGTAAGTCGGGTTCGAATCATTAGATTTGAGCCGTTTGGTTTCCACATTATAAATAGGCGTATCTAGATCAAGAACATACAGACCATTACTTAAATGTGCACTGCCATAATATACATCATTCATGTACATAGAACAACACTTGTTCTTGATAGTGAAACAAAATCCCTTCTTGTCCAAACAAGAAACATATATTATGTTTCTACTAATAGCAGGTACATAACAACAGTCGTTAAGATCTAATACTAGCCCAGTAGGCAAAACTAGGTGATAAGTCCCTACAGTTAATGTAGCAACTCTTGCTCCATTTCCAACTCGTAGGTCCACTTCGCCCTTTGCCAATGATCTACTGTCCTTTAGGTCCTGCATATTTCCACAAATATGAGCACCACACCCGGTATCTAATACCCAAGATATAGAAGTAGTAGATACATTAATCTCTATAACATGGATACCTGAAGTGGAAGTCTCACTTCCCTTCTTCTTCTTCAACTCTTCCAAGTATATCTTACAATTCCGCTTCCAATGTCCAGTGTTGCCACAATGGAAGCAGTAATCATTCTTCGCCACCTTGGCTTTAGGCTTCAATGCACCCAAGTCATACTTGGATGCACCTTTAGCCCTCTGGCCTTTACTCTTGCCCTTGCCCTTTCTTTTGGTCCCCTGGACCATTAGAACAGACGTCCCCTTGCTGATATCATGCTCAGCTGTTCTCAACATGTTAAGCAGTTCAGGCAATGGTTTATTGTAGTCATTCATATTATAGCTCATGATGAACTGACTATAACTGCTGGGCAGCGACTGTAGGACTAAATCTGTGGCCAACTCTTGACCCAGAGGAAATCCCAGTCGTCCTAGAGTCTCGATGTACCCAATCATCTTGAGTACATGAAGACCCACCGGGCTACCCTCAGTCAACCTTGCCTGAAAAAGTGCTTTAGAGATCTCGAATCTCTCATGTCGGGCCTGCTCTTGATAGAGCTGCCTGAGATGCACGATCATATCGTACGCCTTCATGTTCTCGTGTTGCTTCTGAAGCTCCGAGTCCATGGTGACTAACATGAGACATCCGACGTTTACGGCATCATCATGATGCTTACTATAAGCATCTTTCTCAGCTTGGGGGGCATCGTCAGGTGGTGGCGCAAGAAGAGGTTGCTCTAAGACATATAGTTTCTTTTCTTGGGTGAGAACAATTCTCAAGTTTCGATACCAACCAAGGAAATTATTCCCTGATAGTTTTTCCTTATCAAGGACGGATCGCAAACAGAAAGTACTAGAGGTGCTCCCTGCCATGGTAACTACCACAAAAAAATATGCAAAATAAGTATTATGACACTACAATATTTAATGAGGACTTTATTAAATATTGCTCCCACTATTTATATCAAATCAATGACCCTGAATATTGATTCATAGAATATCATTCTCATAGTAGTTCAAGATCCATATCTCACCAAGCTCTGAGTCAGCGAGGGCTGATTCACCCAAAACTGGCTATTTAGGTAGGGAACTCACTTTCCCAATTGCATCACATGCAACTCTTGATTAGTTGGGTGAATAACTTCTTATTCAAATTTATCTTGTAGATCGATACCCAACTACATGCCTCTGAACTCCTAATCCTATTAGGCTTGCTCAGTTAAGTCCGACCCATTGGTAAACACCACGTCTTACTAGGATAGATGAGGGCATCCTGCGAAGGCAAGGTCTACACACTCATCGATCTTGGTCTTGACGAGCGTTACACGGCGGAAGGATATGAACTTAATATTTTGAGGGATTTTATTTAACATTTAATCGATCTCACCATACACTATTATGTAACAATTACATAATAGTCCACACGTATAACTATTATACTAACACAACTAGGACCTAGTCCATGTCTAACAGTCATGCACGGCAAATATCAAACATAATCATACCAGTACCAAGCATAAAATCATATTTTATGCTATTATCTACTCAGATTCTAACTAGCTAGGCTCTGATACCAATTGCTAGTTCCACGGGGTCAACGGAAGCGAAAAAGGAACAGAAATTCAAAATTTCCTACCTGTGAAACTAATTCTAAGACCTACTAGAAGAATAAGAGTAAATAAAAGCGTACCTGGAATATTTAAAGTTGTCGACCGAGCGTCCCACGCGTGACGCCTCTACTGGTATCCACACCGACTTTGTCGACGAGTTTTCGAGATCGGCGGTACTAGCGACCAATACTCGAAAGAAACACCGATGCGACACTCGAAATTTATTAATCTAGTAGGATTAATTAAAGTTGAACAATTCAACTTTGACTTTTCCTACAATTATATGCTCATATGTATACACATATCATATATGTATATGAATATGCCTGCACGTATATATATATATTAATACACTTATTGCCCCCATCTTTTTATAAGGAATAGCGGAGCCGAAACTTCAAAGTTTCACCGATGTGGGACAAACTTTGTATATAAGAGCATATATGTACAGCACACACATATATATCCCTGCCGGTCTATATATATCTCTATATATATATATTACATACATACACATTGCATCGTGTGTCTATTTGGTCCATTTAATCTAATAAATCGAGTCTAATTAATCGACAAATTTAATCTCATTAAATATCCGATTAATCGGTCGCACCATAAATCATCTAATCTCTATTAGACGATTTTATTGTTTCAAAATATCCCGTCGATTTAGTCGTAGTGTATGACCCTGTAGGTTCCCAATTACGTTGATAGTAATATCGAAATCTCTATTTCAATATCACAAACAGTGAGCGGCATCTAGCAATGTATCGCTGTAACTCAAGTAATCGGAAAGTCAATTTCTCGACGAACCTTGTGACTTACGTTACCGTGTAATATAATCCCTTTGTCCTCTATATCTCTATTGAGCCCAAGGCATGGTCGATGACATCCTTGTATGGCTCAATATCTCTCTTTCTTGTTTTACCGGGTAAGTCTATCAGAACAAATGAGCTCGATATCATTATATCGACTCATTTGGGTATGCATACATTTTTAGACTTAACCACCAAGTGGCCGTGAGATATCGCTCCCGTTTCGTAGAAGGGACAAATCCTATCTTGGTCACTCACATTCTTTTCCATGCTTTGTGGCATACCCAATAACTATCTTTATAACCAGCCTGTTACGGTGGCGTTTGACAGTATCAAAATATACGACATTACACGTAGGAATCCATGGTGACCTCAAGTCAAAGGACCATTACACTATAGTCATTTTGAGATATGCTAATGACAGTCACGTAACAACCCATGTAGCAATCTCATGGCGGGTCAGTCCAATACACATTACTCTTAATGTATACATGTAGTGTGATTTGATATCTCCATATCCATGACCTATGAGATTTGGTCATCAATCAACACTCACACTAGTCTAACCGTATTATCGTTGTCCTAATTAACGATAATACTTTGACTATGGACATTTAGGAATAATGTTCATTAATTATAGGATCTCACAATCAAGTCACACTTGATGCCTATTGAACCTAGTATTCCAAGGACATTATTGTGTAAAATCATATTTAGCGCAATCTACACAATAACAGATATGCCTCGTAATATAATGAAATAGATATCATATTACAGAACTGATTATAGATTGCCTCTAGGGCATACACCAATTCCCAACAATCTCCCACTTGCACTAGAGCCAATCTGGCATCTGTCTAATGCCAATAGATCTAGTGTGAGCCTCGTGCTTGCGCTGCACAAGAGGCTTCGTAAGTGGATCTGCAAGATTCTCATCTGTTGGTATTCTACATATCTTCACATCTCCTCTGTCGATGATCTCGCGAATGAGATGGAAGCGCCTGAGTATATGTTTGGATCGCTGGTGAGACCTGGGTTCCTTAGCTTGCGCAATGGCTCCATTGTTGTCACAATAGAGATCCACTGGGTCTGCGAAGCTAGGAACCACAACAAGTTCTGTCACGAACTTCTTGATCCAAACGGCCTCTTTTGCAGCGTTACAGGCAGCAATATACTCGGCCTCTGTGGTAGAGTCGGCTACTGTCTCCTGTTTGGAACTCTTCCAACTCACAGCACCTCCATTCAGGCATAACACATACCCTGACTGCGATCTACTGTCGTCCTTATCGGTCTGGAAGCTAGCATCGGTGTAACCTCTTACAACGAGCTCTTCTTCGCCTCCATATACCAAAAACATCTCCTTAGTCCTTCGTAAGTACTTAAGGATGTTCTTTACTGCGATCCAGTGTCTCTCACCTGGATCTGATTGGTATCGACTCGTCATACTCAAAGCATACGAGACATCAGATCCAGTGCATAACATAGCATACATGATGGATCCAATAGCCGACGCATATGGAATCCTATTCATGCGGTCCCTCTCCTCTCGAGTAGAAGGACTCTGAGCCTTCGAAAGGCTTATGCCATGTAACATAGGCAGCGACCCTTTCTTAGAATCCTGCATGCTAAAGCGCCGAAGCACTTTATCTATGTATGCACTCTGACTTAAGCCAAGCAGTCTCCTGGATCTATCTCTATAGATCATGATACCTAGCACGTAGGTAGCTTCGCCTAAGTCCTTCATAGAGAAACACTTTCCTAACCAAGTCTTCACAGACTGTAAGGAAGGAATGTCATTCCCGATTAGAAGTATGTCGTCTACATACAACACCAGGAAGATCACTACGCTCCCACTAACCTTCTGGTAAACACATGGTTCATCTTCATTCTTAATGAAAACAAACTCTTTGATTGCATCATCTAAACGAAGATTCCAGCTCCTAGAAACTTGCTTCAGCCCATAAATAGACCGTTGTAGCTTACAAACCTTTCCGGCACTATGTGGATCGACAAAACCCTCAGGCTGTGTCATATACACATCCTCGAGGAGCTTCCCGTTCAGGAAAGCAGTTTTGACATCCATTTGCCAGATCTCATAATCATAATAAGCTGCAATTGCAAGCAAGATCCTTATGGATTTAAGCATAGCCACCGGGGAAAAAGTTTCGTCATAGTCAACACCATGAACTTGTTTGAAACCTTTTGCCACAAGTCGGCCCTTAAAGGTAATCACATTACCGTCCATATCAGTCTTCTTCTTGAAGACCCACTTACACCCAATGGGTTTTGCCCATTCAGGTGGATCAACCAAAGTCCATACTTGGTTAGTGTACATGGACTCCATCTCAGATCTCATGGCCTCCAGCCATTTCTCAGAGTCAGGGCCTATTACGGCTTCCGCATAGGTTGTAGGCTCATCATTATCTATGAGCAATACATCATTGTCTTGAGTCACGAGAAATCCATATCTCTCGGGCTCATGACGTATCCTACTAGACCTACGAGGCTCCTGTGTCACCTGTGTAGAAGATTGTGCCACAACAACTTGTGGTACTTGTTCTGCAACATCGCCCGTCGATTGGTCAATGTCATTTTGTGGTAGAACTTCCCCAAGTTCTAATTTCCTCCCACTAGTTCCTTTGAAGAGAAACTCTTTCTCAAGGAATACCGCAGTTCGAGCGACAAACACTTTGCCCTCGATGGGATTAAGAAATAGTATCCTCGAGTTTCCTTAGGATACCCCACAAAGTAACATTTGTCCGATTTAGGGCCAAGCTTATCCGAAGACAATCTCTTCACATAAGCTTCGCAACCCCATATTTTTAGAAAAGACATCTTGGGACGCTTCCCATACCATATCTCATATGGTGTCCTTTCAACTGATTTCGACGGAGCATTGTTTAATATGAGAGCAGCTGTCTGTAGAGCATATCCCCAGAAGAAGTCAGGTAAGTTTGCATGACTCATCAAAGATCGAACCATATCTAATAAAGTTCGATTCCTCCTCTCAGCTACACCATTCCACTGTGGTGTTCCAGGTGGAGTCAGTTGAGATAAAATCCCACACTGTTTAAGATAGTCAGCAAACTCATAGCTCAAATATTCACCTCCTCGATCTGATCGAAGAACTTTAATGCTCTTACCCAACTGATTCTCCACTTCATTCTTAAATTCTTTGAACT
This sequence comes from Punica granatum, assembly GCF_007655135.1. Taxonomy (NCBI): domain Eukaryota; kingdom Viridiplantae; phylum Streptophyta; class Magnoliopsida; order Myrtales; family Lythraceae; genus Punica; species Punica granatum. The sequence goes on from NC_045127.1 coordinate 50,868,320, forward strand.
TTTCAAAGGATTCAGATTTGTGTTTCATCAAATACACATATCCAAATCTACTGAAATCATCAGTAAATGTAATGAAGTAGAGATACCCACCTCTAGCAAGCTTGTTCACTGGTCCACATACATCAGTATGTATGAGAGCCAGATGATCACTAGCTCGCTCACCTTTTCCGGTAAAAGGGGCCTTAGTCATTTTCCCCATTAAGCAAGGTTCGCATGTCTCGATCGATTCTAAATCAAACGAGTCCAGTAATCCATCCTTATGGAGTCTAGAGATGCGATTCTCGCTAATATGGCCTAAATGACAATGCCAGAGGTAAGTCGGGTTCGAATCATTAGATTTGAGCCGTTTGGTTTCCACATTATAAATAGGCGTATCTAGATCAAGAACATACAGACCATTACTTAAATGTGCACTGCCATAATATACATCATTCATGTACATAGAACAACACTTGTTCTTGATAGTGAAACAAAATCCCTTCTTGTCCAAACAAGAAACATATATTATGTTTCTACTAATAGCAGGTACATAACAACAGTCGTTAAGATCTAATACTAGCCCAGTAGGCAAAACTAGGTGATAAGTCCCTACAGTTAATGTAGCAACTCTTGCTCCATTTCCAACTCGTAGGTCCACTTCGCCCTTTGCCAATGATCTACTGTCCTTTAGGTCCTGCATATTTCCACAAATATGAGCACCACACCCGGTATCTAATACCCAAGATATAGAAGTAGTAGATACATTAATCTCTATAACATGGATACCTGAAGTGGAAGTCTCACTTCCCTTCTTCTTCTTCAACTCTTCCAAGTATATCTTACAATTCCGCTTCCAATGTCCAGTGTTGCCACAATGGAAGCAGTAATCATTCTTCGCCACCTTGGCTTTAGGCTTCAATGCACCCAAGTCATACTTGGATGCACCTTTAGCCCTCTGGCCTTTACTCTTGCCCTTGCCCTTTCTTTTGGTCCCCTGGACCATTAGAACAGACGTCCCCTTGCTGATATCATGCTCAGCTGTTCTCAACATGTTAAGCAGTTCAGGCAATGGTTTATTGTAGTCATTCATATTATAGCTCATGATGAACTGACTATAACTGCTGGGCAGCGACTGTAGGACTAAATCTGTGGCCAACTCTTGACCCAGAGGAAATCCCAGTCGTCCTAGAGTCTCGATGTACCCAATCATCTTGAGTACATGAAGACCCACCGGGCTACCCTCAGTCAACCTTGCCTGAAAAAGTGCTTTAGAGATCTCGAATCTCTCATGTCGGGCCTGCTCTTGATAGAGCTGCCTGAGATGCACGATCATATCGTACGCCTTCATGTTCTCGTGTTGCTTCTGAAGCTCCGAGTCCATGGTGACTAACATGAGACATCCGACGTTTACGGCATCATCATGATGCTTACTATAAGCATCTTTCTCAGCTTGGGGGGCATCGTCAGGTGGTGGCGCAAGAAGAGGTTGCTCTAAGACATATAGTTTCTTTTCTTGGGTGAGAACAATTCTCAAGTTTCGATACCAACCAAGGAAATTATTCCCTGACAGTTTTTCCTTATCAAGGACGGATCGCAAACAGAAAGTACTAGAGGTGCTCCCTGCCATGGTAACTACCACAAAAAAATATGCAAAATAAGTATTATGACGCTACAATATTTAATGAGGACTTTATTAAATATTGCTCCCACTATTTATATCAAATCAATGACCCTGAATATTGATTCAGAGAATATCATTCTCATAGTAGTTCAAGATCCATATCTCACCAAGCTCTGAGTCAGCGAGGGCTGATTCACCCAAAACTGGCTATTTAGGTAGGGAACTCACTTTCCCAATTGCATCACATGCAACTCTTGATTAGTTGGGTGAATAACTTCTTATTCAAATTTATCTTGTAGATCGATGCCCAACTACATGCCTCTGAACTCCTTATCCTATTAGGCTTGCTCAGTTAAGTCCGACCCATTGGTAAACACCACGTCTTACTAGGATAGATGAGGGCTTCCTGCGAAGGCAAGGTCTACACACTCATCGATCTTGGTCTTGACGAGCGTTACACGGCGGAAGGATATGGACTTAATATTTTGAGGGATTTTATTTAACATTTAATCGATCTCAACATACACTATTATGTAACAATTACATAATAGTCCACACGTATAACTATTATACTAACACAACTAGGACCTAGTCCATGTCTAACAGTCATGCACGGCAAATATCAAACATAATCATACCAGTACCAAGCATAAAATCATATTTTATGCTATTATCTACTCAGATTCTAACTAGCTAGGCTCTGATACCAATTGCTAGTTCCACGGGGTCAACGGAAGCGAAAAAGGAACAGAAATTCAAAATTTCCTACCTGTGAAACTAATTCCAAGACCTACTAGAAGAATAAGAGTAAATAAAAGCGTACCTGGAATATTTAAAGTTGTCGACCGAGCGTCCCACGCGTGACGCCTCTACTGGTATCCACACCGACTTTGTTGACGAGTTTTCGAGATCGGCGGTGCTAGCGACCAATACTCGAAAGAAACACCGATGCGACACTCGAAATTTGTTAATCTAGTAGGATTAATTAAAGTTGAACAATTCAACTTTGACTTTTCCTACAATTATATGCTCATATGTATACACATATCATATATGTATATGAATATGCCTGCACGTATATATATATATATTAATACACTTATTGCCCCCATCTTTTTATAAGGAATAGCGGAGCCGAAACTTCAAAGTTTCACCGATGTGGGACAAACTTTGTATATAAGAGCATATATGTACAGCACACACATATATATCCCTGCCGATCTATATATATCTCTATATATATATATTACATACATACACATTGCATCGTGTGTCAATTTGGTCCATTTAATCTAATAAATCGAGTCTAATTAATCGACAAATTTAATCTCATTAAATATCCGATTAATCGGTCGCACCATAAATCATCTAATCTCTATTAGACGATTTTATTGTTTCAAAATATCTCGTCGATTTAGTCGTAGTGTATGACCCTGTAGGTTCCCAATTACGTTGATAGTAATATCGAAATCTCTATTTCAATATCACAAACAGTGAGCGGCATCTAGCAATGCATCGCTGTTACTCAAGTAATCGGAAAGTCAATTTCTCGACGAACCTTGTGACTTACGTTACCGTGTAATATAATCCCTTTGTCCTCTGTATCTCTATTGAGCCCAAGGCATGGTCGATGACATCCTTGTATGGCTCAATATCTCTCTTTCTTGGTTTACCGGGTAAGTCTATCAGAACAAATGAGCTCGATATCATTATATCGACTCATTTGGGTATGCATACACTTTTAGACTTAACCACCAAGTGGCCGTGAGATATCGCTCCCGTTTCGTAGAAGGGACAAATCCTATCTTGGTCACTCACATTCTTTTCCATGCTTTGTGGCATACCCAATAACTATCTTTATAACCAGCCTGTTACGGTGGCGTTTGACAGTATCAAAATATACGACATTACACGTAGGAATCCATGGTGACCTCAAGTCAAAGGACCATTACACTATAGTCGTTTTGAGATATGCTAATGACAGTCACGTAACAACCCATGTAGTAATCTCATGGCGGGTCAGTCCAATACACATTACTCTTAATGTATACATGTGGTGTGATTTGATATCTCCATATCCATGACCTATGAGATTTGGTCATCAATCAACACTCACACTAGTTTAACCGTATTATCGTTGTCCTAATTAACGATAATACTTTGACTATGGACATTTAGGAATAATGTTCATTAATTATAGGATCTCATAATCAAGTCACACTTGATGCCTATTGAACCGAGTATTCCAAGGACATTATTGTGTAAAATCATATTTAGCGCAATCTACACAATAACAGATATGCCTCGTAATATAATGAAATAGATATCATATTACAGAACTGATTATAGATTGCCTCTAGGGCATACACCAATTCCCAACAAATATTTGGACTCTTATTGATTTTTTCGGCAAGTCCTCGACCACCTAATAGATGAAAGCCATCGTTCTATTTTTTTTTCCGTGAACATTGAAGATTTATTCATAATATAAAAAAATTACATTTTTACCAAATAATAAAAAAGTATATAAGTACATTATTAAATGCTCAAGAAAACGAAAATTATAAAATCAGAAATAATCGAATCTTCCTAGGCAAATTACATAGAAATATTTCAAGGTGAAACACCAAGCAATATAGAGACAGATACAATGTAGAAGCTATTTGAAATTCCGATCAAAACCCTCTACCTTCACATATGGACCCCAATAGAACCGCGGAGGTTCTTCAAGCCATATATCCATATAGAACGTAGCCACTTGATACGGACATTTCGAAGAGACCTTGACATCAGAGCAAAGCGGGGGAATCTTCAATCGTACTCATACGCGATAGACCAATCACGGAGTCGTGCCGCCAAATCAGTCTAATAATCCAAGCCAGGGAAGATAATAGGCGCCGATCAATCCAGCGAAGCCAAGGAGGGCGCCAAGGAGCCAACAAATCCAGCAGGTAGCATACCAAAAGTTGACCAATCCGGCAACTCGGGGAAGGCGCTCGCAACAAAAGAGACAAAAGAGGGAGAGGCCGAGATGTTTCAACTGTCGTCTCTGCCACCCGCATTTGGTTTGGATCCGACCCGACCCAATATGAACTGATTTGGATCCAACCCGGTCCGACTTGAAATTGGATCCTATCTTTTCTCTTCAAACAATAGCAATAGTAATTTATTAATGGGCTGAGAAATAGATATAGGATTACAGTAAAAAGACAAACGGGCCCGCAGAAAAGATTTTTCTTTTTAATGTGTTTAAATCTACAAATATAGAATATAATAATTAATGTCGTGAATGAACATATAGTTGGAAATGATATGTTATATATATATATGTTGACTTATATAAGAAACACTAAGAATGAAAAGGAAACCCTTTTGCACTTCTTCCTCCTACATTATCTGCAACATTCTTACACATATCATACTTACAATTTGCCAAAATAAAATTACATTTTCATAGAAAGTCTTATATAAAGATAGAGAATTCTCTATGCAGTAAAGAATTAAATACAATTAAAATAGTGAGTTTCATATAAAATGTTAGTGAGTTAAAGATATCAAAATGCCTTATTGTTGAAGTCATTATGCAACAACAACTGTCAATATTGTTGATCTCCGTATTGTTATTGCTTGTGAATTGTGGATCCATCACTGTTGAAAATGAAAAAAAAAAATTGAAATAACTTCCTTATAAACAAATCTTACTTGCGGACACATTTATCAACTATACCCGTCCTAATAGTAATCATCGAATTTCTTCATATGCCCAATAGCTTTTCACCTAGTTGTCATAATTTAAGTGCTGCTTTTCTTTTTATTGGCTGGCGAAAAACAAAAATCCCGACTTTTCTTTTTACATTTCTATTATCATGTACTTCAATCTTCAGTATCTTGTAAGCTTTTATTGATTGGAATTGGGAGAATCGTGAAATTTTTTCTTTTTTAATTTGGGATTTTGTAGCTCAAAAAAGTCGAACAAAACCATATCGACCATCTAAACCATAATAAATTGGGAGGCAAATGCTCAGGTTCCAATTAATGAAAGAAATGAAGGACGAACTAATGTTACCAGAGACGATTTCGTCGGCAAAAATTGTAAGGCATCAAGGGTCTTCTCCTTCTGGGTCTATAGGAAAGGGGTTGGAGTACTTCAAGAAGCAAGTGGCTCTAGCAATTTGAACGATTTTGTGTTTTGGAGGATTGATGTGATAATTTAAAAGATTTAGTATAAGTGTCTTTCCTCTTTAAGTGCAAATCATTTTGATTTCGAGAAGTGAGGTGACATCACAATATGTGTCACTTGTCACATTGCTATTGGGATCACATAAAAAGTCATGTAAAAAGAAATTTGCTCCGTCCTACGTGACGTTTCTTGACGCGTCGTCCTGACTTTTAGTATTAGATATAAATTAATATTTTTTTTAAATTTGTAAATTTATTTGCTGAATGAAAACGACACGACTAAAAAATGTCAGACTTTCTAAGCAACAATGTTTTCAAGAATAGGGAAACATGCCAACTCTCCCTTAAAATGTCTAAAAGCATACGACTTTATAGTAACATTTACATAGTTACACTTATATTTATATATAATGTAAATTAGCAAAAAATCTTAATTAAGCTCGCGAGCTGCTCAAGGTTCAAATCAAGGGTTAGCGACTTTGACCTTGACTCACTTGACTTGAAGGCTCCATCTGTTATGCCTTTGGAAGAATTAAGGATGTGAAAGAAGAAAAACTCGAAACCTTATCCTAGGTAGTCTTTTTATTTTTAATTATATTATTCTTTTCAAATATTCTACAGCAATCGATCATGCTTAACATCGTAGGTGGTTCTCTGACCACCATCGGTTGCATCCCGACCACCACCAACTAGTGGCATCTCAGCCACCTTCTTGGGAGGGTGCCTTGGAAAGAGATGGGTGAGACAATAGGTATAGATTAGGCAGGCGGTTAGGGTAGTTATTTCCTAATTATTCCTTTTATCCTTAAAATCTAACAATTCTGCAAAAATTAGGATAATTATATGACATGGGAAAAATTGGAAAGTAAAATATAAATCAAGAACGATGCTTAATTATGCTTTAATAATAGTTTGGGTGTGTGTCTATATGTCGTGTGTGTGTGTGAGACTATATATCATGTGTGAGCGTCCTTGACTCACTTGGCACGTACGTGGTATCATCATCAATCGTAGCATACGGAATTTATGCCGTCTTCCGACGGGTGATCTATAAAATTACAATTCAATTAGGTGAACAATCATTCGTCTTCTATGGATATTATTTGATCGGGAATATCATAGGACACTCTGCCAACTGGCATAGTCCCCGCAATATGTTGCACCATTACGTTTCCTTTATTCATCTCACTTTATCTCTTCTCGGTCCATGTCTCTGCATGCCTTTATTCATGTCGGTTTCATCACCCTTAGCACATATTCATTTTCCATGAATATAAATACATATATTATTTCCTATATATAAGTGACCGAGCATATGTTCCAACCACCAATCATATGGAATCCCACTTCTGTCATGCATTTTCATTTAGCTTTATCATTTCATTTATGTCAACAGAAAGAAAATAGAATGAAATTGTTATATAGATGTGATTGTCTAAATTTTTCATAACTGGCACTAATTTGCTTTAGCTTTTGAAGCATAGCTCGATCATTCAATTTGATAGATTTGATAAATCAACACAAGGGTAGAGTTAATGGATACAATTATTGTACGATGATTGTTATTTCCTTTTATTAAAATATCTCTGAATCTTTCACAATAACAATCCCGTAATTATTGTAAAAGCAATGATGTATTTCCTATCAAAGAGATCATGACATCCAGCCATCCTCCGAAATCAAGGAAATATCATTTTGCATTATTATTGAATCGTATTATTAAATATACTCTTCTTTATTTTTCAGTTTAAAAAATCAGTATATCCAGAAAAAAGAAAAAAAAACAAAGGACCCTCCACTGGCAGCAAGTGAGGCCTCTTAGTTTATGATTTCATGCGGGGGTGTGCAGGTCCAAATATCTTTTTTTTTTTTACGATACCCGAACCCTATCATGTAAGAGACAAGTTTCAAAATTTTGAAACTAGACCCTACCATGTTGAGTATTGGAATCAAAATCTACCCGAAACCTATATTATACTACATGTTCTAAGTACCTTGTTGAATTCTGTAAATTTTTTGTTTCGCTAAATAAAATCGAAAATGTTTCATCTATAATCAGTAATAAAGCAAAACAGAATGTCGATGTAGATTTAGTTTCATTTTAATAAAATTAATGATTATATTTTTTAAATATAAGAAATCTGAATATAAATATGTATATAATGGAGGATATTATTATTCGGGGCTGTGTATCGGTCCCGATTTCGGTTCTAAGTACCTTATACGCAAGAATCGAAACTAGAATCTGTAAAAATCGATTTCGTATTTTAATACTCGAGCCCTACCCATTTTCAATACGAGCTACCCAAATCCTATCCTAACGAGTAGATTTCGACCGCTGTCGGATATATCCGGTATTCGTATACACACCTAGTTTCAGGTGAAGGCGTGTACTGTCACACTCCACGCCGTCGCAAAAAAAAAAAAGACATGTTTCATTATGTGAGCATGCAAAAATTATTTTTCAAGGGATTTCCATTGATCATTTTCCTCACTTCTTTCTTTTTTGGTGGGAAACACCCGAAAAGATCTTCACGCTCGTTGGGACATAAACCGTCAATCATGCTGTCGACTTAGACCTTTTTTTGTTATATATATTTTTCTTTTCCGCCACCTTTTTTTTTTTGAAAAAGAAAAAAAGAAAAGGAAATAAATTGGTAAATGCTGTGTTGATGCTTATTTGAACTGTTCGAGTGCTCCACCCCCCTAATTCCTTCACGCCTTTTCTCTTTCTCCGTTTCTCGAACAAGGAGGAGGAGGAGAAGAAGAAGAAGAGGAGGAAATAGTAAAGAGAATCTCCATTTCCGGCCGAGGTGCTTGCCGTTGGCAAACATTCTCGTCTTCTCTTCCGGCGATCGAGTCCTGATCGAGCCTGCCGCTTGCTTCCGGTTAGTCTCCGCTCAGCCCTGTGTATCTCGCGCGGGAATATTCCTCGTCAGTAGCTCGCGACATTTGCTTTACCATTCAGAGCTCTTCAATAAACACTCGATTTTATCTGCTTGTTTGAGTGCGATCAAGCGGAAATCCGCTCTCTTCATCTTCTTTTTGCTCGTTCATGCATGAATTCCAGCTCAATCGAGCATCTGTTCCTGTCTATTAGGTTCGTGATCTATGCTGCTTAACTTCTGATCATGGATAATCTAGTGTTGAAAAATCTCTATAGACGCTGTCGATGAAGCAACTAGAGATCAATCATAACCATTCTAGGCTGAATTTTGAGATTGATCATCATGATAATTTTTGAGCGGCGTGTACTAACACTTGACGGGATTCATATACTAACCATTTTGTTGACGTGAATGTGTTGACCTAAAGCTGAAATCATCGACTTATTGAGCTTGGATGCGGGATTGTGAGTTGTGGATGGTATAATTTTTGGACTTATGTATGCATCATCTCTATGGCTAGTGCTAATTTCAGGCTCCGCACGATAGTATGTGATCTTGAGCCAGAATTTGACATCTATTAGTCGGAATTATATCTATGTTAACGATGTTGCATCGCCTTGTTATGCACTAGGCAGGGTGAATCTTATATATATTAGTTCCTCGTTTGATAAAATTGACTTCTTTGATGCAGAGTTAGCATAAGGTATGGCAGAGACAGAGGAAATTCAGCCCCTTGTTGTTGACAATGGAACAGGAATGGTCAAGGTAAGATTGGTTGATACGTGAAAATTAAAATTGTGCACATCCCGTCCCATGAGCATGAATCTGTAATTAATTTGCTGTACAGGCTGGTTTTGCTGGAGATGATGCTCCAAGGGCAGTCTTCCCTAGTATTGTGGGGCGACCTAGGCATGCTGGTGTTATGGTAGGCATGGGACAGAAAGATGCCTACGTCGGGGATGAAGCGCAATCCAAGAGAGGTATTCTTACACTGAAGTACCCTATTGAACATGGGATTGTTAGCAACTGGGACGATATGGAGAAGATCTGGCACCACACTTTCTATAACGAGCTTCGTGTTGCCCCCGAGGAGCACCCCGTGCTCCTTACTGAAGCGCCACTCAATCCCAAGGCAAACCGAGAGAAGATGACACAGATCATGTTCGAAACCTTCAATGTGCCTGCGATGTATGTCGCCATACAGGCCGTCCTCTCCCTCTATGCAAGTGGCCGTACTACAGGTTTGTGGGTAAATTAGATATATTAGGCTTCATCGGGGTTTCAGATTTGTATAAAGTATAAACTGCCTTGACTTTTCTATTATTCTCTTCTCAAAGACGAAGAAAATAATAATAAATATAGTCGCGTATTGCACTTTGTGATTCTTTTTAAGATCCAAGAAATCTTCTAAAGTGTGAAAAGAAAGTTTTCCCTATTCTCCTACTAGAGGAAAATGGAGATATGGAAAATTTTTCCAGTTTCTTCCCCAAAATAACACTTTGATATGACCGGCCAATAGGTGGCCCAGGCTTATAAATGTGGTTCGCCTGACTGAGGTGCTTCATTCCTCTGTCAGGTATTGTGCTTGATTCAGGTGATGGAGTGAGTCACACTGTTCCCATCTATGAAGGGTATGCACTTCCACATGCCATCCTTCGGCTTGACCTTGCCGGGAGGGACTTAACAGATGCCTTGATGAAGATCTTGACCGAGCGAGGTTATTCATTTACCACAACTGCTGAACGCGAAATTGTCCGAGACATTAAAGAAAAGCTTGCCTATGTTGCACTTGATTATGAGCAGGAGCTCGAAGCTGCTAAAAACAGTTCATCAATCGAGAAGAGCTACGAGTTACCTGATGGGCAGGTAATAACAATTGGAGCTGAATGTTTCCGATGTGCTGAAGTCCTGTTCCAACCCTCGCTAATTGGGATGGAATCCCCAGGAGTCCATGAGACCACGTATAACTCGATCATGAAGTGTGATGTCGATATAAGGAAGGACCTCTATGGGAATATTGTGCTCAGTGGGGGGTCGACCATGTTCCCCGGCATTGCTGATCGTATGAGCAAGGAGATCACTGCTCTTGCGCCGAGCAGCATGAAGATCAAGGTGGTAGCTCCTCCTGAGAGGAAGTACAGTGTGTGGATAGGAGGTTCCATTCTCGCTTCACTCAGTACATTCCAGCAGGTACCGAACACATGATAACATGATCTAATAAGATTCATATGTCATTAGCTCACAATACTTAATAAAAATCACTAGCACACTGTTATTTGACTGGTCTCTACTTGCAGATGTGGATATCAAAGGCAGAGTACGATGAATCGGGGCCATCTATTGTTCACAGAAAGTGCTTTTAGACATCTTCTTAACATACTATATCAAGGCGGCGCCCTCGCATTTAATGGTGGTGGATTGTCTGAGTGCGTGATGGTTTGTTTGGCTTGGTTTGAAATTTTTGATCGTTCCATATATCAAAGTCATGGGAGCTATGTACCTCTATATGGATGTAATTACTCATAAGTCTGCTTGGTTGTGTTGGATTGGAAATTTGGATGCGCTCATCCATCCTAGCTGGGAATTTGGAGTTAGATTGCAATGGCAATTTTTCCTGTTGCATTTTTTGCCTCTGATGCCAAGCTAGCATTTTCGCAGTTGGGACATTTTGAATTTTGATGATTTGGTTGGGGGCCTAATATAGTTTCGCAGATTGCCCCGACTACGAAGCGATGTTGAATCGGGTTAACTGCCTTAATCCAGAATTCTCTAGATCAGGCATTTGGTTTTATTGCACTGAGGAGTCAAGAGGCTGTGGCTCCTGTCACATTCTATTGAAGACCCACTTGGTCTGCTATCAGATTAAATCAAATGTATACACATTTAATCCTGCCATCCTGGTCCCGATATACAAACTCTCTGGGCCCGGACCGAGATTGCTCCTATCTTCTTTGCCGTCTTAATGGGGCAAAGTGACGTGTATAGATGTAGCAAAGGATGGCATGCATTCGTGCTAGCAAAGGAATTATGTCCAGTAACCACAGCCAACATAAAAACATGATACGTGGACAATCATGAGATAGTACTGTCATGGAATTATTATACGTATCGCTATTTCTTCCTTCTTTCCTTTTTTATTCTTTTCCACAAGGATCACTCAATGGGGAGCTGCAAACTTCCAAAACATTGTAGTTTTCGACCGATGGCAGGCACTCGAACCATCTTGCTGTTCCACCCAATGATTTGTACAATATGGAGGCAGAAGTCATCTGCCCGTGCCCAAATCAATTAACAACAAACACGAACTAACAGTGATAATCATCTCTCTACTTCAAGTCGGTCGAGGCCTCGTGTCGTACGTCCCCAAAATAACATTTGGGCCTCTCCTTCCCGTTATGTAATGAGTAATTAAATCAAAATGAACTACTCATCTCTTAATCAGAGCTGCCCCGAGCTGCTCCCCGGTTCCTCTCCTCCATCTCGACTGCAGTCCTCCCCGCGCTCCCTCGGCTGATCCGAAGATGGCGTCTTAGCCGGAGATGAACAAGAAGAGGACTCTGCTGGAGCACAGCAGCTGCTGCGGCAGTTCGGGCAAGACGCGTGGGAGCAGAGCCATCTCTCTATGCACTCCGCATGGAAACCGTGCCTGCACCTCTTCAGTACCCTCACCGCTTCCCCTTCCTCGAACTCGGTCAAGCATATGGCGCAATCCGCCCCGGCCAGCCCCAACTCCTCTGTGTACGCCACTGGGGGTACCAGGACCACCGCCGGCTTCTGGTCGGGTGCAGTGCTATTGGTGGGGAGCTGGGGCTGGGGCTGGGAGCTGCCGCCTCGGAGGAAGCAACGGATGGCGGCGTGGAGGGCCAGCGCGCAGACAAGTGCACAGAGGAGGACGATCAGGACAACGATGGCGTTGGCCTCGAAGTCCCCCGACCCGGACAAACGGGAGACTGGCGGCACCCACCTGCAGGGTCGGGGGTCGCACGCGTCCAGGCCCACCGGAGGTTCTGGCAAGGGGACGCGGACTGCGGTGTGAGCTGCCGCTGGCACAATAACTGAAGGTGGCGGCCGCATTCCTTCTGCACCTCTGATGAGTTCTAAGCCGTGTCCCAGTTTCAAGTGAGCTTCCTGAGGGAGATAGTTGGAGGGATGAAGTTGAAGATGGAGAGGGAGAAGAGAGAGAGAGAGAGAGGGTAGCGTGAGAGCTGGGGCTGGGGATATGCCTTTATATGCAAAGAAGGCACAGATACATATGGAAGTGTTTGAGAAAGAGAGGAGAGGTACAAAATTTTGGAGAAGGGATAATACACAAGGGATATATCATGGGACACTGTTATCGGCAGATTCACAAAAATTATTACTTATGTCTACAGTAAATTTTATTTGTAATATTTTTAAAAATTTAAGAGAATTTGGACAACTTTTAGTGACATGTGATATTCTCCTTACGTATAAGACATTCTATTATAGCAAAGAATTTGATGGACATAGTTAAATAGTATTATATGCTGCTCTCGTACCTTTTCTTTTTTTGGGTGAAATGGTGCTCTCGCTTATTGAGGTTCCCATTACTCACTCTCGACTTGAAATTTTAAAATTCGATTCTGATCGGTGAGATTTTAATTTTAATTATTTTTTTTCCTATTACAAAAAAAATTTATGATATAAATACAATGAAATAATTTGAATAACTAATAAAAGTATGGAATCGAATTTAAAATATCTCAATTACTATAAAAGTTGCTACACTTACCTCTTTTCTGTAATTCATAGTAGAACCGTGAGCATTTTTTTAAGGATAATTGGAAAATTATTATATTAAAAGGTATGACATACTATTTTTTTCCATCAAATCTCGATTCACTCTTACACAGTGATCCAATCAATGGTGACTTTACTCTTTTGTTGTTGACGCTTTTCCATCCTAGATTTTTTACAAATGAAAGGAACAACATATTCATGTCACTGGCTAAAAACCGATGCGTATATTCGGACCACTTCTTCTCTTATCAAGGTCTCTAATGGTCTAAAGGTCGATCGTATCATGAATGACTCGCAGCTACAAATATTATGTTAGGGTTGGTTTTTAGTATGGCCATGCACATCACATGCAGTAAACATATATATCGAGTAAGAGGGGTGGCTATATACATACACACATATATATGTAAACTCTCCTTCATATTATTTATTGCTGTATTCACTCATGTTGAGTCAGTGTAATTGATCTTATGTTTTGATGAATATAATTGATCTTATGTTATTCATAAAAAAAAGAAGCAATTGATCTTATGTTATTCATAAAAAAGAAAGAAAGTAATTGATCCAGTGTTGTCATTTTCTCTGTGTCACATCGATCATCGGCTGATTATAAAGGACAAAAACTTGGCTTTACCTGAGGATCCATATTGCTTTCGCGGCAACAACTCGGGTTAACATAACATGCAACTGTAACAAAAAGAAGCACTTATCCTGTAATTAAACCGCGAGATTAATTAGTAGGAGAAATCATCGAGAAAATTAAGGAGGCATACCTTTTTCATGTGAAGATAATTAAATAATAAGATCATCCTTTTCTCATCGTACCCCAAAAAAAATGAAAAAGAAAAAGAAAATAAAATTGTATATGAAAGTATGAGGTATTTGGTATAAGTCGCCCCTCGAAATCATGAACTTTTGAATTCGATGCTCATCAATAAGATTTATGTGCTTTTATAATTTGATTTTGCTATTTCTATTCTTGTACTATACCATATGCCTCCCTTATAACCGAAAAAATGTACGAGGTATTTGTTTTCCTGTTGATGTGGTCGGAAGAAATTTATGGACAAGAATAATCAAATAATTTATAAACATATGTGGGTATGCATGGTTTGGCTTCTATAGTGAGTCACGAAGAGGCTGGTGTTCGTATATTTTTGCATTCACTCACTTGTGTAGCCCCTCACTTGGAATTTATGCGCGGTGCATGCATGGGCTTTGTTTCTCTGTTGATTTATTATGTCTCTCTCAGGTGATAATGACAAACTATTAACTACAGAAGAAAGAAAGCACTAGATGATGATGACGATGATCAACATCACAACTTATCATGAAGAAGTCGATGAGGCAATAATATAAAAAAAAAAGAACTTGTCAAAGTATTATTTTATCTTGAACTTGTGCTACCGATTTTCTTCGATATAATACTTCTTTTTTCAGTTAAAAAAATTCATAATTAATATAATAAAGGAGAAATTCTAGTAGCTAATTAATGGACATGGGTATTCCCTTTGCGAGAATCGAATTTGAGACTTCTAAATTATCAAGTAAGGACGGTACAGTTATACTCTCTTTCTTCAAAAGAATCCTCTTTTTTTTTAAAAAAAAAAAAAATCAGATTAAAGCAAACCTTATATTTAAGATGTAGCGTCATCTATACAAGTAAAATTCACTCGAGATCAATAAATGTATCTCAGTCTAAACTTCACTTGAGATCATTAAATGCTCCTCAAGTTGGTTCTTTAATAAACTATTATTTCTCATTTTATCGAGAGTAATTTAAAATCCTAATTTTACTCTCTTGCTAAATATAGTAAAAAACCATATAAGAAAAATAACATTTTAAATTTTAAGAAAATGAAAAACAAAGAAGAATATAGTTACACTTGGTGCTATCTCTCTCTAAAAAAAGAATATAAATTGGAATATTAACATAAAAAGGAAAAGAATAACAAAAAAGACATGTGGTAGTTAACAAAATCTATTTATAAAAATCCATGTGAATGTAAAAAATTCATGCTGTGAGAGTTTTACCCTTTAGTGGATCGACTGAATTAGTCGGGGCCCAATTGAATTTTCGAATACTATGATTCAAACCGAAAAAAATCTATTTATAAAAAGCAATCTTCTTTTGCGAAGAAAATTATATTAAAAAAAATCTACCAAAACGTTGTATCATATGGAATAATAAGAATCTTTCTCCATAAAAAAAATATTATATAGAATGCAAAATCTTTAATCTATTACATATAGTTTCGACTACATTTTTTTATAATAATTACTGTTAATAGTTCGAACAATTATTCTAAAAATTACTATATAAATAGTATATGATAAATAAATGTGAAAATGGATATTGTATAGTTTAATATATAAAGTAAATTGGTCAGATTTTGCAATAATTGTTATAGATAAATATCATAATTATATTAAAAAGTATCTATAAATAATATAAAATAAATGAACGTGAAAATGGATATTGAATAATTTTTACTAAAAAATAATCAATTAAGCATTTATACGCTTTATCACAAGCTGCTAATTATATGAATATATGATCATGTTAAAAAGAGTAGAAATTTGATGCTTAAATTTAAGAATTTTGCATAACAATATATTGAGAAAAAATGCGAGACGACATTTGTATGTTTGAACTGAGGATATATAATTTATAGGGTTGTTATTTTAATATGCAATTCAAATTAAACTAATCAAGTAGTTAGAAAATTATTGAGCAAATTTTCATTGAAAAATAATTATTACAAGATTTTAGAAGAATTATATGACTGGTGCTAATCTAAGAAATTTAAATAAGAATTTCTAAAAAGGATTATATGAAGAGTACTAATCTAAAAAATTTAAATAAGCATTTAACATGATCTCCGAAATATTAGAAATTTTTTTATAAAAAATTACAAAATCAAGTTTCTATATTTGAACTTAACGTATATAAGGATTTTGCATAAAATACAAATGATTAAATAAATATGCAATGCGCTTTAAATATAAAAACCACGTGCAAAATTGTCACTAAACCGTTATGTTATTGGTCTAATATCTTACCTATAGTAATTATTGCTCGAATTAGAAATTAATTGTTAAAAATTCTTATTGGTCATTAGAAGTATATTCGTCCTTAATTATTGTAAATAATTATTACTTATAAACAAACTCGTATAATGTACGGGATTGAAAACTACTCCATTTAGTATTATATACATATTGTACACACGATATACTCTACTGAGACTCTTTACTACTCATGAGACCTAATGTAATATTGAATTCGAAAACAAGAATTATAGGTTGCATTTGGTACACATGAATGAACTTTATCATGCTTGGTACTCATCTCATAAATTGATAAAAAAAAAACAATTCTAATAAAATACTCTTTCCAATTTATAAAAGAGACATTGAGGAAATGGAATGGAATGGTGAGATATATCAATTTTGTTTTTTTTTTCATATTATAAAAAAGAATTTTCACTTTTTTTCAGTATTTCACCGTATCAAATATAGCCTAACTAATTATATATATTATATTCAATACATGCATGTCCACGGGTCTGACAAAATCCCAGTTGATCAGGATTACCTATCTCTTTTCGGAAAATGTTACCCATACCAATTATTCAACATTGAAGATCGTGTTTCTCATCTTCTTCGATTCCGAATTTGGAATCAACATCGGATTATTCGACCATCTTCGACATTCGTCTTCTCTGAATTCGAATTTGGTTCGGTCATCGTCGCCAAATCATCCACCCTAACGTACAAATCCCCAACATTTCCTTCTCCCATCATAGGATTAAAGATTCAACACATATCAACCTTTGTCGATTACGTGTTTGATTTGTTCCTCACGTGCTTCTTTTAGACAAGTCTCGATCACTAGCCTTCTTGTCAGTTGTAGTATGTATGTATATACATATATATACATACTGCCAAAGCCTCAATCATCAAGTTGGTTATCAACTTTATCTTACCGATCGATTATACAATTAATACGTATATTGTGCTAATTATTATTTTGAGCGAGACAGAGAATCAAATTCCCACACGACAATGGAATGAGGAAGAAGGCAATTGAATTGCTCTCAGGGCCTTTAATGAGCTCCTTGGACCCATTTTATCAACTGATTCATGATCAGAAATTTACTCACACAAAATCGATAGCAACACATAATCGACACTCACGTCTCATCTTAGTACGTAAGTGCCCTGCCGTCGAAGCAAGTGAACAGTGTAGCAAAATGCACCGCATTTATTGACTCGTGCTTGCTAGTTATATGTACATGCCATGGATGACACACACCAATCATTTAGTACGTACCCATGAAGTAGGTAAGCAGTAGGGTTGGACCATCCATGCCGTGTCACACTGTCCATACCGGACGAGTCATTTTAGCCCTAGTAATATGTCGACAGATCTGTTTTATCGTCTTATATACATTCACATGCTTAATCCATAACTTTCAGATATATTACCGAAAAAATATGGCGAAACACCAACGTGATGCATTCGAGCAATGCGACTATCACCGACAAACTGTGAAAGATTAAACCGTAAATGATTTGGATAAACTACGGGTCTGATTTGCTAAAGTCTTCATTAAAAAAATTATTAACATATTTGTCCGTTTAACATGTTATTATACATACAGGGCCGTTGTGGGCCTTCGACCTCGTTTGTTTCATGCATGTTTCATACATACAGGCAACTGATTGGATCGGGTCGGGTTGTCGGGATTGGATCCGACTGGAGCTGCTTCATTAGTGAGCACCGGCGATTCAGCGTTCAGACTGAGCTTCCTCGCCGGCGTCCGTCGCTTCCGCCCTTTCTCACCTGTAGAACCACCGCAGCCGCCATGCTCGGCGGCAGCTGAGATGGCAGCATCATCTTCTTCATCCGCCCTGCCGCCGGTCCGGTCATGGAGGACTGCCTTCCTCACACTGAGGGACGAAACCACGACGAGCCCCCCTCGGGCCTCGGTTCCGGATCTGCTCCACAACCTCGTCTTCTCCAATTCCGCTCCTCTCATCGCCGCAGCGGCCGAGCTCCCTCCACAAGAGGTGTTATCACCTGCTCTGATTTGCATGGATTGTTATTTTCTTCTCCTTGAGATCGATAAATTTAGCTCACTGTCAACAATCAGTGTGGGAATTATGCGCTATGAGACCTCAATGAATTGCTTGTTCACTCGATTCAGGTTGCGTCCGATGTGCTGTTTCTGATTGAACTGGTCGCAGATGCCGATCAAGTCGGCGAAAATGCAATGGCTGCTTACTCTCTGACGTTCCACTTGGTATTCGGTTACTCTGAAGCATAGTTTTTCTTTGAAAAGGAATAGCTTGTTGATGAATTTGTTATCGGGATAGAAATGCGATAGGCGGATCCAGTTGCTCTTTATTCCTCTTTCTCCCGCAACTGTTGGGCTTCTCTTTACATCCAAAGTAGATTAAAACAAAAGAAAAAAAGAAAAGGGCAAGCTCAATTAAATCTTTTCTGAGCTGGATTTTGAGTTCCTGCTGCTATTCTGTTCAGATTAATGATATCAGCCGCCGAGTATCTCTTGATATCAATGCATCATATTGGAAGCGCATTCTCGATTCTTTTGGAAAGATCATTGGAGTTTCCATTGGCAAAGCTAGCTTAAATGGAGAGGGCACAGGAAATCCTTCCAGAATTAGGCCTGTGATGAACTGTTTTGAGACTTTAAGGTCAGTCCAAATGCTTTATCTTGATGGAAACGTAATCAGGGGCAATTTTTCGTTTATGGAATTTCTGCCAGCGGTTGGTTTCTTCTTTTGGGGTGAGTAGGATGTTTATATTTCATCTATCATTGGCATGTCAAGCTGACAGTCCCTCAAGAAGAGAAGTTGAAGATCTGTATATTGTGTCATTCAGTCAAAGTTTGATGGAATACAGTAGAATGATCGTGTTCAATTTACTTCTTTCCAGAATCCTCATTGCTGCACATCTCAGAATATCCTCTCTGTCGGAAAATATTGAACTGGTGAAGTTCCTAGGCAGCAACATTGCACGCTTTCATGCAGAGTTATCCTCCTTTTCTGATCTGAGTGGTACCCAAAGATATCCTGCTGTTGCTGAGAAAAGAATCCCTAGATCTGGCAGTCTGTGGGAAGTCCAAACTCTTTGCTTTACAATGCTCGGGGAAGCATTCTCAAGAGTTGGTTCTCTTATTCCCATTGATACCTGGCAATCAGTAATTGAGGTAGGACAATATTTCCTGTTTAGTAAACTAAGGCTGGCTGATTCTTCTGGCTGTCCCTTTTTTTGGCTTTTGCTTTCTGGCGATACAAGTGACCTGAATTTACTTTGATTTAGGTACTCAGTAAAGAGATGGATGTCTTGGCATCAAAGAACCTGCTAGTGGAGGACAATACTATGGCCAAGTTCTGTTACTATCATCCTCTCTTCTCTCTCGTGTTTTAACAATTTGGTTATGACAAAAACTGTGGCGCCCTTTCTATGCAGGTTTTATGCGGCCCTTCTTCAATGTTTGCATTTGGTTCTCGTAGACAAAAAATCTTCTCTTTCCGATCATGTAAGTTGGATTTTTTTTTTTGCCAGTAGAGAATCTTTTGAAAAATATGAGTACATAATGTAGTCCATATTATGTAAATTCTTATCTCCTGTTCTCAAAACACTTATGGAATATTTGCAGGTTCCCAGTTTTGTGGCAGCTTTACGGCTCTTTTTAAATTATGGCCTTGCAAGTTGCAGGCCTCAGATGACATACAAGACTGTTGGTGAGAAGGAGAAGGAAGTGAGCTCTTTGACCTCAAAAACAAGTTCAAGTACAGATGGGAAGGTTGATCATAAACCATATAGACCTCCTCACCTGCGAAGAAATGATGCTGCTAATTTGAAGAAAACAAAAGATCTGTATGCTCCTGCTTTGTCAGATCATGGATCAGATTCAGAGTACAGTGATAGTGATGGATCTGTGCAGGACAATGATAGCATACGCAGATCCAAGGTCAGAGTATCTGCTCTTCTCTGTCTGCAGGTGAGCTAGCAAATATGTTTGCAGTTACAAATTACTTAGAACTCTAGATATTTATGGTATTAGGTTGATTCAAGTGGATTGACTATATTTAGTCAATGATCTACATTTTTCCATGATATGCACATTTTTTAATTTTAGTTTATGAAATTATATGCCATTCGGCAATATTAGCAGTTCTTGCATTGTGAGGATTGCTTGAAGGTTCATTAAGATCTTTATTCATATATTTTTTTTTATTTAAGTAAGAACAGAGGCCAACGGTTACATTATCAGCGTACCTCATCCCTATCTTTAATTTTAAAAATTAATGCAATAGTATGACGTGACTTGTACTCAAAGCAACAGTTGCAAAATGGCCTTATGTGGTCAGTGGGTCATGGTATACAGGTTTCAAAACCTTAAATAAACATAAGTGGCTCCCATGGCTTTGAGAAAGTCTTTACTTCTTACTTTTGATCCCATCATTTAGTTAAGAAGGAGAATCAAAATTAAAAATTGATTGTAAAAAATATTTTCTTTAGTTTTGCTGATTGAAGTTGCTTTTAATATTTTAAAAGGATTTACCTTGGCTTTGCTGTTCTAAGTCTTCATCTTTCTTTCTTTTTTTTAAAATTTATTTATATAATTAGACCCAAGGGCATGCAGATGGCTACATATTAATGCTAGGTCACTCCAACTTAGAGTGATCATGGACTCAGTAGTTTAAATCCCATATTCTTTTGATTGATTGTGTTAATGATGCATGCAGAAAATGATTAAATATTGTTTCTTAAAGCTTGTATAGTTTTGAGAATTGGTTGAGAATTATATACCGGTAACAATTTCTACAAAATTCAAGGAGAATGGATATGGGAAATTTCTCTTCTCTGCACAAGAGTTCTTTCCAAAGTAGTTCTTGTAGGACTAAGTTGGATGACTTAATTGAAGTTTTACCAATGTCTGTATCAATGTCTAGATGAATGCCCATCTTACTCTGTAACATCTTATTGTTAACACATTTGTTCGTCCATTTTTGCCAAAGGACCTCTGCCAAGCTGATCCCAAGGCATTTACAACCCAGTGGACTATGCTTTTGCCAACTAATGATGTATTAGAGTCCAGGTGACATTCTTGCTTCTTTCTGTCTCTGCAAATCAGTTTTTGGTCGTTAATCCTATTTATTCTCAAACTTCTTGCATCATTCTGCCGTGTGTACAGGAAGTTTGATGCAACTCTCATGACCTGCTTGCTGTTTGATCCTTACTTGAAGGTAGTTTCACATCATTTTAGTTGTTGTCTGCTTTCTCTGTCTTTTGCAGAGAGTCATGAGTAGACTTTGCCTTTTTTTTTTGGTCCTATAAAATAATTCTGCTTCTAAGACATTTTTATACCATTTATGTATATATTTACGGCAATTGTTACAAATTAGTAAGCATTTATTGTCACATATTCTTTTGGTATTAGATAATTTTTTATTGATGATATAGTTCTATATGCTGATAACATCTTACTTGTGCTTGGTTCTGGCTAGGCGCGGCTAGCTTCTGCCTCAACTCTGGCAGTCATGTTGGATGGTCCATCGTCTGTATCTCTGCAGGTGGCTGAATACAAGGATTCCTCTAAACGTGGATCTTATACATCACTTTCAAGTTCTCTTGGACAGATTCTAATGCAACTTCATAAAGGTTCTTGAAAGGAGTTCTGGAGCGTCTTGATTTATTTGTTGTAATTTGTAAAATTTAATTGTTGAAATCTTCTATTCATTATGTTAATACCTTTTTCTGATTAAATTTTATTTTCAAATGTACTTATAGGAGTTATACACTTAGTCATGCGGGAAACTCATAGTGGATTGCTGGCATCACTGTTGAAGATTTTAATGCTTTTAATATCATCTACACCGTATGAATTCTCTCTTTCTGTAAATACTTATGAGTCACTTTGCATTACTTTGCAATTTGCAACATACACCTGTTATAATTCTTATCCTCGGATTCTTACTTAAGCTTGAAACCCTGTCATCATACAAACTAAAAATTTTTCCTTCATCTGAATCTATGAATATTCTCTGCCTTAAATTTTTATTTATTATCTTTGAAATTTTGAGTGATGCTGACGTTTCTTACAGTCCTTGGAATAGATTAAAGTCCAATTTCATGGTTTAAGCATCATTTAGTGAATTGTAGTATAGGACATAGTATATCTGGGTGTAGAGCCATTATATAATATTTTATATATGTTAAATGTATATGTTTTCTTACTCTGCAAGCAGGAGCAAATATTAAAAGAAGTGTTGGATACTATTTGCATGGTAGCATGCAAATTTCAATCTAAATCATTCAATGTGTGATGATCCAGATCTTGGGCATTTCTCTTTTGTTGCCTCTAAGTTTATTTTTTATTTCCTAATCACATGGTTTGTTTCAGTTGCTTAAATATGGAACTGCTACTGCCTCATGGTCTTTCTGCAGCTATGCAAGAATGCCTGAAGATTTGTTGCCTACTGTAATTATAAATTTACAAGCGAAAGTGGAAGGTGGTTTCCCATCCAACAATGACGATACTAGTCTTCTGGTCAGTCTCCTTGACTGGTAATGATTTGAGTATTATGTCACATTTATAGGTTTGAGAAAATGTATCATTTCATGTTGATTATGGATGTGATTCTTTCCATAGGCAACTGCAATTAGTTGTCTTGCTGGTGCCCTATCCACCTCATCTTCCTCATTAAAAGTGCAAGAAATCCTCGCACAAGAAATTGAAGGTTGGTTTTATCTGCATATATCATGAACAATACCCTTGGATACTTGAACTTTGTAACGTGCATCTTCAAAACTTGTTTGTTATTATTCGGTTGAGGTAGTATAAGGCATGTGCTGCCTTATCAGCTGAGGCACCAAGCACCAGCTGGGGCTCTTTTCTAGATGAACTAGATGAAAGTTTGAATCCTAGTCGGCTTGAAGTCCATGGGCTAATTAAAAATACTCCTTGCAATGAGATTCCACTGTTACCTTTTACGATGCTTATAGGAATCACATGCTGATCAGTTTTCGTGCAAGCAACTTCTTCCTCTGGAATTTTCTCCATCTACTAGACTATGCAACAAACTAGAAAACATATGCAAGTCTTTCTGCAAACATAAAAAAATAGGTAGGCTGCCTCATTTGCTTGGGACTGCCATCTTGATCCAAGCAGGAACCTGATATTACCTAGGTGCTCTGCCATTTGCTTTATCTTTTCTAATGGCTTGAGATTTAACTAAATCTTTTGCTTGTCTGGTTTAACATTGCAAAATTCTACCTTCAGGTTTTAATAAGAATGAAAAGAGAACAGGTGTCCTTTCCACACTATTTCGACTTTGTGAGATGTCAACCAGTCCGACAATAAGCTTTGAGGCTCTTCAGGTATATTTTTACTGTGAATGGCCAACTCTAATAGATTTGATATGATTTTGGATTTAAATTTAATTTGGATGCCGTGAAAAAGTCCCCATTATTGGAGCCCCTGATCAACAAAACTTATGGCAGGCCGTCTTGTTATTTATCAGCTAACTCTTTATTAGTAGGAAACCTCTACTCTGAAAACTCTCAGCAAAAAAATCCTCTATTATGAAGACAATTAGTCACCCTTTTAGGAAACAAGTGACTTTATGATTGAAGGGAATAATATTAATTCGTAATTTGACTCGCTCATATACAAAATGCGGTCTTATCCACTAAAAGAATAAGTCACCTTGGCTTATCTGCTAACAAAAAGAAGCCACAGGTGACTTAGATTTTATGCCCTCTTAGAAATGTGGTTGAGGAGGCTCCTTAAAGTAGCAATAACAAATGCTTATATTGTCAAAGAACGATAGGGTGGATGGTACTACGGGATATGTATCTTGATATACTTTAAATTTTGCTGATAATTAATAGCTACTAGAAGAGCAGGCATCGATATTTCTTAAAAGTTGCCTTTTGAAATAATGTATTTTGATGAAACCAAACATACCCTTTGAAATTCTACTAGAGTCACACATTGCCATTAAGATTGTGCATGTGAAATTGATTTTTTTGCTCCTCTCACTATATATTTAGTGTGTTCATTTTTCTGTATTTTGCCATTGCATTTACATTATAACTTTTCTGTGTTACAGGCCCTTAGAGCTTTGTCACATAGTTATCCAAAAATAGTTGTTGCCTGCTGGGAACATGTTTTTGCAATTGTGCATAGTCACATGGAGGTTGCGTCTCCTGAAGTTCCCACAAGTCCACGTAGGGGACTTAGTGGAAACTCAATTCGTGTCAATGGGGAAAAGGTCATTGCAGCTGCGATCAAGGTATTAGTTGTGTTCCATTCCAATTGTTTCATTTCTTTGACAGTTGTTACTGTTACTCTATGAGCTCTTTAGACACTGCTATGTTTTAATTTTGTCATTGCTGTCACATTACTGTCTTTGTAATTATTGATACTGTTACTATGGTGTTAGTTTTGCTCCTTTTGACTAAGTTCAGTGTTTTGTTTCTCTAGAGTGTGCAGTTACATCTCTGAGGTGTCCCTATCTGAAGTGATAAAATAGTCTATTCTCCCAAGTAAAACCTTGATTTCTTTGACTGATGTTTGATGTGAAACAACTTTTGAGAATACATCCAAGCTAGAAAGATGGATGTGATGCGGTTTAGAATGCCCTCTGCTCTCTCTATTGCAATATTGGTTTTGGCTGATGTATATTGTCGTGGCGCTAGTCAGCAGAAAGAGGGAAAAAAATATAAGAAGGAAGAGAGAACTATACATTTATGGTGCTTTTCTTCCTGGGATTTGATGTGCCTCAATATTTGGTGGGTGAATCATGTGTGTAATCTGATCAAGTGCTAAAAAATATTAATGCATAAAGAATTATTCTGTGTTCCAGTTGACAATCTTTCGTGGGAATATGGTGGAGGTTTTCAACATTTTTGTTTTCTTTTTAAATATTTCCTTGTATATAGGATATCAGATTGTTTATATTAGCCCCAAAAAAGAAGAGCTGTTGACATGTTGGAAAGACATTAGTTTGGGAACAAATGTTACTTACTTTTCAGACTTCAAATCTGGATAAATTTTCAGGTTTTGGATGACTGTCTCCGTGCTCTTTCTGGATTCAAAGGAACTGAAGATCTTTTGGATGACAAATTGCTCGACACTCCTTTTACATCTGACTGCATAAGGGAAAAGAAGATTTTCTCAGCGCCATCTTGCGGAGATGAAGCCTCAGATGATTATAAGGATGACCAGAGAACAAGTCAGTCAGGAGGTGATCAGTGGGAACAGGCAATCAACAAGTTCTTGCGACGAACCTTGCGGCACTCTTCACATGTGGTTGGTTATAAAGTTCTTTTTACAACCTGAGATATATCTGTCTTTAACTGAATTACAAGTATAAAAATCTGTTTAAGTGGAAAGAGAGGGCCTTGGAATTCCAGTAGAAATATATGAATTTTTCTTTTTTGGCAATTGGCTTTTTCCATACATAAAACCGTCATTTTATTGTAGCTCCGGCTAAATCTGATTTGTTGCCTCCATGGAGATTCTTTTTCCTTAGAATTGTGCTCCCTCTTTTGCTTTTTGGCAGGTGAGAGCTGCATCAGTGACTTGTTTTGCTGGTATAACTTCCTCAGCGTTCTATTCACTAAAAAAGCAGCATCAAGACTTCGTTCTCTCTTCCACAGTGAGTTGTCATCTCAAACTAAAACCCTTAGACCAGCTTCTTATGCTTTCCTTTTTCCTTTTTCAATGTTGTAGCTGATGAAGCTTCATAATTACCCAGATATATGCTGCTGTTGAAGATGTGGTTCCTTCTGTTAGATCAGCTGCTTGTCGAGCCATCGGCGTGATTACATGCTTCCCAGAAATCTGCCGAAGGTAGTTTGGCATATGACTAGATTGACAAACAACTTCTGCTAATATTTATACTTTTTGCTAATTGAAGACAGTGCAGATATTTACTAAATGCTAACAATTTTAGTGCAGGGATCCTTGGCAGTTTCGTCAAGGCTGTGGAAACTAACACTCAGAATTCCGTGGTTTCGGTACTAGTTTATATATGAATGAGAACTATTAATTTATTGATTTAGGTGATGGCTAAAATGCAGTTACCTTTTGCAGGTCAGAATAACAGCGTCCTGGGCATTGGCAAACATATGCGAGTCCCTTCATCGTTGGTTCAATGATGTCCATCCAGAGTGTTTTGTTGGTGAGGTTTGCAATTTTAAATGAATATTCTTTGCTTTTTATGTTCTAAAAAGTTTTTGGCAACTTACCTTTTGTTGGATCAGAGACAAACGCTCGAGTGGTAGCCCTGATCGAGTGTGCTTTGCGTTTAACAAACGATGGAGACAAGGTTAGCTTATGCTTTTATTTGTAAGACATCTTGGGAAATTGTAAACTAAAGATTTTTAGAACGAGTAATACTGAATTTGTTTTGATGTTCTTGAAATAAACCTCTCTTGATTCAGTTCTAATCTCTTTTAATAAGTCAGAGCATGAATATGATACCCAACTCTGATTTCTTTCCTGCACCATCTGGGTGGAATTGAAAGGTGGCATATCTTTTGCTAATGCATGTAAATGCTTTGCAGCGAGCGCAGATAAAACATATAAGCTCAATTCCTACTGCTTTAGTGTATGTTGAATACTCTGAAGGATAGCAGGGTGAGAAATAGTGATTAGCTCAACTCCTATTGCTTTTTGTTTGTTCCCGAAGTGCCATCCCTATATTCTACAGCTTTCCCCTTGTGTGTGTTCTGAGTTACATTGGGTTAAAGCATACTTGGGAGAATTCACTTTTGGAAGTCAGTTTCCCCTTAGATAATAAATGAAAGAATTTAGAAGGCACATCAAAGAAAAGCTAGGTGATTTTTAACTCCCCATTGATTCTTCAAGAGAGAATTGAGGTCCCTATGTATCAGTTATCTCATTTGTTTGAAGTTCCTCATTTCAATGTTGGTCTCTTGCTTCAGGTCAAATCTAATGCTGTCAGGGCTCTTGGGGCTCTCTCTAAATATGTTAGATGTAGAGACTTGTCTGGTATTCAAGGGAAGCCGGTGGAATACGCTGTTTCCTATTCGACAAACTGCATTCAGGGTTCAGCATCTAGTACTTGGACTAATAATAGGTTACCAGAAACATGTACTGCAACTTCTGTAGGGGACTCTCGTTGGCTGGAAAAAATTGTGCAGGCCTTTCTTTCTTGTGTGACAACTGGAAACGTCAAGGTAGATGATTAAAAATGACATGTAATACTAATATAGATTATTCTTTCTGCTTACTTGAGAGTTTACATTGTAACACTAATTTATGATTATTCTTCTGCTCACTTAAGTATTTCTTGGACAGGTCCAGTGGAACGTTTGTCATGCATTGAGTAATTTATTTCGAAATGAGACACTGAGTCTTAAGGATGAGGATTGGTAAGCATTACATACTGTGGAACACTTTCACGATAACTTTGGATGATTTGTGACTTATAGTTATGCCTGTAATTGGTGTCGCTGGATGGGTAATGGGATGAGGCACTTCCACAAGCCTTACTCGCTAGAGCGACTTGCATAAAATGACCAAGTTTTCCACTAATTTGTATTTTCCATATCCAAGATAGCTTTTGTTGGAAATTTTCATTTTCTATCAATCTGATATGGAGCTCATCTTGTCTGTTCTCTTCTTGACTTTCCAATGTCATTCGCTTTTGAGTTGTGTGCGCTGTACAATTCAAACCTAAGAGGTAGACAGGTGGAAAATTTGAGTTCTTACTGGTGTCATCTGCCAACGTGTAATCTTCATGCATTTATATTATGTGCATGGACATGAATGTTAGACCCTTTCTCAACATGATATGCCTGGTTTTTATTTTGCAGGGCTCCTTCTGTTTTTAGTATTCTTCTATTACTTCTACGCGATTCTTCCAATTTCAAGATCAGGATACAAGCTGCCGCTGCTCTTGCTGTTCCGGAATCAGTATTAGGTAAGAGGAGGTCCTTTCATTCTTGCGGAGATCATGCATCTACATTTTATTGGGATAGTTGGATTCTTAGTGTGGCCTAAACTGAGCAGGAATGGTAAAGGGACGCTGAAGTCTAGATTTGTTTTTTTTCCTTGAGTATTTTCTTGCCGAAGGTGGACTAGAGACCTTGCCAGTTACCCCATGGACCTATTGCATGGCAGGGCCTCACGAGACATCATATTACAAATTGCTTACTAAGTGTATCGTCTGATATCATAATATAAAATCGCTCACATGGCACTGGGTTGGTGCCTTTCTTTGAGGCTGCTCTGCAGTGCTGTGACAGTTGCTTGTCAACGGATCAAATTTACTCTTTTTGAAGGGTGTCCACGTGTTTTTTTGTATGTTAATTCAGATAAACTTCACTTGTGTCTTGAATGGGAAATGATATATTGTCTGTTGCCCTTTCCTTTGATTCAGATTATGGGAGATCTTTCACAGATGTGGTGAAGGGCGTGGAACATGTTCTTGAGAATCTCGACTCGTATCAAATGTCAGCACCGTCGAGTTTCAAGTATCGGTCAGCTCTTGAAAAGCAGGTCAGCAGTTTTTTTCTTAAATAAATATTTTCGTCAAAAAGTTGTGCTAATATAGTCCCCCTAATAACAGACCTTTTAGATTCTCAGCTGACCATATAATTATCAATTGTGGCGACAAAGTGATGATCTTAAAATTCATGTATGGCCCATCTGCATGCTGGGAGGCAAAACGCAATGAGATTCACACTCCTTTCCTGCATAGTTTGCTGTACCAGATGGGTGGATAATCTTGAGGTTTTAAAACTGTACTGCTTAAATTTTGAGTGTCCCAAATTTGAAAATGGAATATTATCTTGGAAGTAATGCTATTAATTGTGAAACTGCATTATCTGCATTCTCTATATGAGTGCATGCTACGATTTGCTCTTTCTAATGCTTATTCTCTTCCTGCGACAGCTAACCATCACGATGTTGCATGTTCTTCACCTCGCATCAAGCTCGGATCATCAACCTCTGAAAGATTTTATTGTGAAAGTATGCTCAAAGTCCTATTGAGATGATTATTTCCTCTTTTATTTTCTTCTCTGAGCATTTCTTTCAACCCTCAACTTTTGGTACTTCTCACTATATTCTCATGTTTGAGTTCCATTATGTGCAGAAAGCCTCCTTTCTTGAGGAGTGGTTGAAGGGGCTATGTTCATCCGTGAAAGATATAAGTGCTCCTACAGAGATCGAGAGCGTTAACACAGTAAACCAAAAGAAAGAGGTTATATCAAAGGCCTTGCGATCATTAACCGAGGTGTTTGAAGGCATGAACCATCATGCAACTGCACAGAAATTCGAGGTCTTGTATCAGAGCATACAATAATGATTGGTGGAGATCATTACAATTGATGCACACACGACATGCCCAAAACAACCCTTCATCATCACGGGTTCCTCCTCAAAGGGTTCGGTGCTCATGAAGAGTCCTGATACGGAGACAGAGAAATTATAGTCTGCACTCAGGTACGGCTCCCTTGCATCAGTTGGTCCCCGAGTTGCTGCTTTCTAAATTACAGTTTCATCGCCACCTTGTTGTAGCATTTGATATTTCGCTGATCCTTCGTCTCTTCTTTATATTTCCCAAGAAGTGAGAGCTTCTCGATACCGCATGTGTAGATATGAGTGGAATACTGTAGTGTGAAGCAATAGCGATGTGCTTGTTTTACGTGATCAACCCTCGAGAAAAATGAAGGCTTGCCACTTTCTTCGTCCCATTGGATAAAATTTCCAAACCGCAGGTTACCCACCAGCACCAACCCCACTGTTCGATTCCAAACATCTCTGGTCTCGCCAATAGCCTAATTTCATTTTAGTTTTATTTCTTGTACTGATGAGTGATTGTTTTTGGAACATAAAGTTTGGTCCAAGTCATGCCTGCTCTGCTCTACCTTTCCTTTCTCAAAAATTGTCAATACAGTGTAACAAATGATTCCTTCACTCGTGTTTTCTGGTCTCCGTTTAAATCGGGAAAAGCCATGCGCCGAATTCCAGCCCCAATTTATGAGCCATCTGAACTTAAATCCCGAGTCTCATGGCATTCCTTGCTCGCTTCAATAAAATGGAAAGGGAATTCAATGAGCGTGAAAAGCCCGAGTCGCTGTCAATGTCTTGTGGGTTACGATTGTCATTGTGGTCGAGGCATAATCCCGAATTGCGTTTGTGTTTTAACCTTTGGGGACTGGAACATACCAAAGCTTTTGAAAGTAGAAGTCACTAGATTTGTTCGCAACATTCTCTAATTCGTCCTTACAATCTTTTACTATTGGCGTATGTATCGACTGATTGACGATCACAGCCCTATTATTCTATTATTTTTCTTATGATAAGAACGAGCATCGAGAAGAATCCAGAGAGCCCCTCTTTTGGGCTTTCTATCAGCACAACAATGTCAAAACTGCTATTGACTCGATCATACATCGCCCTCCATTGGGTGATTTTAAGCGCAAGTCTCGCTCCGTCGGGTTTTGGATTGCGCCAAGTGAGGGGCGGATCGGTCTCGCTGTGGTTCCTCGTGTACGAGCTTAATATAAAGTATATGTCCTCGATAAGAATGGATGTTATCGGTTCGATTTTTATTAGTGAACGAGTAATTCGAAATTTAGGACAAAACAGTAATCAAAATGCACTGATTCTCGTGAATTTCCCAAATTAGAAAATGATTTCCGTTATGACATTATTCCCACACGTCGCAATTTCCTTTATCCATGTCCAAATCCACTGTTTTCGTAGGGGGAAAAAAATCCATCGATTTTCTAAGGAAACAAATGAGAAGTCTCAATCAATCAACGAGTTCGACTTCTTATTCCTCGCAGAGAATGAAAGATTAACCTAAAATTACATGACCTATTAATTTGATATAAATAGTAGTACGCGTCAAATTTTTCATTAATTTAAATGAAAATTGTTGGCCACCATTCCCGATTGAGGTAGCCGACGATCTAAAAGTTGCCAGTGACTCTACGCTGTTGAGGCCCTTATTGCTCGAATTTGAAAAAAAGAATAAGGAAATTCGAGAATGGAGAGAAGAGGGATTGGGGGCGAGAGTCTCATCAATGGCCAACACCCCACAATTGGGGTTGGGGGCGACATATCTAGTCACATGCAATCTCGATTAAGGGGCGGTGATGGCCGTTGAGGCCTCACCGATAAAAAAAGATGAAGCCGTGCTAATATTGATTTTATTTTGATAGTATGTATATTTTTAGTTCAAGAAAAAAGTTTGTATTAAAATTGATAAAATGTGAAAAGTTTATATTTTTTAGGTAATTAATCCATTAATTTATCTCAATGTTTCGGTCCGGCAATGAAAGTTTTCATCGGAAATGGAAATGAAATTTTCTTTCTAACATAACAACGAAAATCGTTAAATCGAGGGAGTACATGTGCTATTGTAATATACAGATGCTTTGCTCCGACACATTAAATTCCTTGTAAAGGCAATGATCATAATTTTATGATCAATGAATCAATTTAATCAAAAAAGAATATAGCTCAGTGATGCACCTTTTGTTTGGTGACTAAAAAGTCTTAGGTTCGATACTCAGTGGGATCATCCGTGCTCCTTTAAGAATATTTATAATTTCTATTTCAATGTATTAGTTGCATGAGCCTCATTCGTAACAAAAAAAAAGAAAAAAAAGAAAGAAAGAATCAATTTAATTTTTGTTTTTAATGGTATAGATCATCATTGTTATTATTATTTGCCAAGTAGGAAATTCTATTAATTTTAATTATTAATAATTTTTGTGGGAAGAAAATGTACGAACGGTCCTCTGTCTCCCTCTCTCCACCTGCATTCACGTATCACATCCAAGCGTGGATTCATTCTTCATCTCTGTCAGTCAGTCTGTCTGTCTGTCTGTCTGTCTCTCTCTCTCTCTAACCAAAACCATAACCAAAACCAAAGAAGAAGAAGAAGAAGAAGAAGAAGAGTTCTTCCCTCCTCCTACCATCTAACCGAGCCATTGCCGAAGCTGCTGCAGAAAGCAGAAGCACAAGACGACGCCGGTAAAGCTGCTCCTCCATTCCATCCCGTGGCTTGCCGTGTGTGCGTGCCGATCATATACTCTCATCATCATCATCATCAGCAGCAGCAGCAGCAGCAGGTTCCGAATCTCGATCAAATCTCCCCGGTACCACTGCAATTTCTGATGGACAATGGAGTGGAACCGGCGGTGACGGATGAATCGGCCAGTAGACTGGAGGACGAGGTGAGGCGAGCGTTGGAACAGGCCAAGGAGCTCCAGGACGCCGCCTCCTCCTTCATAGCCAAGTCTTCCAGCGAGGAGCAGTCCCTCAGGCAGCGTGCCGCTTCGCTCGACTCCAACCTCCGCCGCCTCCGCTCCTCCATCGAATCCCAGCTCCGGAACAAGCTCTTGGATCCCCAACTCTCCGACAAGGCACGCTTCTCAGCTCACTCTCCATCTCTCTCGTACTATCATTCCCGATTGTAGGGCTTCATTATCACATTTTCCTAAAGAACTGGCTGGTAGCTAAAATTTTAGCTCCTCGTAATCTCGTGAAGAAATACAGGGCTGATATGCGTTGATTTGCTTAATACTCGTGCCGTTTGTTTATGTCAATGCCCTGAATACATGCAGCTAGAAGAGGAATTACAGAAAGCAAGATGTATCATGTTTGATGGAGATGCTTCTTCTTTCTTCCCTTTGAAACCTCAAGGTGCCATTCCCTTTCGAATCTTCAACTTATTATTTGCCCCGAACTTCCGGTGCAGACAAGCAGTTTATGATTGTTGCCTTGTGGGTCTGATGGGCTGTTATGACATGCAGGAAGGTTTCTGAAGATGTTCCTTGGTCCAATCAATGTACGTGCCACTAGAAAAGATGTGCAGCTGAAGGTCAAAGAAGAATACAACAGTTACAGAGTAATACCCCTGTTGGCTTTTTTCGCAATAATATCACTTCTCCTTGTGAACTGGTTTTATCTGCTGAAACATTCGTAACCGTTGAAACACCACTCAGTCTTTTCCACTTTGTTGGTCGAATTTCTTGTTGTCTGTGTTCATGTGACATGTCCTTGTACACCCTTTGCTTTTGCTCTGGTATGTTTTTTAGTATGTAACATGAAAATCTTGTCTTAAAAACTAGTAGCTTGAGTAATGATATGCGACTAGCAAACTGAGGCTGGGCAGCTTTGTGAGTCTTGCTTGGTTAAGCCATTTATAACCTTGTCTAGTATATGATCTGCTATTCTAGTTGCCGGCTGCATAGCATTGAAGTGACTGGGGGTCATTTGTTATGTGATATATTTCTTATGCATGATGAAATACCACTTCTTCTTTGGAGCAGGATAGGACCGCCCTTCTCTTTCTTCTTTTCCCAGCAGTACTATTAGTCTTGAGATCCTGGATATGGAAAGGATGCATGCCAGCCTTTCCTGTTCAGCTCTACCAGGTATTCCTCTTCATGCTGGTCCCGGCATCAGTTTATCGATGGAGTGAGATTGTTCACGGATGAGTGAGGATATTTATGTGTTTCCAATCTGATCATATGTCCTAGGCCTGGCTGTTATTCCTGTACACTGGGTTGGCATTGCGGGAGAATATACTGAGAGTGAATGGGAGTGATATTCGTCCATGGTGAGTGATAATGTTTTATGCTCATCTCATAAAGTATAAGTTTGAAAGTTTATGTGCAACAAGAGCCTATACATTTTACAGCAGAATGATTGATATGTGGGTAATTGTGGTTTTAAGTTATGCGTACCAATAATGTTGTAAAATAGATTTAGAGCATGCCCCTAATAGCGGTTTGCTTAATATTCTTATCCTTTGAGCTAGTGATACAAGGTTTTGAGACACACACACACCCTCCCCCCCCCACAACCCTTAAGTCAATAGCTCTTTCCAACATATTCTCGTTGACGGATGTCCCATGGGCAAATTTTTGGTTCTTCCAGATCATAGCATTAGTTTGTTCGACACCTACTTTTCTGAGGTGCACCTCAGTATCTTGATATGCAATTGTCTATGGTGACAAGATCACTTGCTCAAAACTTTTCATCATACTCTGTATTGCATGAAGATCCAAAAACAATAATCAGAGTTGACCTTGAATGCCTCATTAAACTATTCTTTATTAACCATGTGTTGCTCTATCTGAATTATGAATGTGTTTTTTAGTGACGTGCTCTTGTAATTGAATTTTGAAGCTTGAGTTCCTTGAAGATCAGTTTTTGGCCATGTTAGAAACATTCTATTCAATGATGCCCTTGCATGATTAAATAAAGACGATTTGGTGCTTTTATCATATGACCCAGATTTTTTCATTATTCATTACATCCCAAATTCCCAGCTCTCTCTCTCTC
This sequence comes from Punica granatum, assembly GCF_007655135.1. Classification (NCBI taxonomy): domain Eukaryota; kingdom Viridiplantae; phylum Streptophyta; class Magnoliopsida; order Myrtales; family Lythraceae; genus Punica; species Punica granatum. The sequence goes on from NC_045127.1 coordinate 50,903,134, forward strand.
TCTCTCTCTCTCTCTCAGCTGGTAGGTATATTTCAAATGTTCCGTGGTGAATTTTTCGGATATTTCATTCAATGTATTTCTTTATTATATTTATTATATTTGTTCTTTGTTCGTATGTGCTAGTTATACATGATGCTGTTCTGTTGCTCCCACTTAATGTCTTTCAAAGACAATTTTTGCACAAGTCAGCTTGCTCATCCTCTTGAGCACCTGGCAGAGCAGATTTTTTTTTTTGGATAAGTGGTAAATTTGATTAATAACAAAGAAGTATACAACCACTCACCCATATACAAACATCAAGCTAACTATCACACACAAATACAGACTCTTCAGTTCTTACATAATCATTCCATCCTAAAGCCTCAAGAGCCTGCAATTATAGAAGAAGAAAGCTTAAAGGAAACTCTCGGAATAGACATAATTTTTAACTTGATACTTTGGATGATTCTTCCCACGAGAACAGCCACGGTCAAAGACTTCTTTTGGAAAATCCTCCTGTTCCTCTCAGCCCAAACTTCATAAATGTAGGTCGTCCATAAAAGTCTTCACGCAGTTGCATCCAAAAATCTACCCTTGATCCCCATAAGTCTTGGAGCAGATTATTTTACCTGCCAAAGAAAGAGTACTTTTACTGAATGTTGACATGCATGCCGGTAATTCTGATGTGATTATCCCATTAGTACATCATATGCTCAAATTTACCCAATAAGAGTTGTTACTCCTCTTCACCTAAAAAAAGTTTGTGAACCTTGTCAGCAGCACTAGAGCAATGGGTATTTCTTTCAGCTGGAATTTCTTTCCTTTTTGCTTCTCAATCATGCTCATATACGTGTTGTATCCAACCAGCGACAATTGAGCTTTCTATGTCTGTAAGCATGACATTTTTTTTTTTTGGTTTATGCTGTCCAGAGGTATAGTAGAAGGTATTAACAAAGTGACCAAAACGCAAAAACTTTATGCAGGTGGATATATCATCACTATTCTGCTATGATTATGGCCCTTGTCAGCCTCACATGGGAGATTAAAGGACCACATTGTGCACGAAAGCAGGTTAGAGCTGCTCCATTTTAGACTTCAGACCAGTCGATTTTTTTCTTTTTTTCCTCTCCATAAACAGTTGAATCTTTTGCAGAGAGGTGTACAACTCTTTCTGGAATGGGCTATGATGCAAGGTGTGGCAATGCTTCTGCAGAACAGATACCAACGTCAAAGACTTTACACTCGCATTGCGCTAGGAAAGGTATCTAAAATATTCGGTAGCTTGTTGCTGCAAATTTGGCCATGGCCATTTTCTTATTACCAGTTCCCCATGATAAATTATTAAAAAAATAAATAAAAAGAAAAAGAATTGGCATGCTTCTGCTGTATTATTTTTGTATAGCCAAGTTTGATTTCCTTCTGTGTGGAATCACACAGGCTAAGAGAATGGATGTTGTCTGGGGAGAAACTGCTGGTGTCGCTGGTCAGTTGTGGCTTCTTTGTCCCATACTCTTCATCTTGCAGGTAATTCTAACATCAAGTTTGTAAGTTTTTCCTCCTCATTTTTAAGACAGTTTTTGTAAATCAAGTCTTTGTTGTATGGAGGATTTGATTCAGAGACTCAAGCTTCCATTGTATCCTGTATAGCCCATCACTCAGTGACTTTAGAATCCGTGATTATAATATGCTTGCGATGGTAAACTCAACATGACTGCTATCGACAAGCATTAAGCTGAGGGGAACTCTGTAAACAAGTGCATCACAAAAATGCCCCTAGATATTCTAGCGTCTTAAAACTCCATATATTAGTTACACATGCACCATTTCTGAGTATCTAATGATACCTCTAATGTTTGTAAGTTCATAATCCAATGGTCTGTTATCCATGTTGCAATATAAATTTGAATACAATTCCACAGTGTAGAGTTCAATGCAAACTCCAATACATTCCTATGCCACTATGTCTTATCAAATGGCGCATGGGCATTCTTTTTGAGAACCCCGAAAACTTGTTAATTGCCTGAGTTGTTCTATATTGATCTATTACATTAGCTATTTTAGAGACAATGTCCTGCCTTCCTCTAGATGAATATTCTTGTCGTCAGCAATTCAGGAGCTTTGGAATTCATGAAAGATTGTGATTCTTGAGCAGCTCTGGTGAACTTTGAATACCAATTACAGAATATTTATAATTTGGTTTTGTGTTCCTGCTGTTTGGGCTCAGGGTTTTGAGGCTTACGTCGGCCTATCCTTGCTTAAGACAGCATTTGTAGGAGTGGCTTCTGAATGGCAGGTTCGTTAATTCTGTTCATATTGTTTCGTTGTTTACTGTATTTATTAGGAAGTCATTCGAAGCAAAGAATTATTTTTTGACGCTTAACATATGGAAGCCTTTGTCTGGCAGGTTGTGTTTTGTGGGATGATTTTGGTTTTCATGGCAGTGGGGAATTTCGTGAACACGGTCAAGACTCTCATGACAAAATCAAGGTTCAAGGCAAAGATGAAGAGAACAAAGAGCAAGGCGGAAATGGATTAGGTTTCTTCTCTGACTCCCTCAGTTCTATTTTTCTCTCTTTAACTGGCTGAGAGGATCGCTGTTTTTGAAGTAGTTATTTTCCTTCCATCTGGGCGATGAAGAAAATGTCTTTGCTAAGAAAGTGCGACGAAATTCCCGTTGTTCTTGTAGTTGACACATAATCCTAATTTATTAGCCACTAAATCCTTCTCCTTTGATCCTTTGTATATCAATCCTATAGAATGTCTGGATCATATGGGCCGGGCCAATACGTTGAGAATTCTTAAAAAGTGTAAGGGATTGCAATTTCACGACGGTATAACCTGTATATTTTTTTTCTCTGTTCGATTTCCCGGTCATTCCATCGCGACCATTAAATCCCGAAAGGGAAAAGACAGCTTATTGGTGTGATATTTTTTTGTCTGCATCCTATTGTGACCACTTATTTTCCTTCTGTGATTAGGCCCTCCATTGGTTCGTTGTGAGGTTCCTACAGTTCGCCTTTGTGTCCATTATTACAACATGGCTTATGAGTGTCTTCTACAGCTTTTATGCAAATGGGCTTTGTCACATGGGGCCAAATTTTTGTGGAACTCATCATGGCATCTTTGAATGGTACATATGTAATCCTCAAATTGCCATGCCGAAATTCGGCCATGCATTTCGTTCTACTCCATGCAGTCCCTTCCCGAAGATTGCTTCCAAGTTACCTTGATTTTTTGATCTCTAAAGTTACCTCGAGTTTTTGATCTCTAATGCCTTACTCGAAAAGAACACATTATAGGAAATGCATGCAGTTTCACCCTAAGTAACATTCTTCATCCCGCAACATTTGGAATTTAGAAGTGTTATAGGCTTTGATTAATTAGTCAAGTTCGAGTTGGATCAGTTCATTAAGAGATATAATTCCTTTTTTTTTTTTTGCCAAAGATTTTCTCCATTCACGAGATTTTGACTCGAGACCTTGCTTGAGGAGACATACGTGAAATCACTTGAGACATACGTCAAATCACTTGAATCAAGATCCACGTTGGTTAGTAACATTTTCTTTCTATGGGTTTTCACTAAAATGAGTGAAGAGGGGTTAATCCATTGCTTGAGGAGTGATTTAAGGGTTTGCATTGAATAATGAATTGATTAATTACTAGATTAAGGATACCAGGGTGTGACGTGGCATTTAATGTCCCCCCCCCCCCCCCCCCCCCCCCCCCCAACCTTTTATGGCAAGCTAAGCTATATATCTCATCTCATCTCCACTATTCTATTCTATTGTCTGCTCTGCCCTGATAATCCCGTGATTTACAAGCAAACACCACCACACCATGACCAGATCATCAACATTATTATCAATCAATCGTGGGTCAATTATTCATTCACCTCAGATGCAACCCAAGAAAAAATAAATTCCATTTTTAAATTTCCTAGTGGGACGTTTTTTTGGTGTGTACCCTGGTATCAAGAAGTCCAATGTGGTCTGACTAATTCAGTCGGGAGATCGATCATTAAATATTATTCTTCCTCTCAACAAGTACCCTTCCCGTAGTGGGATGTTTTAAATTGGCTAATCAGTGGGCAAATCGTTACTTCAAATCCCGAATAGCACGTAAATAAACCGTATTATCAGACGCATATATATGCCAGATGCACCGCACCATTACTATCATGCCCGCGGTATTGATTTACATGGGCAAAGTAAAAATTTTCTCGAACATGTCTTTTCTTAATTTCATGTTGAGACCTAACTGATTTTTCTGTTGCATATATATATATATATATATGTATGTATGTATATGTCAACCAGGCAAATATTGAAGAATTATGGGACAGAGCAGGCATCAGGTACGTGTATATATATATATATATATATATATAAATATATATATATGTGAATGTTGTCTTCAGTCGCTGTAATGACCCAAAATTAAAGAAGCTGTGGGCACAAAATAGTTTGTCTTTTCGGCAATCAACTGCAAATTGGGACGGAATTTCAATCACAGATTTTATGCTCATGGGAACACCTCTGCGTGTGTTTAGTTGGGAATGCCAATCTACTACTTTCGGTTCGTGCACGATTCCCTATCGATGAAAACGTATCGGTATAATATATACAGTCCGCGTGAGCGGGTACATAATTTTCGGTCGATAAGAGACGACGGTAATGTCTTCCTTTAGAATAATTATTAGGTTATTTGCTCTACGTTTCTTCGTAGTATAATAATATATACTACAGGTATGTAAGTGATAATATAAGCACATCAAAGCAAGAAAAGAATCTTGAAATAGTAATCGGTATTCTATTGAGAAATGGTGGTTGATTGATTATACTCCATACGAAAAATATGGTGAAACTCGCACATAATTCATATTCAATGCCGATATAAATTATATGACTACTTAATATATTCGTTTTTTTTTAAAATACATTCTAATATCTTTCACTTTTCTTAAAGTGTCATTTTTAACATCTTGTCTTTAAAAAAAATTACTATACACTAATATAATCTATTAAAAACTCGTATACACTAATCTGCAGTAGAGATAGCGACGCGAAGGGTCATCACGTGGGCCTATTCCTATCTTAATTATATAAGTTATTAGTCTTTGTGATTTTTTTTTCTGGTTATGGTTTAGGACATTATAGCAAGAAAAGGACTTTACACATGCACCCCCCATCTTCACCATTTTCTCAACCTCAAAGTTAGGAATAGTTGAGGTGTAGTGTAAGAAGGAATAACTAATCAAGAAGCACCTCTCTACGTACATATCTTATCAATAACTCCTTTTTTTTTATTAATTATTTGTAGCCAAAATTATGCGTACTTTGCTAGACCGGTTGAAACTCGGCCATCAAATGTTGTTCCTGGATTTTATAAATCTCATGGTTGAAATTGATCTATTCGAATAATTATTTAGACGACCATTATCCATTACAGTATACCTTTCATACTTCTCACCCTTTTCCTTTTTATCACTGTTCAATATAACAACAGATAAAAGAAAAAAGGGGTGCAGCCTGGGGCCATAAATAATTATGTGTAAAAAAGAGAAGTGGGAAGAAAAAAAAGCCATCAAGACATCAACCCATATTCCACTTCCTTCCCCATGTGCTGCCCCCAACAAAAATAAAAATTACCCAATTCGTAGTTTTGTTTTTGACAATTATTACTGATCCCAATTATTAAATTTATCATGTGATTAATTATCAGCATCATGGGACAGCAAAGAGAGGTAATCACATTCCTCACATGTAATGTACCCTAGCCATAGCTAGGTGTACATTGCATGCATGGAATAGAAATGATTAATTAGTGAATTAATTAAGAATTCTTTAACTAGAATTTGAGAAATTATCAAAAGAGATTTAAGAGGAAGGGAATACAATGGAAAAGCAAAAAATTAGAAGGGATAGAAAAATATAAAAGGGAGAGGGAGAGGGGGCACATGGTAGGGCAACCACTATTAGGAATTGATGGTGAGAGTGTGGTTTTTATTGCCCATATGGCTTTGCTAGTTGGCAAAAAGTTGATGGGAAGTGGAATCATGTGAGAGCTAGAGATAGAGAGAGAAAGCATATATAGATATAAATATGTAAATGTATCATTCAAAATGTATGTACGTATGTATATATACCTATATGGTATATACATGTTTTAATCCACACGAATATGCTAGCCTGCAAGTTGCTTGATATGTACATCTCAAACGGGCCGTAGAGTGCAAGTTGCAGGAAGTTACACCGGATGTGATATTCGAGTGGTATCGAGTCACATATGGAGAAGTTTTTTCGGAGAATTATTTAGGAGAAATGTATGATGACAAAAATATGCAAAGATTCTTATCAAAATCTTAATTAGAGATTTTAATGCATCTCATCGTTAGAATTATGCATAAATATTATAGTCAAATATTAAAACAGGTCCATCTGAATAAGGAGGCGAGTGAGAGCCTACAAAAAGGGCGTATCTCTATTACATTTTTTTTAAAAAAATTCATGTATTCTATTACAAGAGATAAAAATGCAATACTTTTTTATGGTAGCCTAATCTAATTAATAGAATTGGCTTAGCATGTTAAGGGAGACAAAGCATATGGTTTTGATTGAGGTGACTTATAAATTCCTAATTGAATAATTAACATTATCTTTAGGCTATTATTTGTTGCCATCGCAAATAAATTCATAAAAAAGGGGTTGTATTTCTAAGGCTATATATATACACATATTGGGTTAAATTCTAATGCTATTCATGCCAATTGCAACTGGAAAGTATATTGTCTAATACTCTTTAATTTTTCTTTCGAGGATGACTAAGAATTAGATACAGAAAATTTTGTTCGTTCTCTCTCTCTCTCTCTCTCTCTTTTTGATATAGAATTATATATATATATATATATATATATTACTTACAGCTGTGAATCCATACAAGAAAATGTATAGATAGGTCAGTTTATTTTATGTCCAAGGGGTCCACTAGGCACATGTATATGTATTGAAGTCGTGTTTTCAACGAATAGAATATATACCGCAGAATCGAATTAACCGCATTCTTTTAAATTTTTTACAAGTGAAATATATCTATCATGAACCGCTGTTCATATACCAAAACTAATTATTATAGGGTTTCAAATGGTCATTTTAGAATAGCCATCGTATTTCCCACATATTCTGAGTCAGACAGGTAGAATATCTTTTAGCTTTTATCTTTTCCCCCCCCCCCTAAATAACAGATTCTTCAAAGCATTAATTCATGGAGATTCATATGGTAAAGGGTTTAGTTGGTTGAAAATTGAAGATTAAATACGAACAATTATAAATATATGTAATTCATTGAATTAAGCTAGAATCTCTACAAGTTACATTTAATTTACGTTTCTGAATACATGTATATTTATTAACTTGACTGATCTAATTCATTTAGCTAACCATGTTTAGTTTGGTATTACGTAGTATAACAACATTTTCAAACTATATTAGTTAATTTGCCTACAGTTTCTCTTTCTCTCTAAGTAAACCTTTTTTTTTTTTGTTTTTGGTAGTTTTTGTATGATAAAATCTATGGAGCTAAGGGTTTGCCAAATATATATAGAATAACGAGGGTTGTCACATGACAAGTGAGGAGCGGACAGTCACATGTATCGAACTTTCGATATCAAGCTGATGCAACAAACTTCTTGTCAAAGGCCTACATATATTTGTTTATAACACATCTAGATAGAACAAATTTGAAGTTCCTTAGGTAAACTACGCTACTCCATCTATTACCCGAAAGAAAATTATAGAATTATGTACCTATTAGACATCAAAATTAATATAGGAGGATTAGGGTTATGCCGTTTAGATAGTTTCATATTAAGAACCTGCTACATTGTTTTTTTTTTTGGGGCTTTTAGCCTTTCAAATATTTTTAATTGATATTTATTCGATTAGTTCTATATATCTATTGGTTCTCTTAATAAATTAAAACTTTATGCAGACAAAAAATTGGGCATTCTCATCATTTTTTGAGTGCACATGCTGTTCTTTATGATCGGATCAGCCACATTACGTTAACCGAAGTTCCTGATCATGAATCAATTTGCACGCAGACATAACATTATTATGACAAAATTAGGTTCAGTCTAACCTCGATTAACTATTGTCCGGCGACGTTATAAATGTGTCGAGAGAGAACTTGGGGAGAGACGGGTTTGAAGGGGAAAACCCCTTTCCTATTATCGGTTAATAAGACAAATTCACTCCGAAGCCGTATCGACCTCATGCCTCTAGGTAAGTTATCGATTTTGTCACACGAGCATTTGTTCGAATCTAATACGTCTAATTAAGTTGTTTGGTCTGACAAACTTCATATATCGTATAATTTAAATATATATTTAAAATAAGCGGCAATGGTCACTAGAGGTATATCAAAAATGAAAGTGCGACTGATGGAAACGTACATACATGTTTTTTTTTTTTTAAGTAACGTATATACCATGTTATGTGTGAATTATATATATATGTGTGTGTGTGTGTGTGTGTGATGATTATTACATATAAATATATATTACATATTCCACATGAAATATGCTTTATATTACGTGTGAAAATCAACCATATGCGATCACAGACACATATCCACACACACTCCACACTTTAAGCAGAAGAAAGGAATCACCGCAACACATGCCTGCCTTGCCTTACATTAATTAACTCTCCTCGCTTGGGAAGCCCTGTCGTGTAAGATTCAGAAAGACACCTAACATAAAGTTCAAGTCATATATATATATATATATATATATATATATATATATATATAAACACATCGAAAAATCAATATAAATATATAATAAATAATACGAAGAATATAAAAAATTACAAAATACTTCTTTAAACATGGCCACATGATCCCAATCAATCTACTTAATTGGGTCTACATACACCAACCAACACGCAAGACGTGAAAAAAAAATTCTGTAATTAAAGTCCGACCGTTGGACGGGAACATGTATGCATCGACACCATCTCTATCAGACCACATGTCCTCGTTAATTGCAGTGGATCCGATCAGATGCTACTTAAACGTGTACGGCGAGAATTCGAGAAATTCCTAGATTAAGAAGAAAAAACATAATGAGAGCACGTACCATACTTTCAAGACTAGCAAAATCAAACTCTGATTAATGCATGGTCTCCATCAACTTAATTAGGATTATAAATTTATAATGGACTATACATACATATATATATATATGTATGTATGTATTATATAGGATTTTTTTGTTCATCATCATGAAAAGATCATGATAGCAACACGTATATAAAGTCCCTCCTTGTTCCTGATTGGTTTCTCATTCCTTATATATATCACACACACACACACACACACACACATAAACTACATGACTTTGACCTTTCTTACGTAAACTTCCCACTTTAGCTCTGTTCATTGAGAAAAGACACTTTTTTTTTGGTGGATTTTCTATAAACTATATATGTCAATGTAATTGGGTCCTCCTCCATTAATGGAGCTTAAGAACCATCTGAAAAATAGTAATTAGAAGGAGAGGATTAATTAAGAAGAGGGACCATATGCAGAATAATACTAATGATAATAATAATGAAAAGTGAGTGTATTACAGAGAGAGTTATTATACAATTTTTGAATAATAAATTGGAGAGGAAAAAAACACAGCAGCTTAATTCTTTCACTCAAAGAAATGAGAAGAAAATGGCAAAATGACACAAATAATTGACAGAAGCAAAAGAAAAATAATTAATTTGACCTTTTATTCTTCTTCTTCTTCCTGCTCTCTCTTCCAAATTAAACTTTGCTACCGGATCAGGCTCTCCCATGGAGCAGGCCAGATTCTTCTCCGCAGCCCGGGCGAAAGCTTTATTTCCTCTCTTGCCTAGTAAATGCAAATTCTCCCTCCAAAATTTGAAGTCCTTCTTCACCAATAAATCAATAAATCTATAGAAGGGCACCGGCAGAAAAAGTGTGTAATATGCTCGAAGATGTTTGGGAACGTATCGAAGAGAAGATGAAGATGATGAAACAGTGGGATTACGGTAGGGCGACCTTTTCAGACCGGAATCTATCAGATCAAATCAAATGAGTCGGAATTTGCATGACCGGGTCATGGGATTGGGAGGACTAAAAGAGGAAGGGAAATAAGTTCGAAGAGAAAAGGAATTAATTTGTGAAAAAGAAAGAACTGGGGGTTTATTATTTTTTGGGTTGGAATTTTCATTTTTTTTTTATGGGGATATAAATGGGGAAAATGTATCTTTTTATGAGGTATTGCACAGAAATGGTATGATATGGTACATTCTTTTCCATGTGGGTGGTGGGGCTCACTGAACCATTGCCATAAACGACGTCGCTGCTGGAGCCGCGCCGCTCCCCCCACCACTGGGGGGTCCTGCCGCGTTTTGTCTACTACCCTGCTGGAACTCTATCTTGTACGCCAGCTTACTTTCCTCTTCCGACTCCTCGTTCTCGTTCTCCTCCTCCTCCTCTTCCTCCTCCTCCTCGTCGTCCTCCTCCTCCTCCTCCTCCTCTTCCTCCATAATGTCCTCGGACCGACCGACCTCTCGCTGTCCGGCGAATAACTCTACGTGCTGTTGTTGCAGATTCAAGCTATGTTGATGGTCATTTCGCCCTATCGACTCTTTCACGGTGTCTTCTGGCTTCAATGTGAAAAAACAAATCAGCCCTTCCTCCTAGTCAATCCGTTAGTAATGATAGCTCTATGCTATATCGAAATATTTATGATGATGAGTTAAAAAAAAAAAAAAAGAAAAAATAACGGTTCAGCAAGCAAATTATTACATGTTACATGAAATTATATAATTAATTGAGTTGCAAAACAGGTTTAATTTGGGGAAACAATTAACTTGAGTAACTATGTGACTCGAATTCAAATAGCAGGCACGTTCGCCACTATTATTAGTATTATTATTGTTATTTTTGGATTATAATCACAATGAGAATGAGCATTGAGACCAAAAAATTGTTACCTCCTTTGCTTCTTCGATGTTGCCGGCTGCTTGTCCCGAGCTGCCTCCATCTTTAGGCTGATCTGGTTCAGCTGTCTGGCCAGTCGGTTGCAATTCCTGGCCACTGACTGGTGCATCAAGCTGATGTTGTACTTGCTGTGCCCCGTTTCCAGCACCTTCGACACTAGTGCCACCAATGCTTCCGCTACTGCTTCCGCCAAAGATCTTTTTCTGGTAAAGCGCATCGAGTTCGTGAAAGTAAGGGCAGGTTTTTGCGTCCTCGGGCCTCTTCTTGTTGCTCTCCTTTACCTTCTTGAAGTACTTGTTGATGTTCTCCCACTTCTCTTTACACCGCTTTGCGCTCCTTCTGTATCCCATACGTTGCATCCCGGCGGAGATCTCTTCCCAGAGCGGGCCCTTAGGCCCCGCCTCTTGGTACCTTGACTCGAGCCCACTCCTTAGCTTTATCAGCGCTAGGACTTCCGTCTTTGGCCACCTGGAGGACGGTGGTTCGCTGCTTCTGCCCCCACTATCTTGGACTCTCACCTGTTGCTCCGGAACAGCTGCCAGCACAACATCCGTTGAGATAACCGGCTGATGTCTGGCAGCTTCAACATTGACTGACTGAGCTTGACGTGGACGATCCGACGGTTGTTGTGACTTCTGCTGCTGCTGATATGACGGTAAGGGTTGCTGAGATGGCATTGGCACATGGACTGGCTGAGGCATTGGCACCATCGACGGCTGTGTAGGGGTAATGGATGTGATGGCAATGGCTGCCGGTGATGTGGTGGGCAACTGGATTGTTTGGCCAGTGACCTTTTGAAGGAAAGCCATGATTGAAGCGTCCCTGGATGCCGAGACTGCTCGCTCCTGGGCCATGATCTCGTGCTCCCGGGCCAACCTAGTCATCTCCTGCCGTCTCCATGCCTCCTCTCGAACCAACCTATCTTGCTCTCTCTTCTCGATAGCCTCCAGGAACCTCTGCTGCATAGCCTCTTGCTTTTGCATCACCTGTCTCATCAACCCCTCAAAGAACTCCATCATCCTCCGGCTGCTTCCACCTCCCCTCTTCCGTTTCCGGCTGCTCCCAGCCACATTGGATGGCTCACCCTCCAGATCACTTCCCTCAATGTCATCCTCATCATCCTCAGTCTCCGGAGAGGAAGATGAGCTGTCAGACGAAAAGTCCGGTCCCATCGGGCTAGCTGCAAATGGCCGTGCACCTCCCTCTGCCGTCAGGAATGGGTGGGAAGTCTGAGGCTGACCGGGCACCGGTGAGATTGAAGTGGTAGGGTGGAGGGGCCGAACGGAAGAGATGGGCATTGGGCTGCTGAATCCGATCCCGGGTGGGAAGCTAGTGGCTGTGGCAGCGGTTGTGGCAGCCATCGGGGGCGGTGGCAGCTGAGACGCCACCGACGTGTTATGAAGGGCTTCAAGCTCGGAGAAGAACTTGTAGGCCTTGCCGTCCTGGCGACCCGCGCGCCCTTCCTTCGTCCGCTTGTAGTACTTGTCGACGTTCTCGAACTTCTCCTTGCATTTCTTTGCACTCCTCTTGTAACCCAACTCCGCTAGCTTCCTGCAAACAACATTACAGCAACCGTCCGATGTCCTAATGAGTCCCCTCCGGTCCGATCATAAACATATAGACAACAAACATAATGACTGACTTAGTTACAAAAGAATTCATCTGTCTTTACAATAATTAGTGGAAAAGGAACGGTATGAGGACTGTTGATCCAACGTTCAATCCTTCTGCTTGAAAATGGCAACATCGGATAAACTGAGCCTATAGTAGAAGTGGAGGCTAACAGACAGAGAGATGCCACCAACAAAATAATACTAATAATAATAATAATAATAATAATAATAATAATATTCCATCTTTTTTTTTTTTGGGGCTAAGATATGGAAATTCGAAGAATTTAATCTCGGGATTTTCATGGGGTTTGCATTGAAACTCCAAAAATTTTGATGCCTTCAAGCATTTGGGAATTTTTTTTTTCCTTGGGTTTTTTGTTTTTGGGCATATTAAAATAAGGGAGGGGGTGGTGGTGGTGGTGGTGCGGTGCAAGGGGATTGGCTGGAGTTCATGCATTGGATCTGGGCCATGCCCCCCCCCCAAATTGAGAAAAATAAAATATTTAAATTTGATAAAGAAATTCAAACAAAATTAAAATAACCAAAATAAAATAAAAAAAATGAAAACAGGGAGAGAAGAAAAGGAAAAAAGATGCGCAGAGATGCCAACTCGTGAGTCGTGATGGAGATTGAAATGAAACCGTGTGCGTGCGGCCCAGAAAGGAGAGAGAAAAATGTTGCCGCTGCTGCTTCGAGCGATGATTCAAGCATTCCTCATTATGGCTGCTGAATTAGCTAGCGATCTCTATGCTTTTGCCGTTGTTGTTCGATGATGAGTCGTGACCGTGTGGAAAGATCACCTGATGTTCGCTTAGTTCGAGTTCCGGATTGTTACCTGGACACATCTTCCCAGAGCGGGCCCTTGACGGAGGCGTCGCGGAAGGCTGCATCCATTTCCGACCGAATCCTGAGGAGGGCGAGGGTTTCCTGCCGGGGCCACCTGTTGCCGCCGCCGCCCCCGCCGCCTCTATCCGCGTCGTCCCCAGCTGCGGCGGCGGTGGCGAGGGCGTCCATGTCCGAGTACCCTCCGGCGCCCCCGCTGCTGCCGGGCATGAACTCATCCAAGTTCCCGGTGGATGCGGGCGGCCTGCTGCTGATTGGGGAGGCCTCCTCCACCACCATCTGGCTGCTGTGCTGGGACTGGTCGGCCGCGGCGGAGGCGGAGGCGGAGGCGGAGGCAGAGGCGCCTCCCATGTGGGTGTACTGGTGGGAGTGGGATCCCCTTCCTTGCTGCATCACGCCGCGAATTTACCCTCTCCACCTCCGAATCAAGCAACAGAGCCCTCCGAAAGCGAAAGACAATGAATAAAACACACAGAGGAGTAGTCGTAGTCGAAGTCGTCCTCCTCCACCACCTCCACCTCCTCCTCCCGGCAGAGGCTGGATTTGGAGGGAGGAGGGGCACTGTTAAAGGGGCGTGAGATGAGAGAGAGAGGGGGAGGAAAAGGGAAGGAGAGACAGTACAGGGAGAGCTGAAAAAGATGATGGGTGCAGGAGGAAGAGAGAGAGAGAGAGAGAGGGAATTGTCCTATGAGTTAGTGCTGATTGGGGGTGGCTGTTAAGTTTCAGATTGGATTTGTTTTTACTAAAGAAAAGAAAATCTGATGAGAGGGAAAGCTAACAAAGCTTGAGCTTAAGCTAAAGCTTTAGGTTTTGCAGTAAAGGAAGAGAGAGAGAGAGAGAGAGAGAGAAAAGGGGTGGAAGCATAATCATGAAATGGCACTGCTCCTGCGGTCGGCACTGCAAAAAAAAAAGAAAAAATGAAAATGAAAATTGACGGAGTGAAAAGAAGAGAAAGAGAGGAAGAAGAAGAAGAAGAAGATGATAGAGAGAGAAAGACAGAGGAGAGAGATGAGCGAGGGATGAGGATTATGAGGATGATGATGATTGAGAGAGAGAGAGAGAGAGAGAGAAGGGGATGTGTGTGAATGAGTGCAATGATAAAACAAATGAGATGCTGGGTTGTCAGCGCGGCTACTTTGCTGCTAATTATTATTTGCCCCCTCCTCCCCATTTCTTTTCACTCCCCCCTCAATTTTATATTTATTATTGTTACTATAAAACAATTTCAAGAAAAAAATAATTTGATAAATTTACAAACATGAACCACACCCCCCCGCTCTCCCCTGAATTAAAAAAAAATAATAGTAATACAAAATTAATTGGAAAAAAAAGTACTATGCTAAACAAATAATAATTTGAAAAAACAACCCAGTGCAGTCGCTAAACTATCGTTATGGACAAACTTTTCGATCCGATGAGCCTAATATAAGAATGATTGATAGGGCGAAATAAAGAGACGCAAAATTCATGTTAATGAAAGTTGAACTTAGGACCTCTTGATTCCGGTCTACAATTTGTGCCACTGCAATAAAAATCCCTTCCTCCATCGTGGACGAATTTTACGTGTTAGGACAAACCAATATTGGACTGGTGCATTTGAATTTATTCTCCTCTCAATATATGTGCTCCTGAAGACCAATAGTGAGTTAGTTTAAGCGATTCGATGCTTATTTTATTTAAACAAGATCTCCAGTTCGAGTCTTATAAATGAAAAAAAAAATTACGTTGGGAGGATTTTACCCTAAGTTGAGCTGATTCGACTCAAATTGAATTAGTCATGATCAATTAGGCTTACGAATATCAAGACGCACATTTGAAAAAGAAAAAAATGTGCTTATCAGGATTTGAATTTACCTTCTCTTTCTTATGGGTTTATCCCGTTTCTTATTTAACTAACGGCTTGCTATGTAGTCCTATTAAAAGAAAAAAAAAAAGAAGAAAGAAAAAGGAAATTGGTTGAAGCAAGAGAAGCAGCAATTATTATATAGAAATAAAAGAAAAAGAAAAGGCCAACTTTTTTCTTTTGTTTGGAGTGATAAGGAAGGGCACCGCTTACATTAGAAGACCCACACCCCCCTTGGATATTTATCAACGGAACCGAGGGTTTTGCTACAGCGACAGCGCCCTTAACAATAATTCAAATTTAATTGTTGAATTATATATTTTAATTGATGCATGAAAAATCTCCGTGTCGAAATCTACTCCCATCACAAAGGATTCTCGGGTTCTCCTTCGAGTCTGACCGCCCCCATAACCTGCAAGAAGGACTCTCGGACTTGTGCTCGAAAGCTCACTTCGGCGCTCAAGTTAGAGAGTATTTTCAGAAAGTATTCAAGAGAGAGTATGTGTTTGAGTTTGCCCTGAAAAAAATCATTATAGAAACAAAGGATGAAGATAATGTATGTGAAAATTGGTTGGGCTTTATTGATAGGCCCACAAACCTCATGTGCTTTAATTAATCGAAAGAGTCGTAATTTATCTACATATCAGTTGCCCCCCAGTTTCGGGGCGGCATTGTGCCGACACGAAAACAACCTTCCATGGCTGAAGTTGGGATATTGCACTTGCCCCCAATGTATTATGGGGATGTTTCCAGCATAACGCATGTAGCTCTCGAGCCCTTAGTCAGTGAAAGGCTAAGGTGAGGTTATTCAAGCTTGTTGTGGGTCTTGGTGCCAGGCGAGGATTGCTCGAGCCCATAAGTAGGGTCAATGTCTGAGGATGGGGAACTCGAGCTCATGGGGACGGAGTGAGAGGGCGAGGATTTGATCGATGTCCGAGGTGAAGAAACTCAAGCCTACGGGGATGGAGTAAGGCGGGCGAGGATGCTCAAGCCTATAGACGATGTTGACGTCCGAGGCAAAGTAATTCGAGCCTAAGGGATGGAGTTGGTGGGTGAGGTCACTCAAACTCGTGAACGGTATAGATGTCCAAGGCGAGGTCGCTTGAACCTATGGGACAGAGTGAGAGGGCAAGGTTATTCGAGCCAATGAGCAATGTTAACGTCGAGGTGCGTGCTGCTCGAGCGTGCAGGACGGATTGAGAAGGTGAGGATACTTGAGCTCGTTAGCAGTGTCATCATCCAAGGCAATTTTCATTCATTGAGCCCGTGGGGATAGAGTTAAAGGGCTAGGATACTCGAGCCCGTAAGCGGTGTCGTCATTTGATGCAAGTTTCGTTCGTCGAGCCTGTGGGGAAGGAGTGAAAGGGCGAGGTCACTCGAGCCCGTAAGGAGTGTCGACTTCTGAATGTGTGGCCATTTAAGCCTATGGAGACAGAGTAAGAGGGCGAGGTCACTTGAGCCCGTTGTAATCGATCAAAGTCCCAGACGAGGATACTCGAGCCTGTTGGAATTGATTGCGAGGCCGTGGAGGTGACTCAAGCCCATTGTAGTCGATCGAAGTTCTAAGCAAGGAAACTTGAGCTTGTTAGGACTGAGTGCGAGGGCGTGGAGGTCACTTGAGCTTGTTGGGACTGAGTGCGAGGGCGTGGAGGTCACTTGAGCTCATTGAAGTCAGTCGAAGTCCCAGGAAAGGAAACTCCCCTATTAGGACTGAGTGCAACGTTGTGCAACTAAGTGCGAGGGCATGGAGGTCACTCGAGCATGTTGTAGTAGGTCGAAGTCCCAAGCGAGGATACTCGAGCTTGTTGGGACCAAGTGCGAGTGTGTCGAAGTGACTCGAACCCGTTGTAGTCCATCGAAGTCCTAGGCAAGGAAAGTCAAGCCTGTTGGGACTGAGTGTGAGGGCATGGAGGTGACTCGAGCCCGTTATAGTCGATCAAACTCTCGAGCAAGCTCGAGCCTGTTGGGATTGAGTAAGAGGGCATGGTCATTTGAACCCGTTGCAGTCAGTCGAAGTCCTAGGCTAGGATACTCGAGCCTATTGGGATTGAGTACGAGGGCGTGGAAGTGACTTGAGCTCGTTGTAGTTGATCGAAGTCCCAAGCGAGGAAACTCAAGCCTGTTAGAATTTAGTAAGAGGGCGAGGTCACTCCAACTCGTCGTAATCGGTCGAAATCCCAAGCGAGGATACTCGAGCCTGTTGGGACTGAGGATGAGGGTGTGGAGGTGACTCGAGCTTGTTGTAGTCGATCGAAGTCCTGAGTAAAGAAACTTGACCCTGTTAGGACTGAGTGAGAGGGCGAGTTTATTCGAACCCGTTGTCTTTGGTCGACGTCCATAAGCAAGGTTACTCGAGCCTGTGGGGACAGAGTGAGAGGGCGAGGTTACTCAAGCCCGTTATCTTCAGTCGACGTCCATAGGCAATGTTACTCGAGTTTATGGGGATGGAGTGAGAGGGCAAGGTCACTCGAGCCCCTCGTCTTCGGTCAACGTCCATAGGAGAAATTACTCGAGCCTCTGGGGACGAAGTGAGAGGGCGAGGTTACTCGAGCCCATTGTCTTATGTCGACATCCATAGGCGAGCTTACTCAAATTTATGGGGACGGAGTGAAAAGGCGAGGTTACTCAAGTCCGTTGTTTGCGCAGGGGTCCTTTTGGAGGTAGAGTGCACATAATCCTGTAATTTATTAGATCATAAACATTGGAAATTTCTTATCTGCATCATTTCTATAATTAAGCAACATGCAACCAGCATTATGTGAGCATTCGCTATGTTGCATGAATCAATCTTATATGGGAGCATGGGACCTGAGCTTAGTGATACAAGAAAAATCTCTGAGTCGGAATCCACTCCCCATCATGAAGGATCCTCTTATCCTCCTTTGAGTCAAATCGCACCCGTGACCTACAAGAAAGACTCTTGGGCTTGTGTCCGAGAGCTCACTCCGATACCCAAGTTATAGAGTATTTTTGAAAAGTATTCTAGAGAGAGTATGTGTTTGAGTTTACCTTGAAAAATTCATTATATAGGCAAAGGATGAAGATAATGTATGTGGAAATCGATTGGGTCTTATTGATGGGCCCAGAGGCCTTCATGAGCTTTAATTAATCGAATTAGCTCATCCCTAATCCTCATCTAAGGAGCAATGTATATGAGTAAAGCTACTTCCCCCCACATAGAAGCTTTACATAAGGAGGAAGTAGAAAGAAAGAAATCCATCGTACTAAGCTGAAAATCGTGATGGGCTGCCTCGCGTGTTAAGCAATGCATCCTGTTTTCTTACATATGGTTACTCGTATCCACGTGCCGATCAAAGGGACTATGACGTATATGTTATGAATCAAATGGAAGATGTTGAATAGAGATCTTAACAAGCAATTTATTGAAGCTAATTCAAAATAATTTTCCCTCTGATTAGAATGGACCTGTAGAGAACTTTTTATGCAATGAACTGCCTAGTTAAATAGTTTCTCTTAACTAAATTTCCATATCAACCATGAGGTTCTGTTAGTTGGTAAACTTCATTTTATATATATAAATTTTATTTGTAGTGTAGGAATTTAAATCTACTGGAAGTCTTGGTAGAGTTATGTTAATATTCATAATAAAATTATGTTCAGTTAATAGATTGAGGAACGATTAGAAAAAATTTTTGCTAGATGAATTAATATTATCCGGTTGCGCTGCTTGTATGGTCATAGTAAATTATATATCGATGGTTTGCAAACTTAAACTTCTTGAGAAAATGGTATTTTACAGTAATACATGCATTCGCTTATAACTAAAATTTTTTCATTTCAATTCTTACCAAAGATATATATATATATATATATCTTGTATCCATTTATTTCTCATCCTTTTCATTGGGTCACGGCCTCGCTGTCACCAAAGAAGATTGTCAATATGTTTAATATATGAAAGAAACTAATACGAGATCTCTAATTGAGACTTGGTTTGGGAGTACTAATATAAAAGTGTTGAAATATAATTATTAAAAAATAAGTGATGATTTCAAAATAAATTAAAGTGTTAGTAAATTAATAATTTTGAAACTGATAAAATTAGTTAATAGTTGAAATGGAGAATAGCATAAATAGTTTTTATAAGTATCTATTGAGAAAATCACGTTTCTAACTATAAAAATCAATCAAATTATGATTTTAAAAATACTTCATCAAGCACCGATCCCACTTAAAAATTAATATCATGGACACTTATTTGATCACCTTCACACTCTCAAAGAAAGCTTGAGAGGTGAGATAGGAAGCATCTCAATTTTCTATCATTTATTATTTATCTAGTCTAGACTTTAGGTGCAAGAAACATTTGAACTTGTTGGAGCTGCAATCCCGATCCCATATAGCTGTGACCATGAATGAAACTCACGATAAGTACATATACACCTTTGCCCGTGAACCAATTTCATAAGTTTTATCTTTTGGTATAAACAAAGTAAAAAATATATAAAAGAAAAATTAAAATGGATCGAATAAAAACTGTCCAAAATAAGTAAAATTAAAGAAAGGGAAAGTGCCAGCCATAAAAGGGCCATGACCCATCTGATCTGTTTCAAAGAGCCTCAACAACACATTAGAAAAACAAATAAATAAATAAAAATAATAATTTAACCTAACGCTCCCATTGCCCTGACGTGGCCTTCCATTATTGGACTTTGCTTTAACTTTATCACAACTGACAGCGCCTAGTCTTTCGCCCCTGTCTCTCCCACGGAACCGAAGCAGATTCCCAGTTCTCACCTTACAATCCCCATTATTTTAGTTGGATGTGACCAACTCGTATTCGAATGTCCAATAAGACTCGATTAATCTCGAAACGAATCAAATCATTCTATTATTCATTCAAAAAATGTCAGTTTATTAAGAAGTAAATCTCTCATATGATAAACTTTTTTTTTTCATAAGATTCAAATTCAAAATCTTATTTAAGCACATCAAACTAATTAAACCAATCACATTGATACATCCCCAATTTTTAAACTTCCTCTTTGGTAATTCTATTTTTTTTCCCCCATAAAAACTGACTAGACATCTTTCTATGCACGTTATTACATATATAATAATATTTAGTTCAAAAAGAAAAAAAAACTTGGGATTCAATTTTTAAATTACGTATTTGAGCTGGAGCAAGATCAACTCGACAATGAAAGAATCAAAATATAATATGTGTATCTATATATATATATATATATATGTATAGTCTAAACTCTCCACCGACCTAATTACTAGGGTTTTCTAATGACCCCAACCATGATAAGATTGCTTCATGGCACAACAAAAGAAAACCATGATAAGATTTTTTTTTTCTTTTCTATTAGGCTTTTCAAATTCAATTCGATACGAGCCATTTTTATTCTCTATGTGCATCTAATACGTTACTTCTGAAAGTTGTTGGATCGATATATGAATAAATTTGCAATGTGAGTTATAGTTCAATACAGGTCTCGGTCATGAATCTATCTAATAAGTCCATTTGTATCGGGAGTTTTATTTGTTAGTTTTTGTGAGATGCTTGGCAATATTACTTGTTTGAAAAGTTTTTTTCAGCATGATATTACTTGTTTCAAAATAGTCTTTTTCAGAAAAAGAAAGAAAATTATTTGAAAAATCAGAATGAATTCACAATTATAACTTTTATCTGAATTTAGTGTTATTGGAATGTAATTGAAGACAAAAAAAAAAAAGAGATCCCACAAAGAAAATCTTCATGGTATTTTGCGTGCTTATTCTAAATTAATGAGGGTGATTTTCTGAAAGTACATTATATTAACAAGATAAATTATAAAGATGAAAGAAAAGAACGTTTGTCTACACAATTTTTATTGAAATATGAAAGGAGAACTTAAATTCAAGAAATTCCTCATTACAAACTTAAAAAAAACTAATAAATGAATTTTCAGCTGGGCAAAAAAGTATTAATGAATTTTTCGGACAGTAAATGAGAGGGGGAGGTAAATATATAAGGTGAGGGGGCAGAGGGCATTTTGTCAGGTGATCTTTTTAGTTAATGGGGAAGTTGTCTGTCCCATCTGACAAATGTTAATAACTTCCATGTGATTGTTAGCTCCAAACAAAGTGGGATCGCAATTAACCCTCCGATCTAACCCTAATAATATTTCTCCCCCTCACCTGATCACGCCAGGAATCCAATCCCATCTAATCTCATACATGTTACTATCTATCTATATCTATCTATATTTATATATATTAATATCTATATATTCACATTTAATTTGTTTTTCCATGATCCAACCACGCAAATTGATCTGTAACCCCCTTTTTTGATAATTAAGCTCTTTTTCCATGTGAGGATTCATGTTTTGATCAGTTCTCGTTGAGCTTTGTGGACAATAAGTCACTTAAGATATATATGACATTCGCCATGAAATATATATATATAAATATATATATATGTTCTTTACGAAAATGATGACCGTGCGAAGGTTGCAATATTCCCGCGACGGAGAGAAATCTCCATGCATGCATTTAACCTCTAAGACCCATCCTAATTAATCTCTTTGCAAATGAGAAAATAATAATTGTTATCATATTTTTTAGTCATAGGGCTATGTATATCACCATGAAAGAGTATATTAGTAGTATATTTGTGTATATCTATATATGCAGGTTCTTGTAAGGTAAAACAAAATAAAATAAATTTATAGGCAACTCAAAGCTACGATTTTGAGCGTCTCATCATTGGATGGTATGTGTATAGAAGGAAAAGCGACGGCGGATGCAATGAAACTGGACTTAATTTACTCAAAAGGACACCGTCGAATTATTAAAAGATGCCCAAAGAAAAAAAAACAAAAACAAAAAACAAAAACAAAAACAAAAAAAGAAGCACAAATGAGGTGGAATTAGTTATTATGGCAGATATATATACATATACATATATACTATAAGTAAAGGAAAAGGAAAGAGTGCCATGCATAATTTTTTATACTTTGGCTCCTTCCCGATACTTTCTGCTAGCTATTGACGTCATTTTCCTCTGCTTCAAGTATTCCGATCTGCTCATCGGAAAAAAAGCGAAGAAGGATACCCATTTCTCCTCGGTATTTCTTCTGTTCGGAAGCCAAGCATCAAGCAGTAACCAACAAAAGAGAATGCCGATGATCGAGGATGGAGAGAGTCTCTCTTAATTGAATTAATGTGTACTCCTGTATGATCAGAACTATACTTTTTTTCAGTTTGTACTGTATGAGAACTATACTTTAATATACGAAAGAATTTAAATACTGTCACATGATAAAGCATAAAGGAATTATTTTGCATTTTAATTTTATATATGTATTGTGAAGTTTGGATCAATTCAACTTATTATTCAGTATATCGATCAACGAATAAATAGCCCGACTGATATTACAGAAAAAGGAAACCAAGAAATATTCTAGGCCTAATATCTGTGACTACCTAAAATATCAAATAGCAATTATACTAGATTCCTAATATATATGTATACAATCTAAAATATCTGTAATACTCCCCCTCAAGTTGGAGCATGAGGATTGTGAATGCCCAACTTGGAAAGGATGAAGCGGAAGCGATCTCGACCCAATGCCTTTGTGAAGATGTCTGCTAATTGAAGTCTTGTAGGCACATAGTCTGTGGTCATGGCGCCTGACTTGATATGTTCACGAATGAAGTGACAATCTATCTCAATATGCTTTGTCCGTTCATGAAATACAGGATTGGCTGCAATATGCAACGCTGCTTGATTGTCGCAGAATAACCGAGTTGGTGAGGTCATATGTACTCCAAGAGAAGAAAGAAGACTCCGTAACCAGAGAACTTCACTAACAGTTGCCGCCATAGCTCGATACTCTGCTTCAGCAGATGAGCGTGAAACTGTGGTTTGCTTCTTCGTTTTCCATGAGACTGGGCAGCCTCCAAGCATAATGAAATAACCCGTAATTGAGCGTCGGGTCAAAGGACAACTTGCCCAATCTGAATCACAAAAAGCTTCAAGTTCGAGTGAAGTAGGCCGTAGAAAAATTCCCTGACCAGGAGATTGTTTCAAGTATCGAAGAACCCGCATAGCAGCATCCCAATGGTCTTGGCGCGGTTCTTGCATATATTGTGCCAAAGTATGGAGAGAGTAACTAATTTCTGGCCTTGTGATGGTCAGATAAATAAGTCTCCCAATCAGACGTCTGTATTTGGCAGGATCCGATAATAAGTCACTCGAACTCGTGGATAATCGATGATGCTGCTCCATGGGAAAATGTGATGGACGCGATGCCAACATACCGCATTCATTCAAAATATCAAGAACATACTTCCGTTGACTTAGAAAGAGTCCTGAGTCCATTTTGGTGACTTCAATGCCTAGAAAATATTTCAAGGGCCCCAAGTCCTTTATACGAAAGCACTTATCCAGATAGCCCTTGAATGTATCACAGTGGCTAGAACTGTTGCCTACTATGATTAAATCATCCACATATACTAGTACGCCAAGAAAGATGGTACCTCTAGTAAAAGTGAAAAGTGAATGATCCGCACCGGACTGAGTGAACCCATAATGTCGGAGGGCATCAGCAAACTTCAAGAACCAATTCCTTGATGCTTGACGTAGCCCATATAAAGATTTGCGGAGCCTACAGACATTCCCGCTTTTGGACGTGGAAAAACCCGGAGGTAACTCCATGTAAACTTCTTCATCTAGTTCTCCATGTAAAAAGGCATTATTAACGTCCATCTGATGGATTTGCCACCCCCTTGCCACTGCAACCGTCAATAAGCATCGCACGGTCACCAGCTTGGCCACTGGTGCAAATGTCTCATGATAGTCTACTCCTTCCACCTGTGTAAAGCCCTTCGCAACTAATCGAGCCTTGTAGCGTTCTACGCTTCCATCAGCCCGGCGCTTCACCTTATACACCCACTTGCACCCGATAGGACGTTTACCGTGTGGAAGTTGTTCGATTGTCCATGTCTTATTCAATTCTAGCGCGCGTATTTCATCTGCCATTGCCATTCTCCATCTTTGATCTTTGATGGCCTCTTGGTATGATGTGGGCTCTCTGTCAGAATCAATTGCAGCTAGAAATACTTTGTGTTGGTCAGAGACACCCGAATAATTAATATACTTCTCAATGGGATAGGACATACCTGAGGAGCTCCTGGAGATGAGTAAATCGGGGGGGGGGGGGGGGGGGGGGTCTCATGGCGAGCAGTATGAACGATGAAATCTTTGAATCGTTTAGGAAGGCTGGAAGTTCGCTCAGATCGCCGCAAATTTACTTCTGGCACGACATCCTTCTTATCCATACTCAAATCTTGCTTTTCTTCGTCACTACTCTCCTGATTCAAATTTGAATTTTCCAAAAAAGAATCCATTTTGGGTGATTCTTCCAATATTGGCCGACTCCCCCTTTCCTCCAAATTTCGGCCCAATATTTCTGCTGAGCCACTCCCCCTTATTTCTAGCGAACGGCCCAAAATCCTCTCTGTTCGGCCCGTCTCTGAAATCTTGTGATCTGGATTGTCCCCGTTTTTGGGCCTTGGACTCTTTTTTCCTTTCTGGTGGCCCGTATGTTCCCCAGTCCGCTCGATTTTAAAAAGCTCTTGGACTGAACTTGATCCACTTCCATCGTTGGGCCTTCCTTCCTTTTCCAGGCTTGTCTGCTTCTGCCCATTATCATTTGGGCTGCTCTG
This sequence comes from Punica granatum, assembly GCF_007655135.1. Taxonomy (NCBI): domain Eukaryota; kingdom Viridiplantae; phylum Streptophyta; class Magnoliopsida; order Myrtales; family Lythraceae; genus Punica; species Punica granatum. Next base: position 50,928,112 of record NC_045127.1, read on the forward strand.
CCACCTATCTTCTGTGGGCTTCCCGTGTTGCCACAGCCCGAGTTCGGGCCCTTCATATGTACTGGTTGGCAAGGCCTCACTTAGGAACAATGGCCCACCTTGTCTCCCCTGCTTCGGTTCTGCATTTTCCGTGGCAAAGGGAAAATTGGTCTCGCAAAAATGAACATCTCTCGACACAAACGTTTGTCGATTCTTTAAGTCATAAAGCCGCCAACCTTTCTTTCCATGTGGATACCCGATAAAAATGCATTTTCGAGACCTCGGTTCGAATTTATCCTTGGTCCGTGTGTGAGCATAACACAATGATCCAAAAACTCGTAAATTCGAGTAGTTAGGTGGTTTACCGAATAATACCTCGTGTGGACTTTTATTACCAAGCAGTGACGATGGGGTGACATTTATCAAGTGAACAGCAGTCGACACACATTCACCCCAGAATCTTGTTGGCAATGAGGCCTGAAACATGAGTGCCCGAGCAACATTGAGGATGTGACGATGCTTCCTTTCAACTCTGCCATTCTGTTGTAGCGTATCTGTACAAGACGTTTGATGCACAATGCCATGTGCAGAGAAAAAGTCTCGTAGTTCCTTCAATAAAAACTCCATCCCATTATCACTTCTTAGGATCTTAATCGTGCGACCAAATTGATTTTTAATTAAATTATAAAAATCAATGATAAACCGCCGAGCTTCAGATTTCTCTCGTAACAGATATAACCACACTCCTCGACTAAAATCATCAACAATTGTTAAGAAGTAATTGGATCCACAACTTGCCTTAATTTTATATGGCCCCCATAAATCGCAATGTATCAACTGAAACGGATACTCGGCTTTATTCATATTCAAGTGAAATTGTGAGCGTGTCTGCTTCGCTCTAAGACAAATATCACACTCCTTATTACTTCTTTCACCAAAAACCAAATTAGTACCATTTAATTTCATCGTGCGAGACGGATGACCGAGCCTCTGATGCCATATCTCCGCAGATCCCTCTATGACTGTCTGACATACTTGCGGTCTAGTGGCTACTCGCCTCAGATGATAGACCCCCCCTCGAAGTTCACCCACTCCAAGCGTCCTCCTCGAGGTGCGGTCCTGAATAACACATAAATTGTCGCAGAATGTCACGAGGCAGTTCATCTCTTTCGATAATTGTGCAATAGAAATTAAATTGCAATTGAAAGTGGGCACATAGAGCACGTCAGTAATTTCCATCAAGTTTGCAATCGTCACATTTCCAATTCGGGTGGCTTGTACCATGCCCCCGTTTGGTATGAATACTGGTGCTCCGCCCTTTAGTGGAACTGATTTCGTGAAATTCTCAAGACACCCCGTCATGTGTCTCGAGGCTCCTGTGTCCAAAATCCATTCATCCTGTAAGTCTGCAAAAATAAATTCATTACCAACAAGCCGATTCGGATCCATATTGTCTTGCGAAAGCATGGATAGCAATCGCTGAAATTGCTCATCGGGAAGGGTCTCTAAACGTTCAGCCCGTGAGCCACTTCCTTGGCCCGTCTGGACTGCATTTGCCCGGTCTGGGCCTCGCTGGTATTGGGCTTTTCCTCGCAGCCCACCGAACTGTCTCGGCTGTCCTGGTCCAGTTCCTCTCCCTGCAATGGGCTTGGACTTTGGATGCCAAGATGGATACCCAATCAAGGCCCAGCAGGAATTCTTGAAGTGGCCCAACTTCCCACAGTTTGTACAAGTGGGCCTCTTGTTCATCTTCTCCATTGCAGTCGGCATTTCCAGATTGCCGAACAAAGGTTTATTTCGTTCCCCTGTTTCCCCTTTCGCGAAGAACACCGCTGCTTCAGGGACGGAATCGCGAGCCCGTGTGACCACCTTCTGCCGCTCCTCGTTAGCGACCAAGTTGTAGACTTTGTTCAAGCTCGGCATTGGCTCGATACTAAGGATTGTGCTCCGGATCGTGTTGAATTCATGGGTCAGTCCCATAAGGAACTGATACGATTTCTCCATCTCCTGCTGTCCTGTGATCATCATTCTTGCTCCGCAACTACAACTGGGATGTTCGAGGTAAAATTCCAACTCGTCCCACAGCAGCTTCAGCTTCCCGTAATAGTCTCGAACGCTTAATCCTTCATGTTTCAAGAGAGCAATTTCAGTTTTAATTTGAAAAACCCTCGTTTGATTACCCTCGGAGTATCTCTCCTTGAGATCGTTCCAGAGGCTTTTTGCGTCCACAGCGTACGCAACTGTAGCCTGGAGGTTTTCTTCCATTGTGTTGAATATCCATGCTATCAGTGTGGAGTTGCATCTCTCCCACCGTTCTCTCAAAAATTCACCTTCTCCCGGTTTCTCGAGAGAGCCATCAATAAACGGCAACTTGTTCCTTGCCCGGAGAGCGATTAACATGGCCCGTGACCATGTCAGGTAATTGTCTCCGTTGAGTTTACACGCAATAATTTGCGCACCCGTGCTATCTGCCGATGTGAGTCGGAAAATTGGGGGGATCTCCATTCCTCTTCTTGAGCTATCCTCTGCCTGCTTTCCCTTTGATGAGCCAGTCCCTTCTCTCGGGCTCCTCTCATCCTCACTCACATCTGACATCGGGAAAATTTCAATTGATCCAGAATCGTAGGGTCTCTGATACCATGTGAAGTTTGGATCAATCCAACTTATTATTCAGTATGTCGATCAACGAATAAATAGCCCGACTGATATTACAGAAAAAGGAAACCAAGAAATATTCTAGGCCTAATATCTGTGACTACCTAAAATATCAAATAGCAATTATACTAGATTCCTAATATATATGTATACAATCTAAAATATCTGTAATATGTATATATACTGTTTATTTTTATAATCGCATATAGAGTGTAGTATACGTAAATTCATAAGATATCTAAACATTATCTCATCTTCACCCAAATATAAAATATATATATATATATATATATCATGTAACTAAGACCTAAAAAAGATGTATATATATATATGAATTAGCTATAATCAGTATGCGCATATACAGACAATTCTTAGGTTCAAGCATGCATAGAGTTTTACTCTCGGTCTCTATATATACCGCAAGGGCTTCCGGCCACATAACTTCATTGGACGTTTGTAGCAAGAATTACACCATGATCAATTCTCTTGACTAAGCTCGATATTGAAAGATCAACCTGCCTCGCAATTTTATACCGTATTAATAAATCAATAGTTGTAATTGATACCGACATAATCGATACCATATATTAAGTAAGAAGAGATCTTACTCGAGATAATGAGAATGAGATTGGGGTTGTGGGGGGACAAGAGCAAAAGGGTACAGCTGTAGAAGTGGCCCAATAAATGTGGGTAAGAGAGGGAGAGGGGAGAACGTGCGTGCGGTAGTGTTTCTTCCGGATTTGTGAATCCCCTCCCTTCCTCTCACCCAACTGGAAATAACGGGTGTATCACGTGTCATGTATAACAAGTCAATAATTATTCAACACATTGGTATAGACGGTTACAAATCTGCGACATAATGCTATTAAAAAAGTAAATAAACTCATTTATGCAGTCTTGTGATACAATGTCACGTAATG